>NW_027411733.1:0-640531 GCF_047663935.1 Musca autumnalis
GTGTGTCAAAGATAGCTTAATAAACAACGTAAGAAGGAAGGAACTTACCCTTGTAAGAGGGAATATTGTAGATGCAATGGGTCATGAGATATTTGCTCCCATATGGACATGTAATGGGTTTGACAAAGCTTACCCTTGTATTTCTTGAGACTTTGATGCTTCTGCGTCTATCTTTCAAACGGAATTCGATATCGTCATCTAAATTGCATGGATTTTGTGTCAAGGATAGCTTAACACACAACGTAAGAAGGAAGACTGTAGATGTAATGGGTCATGAGATATTTGCTCCCATATGGACATGTAATGGGTTTGACAAAGCTTACCCTTGTATTTCTTGAGACTTCGATGCTTCTGCGTCTATCTTTCAAACGGAATTCGATATCGTCATCTAAATTGCATGGATGGTGTGTCAAGGATAGCTTAACAAACAACGTGAGAAGGAAGACTGTAGATGTAATGGGTCATGAGATATTTGCTCCCATATGGACATGTAATGGATTTGACAAAGCTTACCCTTGTATTTCTTGAGACTTTGATGCTTCTGCGTCTATCTTTCAAACGGAATTCGATATCTTTATCTAAATTGCATGGATTGTGTGTCGAGGATAGCTTAACAAACAACGTAAGAAGGAAGACTGTAGATGTAATGGGTCATGAGATATTTGCTCCCATATGGACATGTAATGGGTTTGACAAAGCTTACACTTGTTTTTCTTGAGACTTGGATGCTTCTGCGTCTATCTTTCAAACGGAATTCGATATCATCATCTAAATTGCATGGATGCTGTGTCAAGGATAGCTCAACAAACAACGTAAGAAGGAAGACTGTAGATGTAATGGGTCATGAGATATATGCTCTCATATGGATATGTAATGGATTTGACTAAGCTTACCCTTGTATTTCTTGAGACTTTGATGCTTCTGGGTCTATCTTTCAAACGGAATTCGATATCATCATCTAAATTGCATGGATTGTGTGTCAAGGATAGCTTAACAAACAACGTAAGAAGGAAGACTGTAGATGTAATGGGTCATGAGATATTTGCTCCCATATGGACATGTAGTGGATTTGACAAAGCTTACGCTTGTATTTCTTGAGACTTGGGTGGTTCCGCGTCTATCTTTCAAACGGAATTCGATATCGTCATCTAAATTGCATGAATGGTGTGCCAAGAATTGCTTTACAAACAATGTAAGAAGGAAGACTGTAGATGTAATGGGTCATGAGATATTTGCTCCCATATGGACATGTAATGGGTTTGACAAAGCTTACCCTTGTATTTCTTGAGACTTGGATGCTTCTGCGTCTATCTTTCAAACGGAATTCGATATCATCATCTAAATAGCATGGATGGTGTGTCAAGGATAGCTTAACAAACAACGTAAGAAGGAAGGAACTTACCCTTGTAAGAGGGAAGATTGTAGATGCAATGGGTCATGAGATATTTGCTCCCATATGGACATGTAATGGGCTTGACAAAGCTTACCCTTGTATTTCTTGAGACTTTGATGCTTCTGCGTCTATCTTTTAAACGGAATTCGATATCGTCATCTAAATTGCATGGATTGTGTGTCAAGGATAGCTTAACAAACAACGTAAGAAGGAAGACTGTAGATGTAATGGGTCATGAGATATTTGCTCCCATATGGACATGTAATGGGTTTGACAAAGCTTACCCTTGTATTTCTTGAGACTTCGATGCTTCTGCGTCTATCTTTCAAACGGAATTCGATATCGTCATCTAAATTGCATGGATGGTGTGTCAAGGATAGCTTAACAAACAACGTGAGAAGGAAGACTGTAGATGTAATGGGTCATGAGATATTTGCTCCCATATGGACATGTAATGGATTTGACAAAGCTTACCCTTGTATTTCTTGAGACTTTGATGCTTCTGCGTCTATCTTTCAAACGGAATTCGATATCGTCATCTAAATTGCATGGATGGTGTATCAAGGATAGCTTAACAAACAGCGTATAAAAGAAGGTTGTAGAAGCTATGTGTCATGAGATATATGCTCTCATATGGATATGTAATGGATTTGACTCAGCTTACCCTTGTATTTCTTGAGACTTTGATGCTTCTGGGTCTATCTTTCAAACGGAATTCGATATCATCATCTAAATTGCATGGATGGTGTGTCAAGGATAGCTTAACAAACAACGTAAGAGGGAAGATTGTAGACGTAATGGGTCATGAGATATTTGCTCCCATATGGACATGTAATGGATATGACAAAGCTTACGCTTGTATTTCTTGAGACTTTGATGCTTCTGCGTCTATCTTTCAAACGGAATTCGATATCGTCATCTAAATTGCATGGTTTGTATGTCAAGGATAGCTTAACAAACAACGTAAGAAAGAAGACTGTAGATGTAATGGGTCATGAGATATTTGCTCCCATATGGACATGTAATGGGTTTGACAAAGATTACACTTGTGTTTCTTGAGACTTGGATGCTTTTGCGTCTATCTTTCAAACGGAATTCGATATCATCACCTAAATTGCATGGATTGTGTGTCAAGGATAGCTTAACAAACAAAGTAAGAAGGAAGACTGTAGATGTAATGGGTCATGAGATATTTGCTCTCATATGGACATGTAATGGGTTTGACAAAGCTTACACTTGTTTTTCTTGAGACTTGGGTGCTTCTGCGTCTATCTTTCAAACGGAATTCGATATCATCATCTAAATTACATGGATTGTGTGTCAAGGATAGCTTAACAAACAACGTAAGAAGGAAGACTGTAGATGTAATGGGTCATGAGATATTTGCTCCCATATGGACATGTAATGGATTTGACAAAGCTTACGCTTGTATTTCTTGAGACTTGGGTGGTTCCGCGTCTATCTTTCAAACGGAATTCGATATCGTCATCTAAATTGCATGAATGGTGTGCCAAGGATTGCTTTACAAACAATGTAAGAAGGAAGACTGTAGATGTAATGGGTCATGAGATATTTGCTCCCATATGGACATGTAATGGGTTTGACAAAGCTTACCCTTGTATTTCTTGAGACTTGGATGCTTCTGCGTCTATCTTTCAAACGGAATTCGATATCATCATCTAAATTGCATGGATGGTGTGTCAAAGATAGCCTAACAAACAACGTAAGAAGGAAGGAACTTACCCTTGTAAGAGGGAATATTGTAGATGCAATGGGTCATGAGATATTTGCTCCCATGTGGACATGTAATGGGTTTGACAAAGCTTACCCTTGTATTTCTTGAGACTTTGATGCTTCTGCGTCTATCTTTCAAACGGAATTCGATATCGTCATCTAAATTGCATGGATTGTGTGTCAAGGATAGCTTAACACACAACGTAAGAAGGAAGACTGTAGATGTAATGGGTCATGAGATATTTGCTCCCATATGGACATGTAATGGGTTTGACAAAGCTTACCCTTGTATTTCTTGAGACTTCGATGCTTCTGCGTCTATCTTTCAAACGGAATTCGATATCGTCATCTAAATTGCATGGATGGTGTGTCAAGGATAGCTTAACAAACAACGTGAGAAGGAAGACTGTAGATGTAATGGGTCATGAGATATTTGCTCCCATATGGACATGTAATGGATTTGAAAAAGCTTACCCTTGTATTTCTTGAGACTTTGATGCTTCTGCGTCTATCTTTCAAACGGAATTCGATATCGTCATCTAAATTGCATGGATTGTGTGTCGAGGATAGCTTAACAAACAACGTAAGAAGGAAGACTGTAGATGTAATGGGTCATGAGATATTTGCTCCCATATGGACATGTAATGGGTTTGACAAAGCTTACACTTGTTTTTCTTGAGACTTGGATGCTTCTGCGTCTATCTTTCAAACGGAATTCGATATCATCATCTAAATTGCATGGATGCTGTGTCAAGGATAGCTCAACAAACAACGTAAGAAGGAAGACTGTAGATGTAATGGGTCATGAGATATTTGCTCCCATATGGACATGTAATGGGTTTGACAAAACTTACCCTTGTATTTCTTGAGACTTTGATGCTTCTGCGTCTATCTTTCAAACGGAATTCGATATCGTCATCTAAATTGCATGGATGGTGTGTCAAGGATAGCTTAACAAACAACGTGAGAAGGAAGACTGTAGATGTAATGGGTCATGAGATATTTGCTCCCATATGCACATGTAATGGATTTGACAAAGCTTACCCTTGTATTTCTTGAGACTTTGATGCTTCTGCGTCTATCTTTCAAACGGAATTCGATATCGTCATCTAAATTGCATGGATGGTGTATCAAGGATAGCTTAACAAACAGCGTATGAAAGAAGGTTGTAGAAGCTATGTGTCATGAGATATATGCTCTCATATGGATATGTAATGGATTTGACTAAGCTTACCCTTGTATTTCTTGAGACTTTGATGCTTCTGGGTCTATCTTTCAAACGGAATTCGATATCATCATCTAAATTGCATGGATTGTGTGTCAAGGATAGCTTAACAAACAACGTAAGAAGGAAGACTGTAGATGTAATGGGTCATGAGATATTTGCTCCCATATGGACATGTAGTGGATTTGACAAAGCTTACGCTTGTATTTCTTGAGACTTGGGTGGTTCCGCGTCTATCTTTCAAACGGAATTCGATATCGTCATCTAAATTGCATGAATGGTGTGTCAAGGATTGCTTTACAAACAATGTAAGAAGGAAGACTGTAGATGTAATGGGTCATGAGATATTTGCTCCCATATGGACATGTAATGGGTTTGACAAAGCTTACCCTTGTATTTCTTGAGACTTGGATGCTTCTGCGTCTATCTTCCAAACGGAATTCGATATCATCATCTAAATAGCATGGATGGTGTGTCAAGGATAGCTTAACAAACAACGTAAGAAGGAAGGAACTTACCCTTGTAAGAGGGAAGATTGTAGATGCAATGGGTCATGAGATATTTGCTCCCATATGGACATGTAATGGGCTTGACAAAGCTTACCCTTGTATTTCTTGAGACTTTGATGCTTCTGCGTCTATCTTTCAAACGGAATTCGATATCGTCATCTAAATTGCATGGATTGTGTGTCAAGGATAGCTTAACAAACAACGTAAGAAGGAAGACTGTAGATGTAATGGGTCATGAGATATTTGCTCCCATATGGACATGTAATGGGTTTGACAAAGCTTACCCTTGTATTTCTTGAGACTTCGATGCTTCTGCGTCTATCTTTCAAACGGAATTCGATATCGTCATCTAAATTGCATGGATGGTGTGTCAAGGATAGCTTAACAAACAACGTAAGAAGGAAGACTGTAGATGTAATGGGTCATGAGATATTTGCTCCCATATGGACATGTAATGGGTTTGACAAAGCTTACCCTTGTATTTCTTGAGACTTCGATGCTTCTGCGTCTATCTTTCAAACGGAATTCGATATCGTCATCTAAATTGCATGGATGGTGTGTCAAGGATAGCTTAACAAACAACGTGAGAAGGAAGACTGTAGATGTAATGGGTCATGAGATATTTGCTCCCATATGGACATGTAATGGATTTGACAAAGCTTACCCTTGTATTTCTTGAGACTTTGATGCTTCTGCGTCTATCTTTCAAACGGAATTCGATATCGTCATCTAAATTGCATGGATGGTGTATCAAGGATAGCTTAACAAACAGCGTATAAAAGAAGGTTGTAGAAGCTATGTGTCATGAGATATATGCTCTCATATGGATATGTAATGGATTTGACTCAGGCTTCCCTTGTATTTCTTGAGACTTTGATGCTTCTGGGTCTATCTTTCAAACGGAATTCGATATCATCATCTAAATTGCATGGATGGTGTGTCAAGGATAGCTTAACAAACAACGTAAGAGGGAAGATTGTAGATGTAATGGGTCATGAGATATTTGCTCCCATATGGACATGTAATGGATATGACAAAGCTTACGCTTGTATTTCTTGAGACTTTGATGCTTCTGCGTCTATCTTTCAAACGGAATTCGATATCGTCATCTAAATTGCATGGTTTGTATGTCAAGGATAGCTTAACAAACAACGTAAGAAAGAAGACTGTAGATGTAATGGGTCATGAGATATTTGCTCCCATATGGACATGTAATGGGTTTGACAAAGCTTACACTTGTGTTTCTTGAGACTTGGATGCTTTTGCGTCTATCTTTCAAACGGAATTCGATATCATCACCTAAATTGCATGGATTGTGTGTCAAGGATAGCTTAACAAACAAAGTAAGAAGGAAGACTGTAGATGTAATGGGTCATGAGATATTTGCTCTCATATGGACATGTAATGGGTTTGACAAAGCTTACACTTGTTTTTCTTGAGACTTGGATGCTTCTGCGTCTATCTTTCAAACGGAATTCGATATCATCATCTAAATTACATGGATTGTGTGTCAAGGATAGCTTAACAAACAACGTAAGAAGGAAGACTGTAGATGTAATGGGTCATGAGATATTTGCTCCCATATGGACATGTAATGGATTTGACAAAGCTTACGCTTGTATTTCTTGAGACTTGGGTGGTTCCGCGTCTATCTTTCAAACGGAATTCGATATCGTCATCTAAATTGCATGAATGGTGTGCCAAGGATTGCTTTACAAACAATGTAAGAAGGAAGACTGTAGATGTAATGGGTCATGAGATATTTGCTCCCATATGGACATGTAATGGGTTTGACAAAGCTTACCCTTGTATTTCTTGAGACTTGGATGCTTCTGCGTCTATCTTTCAAACGGAATTCGATATCATCATCTAAATTGCATGGATGGTGTGTCAAAGATAGCTTAACAAACAACGTAAGAAGGAAGGAACTTACCCTTGTAAGAGGGAATATTGTAGATGCAATGGGTCATGAGATATTTGCTCCCATGTGGACATGTAATGGGTTTGACAAAGCTTACCCTTGTATTTCTTGAGACTTTGATGCTTCTGCGTCTATCTTTCAAACGGAATTCGATATCGTCATCTAAATTGCATGGATTGTGTGTCAAGGATAGCTTAACACACAACGTAAGAAGGAAGACTGTAGATGTAATGGGTCATGAGATATTTGCTCCCATATGGACATGTAATGGGTTTGACAAAGCTTACCCTTGTATTTCTTGAGACTTCGATGCTTCTGCGTATTTCTTGAGACTTTGATGCTTCTGCGTCTATCTTTCAAACGGAATTCGATATCGTCATCTAAATTGCATGGATGGTGTATCAAGGATAGCTTAACAAACAGCGTATAAAAGAAGGTTGTAGAAGCTATGTGTCATGAGATATATGCTCTCATATGGATATGTAATGGATTTGACTCAGCTTACCCTTGTATTTCTTGAGACTTTGATGCTTCTGGGTCTATCTTTCAAACGGAATTCGATATCATCATCTAAATTGCATGGATGGTGTGTCAAGGATAGCTTAACAAACAACGTAAGAGGGAAGATTGTAGATGTAATGGGTCATGAGATATTTGCTCCCATATGGACATGTAATGGATATGACAAAGCTTACGCTTGTATTTCTTGAGACTTTGATGCTTCTGCGTCTATCTTTCAAACGGAATTCGATATCGTCATCTAAATTGCATGGTTTGTATGTCAAGGATAGCTTAACAAACAACGTAAGAAAGAAGACTGTAGATGTAATGGGTCATGAGATATTTGCTCCCATATGGACATGTAATGGGTTTGACAAAGCTTACACTTGTGTTTCTTGAGACTTGGATGCTTTTGCGTCTATCTTTCAAACGGAATTCGATATCATCACCTAAATTGCATGGATTGTGTGTCAAGGATAGCTTAACAAACAAAGTAAGAAGGAAGACTGTAGATGTAATGGGTCATGAGATATTTGCTCTCATATGGACATGTAATGGGTTTGACAAAGCTTACACTTGTTTTTCTTGAGACTTGGATGCTTCTGCGTCTATCTTTCAAACGGAATTCGATATCATCATCTAAATTACATGGATTGTGTGTCAAGGATAGCTTAACAAACAACGTAAGAAGGAAGACTGTAGATGTAATGGGTCATGAGATATTTGCTCCCATATGGACATGTAATGGATTTGACAAAGCTTACGCTTGTATTTCTTGAGACTTGGGTGGTTCCGCGTCTATCTTTCAAACGGAATTCGATATCGTCATCTAAATTGCATGAATGGTGTGCCAAGGATTGCTTTACAAACAATGTAAGAAGGAAGACTGTAGATGTAATGGGTCATGAGATATTTGCTCCCATATGGACATGTAATGGGTTTGACAAAGCTTACCCTTGTATTTCTTGAGACTTGGATGCTTCTGCGTCTATCTTTCAAACGGAATTCGATATCATCATCTAAATTGCATGGATGGTGTGTCAAAGATAGCTTAACAAACAACGTAAGAAGGAAGGAACTTACCCTTGTAAGAGGGAATATTGTAGATGCAATGGGTCATGAGATATTTGCTCCCATGTGGACATGTAATGGGTTTGACAAAGCTTACCCTTGTATTTCTTGAGACTTTGATGCTTCTGCGTCTATCTTTCAAACGGAATTCGATATCGTCATCTAAATTGCATGGATTGTGTGTCAAGGATAGCTTAACACACAACGTAAGAAGGAAGACTGTAGATGTAATGGGTCATGAGATATTTGCTCCCATATGGACATGTAATGGGTTTGACAAAGCTTACCCTTGTATTTCTTGAGACTTCGATGCTTCTGCGTCTATCTTTCAAACGGAATTCGATATCGTCATCTAAATTGCATGGATGGTGTGTCAAGGATAGCTTAACAAACAACGTGAGAAGGAAGACTGTAGATGTAATGGGTCATGAGATATTTGCTCCCATATGGACATGTAATGGATTTGAAAAAGCTTACCCTTGTATTTCTTGAGACTTTGATGCTTCTGCGTCTATCTTTCAAACGGAATTCGATATCGTCATCTAAATTGCATGGATTGTGTGTCGAGGATAGCTTAACAAACAACGTAAGAAGGAAGACTGTAGATGTAATGGGTCATGAGATATTTGCTCCCATATGGACATGTAATGGGTTTGACAAAGCTTACACTTGTTTTTCTTGAGACTTGGATGCTTCTGCGTCTATCTTTCAAACGGAATTCGATATCATCATCTAAATTGCATGGATGCTGTGTCAAGGATAGCTCAACAAACAACGTAAGAAGGAAGACTGTAGATGTAATGGGTCATGAGATATTTGCTCCCATATGGACATGTAATGGGTTTGACAAAACTTACCCTTGTATTTCTTGAGACTTTGATGCTTCTGCGTCTATCTTTCAAAAGGAATTCGATATCGTCATCTAAATTGCATGGATGGTGTGTCAAGGATAGCTTAACAAACAACGTGAGAAGGAAGACTGTAGATGTAATGGGTCATGAGATATTTGCTCCCATATGCACATGTAATGGATTTGACAAAGCTTACCCTTGTATTTCTTGAGACTTTGATGCTTCTGCGTCTATCTTTCAAACGGAATTCGATATCATCATCTAAATTGCATGGATGGTGTGTCAAAGATAGCTTAACAAACAACGTAAGAAGGAAGGAACTTACCCTTGTAAGAGGGAATATTGTAGATGCAATGGGTCATGAGATATTTGCTCCCATGTGGACATGTAATGGGTTTGACAAAGCTTACCCTTGTATTTCTTGAGACGTTGATGCTTCTGCGTCTATCTTTCAAACGGAATTCGATATCGTCATCTAAATTGCATGGATTGTGTGTCAAGGATAGCTTAACACACAACGTAAGAAGGAAGACTGTAGATGTAATGGGTCATGAGATATTTGCTCCCATATGGACATGTAATGGGTTTGACAAAGCTTACCCTTGTATTTCTTGAGACTTCGATGCTTCTGCGTCTATCTTTCAAACGGAATTCGATATCGTCATCTAAATTGCATGGATGGTGTGTCAAGGATAGCTTAACAAACAACGTGAGAAGGAAGACTGTAGATGTAATGGGTCATGAGATATTTGCTCCCATATGGACATGTAATGGATTTGAAAAAGCTTACCCTTGTATTTCTTGAGACTTTGATGCTTCTGCGTCTATCTTTCAAACGGAATTCGATATCGTCATCTAAATTGCATGGATTGTGTGTCGAGGATAGCTTAACAAACAACGTAAGAAGGAAGACTGTAGATGTAATGGGTCATGAGATATTTGCTCCCATATGGACATGTAATGGGTTTGACAAAGCTTACACTTGTTTTTCTTGAGACTTGGATGCTTCTGCGTCTATCTTTCAAACGGAATTCGATATCATCATCTAAATTGCATGGATGCTGTGTCAAGGATAGCTCAACAAACAACGTAAGAAGGAAGACTGTAGATGTAATGGGTCATGAGATATTTGCTCCCATATGGACATGTAATGGGTTTGACAAAACTTACCCTTGTATTTCTTGAGACTTTGATGCTTCTGCGTCTATCTTTCAAAAGGAATTCGATATCGTCATCTAAATTGCATGGATGGTGTGTCAAGGATAGCTTAACAAACAACGTGAGAAGGAAGACTGTAGATGTAATGGGTCATGAGATATTTGCTCCCATATGCACATGTAATGGATTTGACAAAGCTTACCCTTGTATTTCTTGAGACTTTGATGCTTCTGCGTCTATCTTTCAAACGGAATTCGATATCGTCATCTAAATTGCATGGATGGTGTATCAAGGATAGCTTAACAAACAGCGTATGAAAGAAGGTTGTAGAAGCTATGTGTCATGAGATATATGCTCTCATATGGATATGTAATGGATTTGACTAAGCTTACCCTTGTATTTCTTGAGACTTTGATGCTTCTGGGTCTATCTTTCAAACGGAATTCGATATCAACATCTAAATTGCATGGATTGTGTGTCAAGGATAGCTTAACAAACAACGTAAGAAGGAAGACTGTAGATGTAATGGGTCATGAGATATTTGCTCCCATATGGACATGTAGTGGATTTGACAAAGCTTACGCTTGTATTTCTTGAGACTTGGGTGGTTCCGCGTCTATCTTTCAAACGGAATTCGATATCGTCATCTAAATTGCATGAATGGTGTGCCAGGGATTGCTTTACAAACAATGTAAGAAGGAAGACTGTAGATGTAATGGGTCATGAGATATTTGCTCCCATATGGACATGTAATGGGTTTGACAAAGCTTACCCTTGTATTTCTTGAGACTTGGATGCTTCTGCGTCTATCTTTCAAACGGAATTCGATATCATCATCTAAATAGCATGGATGGTGTGTCAAGGATAGCTTAACAAACAACGTAAGAAGGAAGGAACTTACCCTTGTAAGAGGGAAGATTGTAGATGCAATGGGTCATGAGATATTTGCTCCCATATGGACATGTAATGGGCTTGACAAAGCTTACCCTTGTATTTCTTGAGACTTTGATGCTTCTGCGTCTATCTGTCAAACGGAATTCGATATCGTCATCTAAATTGCATGGATTGTGTGTCAAGGATAGCTTAACAAACAACGTAAGAAGCAAGACTGTAGATGTAATGGGTCATGAGATATTTGCTCCCATATGGACATGTAATGGGTTTGACAAAGCTTACCCTTGTATTTCTTGAGACTTCGATGCTTCTGCGTCTATCTTTCAAACGGAATTCGATATCGTCATCTAAATTGCATGGATGGTGTGTCAAGGATAGCTTAACAAACAACGTGAGAAGGAAGACTGTAGATGTAATGGGTCATGAGATATTTGCTCCCATATGGACATGTAATGGATTTGACAAAGCTTACCCTTGTATTTCTTGAGACTTTGATGCTTCTGCGTCTATCTTTCAAACGGAATTCGATATCGTCATCTAAATTGCATGGATGGTGTATCAAGGATAGCTTAACAAACAGCGTATGAAAGAAGGTTGTAGAAGCTATGTGTCATGAGATATATGCTCTCATATGGATATGAAATGGATTTGACTAAGCTTACCCTTGTATTTCTTGAGACTTTGATGCTTCTGGGTCTATCTTTCAAACGGAATTCGATATCATCATCTAAATTGCATGGATGGTGTGTCAAGGATAGCTTAACAAACAACGTAAGAGGGAAGATTGTAGATGTAATGGGTCATGAGATATTTGCTCCCATATGGACATGTAATGGATTTGACAAAACTTACCCTTGTATTTCTTGAGACTTTGATGCTTCTGCGTCTATCTTTCAAACGGAATTCGGTATCATCATCTAAATTGCATGGATGGTGTGTCAAGGATAGCTTAACAAACAACGTAAGAGGGAAGATTGTAGATGCTATGGGTCATGAGATATATGCTCTCATATGGACATGTAATGGGTTTGACAAAGCTTACACTTGTTTTTCTTGAGACTTGGATGCTTCTGCGTCTATCTTTCAAACGGAATTCGATATCATCATCTAAATTGCATGAATTGTGTGTCAAGGATAGCTTAACAAACAGCGTTAGAAGGAAGACTGTAGATGTAATGGGCAATGAGATATTTGCTCCCATATGGACATGTAATGGGTTTGACAAAACTTACACTTGTTTTTCTTGAGACTTGGATGTTTCTGCGTGTATCTTTCAAACGGAATTCGATATCATTATCTAAATTGCATGGATTGTGTGTCAAGGATAGCTTAACAAACAACGTAAGAAGGAAGGCTGTAGATGTAATGGGTCATGAGATATTTGCTCCCATATGGACATGTAATGGATTTGACAAAGCTTACCCTTGTATTTCTTGAGACTTTGATGCTTCTGCGTCTATCCTTCAAACGGAATTCGATATCGTCATCTAAATTGCATGGATTGTGTGTCAAGGATAGCTTAACAAACAACGTAAGAAGGAAGACTGTAGATGTAATGGGTCATGAGATATTTGCTCCCATATGGACATGTAATGGATTTGACAAAGCTTACCCTTGTATTTCTTGAGACTTTGATGCTTCTGCGTCTATCTTTCAAACGGAATTCGATATCGTCATCTAAATTGCATGGATTGTGTGTCGAGGCTATCTTAACAAACAACGTAAGAAGGAAGACTGTAGATGTAATGGGTCATGAGATATTTGCTCCCATATGGACATGTAATGGGTTTGACAAAGCTAACACTTGTTTTTCTTGAGACTTGAATGCTTCTGCGTCTATCTTTCAAACGGAATTCGATATCATCATATAAATTGCATGGATGGTGTATCAAGGATAGCTTAACAAACGGCGTAAGAAAGAAGGTTGTAGATGCTATAGGTCATGAGATATATGCTCTCATAAGGACATGTAATGGATTTGACAAAGCTTAGCCTTGTATTTCTTGAGACTTTGATGCTTCTGCGTCTATCTTTCAAACGGAATTCGATATCATCTTCTAAATTGCATGGATGGTGTGTCAAGGATAGCTTAACAAACAACGTAAGATGGAAGATTGTAGATGTAATGGGTCATGAGATATTTGCTCCCATATGGACATGTAATGCGTTTGACAAAACTTACCCTTGTACTTCTTGAGACTTTGATGCTTCTGCGTCTATCTTTCAAACGGAATTCGATATCGTCATCTAAATTGCATGGATGGTGTGTCAAGGATAGCTTAACAAACAACGTGAGAAGGAAGACTGTAGATGTAATGGGATATTTGCTCCCATATGGACATGTAATGGGTTTGACAAAGCTTGCCCTTGTATTTCTTGAGACTTTGATGCTTCTGCGTCTATTTTTCAAACGGAATTCGATATCGTCATCTAAATTGCATGGATGGTGTGTCAAGGATAGCTTAACAAACAACGTAAGAAGGAAGACTGTAGATGTAATGGGTCATGAGATATTTGCTCCCATATGGACATGTAATGGATTTGACAAAACTTACCCTTGTATTTCTTGAGACTTTGATGCTTCTGCGTCAGTCTTTCAAACGGAATTCGATATCGTCATCTAAATTGCATGGATGGTGTGTCAAGGATAGCTTAACAAACAACGTGAGAAGGAAGACTGTAGATGTAATGGGTCATGAGATATTTGCTCCCATATGGACATGTAATGGATTTGACAAAGCTTACCCTTGTATTTCTTGAGACTTTGATGCTTCTGCGTCTATCTTTCAAACGGAGTTCGATATCGTCATCTAAATTGCATGGTTGCTGTATCAATGATAGCTTAACAAACAGCGTATGAAAGAAGGTTGTAGAAGCTATGTGTCATGAGATATATGCTCTCATATGGATATGTAATGGATTTGACTAAGCTTACCCTTGTATTTCTTGAGACCTTGATGCTTCTGGGTCTATCTTTCAAACGGAATTCGATATCATCATCTAAATTGCATGGATTGTGTGTCAAGGATAGCTTAACAAACAACGTAAGAAGGAAGACTGTAGATGTAATGGGTCATGAGATATTTGCTCCCATATGGACATGTAGTGGATTTGACAAAGCTTACGCTTGTATTTCTTGAGACTTGGGTGGTTCCGCGTCTATCTTTCAAACGGAATTCGATATCGTCATCTAAATTGCATGAATGGTGTGCCAAGGATTGCTTTACAAACAATGCAAGAAGGAAGACTGTAGATGTAATGGGTCATGAGATATTTGCTCCCATATGGACATGTAATGGGTTTGACAAAGCTTACCCTTGTATTTCTTGAGACTTGGATGCTTCTGCGTCTATCTTTCAAACGGAATTCGATATCATCATCTAAATAGCATGGATGGTGTGTCAAGGATTGCTTAACAAACAACGTAAGAAGGAAGGAACTTACCCTTGTAAGAGGGAAGATTGTAGATGCAATGGGTCATGAGATATTTGCTCCCATATGGACATGTAATGGGTTTGACAAAGCTTACCCTTGTATTTCTTGAGACTTTGATGCTTCTGCGTCTATCTTTCAAACGGAATTCGATATCGTCATCTAAATTGCATGGATTGTGTGTCAAGGATAGCTTAACAAACAACGTAAGAAGGAAGACTGTAGATGTAATGGGTCATGAGATATTTGCTCCCATATGGACATGTAATGGGTTTGACAAAGCTTACCCTTGTATTTCTTGAGACTTCGATGCTTCTGCGTCTCTCTTTCAAACGGAATTCGATATCGTCATCTAAATTGCATGGATGGTGTGTCAAGGATAGCTTAACAAACAACGTGAGAAGGAAGACTGTAGATGTAATGGGTCATGAGATATTTGCTCCCATATGGACATGTAATGGATTTGACAAAGCTTACCCTTGTATTTCTTGAGACTTTGATGCTTCTGCGTCTATCTTTCAAACGGAATTCGATATCGTCATCTAAATTGCATGGATGGTGTATCAAGGATAGCTTAACAAACAGCGTATGAAAGAAGGTTGTAGAAGCTATGTGTCATGAGATATATGCTCTCATAAGGATATGCAATGGATTTGACTAAGCTTACCCTTGTATTTCTTGAGACTTTGATGCTTCTGGGTCTATCTTTCAAACGGAATTCGATATCATCATGTAAATTGCATGGATGGTGTGTCAAGGATAGCTTAACAAACAACGTAAGAGGGAAGATTGTAGATGTAATGGGTCATGAGATATTTGCTCCCATATGGACATGTAATGGATTTGACAAAACTTACCCTTGTATTTCTTGAGACTTTGATGCTTCTGCGTCTATCTTTCAAACGGAATTCGATATCATCATCTAAATTGCATGGATGGTGTGTCAAGGATAGCTTAACAAACAACGTAAGAGGGAAGATTGTAGATGCTATGGGTCATGAGATATATGCTCTCATATGGACATGTAATGGGTTTGACAAAGCTTACACTTGTGTTTCTTGAGACTTGGATGCTTCTGCGTCTATCTTTCAAACGGAATTCGATATCATCATCTAAATTGCATGGATGGTGTGTCAAGGATAGCTTAACAAACAACGTAAGAGGGAAGATTGTAGATGAAATGGGTCATGAGATATTTGCTCCCATATGTACATGTAATGGATTTGACAAAACTTACCCTTGTATTTCTTGAGACTTTGATGCTTCTGCGTCTATCTTTCAAACGGAATTCGATATCATCATCTAAATTGCATGGATGGTGTGTCAAGGATAGCTTAACAAACAACGTAAGAGGGAAGATTGTAGATGCTATGGGTCATGAGATATATGCTCTCATATGGACATGTAATGGGTTTGACAAAGCTTACACTTGTTTTTCTTGAGACTTGGATGCTTCTGCGTCTATCTTTCAAACGGAATTCGATATCATCATCTAAATTGCATGAATTGTGTGTCAAGGATAGCTTAACAAACAGCGTTAGAAGGAAGACTGTAGATGTAATGGGCAATGAGATATTTGCTCCCATATGGACATGTAATGGGTTTGACAAAACTTACACTTGTTTTTCTTGAGACTTGGATGTTTCTGCGTGTATCTTTCAAACGGAATTCGATATCATTATCTAAATTGCATGGATTGTGTGTCAAGGATAGCTTAACAAACAACGTAAGAAGGAAGGCTGTAGATGTAATGGGTCATGAGATATTTGCTCCCATATGGACATGTAATGGATTTGACAAAGCTTACCCTTGTATTTCTTGAGACTTTGATGCTTCTGCGTCTATCCTTCAAACGGAATTCGATATCGTCATCTAAATTGCATGGATTGTGTGTCAAGGATAGCTTAACAAACAACGTAAGAAGGAAGACTGTAGATGTAATGGGTCATGAGATATTTGCTCCCATATGGACATGTAATGGATTTGACAAAGCTTACCCTTGTATTTCTTGAGACTTTGATGCTTCTGCGTCTATCCTTCAAACGGAATTCGATATCGTCATCTAAATTGCATGGATTGTGTGTCAAGGATAGCTTAACAAACAACGTAAGAAGGAAGACTGTAGATGTAATGGGTCATGAGATATATGCTCTCATAAGGACATGTAATGGATTTGACAAAGCTTAGCCTTGTATTTCTTGAGACTTTGATGCTTCTGCGTCTATCTTTCAAACGGTGTGTCAAGGATAGCTTAACAAACAACGTGGAAGGAAGACTGTAGATGTAATGGGTCATGAGATATTTGCTCCCATATGGACATGTAATGGGTTTGACAAAGCTTACCCTTGTATTTCTTGATACTTTGATGCTTCTGCGTCTATCTTTCAAACGGAATTCGATATCGCCATCTAAATTGCATGGATTGTGTGTCAAGGATAGCTTAACAAACAACGTAAGAAGGAAGACTGTAGATGTAATGCGTCATGAGATATTTGCTCCCATATGGACTTGTAATGGATTTGACAAAGCTTACCCTTGTATTTCTTGAGACTTTGATGCTTCTGCGTCTATCCTTCAAACGGAATTCGATATCATTATCTAAATTGCATGGATTGTGTGTCAAGGATAGCTTAACAAACAACGTAAGAAGGAAGGCTGTAGATGTAATGGGTTATGAGATATTTGCTCCCATATGGACATGTAATGGATTTGACAAAGCTTACCTTTGTATTTCTTGAGACTTTGATGCTTCTGCGTCTATCCTTCAAACGGAATTCGATATCGTCATCTAAATTGCATGGATTGTGTGTCAAGGATAGCTTAACAAACAACGTAAGAAGGAAGACTGTAGATGTAATGGGTCATGAGATATTTGCTCCCATATGGACATGTAATGGATTTGACAAAGCTTACCCTTGTATTTCTTGAGACTTTGATGCTTCTGCGTCTATCTTTCAAACGGAATTCGAAATCGTCATCTAAATTGCATGGATTGTGTGTCGAGGCTACCTTAACAAACAACGTAAGAAGGAAGACTGTAGATGTAATGGGTCATGAGATATTTGCTCCCATATGGACATGTAATGGGTTTGACAAAGCTAACACTTGTTTTTCTTGAGACTTGAATGCTTCTGCGTCTATCTTTCAAACGGAATTCGATATCATCATATAAATTGCATGGATGGTGTATCAAGGATAGCTTAACAAACGGCGTAAGAAAGAAGGTTGTAGATGCTATGGGTCATGAGATATATGCTCTCATAAGGACATGTAATGGATTTTACAAAGCTTAGCCTTGTATCTCTTGAGACTTTGATGCTTCTGCGTCTATCTTTCAAACGGAATTCGATATCATCATCTAAATTGCATGGATGGTGTGTCAAGGATAGCTTAACAAACAACGTAAGATGGAAGATTGTAGATGTAATGGGTCCTGAGATATTTGCTCCCATATGGACATGTAATGGGTTTGACAAAGCTTACACTTGTGTTTCTTGAGACTTGGATGCTTCTGCGTCTATCTTTCAAACGGAATTCGATATCATCATCTAAATTGCATGGATGGTGTGTCAAGGATAGCTTAACAAACAACGTAAGAGGGAAGATTGTAGATGTAATGGGTCATGAGATATTTGCTCCCATATGGACATGTAATGGGTTTGACAAAGCATACACTTGTGTTTCTTGAGACTTGGATGCTTCTGCGTCTATCTTTCAAACGGAATTCGATATCATCATCTAAATTGCATGGATGGTGTGTCAAGGATAGCTTAACAAACAACGTAAGAGCGAAGATTGTAGATGTAATGGGTCATGAGATATTTGCTCCCATATGGACATGTAATGGGTTTGACAAAACTTACCCTTGTATTTCTTGAGACTTTTATGTTTCTGCGTCTATCTTTCAAACGGAATTCGATATCGTTATCTAAATTGCATGGATGGTGTGTCAAGGATAACTTGACAAACAACGTAAGAAAGAAGACTGTAGATGTAATGGGTCATGAGATATTTGCTCCCATATGGACATGTAATGGGTTTGACAAAGCTTACACTTGTGTTTCTTGAGACTTTGATGCTTCTGCGTCTATCTTTCAAACGGAATTCGATATCGTCATCTAAATTGCATGGATGGTGTGTCAAGGATAGCTTAACAAACAGCGTAAGCAAGAAGGTTGTAGATGCTATGGGTCATGAGATATATGCTCTCATATGGACATATAATGGATTTGACAAAGCTTACCCTTGTATTTCTTGAGACTTTGATGCTTCTGCGTCTATCTTTCAAACGGAATTCGATATCATCATCTAAATTGCATGGATGGTGTGTCAAGGATAGCTTAACAAACAACGTGGAAGGAAGACTGTAGATGTAATGGGTCATGAGACATTTGCTCCCATATGGACATGTAATGGGTTTGACAAAGCTTACCCTTGTATTTCTTGATACTTTGATGCTTCTGCGTCTATCTTTCAAACGGAATTCGATATCGCCATCTAAATTGCATGGATTGTGTGTCAAGGATAGCTTAACAAACAACGTAAGAAGGAAGACTGTAGATGTAATGCGTCATGAGATATTTGCTCCCATATGGACTTGTAATGGATTTGACAAAGCTTACCCTTGTATTTCTTGAGACTTTGATGCTTCTGCGTCTATCCTTCAAACGGAATTCGATATCATTATCTAAATTGCATGGATTGTGTGTCAAGGATAGCTTAACAAACAACGTAAGAAGGAAGGCTGTAGATGTAATGGGTTATGAGATATTTGCTCCCATATGGACATGTAATGGATTTGACAATGCTTACCTTTGTATTTCTTGAGACTTTGATGCTTCTGCGTCTATCCTTCAAACGGAATTCGATATCGTCATCTAAATTGCATGGATTGTGTGTCAAGGATAGCTTAACAAACAACGTAAGAAGGAAGACTGTAGATGTAATGGGTCATGAGATATTTGCTCCCATATGGACATGTAATGGATTTGACAAAGCTTACCCTTGTATTTCTTGAGACTTTGATGCTTCTGCGTCTATCTTTCAAACGGAATTCGAAATCGTCATCTAAATTGCATGGATTGTGTGTCGAGGCTACCTTAACAAACAACGTAAGAAGGAAGACTGTAGATGTAATGGGTCATGAGATATTTGCTCCCATATGGACATGTAATGGGTTTGACAAAGCTAACACTTGTTTTTCTTGAGACTTGAATGCTTCTGCGTCTATCTTTCAAACGGAATTCGATATCATCATATAAATTGCATGGATGGTGTATCAAGGATAGCTTAACAAACGGCGTAAGAAAGAAGGTTGTAGATGCTATGGGTCATGAGATATATGCTCTCATAAGGACATGTAATGGATTTTACAAAGCTTAGCCTTGTATTTCTTGAGACTTTGATGCTTCTGCGTCTATCTTTCAAACGGAATTCGATATCATCATCTAAATTGCATGGATGGTGTGTCAAGGATAGCTTAACAAACAACGTAAGATGGAAGATTGTAGATGTAATGGGTCCTGAGATATTTGCTCCCATATGGACATGTAATGGGTTTGACAAAACTTACCCTTGTACTTCTTGAGACTTTGATGCTTCTGCGTCTATCTTTCAAACGGAAATCGATATCGTCATCTAAATTGCATGGATGGTGTATCAAGGATAGCTTAACAAACAACGTAAGAGAGAAGACTGTAGATGTAATGGGTCATGAGATATTTGCTCCCATATGGACATGTAATGGGTTTGACAAAGCTTACACTTGTGTTTCTTGAGACTTGGATGCTTCTGCGTCTATCTTTCAAACGGAATTCGATATCATCATCTAAATTGTATGGATGGTGTGTCAAGGATAGCTTAACAAACAACGTAAGAGGGAAGATTGTAGATGTAATGGGTCATGAGATATTTGCTCCCGTATGGACATGTAATGGGTTTGACAAAACTTACCCTTGTATTTCTTGAGACTTTTATGTTTCTGCGTCTATCTTTCAAACGGAATTCGATATCGTTATCTAAATTGCATGGATGGTGTGTCAAGGATAACTTGACAAACAACGTAAGAAAGAAGACTGTAGATGTAATGGGTCATGAGATATTTGCTCCCATATGGACATGTAATGGGTTTGACAAAGCTTACACTTGTGTTTCTTGAGACTTTGATGCTTCTGCGTCTATCTTTCAAACGGAATTCGATATCGTCATCTAAATTGCATGGATGGTGTGTCAAGGATAGCTTAACAAACAGCGTAAGAAAGAAGGTTGTAGATGCTATGGGTCATGAGATATATGCTCTCATATGGACATATAATGGATTTGACAAAGCTTACCCTTGTATTTCTTGAGACTTTGATGCTTCTGCGTCTATCTTTCAAACGGAATTCGATATCGTCATCTAAATTGCATGGATTGTGTGTCAAGGATAGCTTAACAAACAACGTAAGAAGGAAGACTGTAGATGTAATGCGTCATGAGATATTTGCTCCCATATGGACTTGTAATGGATTTGACAAAGCTTACCCTTGTATTTCTTGAGCCTTTGATGCTTCTGCGTCTATCCTTCAAACGGAATTCGATATCGTCATCTAAATTGCATGGATTGTGTGTCAAGGATAGCTTAACAAACAACGTAAGAAGGAAGACTGTAGATGTAATGGGTCATGAGATATTTGCTCCCATATGGACATGTAATGGATTTGACAAAGCTTACCCTTGTATTTCTTGAGACTTTGATGCTTCTGCGTCTATCTTTCAAACGGAATTCGATATCGTCATCTAAATTGCATGGATTGTGTGTCGAGTATAGCTTAACAAACAACGTAAGAAGGAAGACTGTAGATGTAATGGGTCATGAGGTATTTGCTCCCATATGGACATGTAATGGGTTTGACAAAGCTTACACTTGTTTTTCTTGAGACTTCTTCTTCTGCGTCTATCTTTCAAACGGAATTCGATATCATCATCTAAATTGCATGGATGGTGTGTCAAGGATAGCTCAACAAACAACGTAAGAAGGAAAACTGTAGATGTAATGGCTCATGAGATATTTGCTCCCATATGGACATGTAATGGGTTTGACAAAACTTACCCTTGTATTTCTTGAGACTTTGATGCTTCTGCGTCTATCTTTCAAACGGAATTCGATATCATCAGCTAAATTGCATGGATGGTGTGTCAAGGATAGCTTAACAAACAACGTAAGAGAGAAGACTGTAGATGTAATGGGCAATGAG
The DNA here is from genome assembly GCF_047663935.1 of Musca autumnalis. Classification (NCBI taxonomy): domain Eukaryota; kingdom Metazoa; phylum Arthropoda; class Insecta; order Diptera; family Muscidae; genus Musca; species Musca autumnalis. The sequence goes on from NW_027411733.1 coordinate 21,925, forward strand.
ATATTTGCTCCCATATGGACATGTAATGGGTTTGACAAAACTTACACTTGTTTTTCTTGAGACTTGGATGTTTCTGCGTGTATCTTTCAAACGGAATTCGATATCATTATCTAAATTGCATGGATTGTGTGTCAAGGATAGCTTAACAAACAACGTAAGAAGGAAGGCTGTAGATGTAATGGGTCATGAGATATTTGCTCCCATATGGACATGTAATGGATTTGACAAAGCTTACCTTTGTATTTCTTGAGACTTTGATGCTTCTGCGTCTATCCTTCAAACGGAATTCGATATCGTCATCTAAATTGCATGGATTGTGTGTCAAGGATAGCTTAACAAACAACGTAAGAAGGAAGACTGTAGATGTAATGGGTCATGAGATATTTGCTCCCATATGGACATGTAATGGATTTGACAAAGCTTACCCTTGTATTTCTTGAGACTTTGATGCTTCTGCGTCTATCTTTCAAACGGAATTCGATATCGTCATCTAAATTGCATGGATTGTGTGTCGAGGCTATCTTAACAAACAACGTAAGAAGGAAGACTGTAGATGTAATGGGTCATGAGATATTTGCTCCCATATGGACATGTAATGGGTTTGACAAAGCTAACACTTGTTTTTCTTGAGACTTGAATGCTTCTGCGTCTATCTTTCAAACGGAATTCGATATCGTCATATAAATTGCATGGATGGTGTATCAAGGATAGCTTAACAAACGGCGTAAGAAAGAAGGTTGTAGATGCTATGGGTCATGAGATATATGCTCTCATAAGGACATGTAATGGATTTGACAAAGCTTAGCATTGTATTTCTTGAGACTTTGATGCTTCTGCGTCTATCTTTCAAACGGAATTCGATATCATCATCTAAATTGCATGGATGGTGTGTCAAGGATAGCTTAACAAACAACGTAAGATGGAAGATTGTAGATGTAATGGGTCATGAGATATTTGCTCCCATATGGACATGTAATGGGTTTGACAAAACTTACCCTTGTACTTCTTGAGACTTTGATGCTTCTGCGTCTATCTTTCAAACGGAATTCGATATCGTCATCTAAATTGCACGGATGGTGTGTCAAGGATAGCTTAACAAACAACGTAAGAGAGAAGACTGTAGATGTAATGGGTCATGAGATATTTGCTCCCATATGGACCTGTAGTGGGTTTGACAAAGCTTACACTTGTGTTTCTTGAGACTTGGATGCTTCTGCGTCTATCTTTATATGGACATGTAATGGGTTTGACAAAACTTACACTTGTTTTTCTTGAGACTTGGATGTTTCTGCGTGTATCTTTCAAACGGAATTCGATATCATTATCTAAATTGCATGGATTGTGTGTCAAGGATAGCTTAACAAACAACGTAAGAAGGAAGGCTGTAGATGTAATGGGTCATGAGATATTTGCTCCCATATGGACATGTAATGGATTTGACAAAGCTTACCTTTGTATTTCTTGAGACTTTGATGCTTCTGCGTCTATCCTTCAAACGGAATTCGATATCGTCATCTAAATTGCATGGATTGTGTGTCAAGGATAGCTTAACAAACAACGTAAGAAGGAAGACTGTAGATGTAATGGGTCATGAGATATTTGCTCCCATATGGACATGTAATGGATTTGACAAAGCTTACCCTTGTATTTCTTGAGACTTTGATGCTTCTGCGTCTATCTTTCAAACGGAATTCGATATCGTCATCTAAATTGCATGGATTGTGTGTCGAGGCTATCTTAACAAACAACGTAAGAAGGAAGACTGTAGATGTAATGGGTCATGAGATATTTGCTCCCATATGGACATGTAATGGGTTTGACAAAGCTAACACTTGTTTTTCTTGAGACTTGAATGCTTCTGCGTCTATCTTTCAAACGGAATTCGATATCGTCATATAAATTGCATGGATGGTGTATCAAGGATAGCTTAACAAACGGCGTAAGAAAGAAGGTTGTAGATGCTATGGGTCATGAGATATATGCTCTCATAAGGACATGTAATGGATTTGACAAAGCTTAGCCTTGTATTTCTTGAGACTTTGATGCTTCTGCGTCTATCTTTCAAACGGAATTCGATATCATCATCTAAATTGCATGGATGGTGTGTCAAGGATAGCTTAACAAACAACGTAAGATGGAAGATTGTAGATGTAATGGGTCATGAGATATTTGCTCCCATATGGACATGTAATGGGTTTGACAAAACTTACCCTTGTACTTCTTGAGACTTTGATGCTTCTGCGTCTATCTTTCAAACGGAATTCGATATCGTCATCTAAATTGCACGGATGTTGTGTCAAGGATAGCTTAACAAACAACGTAAGAGAGAAGACTGTAGATGTAATGGGTCATGAGATATTTGCTCCCATATGGACCTGTAATGGGTTTGACAAAGCTTACACTTGTGTTTCTTGAGACTTGGATGCTTCTGCGTCTATCTTTCAAACGGAATTCGATATCATCATCTAAGTTACATGGATGGTGTGTCAAGGATAGCTTAACAAACAACGTAAGAGGGAAGATTGTAGATGTAATGGGTCATGAGATATTTGCTCCCATATGGACATGTAATGGGTTTGACAAAACTTACCCTTGTATTTCTTGAGACTTTTATGTTTCTGCGTCTATCTTTCAAACGGAATTCGATATCGTTATCTAAATTGCATGGATGGTGTGTCAAGGATAACTTGACAAACAACGTAAGAAAGAAGACTGTAGATGTAATGGGTCATGAGATATTTGCTCCCATATGGACATGTAATGGGTTTGACAAAGCTTACACTTGTGTTTCTTGAGACTTTGATGCTTCTGCGTCTATCTTTCAAACGGAATTCGATATCGTCATCTAAATTGCATGGATTGTGTGTCAAGGATAGCTTAACAAACAACGTAAGAAGGAAGACTGTAGATGTAATGGGTTATGAGATATTTGCTCCCATATGGACATGTAATGGATTTGACAAAGCTTACCCTTGTATTTCTTGAGACTTTGATGCTTCTGCGTCTATCTTTCAAACGGAATTCGATATCATCATCTAAATTGCATGGATGGTGTGTCAAGGATAGCTTAACAAACAACGTAAGAGGGAAGATTGTAGATGTAATGGGTCATGAGATATTTGCTCCCATATGGACATGTAATGGGTTTGACAAAACTTACCCTTGTATTTCTTGAGACTTTTATGTTTCTGCGTCTATCTTTCAAACGGAATTCGATATCGTTATCTAAATTGCATGGATGGTGTGTCAAGGATAACTTGACAAACAACGTAAGAAAGAAGACTGTAGATGTAATGCGTCATGAGATATTTGCTCCCATATGGACTTGTAATGGATTTGACAAAGCTTACCCTTGTATTTCTTGAGACTTTGATGCTTCTGCGTCTATCCTTCAAACGGAATTCGATATCGTCATCTAAATTGCATGGATTGTGTGTCAAGGATAGCTTAACAAACAACGTAAGAAGGAAGACTGTAGATGTAATGGGTTATGAGATATTTGCTCCCATATGGACATGTAATGGATTTGACAAAGCTTACCCTTGTATTTCTTGAGACTTTGATGCTTCTGCGTCTATCTTTCAAACGGAATTCGATATCGTCATCTAAATTGCATGGATTGTGTGTCGAGGATAGCTTAACAAACAACGTAAGAAGGAAGACTGTAGATGTAATGGGTCATGAGATATTTGCTCCCATATGGACATGTAATGGGTTTGACAAAGCTTACACTTGTTTTTCTTGAGACTTGGATGCTTCTGCGTCTATCTTTCAAACGGACTTCGATATCATCATCTAAATTGCATGGATGGTGTGTCAAGGATAGCTCAACAAACAACGTAAGAAGGAAAACTGTAGATGTAATGGGTCATGAGATATTTGCTCCCATATGGACATGTAATGGGTTTGACAAAACTTACCCTTGTATTTCTTGAGACTTTGATGCTTCTGCGTCTATCTTTCAAACGGAATTCGATATCATCATCTAAATTGCAAGGATGGTGTGTCAAGGATAGCTTAACAAACAACGTAAGAGAGAAGACTGTAGATGTAATGGGCAATGAGATATTTGCTCCCATATGGACATGTAATGGGTTTGACAAAACTTACACTTGTTTTTCTTGAGACTTGGATGTTTCTGCGTGTATCTTTCAAACGGAATTCGATATCATTATCTAAATTGCATGGATTGTGTGTCAAGGATAGCTTAACAAACAACGTAAGAAGGAAGGCTGTAGATGTAATGGGTCATAAGATATTTGCTCCCATATGGACATGTAATGGATTTGACAAAGCTTACCTTTGTATTTCTTGAGACTTTGATGCTTCTGCGTCTATCCTTCAAACGGAATTCGATATCGTCATCTAAATTGCATGGATTGTGTGTCAAGGATAGCTTAACAAACAACGTAAGAAGGAAGACTGTAGATGTAATGGGTCATGAGATATTTGCTCCCATATGGACATGTAGTGGATTTGACAAAGCTTACCCTTGTATTTCTTGAGACTTTGATGCTTCTGCGTCTATCTTTCAAACGGAATTCGATATCGTCATCTAAATTGCATGGATTTTGTGTCGAGGCTATCTTAACAAACAACGAAAGAAGGAAGACTGTAGATGTAATGGGTCATGAGATATTTGCTCCCATATGGACATGTAATGGGTTTGACAAAGCTAACACTTGTTTTTCTTGAGACTTGAATGCTTCTGCGTCTATCTTTCAAACGGAATTCGATATCATCATATAAATTGCATGGATGGTGTATCAAGGATAGCTTAACAAACGGCGTAAGAAAGAAGGTTGTAGATGCTATAGGTCATGAGATATATGCTCTCATAAGGACATGTAATGGATTTGACAAAGCTTAGCCTTGTATTTCTTGAGACTTTGATGCTTTTGCGTCTATCTTTCAAACGGAATTCGATATCATCATCTAAATTGCATGGATGGTGTGTCAAGGATAGCTTAACAAACAACGTAAGATGGAAGATTGTAGATGTAATGGGTCATGAGATATTTGCTCCCATATGGACATGTAATGGGTTTGACAAAACTTACCCTTGTACTTCTTGAGACTTTGATGCTTCTGCGTCTATCTTTCAAACGGAATTCGATATCGTCATCTAAATTGCATGGATGGTGTGTCAAGGATAGCTTAACAAACAACGTAAGAGAGAAGACTGTAGATGTAATGGGTCATGAGATATTTGCTCCCATATGGACATGTAATGGGTTTGACAAAGCTTACACTTGTGTTTCTTGAGACTTGGATGCTTCTGCGTCTATCTTTCAAACGGAATTCGATATCATCATCTAAATTGCATGGATGGTGTGTCAAGGATAGCTTAACAAACAACGTAAGAGGGAAGATTGTAGATGTAATGGGTCATGAGATATTTGCTCCCATATGGACATGTAATGGGTTTGACAAAACTTACCCTTGTATTTCTTGAGACTTTGATGCTTCTGCGTCTATCCTTCAAACGGAATTCGATATCGTCATCTAAATTGCATGGATGGTGTGTCAAGGATAGCTTAACAAACAGCGTAAGAAAGAAGGTTGTAGTTGCTATGGGTCATGAGATATATGCTCTCATATGGACATATAATGGATTTGACAAAGCTTACCCTTGTATTTCTTTAGACTTTGATGCTTCTGCGTCTATCTTTCAAACGGAATTCGATATCATCATCTAAATTGCATGGATGGTGTGTCAAGGATAGCTTAACAAACAACGTGGAAGGAAGACTGTAGATGTAATGGGTTATGAGATATTTGCTCCATATGGACATGTAATGGGTTTGACAAAGCTTACCCTTGTATTTCTTGAGACTTTGATGCTTCTGCGTCTATCTTTCAAACGGAATTCGATATCGTCATCTAAATTGCATGGATTGTGTGTCAAGGATAGCTTAACAAACAACGTAAGAAGGAAGACTGTAGATGTAATGCGTCATGAGATATTTGCTCCCATATGGACTTGTAATGGATTTGACAAAGCTTACCCTTGTATTTCTTGAGACTTTGATGCTTCTGCGTCTATCCTTCAAACGGAATTCGATATCGTCATCTAAATTGCATGGATTGTGTGTCAAGGATAGCTTAACAAACAACGTAAGAAGGAAGACTGTAGATGTAATGGGTCATGAGATATTTGCTCCCATATGGACATGTAATGGATTTGACAAAGCTTACCCTTGTATTTCTTGAGACTTTGATGCTTCTGCGTCTATCTTTCAAACGGAATTCGATATCGTCATCTAAATTGCATGGATTGTGTGTCGAGGATAGCTTAACAAACAACGTAAGATGGAAGATTGTAGATGTAATGGGTCATGAGATATTTGCTCCCATATGGACATGTAATGGGTTTGACAAAGCTTACCCTTGTGTTTCTTGAGACTTTAATGCTTCTGCGTCTATCTTTCAAACGGAATTCGATATCGTCATCTAAATTGCATGGATGGTCTGTCAATGATAGCTTAGCAAACAACGTAAGAAGGAAGACTGTAGATGTAATGGGTCATGAGATATTTGCTCCCATATGGACATGTAATGGGTTTGACAAAGCTTACCCTTGTATTTCTTGAGACTTTGATGCTTCTGCGTCTATCTTTCAAACGGAATTAGATATCGTCATCTAAATTGCATGGATTGTGTGTCAAGGATAGCTTAACAAACAACGTAAGAAGGAAGACTGTAGATGCAATGGGTCATGAGATCTTTGCTCCCATATGGACTTGTAATGGATTTGACAAAGCTTACCCTTGTATTTCTTGAGACTTTGATGCTTCTGCGTCTATCCTTCAAACGGAATTCGATATCGTCATCTAAATTGCATGGATTGTGTGTCAAGGATAGCTTAACAAACAACGTAAGAAGGAAGACTGTAGATGTAAAGCGTCATGAGATATTTGCTCCCATATGGACATGTAATGGATTTGACAAAGCTTACCCTTGTATTTCTTGAGACTTTGATGCTTCTGCGTCTATCTTTCAAACGGAATTCGATATCGTCATCTAAATTGCATGTATTGTGTGTCGAGGATAGCTTAACAAACAACGTAAGAAGGAAGACTATAGATGTAATGGGTCATGAGATATTTGATCCCATATGGACATATAATGGGTTTGACAAAGCTTACACTTGTTTTTCTTGAGACTTGGATGCTTCTGCGTCTATCTTTCAAACGGAATTCGATATCATCATCTAAATTGCATGGATGGTGTGTCAGGGATAGCTCAACAAACAACATAAGAAGGAAGACTGTAGATGTAATGGGTCATATTTGCTCCCATATGAACATGTAATGGATTTGACAAAGCTTACCATTGTATTTCTTGAGACTTTGATGCTTCTGCGTCTATCATTCAAACGGAATTCGATATCGTCATCTAAATTGCATGGATGGTGTGTCAAGGATAGCTTAACAAACAACGTAAGAGAGAAGACTGTAGATGTAATGGGTCATGAGATATTTGCTCCCATATGGATATGTAATGGGTTTGACAAAGCTTACACTTGTGTTTCCTGAGACTTTGATGCTTCTGCGTCTATCTTTCAAACGGAATTCGATATCGTCATCTAAATTGCATGGATGGTGTGTCAAGGATAGCTTAACAAACAGCGTAAGAAAGAAGGTTGTACATGCTATGGGTCATGAGATATATGCTCTCATATGGACATGTAATGGATTTGACAAAACTTACCCTTGTATTTCTTGAGACTTTGATGCTTCTGCGTCTATCTTTCAAACGGAATTCGATATCATCGTCTAAATTGCATGGATTGTGTGTCAAGGATAGCTTAACAAACAACGTAAGAAGGAAGACTGTAGATGTAATGGGTCATGAGATATTTGCTCCCATATGGACATGTAATGGGTTTGACAAAGCTTACCCTTGTATTTCTTGAGACTTTGATGCTTCTGCGCCTATCTTTCACACGGAATTCAATATCGTCATCTAAATTGCATGGATGGTGTGTCAAGGATAGCTTAGCAAACAACGTAAGAAGGAAGACTGTAGATGTAATGGGTCATGAGATATTTGCTCCCATATGGACATGTAATGGGTTTGACAAAGCTTATCGATATCGTCATCTAAATTGCATGGATGGGCTGTCAATGATAGCTTAGCAAACAACGTAAGAAGGAAGACTGTAGATGTAATGGGTCATGAGATATTTGCTCCCATATGGACATGTAATGGGTTTGACAAAGCTTACCCCTCTATTTCTTGAGAATTTGATGCTTCTGCGTCTATCTTTCAAACGGAATTCGATATCGTCATCTAAATTGCATGGATTGTGTGTCAAGGATAGCTTAACAAACAACGTAAGAAGGAAGACTGTAGATGCAATGGGTCATGAGATATTTGCTCCCATATTGGCTTGTAATGGATTTGACAAAGCTTACCCTTGTATTTCTTGAGACTTTGATGCTTCTGCGTCTATCCTTCAAACGGAATTCGATATCGTCATCTAAATTGCATGGATTGTGTGTCAAGGATAGCTTAACAAACAACGTAAGAACGAAGACTGTAGATGTAAAGCGTCATGAGATATTTGCTCCCATATGGACATGTAATGGATTTAACAAAGCTTACCCTTGTATTTCTTGAGACTTTGATGCTTCTGCGTCTGTCTTTCAAACGGAATTCGATATCATCATCTAAATTGCATGGATGGTGTGTCAAGGATAGCTTAACAAACAACGTAAGAGGGAAGATTGTAGATGGAATGGGTCATGAGATATTTGCTCCCATATGGACATGTAATGGTTTTGACAAAACTTACCCTTGTATTTCTTGAGACTTTGATGTTTCTGCGTCTATCTTTCAAACGGAATTTGATATCGTTATCTAAATTGCATGGATGGTGTGTCAAGGATAACTTAACAAACAACGTAAGAAAGAAGACTGTAGATGTAATGGGTCATGAGATATTTGCTCCCATATGGACACGTAATGGGTTTGACAAAGCTTACACTTGTGTTTCTTGAGACTTGGATGCTTCTGCGTCTATCTTTCAAACGGAATTCAATATCATCATCTAAATTGCATGGATGGTGTGTCAAGGATAGCTTAACAAACAACGTAAGAGGGAAGATTGCCCTTGTATTTCTTGAGACTTTGATGCTTCTGCGTCTATCTTTCAAACGGAATTCGATATCATCATCTAAATTGCATGGATGGTGTGTCAAGGATAGCTTGACAAACAACGTGGAAGGAAGACTGTAGATGTAATGGGTCATGAAATATTTGCTCCCATATGGACATGTAATGGGTTTGACAAAGCTTACCCTTGTGTTTCTTGAGACTTTGATGCTTCTGCGTCTATCTTTCAAACGGAATTCGATATCGTCATCTAAATTGCATGGATGGTCTGTCAATGATAGCATAGCAAACAACGTAAGAAGGAAGACTGTAGATGTAATGGGTCATGAGATATTTGCTCCCATATGGACATGTAAGGGGTTTGACAAAGCTTACCCCTCTATTTCTTGAGACTTTGATGCTTCTGCGTCTATCTTTCAAACGGAATTCGATATCGTCATCTAAATTGCATGGATTGTGTGTCAAGGATAGCTTAACAAACAACGTAAGAAGGAAGACTGTAGATGCAATGGGTCATGAGATATTTGCTCCCATATGGACTTGTAATGGATTTGACAAAGCTTACCCTTGTATTTCTTGAGACTTTGATGCTTCTGCGTCTATCCTTCAAACGGAATTCGATATCGTCATCTAAATTGCATGGATTGTGTGTCAAGGATAGCTTAACAAACAACGTAAGAAGGAAGACTGTAGATGTAAAGCGTCATGAGATATTTGCTCCCATATGGACATGTAATGGATTTAACAAAGCTTACCCTTGTATTTCTTGAGACTTTGATGCTTCTGCGTCTATCTTTCAAACGGAATTCGATATCGTCATCTAAATTGCATGGATTGTGTGTCGAGGATAGCTTAACAAACAGCGTAAGAAGGAAGACTATAGATGTAATGGGTCATGAGATATTTGCTCCCATATGGACATGTAATGGGTTTGACAAAGCTTACACTTGTTTTTCTTGAGACTTGGATGCTTCTGCGTCTATCTTTCAAACGGAATTCGATATCATCATCTAAATTGCATGGATGGTGTGTCAGGGATAGCTCAACAAACAACGTAAGAAGGAAAACTGTAGATGTAATGCGTCATGAGATATTTGCTCCCATATGGACATGTAATGGGTTTGACAAAACTTACCCTTGTATTTCTTGAGACTTTGATGCTTCTGCGTCTATCTTTCAAACGGAATTCGATATCGTCATCTAAATTGCATGGATGATGTGTCAAGGATAGCTTAACAAATAACGTAAGAGAGAAGACTGTAGATGTAATGGGTCATGAGATATTTGCTCCCATATGGACATGTAATGGGTTTGACAAAGCTTACACTTGTGTTTCTTGAGACTTTGATGCTTCTGCGTCTATCTTTCAAACGGAATTCGATATCGTCATCTAAATTGCATGGATGGTTTGTCAAGGATAGCTTAACAAACAGCGTAAGAAAGAAGGTTGTACATGCTATGGGTCATGAGATATATGCTCTCATATGGACATGTAATGGATTTGACAAAGCTTGCCCTTGTATTTCTTGAGACTTTGATCCTTCTGCGTCTATCTTTCAAACGGAATTCGATATCATCATCTAAATTGCATGGATGGTGTGTCAAGGATAGCTTAACAAACAACGTGAGAAGGAAGACTGTAGATGTAATGGGTCATGAGATATTTGCTCCCATATGGACATGTAATGGGTTTGACAAAGCTTACCCTTGTGTTTCTTGAGACTTTGATGCTTCTGCGTCTATCTTTCAAACGGAATTCGATATCGTCATCTAAATTGCATGGATTGTGTGTCAAGGACAGCTTAGCAAACAACGTAAGAAGGAAGACTGTAGATGTAATGGGTCATGAGATATTTGCTCCCATATGGACATGTAATGGGTTTGACAAAGCTCACCCTTGTATTTCTTGAGACTTTGATGCTTCTGCGTCTATCTTTCAAACGGAATTCGATATCGTCATCTTAATTGCATGGATTGTGTGTCAAGGATAGCTTAACAAACAACGTAAGAAGGAAGACTGTAGATGTAATGGGTCATGAGATATTTGCTCCCATATGGACATGTAATGGGTTTGACAAAGCTTACCATTGTATTTCTTGAGACTTTGATGCTTCTGCGTCTATCTTTCAAACGGAATTCGATATCGTCATCTAAATTGCATGGATTGTGTGTCAAGGATAGCTTAACAAACAACGTAAGAAGGAAGACTGTAGATGTAATGGGTCATCAGATATTTGCTCTCATATGGACATGTAATGGATTTGACAAAGCTTACCCTTGTATTTCTTGAGACTTTGATGCTTCTGCGTCTATCTTTCAAACGGAATTCGATATCATCGTCTAAATTGCATGGATTGTGTGTCAAGGATAGCTTAACAAACAACGTAAGAAGGAAGACTGTAGATGTAATGGGTCATGAGATATTTGCTCCCATATGGACATGTAATGGGTTTGACAAAACTTACCCTTGTATTTCTTGAGACTTTGATGCTTCTGCGCCTATCTTTCAAACGGAATTCAATATCGTCATCTAAATTGCATGGATGGTGTGTTAAGGATAGCTTGGCAAACAACGTAAGAAGGAAGACTGTAGATGTAATGGGTCATGAGATTTTTGCTCCCATATGGACATGTAATGGGTTTGACAAAGCTTACCCTTGTATTTCTTGAGACTTTGATGCTTCTGCGTCTATCTTTCAAACGGAATTCGATATCGTAATCTGAATTGCATGGATTGTCTGACAAGGATAGCTTAACAAACAACGTAAGAAGGAAGACTGTAGATGTAATGGGTCATGAGATATTTGCTCCCATATGGACATGTAATGGGTTTGACAAAACTTACACTTGTGTTTCTTGAGACTTTGATGCTTCTGCGTCTATCTTTCAAACGGAATTCGATATCGTCATCTTAATTGCATGGATGGTGTGTCAAGGATAGCTTAACAAACAGCGTAAGAAGGAAGGCTGTAGATGTAATGGGTCATGAGATATTTGCTCCCATATGGACATGTAATGGATTTGACAAAGCTTACCCTTGTATTTCTTGAGACTTTGATGCTTCTGCGTCTATCTTTCAAACGGAATTCGACATCGTCATCTAAATTGCATGGATTGTGTGTTAAGGATAGCTTAGCAAACAACGTAAGAAGGAAGATTGTAGATGTAATGGGTCATGAGATATTTGCTCCCATATGGACATGTAATGGGTTTGACAAAGCTTACCCTTGTATTTCTTGAGACTTTGATGCTTCTGCGTCTATCTTTCAAACGGAATTCGATATCGTCATCTAAATTGCATGGATTGTGTGTCAAGGATAGCTTAACGAACAACGTAAGAAAGAAGACTGTAGATGTAATGGGTCATGAGATATTTGCTCCCATATGGACATGTAATGGGTTTGACAAAGCTTACACTTGTGTTTCTTGAGACTTGGATGCTTTTGCGTCTATCTTTCAAACGGAATTCGATATCATCATCTAAATTGCATGGATTGTGTGTCAAGGATATCTTAACAAACAAAGTAAGAAGGAAGACTGTAGATGTAATGGGTCATGAGATATTTGCTCTCATATGGACATGTAATGGGTTTGACAAAGCTTACACTTGTTTTTCTTGAGACTTGGATGCTTCTGCGTCTATCTTTCAAACGGAATTCGATATCATCATCTAAATTGCATGGATTGTGTGTCAAGGATAGCTTAACAAACAACGCAAGAAGGAAGACTGTAGATGTAATGGGTCATGAGATATTTGCTCCCATATGGACATGTAATGGATTGGACAAAGCTTACCCTTGTATTTCTTGAGACTTGGGTGGTTCTGCGTCTATCTTTCAAACGCAATTCGATATCGTCATCTAAATTGCATAGATGGTGTGCCAAGGATTGCTTAACAAACAACGTAAGAAAGAAGACTGTAGATGTAATGGGTCATGAGATATTTGCTCCCATATGGACATGTAATGGATTTGACAAAGCTTACCCTTGTATTTCTTGAGACTTGGATGCTTCTGCGTCTATCTTTCAAACGGAATTCGATATCATCATCTAATTTGCATGGATGGTGTGTCAAGGATAGCTTAACAAACAACGTAAGAGGGAAGATTGTAGATGCTATGGGTTATGAGATATATGCTCTCATATGGACATGTAATGGGTTTGACAATGCTTACATTTGTTTTTCTTGAGACTTTCAAACGGAATTCGATATCATCATCTAAATTGCATGGATTGTGTGCCAAGGATAGCTTAACAAACAACGTTAGAAGGAAGACTGTAGATGTAATGGGTCATGAGATATTTGCTCCCATATGGACATGTAATGGGTTTGACAAAACTTACACTTGTTTTTCTTGAGAATTGGATGCTTCTGCGTGTATCTTTCAAACGGAATTCGATATCGTCATCTAAATTGCATGGATTGTGTGTCAAGGATAGCTTAACAAACAACGTAAGAAGGAAGACTGTAGATGTAATGGGTCATGAGATATTTGCTCCCATATGGACATGTAATGGATTTGACAAAGCTTACCCTTGTATTTCTTAAGACTTTGATGCTTCTGCGTCTATCTTTCAAACGGAATTCGATATCGTCATCTAAATTGCATGGATTGTGTATCGAGGATAGCTTAAAAAACAACGTAAGAAGGAAGACTGTAGATGTAATGGGTCATGAGATATTTGCTCCCATATGGACATGTAATGGGTTTGACAAAGCTTACACTTGCTTTTCTTGAGACTTGGATGCTTCTGCGTCTATCTTTCAAACGGAATTCGATATCATCATATAAATTGCATGGATGGTGTGTCAAGGATAGCTTAACAAACAACGTAAGAGGGAAGATTGTAGATGCTATGGGTCATGAGATATATGCTCTCATATGGACATGTAATGGGTTTGACAAAGCTTACATTTGTGTTTCTTGAGACTTTGATGCTTCTGCGTCTATCTTTCAAACGGAATTCGATATCGTCATCTAAATTGCATGGATGGTGTGTCAAAGATAGCTTAACAAACAACGTAAGAAAGAAGACTGTAGATGTAATGGGTCATGAGATATTTGCTCCCATATGGACATGTAATGGGTTTGACAAAACTTACCCTTGTATTTCTTGAGGCTTTGATGCTTCTGCGTCTATCTTTCAAACGGAATTCGATATCGTCATCTAAATTGCATGGATGGTGTGTCAAGGATAGCTTAACAAACAACGTGAGAAGGAAGACTGTAGATGTAATGTGTCATGAGATATTTGCTCCCATATGGACATGTAATGGGTTTGACAAAGCTTACCCTTGTATTTCTTGAGACTTTGATGCTTCTGCGTCTATCTTTCAAACGGAATTCGATATGGTCATCTAAATTGCATGGATGGTGTGTCAAGGATAGCTTAACAAACAGCGTAAGAAAGAAGGTTGTAGATGCTATGGGTCATGAGATATATGCTCTCATATGGACATGTAATGGATTTGACAAAGCTTACCCTTGTGTTTCTTGAGACTTTGATGCTTCTGCGTCTATCTTTCAAACGAAATTCGATATCATCATCTAAATTGCATGGATGGTGTGTCAAGGATAGCTTAACAAACAACGTAAGAGGGAAGATTGTAGATGTAATGGGTCATAGGATATTTGCTCCCATATGGACATGTAATGGGTTTGACAAAACTTACCCTTGTATTTCTTGAGACTTTGATGCTTCTGCGTCTATCTTTCAAACGGAATTCGATATTGTCATCTAAATTGCATGGATGGTGTGTCAAGGATAGCTTAACAAACAAATTAAGAAGGAAGACTGTAGATGTAATGGGTCATGAGATATTTGCTCCCATATGGACATGTAATGGGTTTGACAAAGCTTACACTTGTGTTTCTTGAGACTTGGATGCTTCTGCGTCTATCTTTCAAACGGAATTCGATTTCATCATCTAAATTGCATGGATGGTGTATCAACGATAGCTTAACAAACAACGTAAGAGGGAAGATTGTAGATGTAATGGGTCATGAGATATTTGCTCCCATATGGACATGTAATGGGTTTGACAAAACCTACCCTTGTATTTCTTGAGACTTTGATGCTTCTGCGTCTATCTTTCAAACGGAATTCGATATCGTCAGCTAAATTGCAGGGATGGTGTGTCAAGGATGGCTTAACAAACAACGTAAGAACGAAGACTGTAGATGTAATGGGTCATGAGATATTTGCTCCCATATGGACATGTAATGGGTTTGACAAAGCTTACACTTGTGTTTCTTGAGACTTGGATGCTTCTGCGTCTATCTTTCAAACGGAATTCGATATCATCATCTAAATTGCATGGATGGTGTGTCAAGGATAGCTTAACAAACAACGTAGGAGGGAAGATCGTAGATGCTATGGGTCATGAGATATTTGCTCCCATATGGACATGTAATGGATTTGACAAAGCTTACCCTTGTATTTCTTGAGACTTTTATGCTTCTGCATCTATCTTTCAAACGGAATTCGATATCGTCATCTAAATTGCATGGATGGTGTGTCAAGGATATCTTAACAAACAGCGTAAGAAAGAAGGTTGTAGATGCTATGGGTCATGAGATATATGCTCTCATATGGACATGTAATGGATTTGACAAAGCTTACCCTTGTATTTCTTGAGACTTTGATGCTTCTGCGTCGATCTTTCAAACGGAATTCGATATCATCATCTAAATTGCATGGATGGTGTGTCAAGGATAGCTTAACAAACAACGTGAGAAGGAAGACTGTAGATGTAATGGGTCATGAGATATTTGCTCCCATATGGACATGTAGTGGGTTTGACAAAGCTTACCCTTGTGTTTCTTGAGACTTTGATGCTTCTGCGTCTATCTTTCAAACGGAATTCGATATCGTAATTTAAATTGCATGGATTGTGTGTCAAGGATAGCTTAGCAAACAACGTAAGAAGGAAGACTGTAGATGTAATGGGTCATGAAATATTTGCTCCCATATGGACATGTAATGGGTTTGACAAAGCTTACCCTTGTATTTCTTGAGACTTTGATGCTTCTGCGTCTATCTTTCAAACGGAATTCTATATCTTCATCTTAATTGCATGGATTGTGTGTCAGGGATAGCTTAACAAACAACGTAAGAAGGAAGACTGTAGATGTAATGGGTCATGAGATATTTGCTCTCATATGGACATGTAATGGATTTGACAAAGCTTACACTTGTTTTTCTTGAGACTTGGATGCTTCTGCGTCTATCTTTCAAACGGAATTCGATATCATCATCTAAATTGCATGGATTGTGTGTCAAGGATAGCTTAACAAACAACGTAAGAAGGAAGACTGTAGATGCAATGGGTCATGAGATATTTGCTCCCATATGGACATGTAATGGATTTGACAAAGCTGACTCTTGTATTTCTTGAGAATTGGGTGGTTCTGCGTCTATCTTTCAAACGGAATTCGATATCGTAATCTAAATTGCATGGATGGTGTGCCAAGGATTGCTTAACAAACAACGTAAGAAGGAAGACTGTAGATGTAATGGGTCATGGATTGCATGGATTGTGTGTCAAGGATAGCTTAGCAAACAACGTAAGAAAGAAGGTTGTAGATGCTATGGGTCATGAGATATATGCTCTCATATGGACATGTAATGGATTTGACAAAGCTTACCCTTGTGTTTCTTGAGACTTTGATGCTTCTGCGTCTATCTTTCAAACGAAATTCGATATCATCATCTAAATTGCATGGATGGTGTGTCAAGGATAGCTTAACAAACAACGTAAGAGGGAAGATTGTAGATGTAATGGGTCATAGGATATTTGCTCCCATATGGACATGTAATGGGTTTGACAAAACTTACCCTTGTATTTCTTGAGACTTTGATGCTTCTGCGTCTATCTTTCAAACGGAATTCGATATTGTCATCTAAATTGCATGGATGGTGTGTCAAGGATAGCTTAACAAACAAAGTAAGAAGGAAGACTGTAGATGTAATGGGTCATGAGATATTTGCTCCCATATGGACATGTAATGGGTTTGACAAAGCTTACACTTGTGCTTCTTGAGACTTGGATGCTTCTGCGTCTATCTTTCAAACGGAATTCGATTTCATCATCTAAATTGCATGGATGGTGTATCAAGGATAGCTTAACAAACAACGTAAGAGGGAAGATTGTAGATGCTATGGGTAATGGGTCATGAGATATTTGCTACCATATGGACATGTAATGGATTTGACAAAGCTTACCCTTGTATTTCTTGAGACTTTGATGCTTCTGCGTCTATCTTTCAAACGGAATTCGATATCGTCATCTAAATTGCATGGATTGTGTGTCAAGGATAGCTTAACAAACAACGCAAGAAGGAAGACTGTAGATGTATTGGGTCATGAGATATTTGCTCTCATATGGACATGTAATGGATTTGAAAAAAGCTTACCCTTGTATTTCTTGAGACTTTGATGCTTCTGCGTCTATCTTTCAAACGGAACTTGATATCGAACGTAAGAAGGAAGACTGTAGATGTAATGGGTCATGAGATATTTGCTCCCATATGGACATGTAATGGATTTGACAAAGCTGACTCTTGTATTTCTTGAGACTTGGGTGGTTCTGCGTCTATCTTTCAAACGGAATTCGATATCGTCATCTAAATTGCATGGATGGTGTGCCAAGGATTGCTTAACAAACAACGTAAGAAGGAAGACTGTAGATGTAATGGGTCATGAGGATTGCTTAACAAACAACGTAAGAAGGAAGACTGTAGATGTAATGGGTCATGAGATATTTGCTCTCATATGGACATGTAATGGATTTGACAAAGCTTACACTTGTTTTTCTTGAGACTTGGATGCTTCTGCGTCTATCCTTCAAACGGAATTCGATATCATCATCCAAATTGCATGGATTGTGTGTCAAGGATTGCTTAACAAACAACGTAAGAAGGAAGACTGTAGATGTAATGGGTCATGAGATATTTGCTCCCATATGGACATGTAATGGATTTGACAAAGCTGACTCTTGTATTTCTTGAGACTTGGGTTCTGCGTCTATCTTTCAAGCGGAATTCGATATCGTCATCTAAATTGCATGGATGGTGTGCCAAGGATTGCTTAACAAACAACGTAAGAAGGAAGACTGTAGATGTAATGGGTCATGAGATATTTGCTCCCATATGGACATGTAATGGATTTGACAAAGCCTACCCTTGTATTTCTTGAGACTTGGATGCTTC
Organism: Musca autumnalis; assembly: GCF_047663935.1. Taxonomy (NCBI): domain Eukaryota; kingdom Metazoa; phylum Arthropoda; class Insecta; order Diptera; family Muscidae; genus Musca; species Musca autumnalis. The sequence continues at coordinate 40,257 of NW_027411733.1, forward strand.
TGCGTCTATCTTTCAAACGGAATTCGATATCATCATCTAAATTACATGGATGGTGTGTCAAGGATAGCTTAACAAACAACGTAAGAGGGAAGATTGTAGATGCTATGGGTCATGAGATATATGCTCTCATATGGACATGTAATGGGTTTGACTAAGCTTACACTTATTTTTCTTGAGACTTGGATGCTTCTGCGTCTATCTTTCAAACGGAATTCGATATCATCATCTAAATTGCATGGATTGTGTGTCAAGGATAGCTTAACAAACAGCGTAAGAAAGAAGGTTGTAGATGCTATGGGTCATGAGATATATGCTCTCATATGGACATGTAATGGATTTGACAAAGCTTACCCTTGTATTTCTTGAGACTTTGATGCTTCTGCGTCTATCTTTCAAACGGAATTCGATATCATCATCTAAATTGCATGGATGGTGTGTCAAGGATAGCTTAACAAACAACGTAGGAGGGAAGATCGTAGATGCTATGGGTCATGAGATATTTGCTCCCATATGGACATGTAATGGATTTGACAAAGCTTACCCTTGTATTTCTTGAGACTTTTATGCTTCTGCATCTATCTTTCAAACGGAATTCGATATCGTCATCTAAATTGCATGGATGGTGTGTCAAGGATATCTTAACAAACAGCGTAAGAAAGAAGGTTGTAGATGCTATGGGTCATGAGATATATGCTCTCATATGGACATGTAATGGATTTGACAAAGCTTACCCTTGTATTTCTTGAGACTTTGATGCTTCTGCGTCGATCTTTCAAACGGAATTCGATATCATCATCTAAATTGCATGGATGGTGTGTCAAGGATAGCTTAACAAACAACGTGAGAAGGAAGACTGTAGATGTAATGGGTCATGAGATATTTGCTCCCATATGGACATGTAGTGGGTTTGACAAAGCTTACCCTTGTGTTTCTTGAGACTTTGATGCTTCTGCGTCTATCTTTCAAACGGAATTCGATATCGTCATTTAAATTGCATGGATTGTGTGTCAAGGATAGCTTAGCAAACAACGAAAGAAGGAAGACTGTAGATGTAATGGGTCATGAAATATTTGCTCCCATATGGACATGTAATGGGTTTGACAAAGCTTACCCTTGTATTTCTTGAGACTTTGATGCTTCTGCGTCTATCTTTCAAACGGAATTCTATATCTTCATCTTAATTGCATGGATTGTGTGTCAGGGATAGCTTAACAAACAATGTAAGAAGGAAGACTGTAGATGTAATGGGTCATGAGATATTTGCTCTCATATGGACATGTAATGGATTTGACAAAGCTTACACTTGTTTTTCTTGAGACTTGGATGCTTCTGCGTCTATCTTTCAAACGGAATTCGATATCATCATCTAAATTGCATGGATTGTGTGTCAAGGATAGCTTAACAAACAACGTAAGAAGGAAGACTGTAGATGCAATGGGTCATGAGATATTTGCTCCCATATGGACATGTAATGGATTTGACAAAGCTGACTCTTGTATTTCTTGAGAATTGGGTGGTTCTGCGTCTATCTTTCAAACGGAATTCGATATCGTAATCTAAATTGCATGGATGGTGTGCCAAGGATTGCTTAACAAACAACGTAAGAAGGAAGACTGTAGATGTAATGGGTCATGGATTGCATGGATTGTGTGTCAAGGATAGCTTAGCAAACAACGTAAGAAAGAAGGTTGTAGATGCTATGGGTCATGAGATATATGCTCTCATATGGACATGTAATGGATTTGACAAAGCTTACCCTTGTGTTTCTTGAGACTTTGATGCTTCTGCGTCTATCTTTCAAACGAAATTCGATATCATCATCTAAATTGCATGGATGGTGTGTCAAGGATAGCTTAACAAACAACGTAAGAGGGAAGATTGTAGATGTAATGGGTCATAGGATATTTGCTCCCATATGGACATGTAATGGGTTTGACAAAACTTACCCTTGTATTTCTTGAGACTTTGATGCTTCTGCGTCTATCTTTCAAACGGAATTCGATATTGTCATCTAAATTGCATGGATGGTGTGTCAAGGATAGCTTAACAAACAAAGTAAGAAGGAAGACTGTAGATGTAATGGGTCATGAGATATTTGCTCCCATATGGACATGTAATGGGTTTGACAAAGCTTACACTTGTGTTTCTTGAGACTTGGATGCTTCTGCGTCTATCTTTCAAACGGAATTCGATTTCATCATCTAAATTGCATGGATGGTGTATCAAGGATAGCTTAACAAACAACGTAAGAGGGAAGATTGTAGATGTAATGGGTCATGAGATATTTGCTCCCATATGGACATGTAATGGGTTTGACAAAACCTACCCTTGTATTTCTTGAGACTTTGATGCTTCTGCGTCTATCTTTCAAACGGAATTCGATATCGTCAGCTAAATTGCAGGGATGGTGTGTCAAGGATGACTTAACAAACAACGTAAGAACGAAGACTGTAGATGTAATGGGTCATGAGATATTTGCTCCCATATGGACATGTAATGGGTTTGACAAAGCTTACACTTGTGTTTCTTGAGACTTGGATGCTTCTGCGTCTATCTTTCAAACGGAATTCGATATCATCATCTAAATTGCATGGATGGTGTGTCAAGGATAGCTTAACAAACAACGTAGGAGGGAAGATCGTAGATGCTATGGGTCATGAGATATTTGCTCCCATATGGACATGTAATGGATTTGACAAAGCTTACCCTTGTATTTCTTGAGACTTTTATGCTTCTGCATCTATCTTTCAAACGGAATTCGATATCGTCATCTAAATTGCATGGATGGTGTGTCAAGGATATCTTAACAAACAGCGTAAGAAAGAAGGTTGTAGATGCTATGGGTCATGAGATATATGCTCTCATATGGACATGTAATGGATTTGACAAAGCTTACCCTTGTATTTCTTGAGACTTTGATGCTTCTGCGTCGATCTTTCAAACGGAATTCGATATCATCATCTAAATTGCATGGATGGTGTGTCAAGGATAGCTTAACAAACAACGTGAGAAGGAAGACTGTAGATGTAATGGGTCATGAGATATTTGCTCCCATATGGACATGTAATGGGTTTGACAAAGCTTACCCTTGTGTTTCTTGAGACTTTGATGCTTCTGCGTCTATCTTTCAAACGGAATTCGATATCGTCATTTAAATTGCATGGATTGTGTGTCAAGGATAGCTTAGCAAACAACGTAAGAAGGAAGACTGTAGATGTAATGGGTCATGAAATATTTGCTCCCATATGGACATGTAATGGGTTTGACAAAGCTTACCCTTGTATTTCTTGAGACTTTGATGCTTCTGCGTCTATCTTTCAAACGGAATTCTATATCTTCATCTTAATTGCATGGATTGTGTGTCAGGGATAGCTTAACAAACAACGTAAGAAGGAAGACTGTAGATGTAATAGGTCATGAGATATTTGCTCTTATATGGACATGTAATGGATTTGACAAAGCTTACACTTGTTTTTCTTGAGACTTGGATGCTTCTGCGTCTATCTTTCAAACGGAATTCGATATCATCATCTAAATTGCATGGATTGTGTGTCAAGGATAGCTTAACAAACAACGTAAGAAGGAAGACTGTAGATGCAATGGGTCATGAGATATTTGCTCCCATATGGACATGTAATGGATTTGACAAAGCTGACTCTTGTATTTCTTGAGAATTGGGTGGTTCTGCGTCTATCTTTCAAACGGAATTCGATATCGTAATCTAAATTGCATGGATGGTGTGCCAAGGATTGCTTAACAAACAACGTAAGAAGGAAGACTGTAGATGTAATGGGTCATGGATTGCATGGATTGTGTGTCAAGGATAGCTTAGCAAACAACGTAAGAAGGAAGACTGTAGATGTAATGGGTCATGAGATATTTGCTCCCATATGGACATGTAATGGGTTTGACAAAGCTTACCCTTGTATTTCTTGAGACTTTGATGCTTCTGCGTCTATCTTTCAAACGGAATTCGATATTCGATTGTGTGTCAAGGATAGCTTAACAAACAACTTAAGAAGGAAGACTGTAGATGTAATGGGTCATGAGATATTTGCTACCATATGGACATGTAATGGATTTGACAAAGCTTACCCTTGTATTTCTTGAGACTTTGATGCTTCTGCGTCTATCTTTCAAACGGAATTCGATATCGTCATCTAAATTGCATGGATTGTGTGTCAAGGATAGCTTAACAAACAACGCAAGAAGGAAGACTGTAGATGTATTGGGTCATGAGATATTTGCTCTCATATGGACATGTAATGGATTTGAAAAAAGCTTACCCTTGTATTTCTTGAGACTTTGATGCTTCTGCGTCTATCTTTCAAACGGAACTTGATATCGAACGTAAGAAGGAAGACTGTAGATGTAATGGGTCATGAGATATTTGCTCCCATATGGACATGTAATGGATTTGACAAAGCTGACTCTTGTATTTCTTGAGACTTGGGTGGTTCTGCGTCTATCTTTCAAACGGAATTCGATATCGTCATCTAAATTGCATGGATGGTGTGCCAAGGATTGCTTAACAAACAACGTAAGAAGGAAGACTGTAGATGTAATGGGTCATGAGGATTGCTTAACAAACAACGTAAGAAGGAAGACTGTAGATGTAATGGGTCATGAGATATTTGCTCCCATATGGACATGTAATGGATTTGACAAAGCTTACCCTTGTATTTCTTGAGACTTGGATGCTTCTGCGTCTATCTTTCAAACGGAATTCGATTTCATCATCTAATTGCATGGATGGTGTGTCAAGGATAGCTTAACAAACAACGTTAGAGGGAAGATTGTAGATGCTATGGGTCATGAGATATATGCTCTCATATGGACATGTAATGGGTTTGACAAAGCTTACACTTGTTTTTCTTGAGACTTGGATGCTTCTGCGTCTATCTTTCAAACTGAATTCGATATCATCATCTAAATTGCATGGATTGTGTGTCAAGGATAGCTTAACAAACAGCGTAAGAAAGAAGGTTGTAGATGCTATGGGTCATGAGATATATGCTCTCATATGGACATGTAATGGATTTGACAAAGCTTACCCTTGTATTTCTTGAGACTTTAATGCTTCTGCGTCTATCTTTCAAACGGAATTCGATATCATCATCTAAATTGCATGGATGGTGTGTCAAGGATAGCTTAACAAACAACGTGAGAAGGAAGACTGTAGATGTAATGGGTCATGAGATATTTGCTCCCATATGGACATGTAATGGGTTTGACAAAGCTTACCCTTGTGTTTCTTGAGACTTTGATGCCTCTGCGTCTACCTTTCAAACGGAATTCGATATCGTCATCTAAATTGCATGGATTGTGTGTCAAGGATAGCTTAGCAAACAACGTAAGAAGGAAGACTGTAGATGTAATGGGTCATGAGATATTTGCTCCCATATGGACATGTAATGGGTTTGACAAAGCTTACCCTTGTATTTCTTGAGACTTTGATGCTTCTGCGTCTATCTTTCAAACGGAATTCGATATCGTCATCTAAATTGCATGGATGGTGTGTCAAGGATAGCTTAACAAACAACGTAAAAAGGAAGACTGTAGATGTAATGGGTCATGAGATATTTGCTACCATATGGACATGTAATGGATTTGACAAAGCTTTCCCCTTGTATTTCTTGAGACTTTGATGCTTCTGCGTCTACCTTTCAAACGGAATTCGATATCGTCATCTAAATTGCATGGATGGTGTGTCAAGGATAGCTTAACAAACAACGCAAGAAGGAAGACTGTAGAAGTATTGGGTCATGAGATATTTGCTCTCATATGGACATGTAATGGATTTGACAAAGCTTACCCTTGTATTTCTTGAGACTTTGATGCCTCTGCGTCTATCTTTCAAACGGAACTTGATATCGTCATCTAAATTGCATGGATTGTGTGTCAAGGATAGCTTAACAAACAACGTAAGAAGGAAGACTGTAGATGTAATGGGTCATGAGATATTTGCTCTCATATGGACATGTAATGGATTTGACAAAGCTTACACTTGTTTTTCTTGAGACTTGGATGCTTCTGCGTCTATCCTTCAAACGGAATTCGATATCATCATCCAAATTGCATGGATTGTGTGTCAAGGATAGCTTAACAAACAACGTAAGAAGGAAGACTGTAGATGTAATGGGTCATGAGATATTTGCTCCCATATGGACATGTAATGGATTTGACAAAGCTGACTCTTGTATTTCTTGAGACTTGGGTGGTTCTGCGTCTATCTTTCAAGCGGAATTCGATATCGTCATCTAAATTGCATGGATGGTGTGCCAAGGATTGCTTAACAAACAACGTAAGAAGGAAGACTGTAGATGTAATGGGTCATGAGATATTTGCTCCCATATGGACATGTAATGGATTTGACAAAGCCTACCCTTGTATTTCTTGAGACTTGGATGCTTCTGCGTCTATCTTTCAAACGGAATTCGATATCATCATCTAAATTACATGGATGGTGTGTCAAGGATAGCTTAACAAACAACGTAAGAGGGAAGATTGTAGATGCTATGGGTCATGAGATATATGCTCTCATATGGACATGTAATGGGTTTGACTAAGCTTACACTTATTTTTCTTGAGACTTGGATGCTTCTGCGTCTATCTTTCAAACGGAATTCGATATCATCATCTAAATTGCATGGATTGTGTGTCAAGGATAGCTTAACAAACAGCGTAAGAAAGAAGGTTGTAGATGCTATGGGTCATGAGATATATGCTCTCATATGGACATGTAATGGATTTGACAAAGCTTACCCTTGTATTTCTTGAGACTTTGATGCTTCTGCGTCTATCTTTCAAACGGAATTCGATATCATCATCTAAATTGCATGGATGGTGTGTCAAGGATAGCTTAGCAAACAACGTAAGAAGGAAGACTGTAGATGTAATGGGTCATGAGATATTTGCTCCCATATGGACATGTAATGGATTTGACAAAGCCTACCCTTGTATTTCTTGAGACTTGGATGCTTCTGCGTCTATCTTTCAAACGGAATTCGATATCATCATCTAAATTACATGGATGGTGTGTCAAGGATAGCTTAACAAACAACGTGAGAAGGAAGACTGTAGATGTAATGGGTCATGAGATATTTGCTCCCATATGGACATGTAATGGATTTGACAAAGCCTACCCTTGTATTTCTTGAGACTTGGATGCTTCTGCGTCTATCTTTCAAACGGAATTCGATATCATCATCTAAATTACATGGATGGTGTGTCAAGGATAGCTTAACAAACAACGTGAGAAGGAAGACTGTAGATGTAATGGGTCATGAGATATTTGCTCCCATATGGACATGTAATGGATTTGACAAAGCCTACCCTTGTATTTCTTGAGACTTGGATGCTTCTGCGTCTATCTTTCAAACGGAATTCGATATCATCATCTAAATTACATGGATGGTGTGTCAAGGATAGCTTAACAAACAACGTGAGAAGGAAGACTGTAGATGTAATGGGTCATGAGATATTTGCTCCCATATGGACATGTAATGGGTTTGACAAAGCTTACCCTTGTGTTTCTTGAGACTTTGATGCCTCTGCGTCTACCTTTCAAACGGAATTCGATATCGTCATCTAAATTGCATGGATTGTGTGTCAAGGATAGCTTAGCAAACAACGTAAGAAGGAAGACTGTAGATGTAATGGGTCATGAGATATTTGCTCCCATATGGACATGTAATGGGTTTGACAAAGCTTACCCTTGTATTTCTTGAGACTTTGATGCTTCTGCGTCTATCTTTCAAACGGAATTCGATATCGTCATCTAAATTGCATGGATGGTGTGTCAAGGATAGCTTAACAAACAACGTAAAAAGGAAGACTGTAGATGTAATGGGTCATGAGATATTTGCTACCATATGGACATGTAATGGATTTGACAAAGCTTTCCCCTTGTATTTCTTGAGACTTTGATGCTTCTGCGTCTACCTTTCAAACGGAATTCGATATCGTCATCTAAATTGCATGGATGGTGTGTCAAGGATAGCTTAACAAACAACGCAAGAAGGAAGACTGTAGAAGTATTGGGTCATGAGATATTTGCTCTCATATGGACATGTAATGGATTTGACAAAGCTTACCCTTGTATTTCTTGAGACTTTGATGCCTCTGCGTCTATCTTTCAAACGGAACTTGATATCGTCATCTAAATTGCATGGATTGTGTGTCAAGGATAGCTTAACAAACAACGTAAGAAGGAAGACTGTAGATGTAATGGGTCATGAGATATTTGCTCTCATATGGACATGTAATGGATTTGACAAAGCTTACACTTGTTTTTCTTGAGACTTGGATGCTTCTGCGTCTATCCTTCAAACGGAATTCGATATCATCATCCAAATTGCATGGATTGTGTGTCAAGGATAGCTTAACAAACAACGTAAGAAGGAAGACTGTAGATGTAATGGGTCATGAGATATTTGCTCCCATATGGACATGTAATGGATTTGACAAAGCTGACTCTTGTATTTCTTGAGACTTGGGTGGTTCTGCGTCTATCTTTCAAGCGGAATTCGATATCGTCATCTAAATTGCATGGATGGTGTGCCAAGGATTGCTTAACAAACAACGTAAGAAGGAAGACTGTAGATGTAATGGGTCATGAGATATTTGCTCCCATATGGACATGTAATGGATTTGACAAAGCCTACCCTTGTATTTCTTGAGACTTGGATGCTTCTGCGTCTATCTTTCAAACGGAATTCGATATCATCATCTAAATTACATGGATGGTGTGTCAAGGATAGCTTAACAAACAACGTAAGAGGGAAGATTGTAGATGCTATGGGTCATGAGATATATGCTCTCATATGGACATGTAATGGGTTTGACTAAGCTTACACTTATTTTTCTTGAGACTTGGATGCTTCTGCGTCTATCTTTCAAACGGAATTCGATATCATCATCTAAATTGCATGGATTGTGTGTCAAGGATAGCTTAACAAACAGCGTAAGAAAGAAGGTTGTAGATGCTATGGGTCATGAGATATATGCTCTCATATGGACATGTAATGGATTTGACAAAGCTTACCCTTGTATTTCTTGAGACTTTGATGCTTCTGCGTCTATCTTTCAAACGGAATTCGATATCATCATCTAAATTGCATGGATGGTGTGTCAAGGATAGCTTAGCAAACAACGTAAGAAGGAAGACTGTAGATGTAATGGGTCATGAGATATTTGCTCCCATATGGACATGTAATGGATTTGACAAAGCCTACCCTTGTATTTCTTGAGACTTGGATGCTTCTGCGTCTATCTTTCAAACGGAATTCGATATCATCATCTAAATTACATGGATGGTGTGTCAAGGATAGCTTAACAAACAACGTGAGAAGGAAGACTGTAGATGTAATGGGTCATGAGATATTTGCTCCCATATGGACATGTAATGGATTTGACAAAGCCTACCCTTGTATTTCTTGAGACTTGGATGCTTCTGCGTCTATCTTTCAAACGGAATTCGATATCATCATCTAAATTACATGGATGGTGTGTCAAGGATAGCTTAACAAACAACGTGAGAAGGAAGACTGTAGATGTAATGGGTCATGAGATATTTGCTCCCATATGGACATGTAATGGATTTGACAAAGCCTACCCTTGTATTTCTTGAGACTTGGATGCTTCTGCGTCTATCTTTCAAACGGAATTCGATATCATCATCTAAATTACATGGATGGTGTGTCAAGGATAGCTTAACAAACAACGTGAGAAGGAAGACTGTAGATGTAATGGGTCATGAGATATTTGCTCCCATATGGACATGTAATGGGTTTGACAAAGCTTACCCTTGTGTTTCTTGAGACTTTGATGCCTCTGCGTCTACCTTTCAAACGGAATTCGATATCGTCATCTAAATTGCATGGATTGTGTGTCAAGGATAGCTTAGCAAACAACGTAAGAAGGAAGACTGTAGATGTAATGGGTCATGAGATATTTGCTCCCATATGGACATGTAATGGGTTTGACAAAGCTTACCCTTGTATTTCTTGAGACTTTGATGCTTCTGCGTCTATCTTTCAAACGGAATTCGATATCGTCATCTAAATTGCATGGATGGTGTGTCAAGGATAGCTTAACAAACAACGTAAGAAGGAAGACTGTAGATGTAATGGGTCATGAGATATTTGCTACCATATGGACATGTAATGGATTTGACAAAGCTTTCCCCTTGTATTTCTTGAGACTTTGATGCTTCTGCGTCTACCTTTCAAACGGAATTCGATATCGTCATCTAAATTGCATGGATGGTGTGTCAAGGATAGCTTAACAAACAACGCAAGAAGGAAGACTGTAGAAGTATTGGGTCATGAGATATTTGCTCTCATATGGACATGTAATGGATTTGACAAAGCTTACCCTTGTATTTCTTGAGACTTTGATGCTTCTGCGTCTATCTTTCAAACGGAACTTGATATCGTCATCTAAATTGCATGGATTGTGTGTCAAGGATAGCTTAACAAACAACGTAAGAAGGAAGACTGTAGATGTAATGGGTCATGAGATATTTGCTCTCATATGGACATGTAATGGATTTGACAAAGCTTACACTTGTTTTTCTTGAGACTTGGATGCTTCTGCGTCTATCCTTCAAACGGAATTCGATATCATCATCCAAATTGCATGGATTGTGTGTCAAGGATAGCTTAACAAACAACGTAAGAAGGAAGACTGTAGATGTAATGGGTCATGAGATATTTGCTCCCATATGGACATGTAATGGATTTGACAAAGCTGACTCTTGTATTTCTTGAGACTTGGGTGGTTCTGCGTCTATCTTTCAAGCGGAATTCGATATCGTCATCTAAATTGCATGGATGGTGTGCCAAGGATTGCTTAACAAACAACGTAAGAAGGAAGACTGTAGATGTAATGGGTCATGAGATATTTGCTCCCATATGGACATGTAATGGATTTGACAAAGCCTACCCTTGTATTTCTTGAGACTTGGATGCTTCTGCGTCTATCTTTCAAACGGAATTCGATATCATCATCTAAATTACATGGATGGTGTGTCAAGGATAGCTTAACAAACAACGTAAGAGGGAAGATTGTAGATGCTATGGGTCATGAGATATATGCTCTCATATGGACATGTAATGGGTTTGACTAAGCTTACACTTATTTTTCTTGAGACTTGGATGCTTCTGCGTCTATCTTTCAAACGGAATTCGATATCATCATCTAAATTGCATGGATTGTGTGTCAAGGATAGCTTAACAAACAGCGTAAGAAAGAAGGTTGTAGATGCTATGGGTCATGAGATATATGCTCTCATATGGACATGTAATGGATTTGACAAAGCTTACCCTTGTATTTCTTGAGACTTTGATGCTTCTGCGTCTATCTTTCAAACGGAATTCGATATCATCATCTAAATTGCATGGATGGTGTGTCAAGGATAGCTTAACAAACAACGTGAGAAGGAAGACTGTAGATGTAATGGGTCATGAGATATTTGCTCCCATATGGACATGTAATGGGTTTGACAAAGCTTACCCTTGTGTTTCTTGAGACTTTGATGCTTCTGCGTCTACCTTTCAAACGGAATTCGATATCGTCATCTAAATTGCATGGATTGTGTGTCAAGGATAGCTTAGCAAACAACGTAAGAAGGAAGACTGTAGATGTAATGGGTCATGAGATATTTGCTCCCATATGGACATGTAATGGGTTTGACAAAGCTTACTCTTGTATTTCTTGAGACTTTGATGCTTCTGCGTCTATCTTTCAAACGGAATTCGATATCGTCATCTAAATTGCATGGATTGTGTGTCAAGGATAGCTTAACAAACAACGTAATAAGGAAGACTGTAGATGTAATGGGTCATGAGATATTTGCTACCATATGGACATGTAATAGATTTGACAAAGCTTACCCTTGTATTTCTTGAGACTTTGATGCTTCTGCGCCTATCTTTCAAACGGAATTCGATATCGTCATCTAAATTGCATGGATTGTGTGTCAAGGATAGCTTAACAAACAACGCAAGAAGGAAGACTGTAGATGTATTGGGTCATGAGATATTTGCTCTCATATGGACATGTAATGGATTTGACAAAGCTTACCCTTGTATTTCTTGAGACTTTGATGCTTCTGCGTCTATCTTTCAAACGGAACTTGATATCGTCATCTAAATTGCATGGATTGTGTGTCAAGGATAGCTTAACAAACAACGTAAGAAGGAAGACTGTAGATGTAATGGGTCATGAGATATTTGCTCCCATACGGACATATAATGGATTTGACAAAGCTTACCCTTGTATTTCTTGAGACTTGGGTAGTTCTGCGTCTATCCTTCAAGAGGAATTCGATATCGTCATCTAAATTGCATGGATGGTGTGCCAAGGATTGCTTAACAAACAACGTAAGAAGGAAGGCTGTAGATGTAATGGGTCATGAGATATTTGCTCCCATATGGACATGTAATGGATTTGATAAAGCTTACCCTTGTATTTCTTGAGACTTGGATGCTTCTGCGTCTATCTTTCAAACGGAATTCGATATCATCATCTAAATTGCATGGATGGTGTGTCAAGGATAGCTTAACAAACAACGTAAGAGGAAAATTGTAGATGCTATGGGTTATGAGATATATGCCCTCATATGGACATGTAATGGGTTTGACAAAGCTTACACTTGTTTTAGTTGAGACTTGGATGCTTCTGCGTCTATCTTTCAAACGGAATTCGATATCATCATCTAAATTGCATGGATTGTGTGTCAAGGATAGCTTAACAAACAACGTTAGAAGGAAGACGGTAGATGTAATGGGTCATGAGATATTTGCTCCCATATGGACATGTAATGTGTTTGACAATACTTACACTTGTTTTTCTTGAGACTTGGATGCTTCTGCGTGTATCTTTCAAACGGAATTCGATATCATCATCTAAATTGCATGGATTGTGTGTCAAGGATAGCTTAACAAACAACGTAAGAAGGAAGACGGTAGATGTAATGGGTCATGAGATATTTGCTCCCATATGGACATGTAATGGATTTGACAAAGCTTACCCTTGTATTTCTTGAGACTTGGATGCTTCTGCGTCTATCTTTCAAACGGAATTCGATATCGTCATCTAAATTGCATGGATTGTGTGTCAAGGATAGCTTAACAAACAACGTAAGAAAGAAGACTGTAGATGTAATGGGTCATGAGATATTTGCTCCCATATGGACATATAATGGGTTTGACAAAATTACCTTTGTATTTCTTGAGACTTGGTGCTTCTGCGTCTATCTTTCAAACGGAATTCGATATCGTCATCTAAATTGCATGGATGGTGTGTCAAGGATAGCTTAACAAACAACGTAAGATGGAAGGCTGTAGATGTAATGGGTCATGAGATATTTTCTCCCATATGGACATGTAATGGATTTGACAAAGCTTACCCTTGTATTTCTTAAGACTTTGATGCTTCTGCGTCTATCTTTCAAACGGAATTCGATATCGTCATCTAAATTGCATGGATTGTGTGTCAAGGATAGCTTAACAAACAACGTAAGAAGGAAGACTGTAGATGTAATGGGTCATGAGATATTTGCTCCCATATGGACATGTAATGGGTTTGACAAAGCTTACACTTGTTTTTCTTGAGACTTGGATGCTTCTGCGTCTATCTTTCAAACGGAATTCGATATCGTCATCTAAATTGCATGGATGGTGTGTCAAGGATAGCTTAACAAACAACGTAAGAAAGAAGACTGTAGATGTAATGGGTCATGAGATATTTGCTCCCATATGGACATGTAATGGGTTTGACAAAGCTTACCCTTGTGTTTCTTGAGACTTTGATGCTTCTGTGTCTATCTTTCAAACGGAATTCGCTAGAATTCATTTTTCAATACAAAACTCTTTAGCCCATGTTAGCTCGATTAATCCAATTAATAATTTAAAAAGGAATTCGATATCGTCATCTAAATTGCATGGATGGTGTGTCAAGGATAGCTTAACAAACAACGTAAGAGGGAAGATTGTAGATGTAATGGGTGATGAGATATTTGCTCCCATATGGACATGTAATGGGTTTGACAAAGCTTACCCTTGTATTTCTTGAGACTTTGATGCTTCTGCGCCTATCTTTCAAACGGAATTCGATATCGTCATCTAAATTGCATGGATGGTGTGTCAAGGATAGCTTAACAAACAACGTAAGAAAGAAGACTGTAGATGTAATGGGTCATGAGATATTTGCTACCATATGGACATGTAATGGATTTGACAAAGCTTACACTTGTTTTTCTTGAGACTTGGATGCTTCTGCGTCTATCTTTCAAACGGAATTCGATATCATCATCTAAATTGCATGGATGGTGTGTCAAGGATAGCTTAACAAACAACGTAAAAGAAAAAATTGTAGATGCTATGGGTCATGAGATATATGCTCTCATATGGACATGTAATGGGTTTGACAAAGCTTACACTTGTTTTTCTTGAGACTTAGATGCTTCTGCGTCTATCTTTCAAACGGAATTCGATATAATCATCTAAATTGTACGGATTGTGTGTCAAGGATAGCTTAACAAACAACGTAAGAAGGAAGACTGTAGATGTAATGGGTCATGAGATATTTGCTCCCATATGGGCATGTAATGGATTTGACAAAGCTTACCCTTGTATTTCTTGAGACTTGGGTGGTTCTGCGTCTATCTTTCAAACGGAATTCGATATCGTCATCTAAATTGCATGGATGGTGTGTCAAGGATTGCTTAGCAAACAGCGTAAGAAGGAAGACTGTAGATGTAATGGGTCATGAGATATTTGCTCCCATATGGACATGTAATGGATTTGACAAAGCTTACCCTTGTATTTCTTGAGACTTGGATGCTTCTGCGTCTATCTTTCAAACGGAATTCGATATCGTCATCTAAATTGCATGGATTGTGTGTCAAGGATAGCTTAACAAACAACGTAAGAAAGAAGACTGTAGATATAATGGGTCATGAGATATTTGCTCCCATATGGACATATAATGGGTTTGACAAAACTTACCCTTGTATTTCTTGAGACTTTGATGCTTCTGCGTCTATCTTTCAAACGGAATTCGATATCGTCATCTAAATTGCATGGATGGTGTGTCAAGGATAGCTTAACAAACAACGTAAGATGGAAGGCTGTAGATGTAATGGGTCATGAGATATTTTCTCCCATATGGACATGTAATGGATTTGACAAAGCTTACCCTTGTATTTCTTGAGACTTTGATGCTTCTGCGTCTATCTTTCAAACGGAATTCGATATCGTCATCTTAATTGCATGGATTGTGTGTCAAGGATAGCTTAACAAACAACGTAAGAAGGAAGATTGTAGATGTAATGGGTCATGAGATATTTGCTCCCATATGGACATGTAATGGGTTTGACAAAGCTTACACTTGTTTTTCTTGAGACTTGGATGCTTCTGCGTCTATCTTTCAAACGGAATTCGATATCGTCATCTAAATTGCATGGTTGGTGTGTCAAGGATAGCTTAACAAACAACGTAAGAAAGAAGACTGTAGATGTAATGGGTCATGAGATATTTGCTCCCATATGGACATGTAATGGGTTTGACAAAGCTTACCCTTGTATTTCTTGAGACTTTGATGCTTCTGCGTCTATCTTTCAAACGGAATTCGATATCGTCATCTAAATTGCATGGATGGTGTGTCAAGGATAGCTTAACAAACAACGTAAGAGGGAAGATTGTAGATGTAATGGGTCATGAGATATTTGCTCCCATATGGACATGTAATGGGTTTGACAAAGCTTACCCTTGTATTTCTTGAGACTTTGATGCTTCTGCGTCTAACTTTCAAACGGAATTCGATATCGTCATCTAAATTGCATGGATGGTGTGTCAAGGATAGCTTAACAAACAACGTAAGAAAGAAGACTGTAGATGTAAAGGGTCATGAGATATTTGCTACCACATGGACATGTAATGGATTTGACAAAGCTTACACTTGTTTTTCTTGAGACTTGGGTGCTTCTGCGTCTATCTTTCAAACAGAATTCGATATCATCATCTAAATTGCATGGATTGTGTGTCAAGGATAGCTTAATAAACAACGTGAGAAGGAAGACTGTAGATGTAATGGGTCATGAGATATATGCTCCCATATTGACATGTAATGGGTTTGACAAAGCTTACCCTTGTATTTCTTGAGACTTTGATGCTTCTGCGTCTATCTTTTAAACGGAATTCGATATCGTCATCTAAATTGCATGGATTGTGTGTCAAGGATAGCTTAACAAACAACGTAAGAAGGAAGACTGTAGATGTAATGGGTCATGAGATATTTGCTCCCATATGGACATGTAATGGGTTTGACAAAGCTTACACTTGTTTTCCTTGAGACTTGGATGCTTCTGCGTCTATCTTTCAAACGGAATTCGATATCGTCATCTAAATTGAATGGATGGTGTGTCAAGGATAGCTTAACAAACAACGTAAGAAAGAAGACTGTAGATGTAATGGGTCATGAGATATTTGCTCCCATATGGACATGTAATGGGTTTGACAAAGCTTACCCTTGTGTTTCTTGAGACTTTGATGCTTCTGTGTCTATCTTTCAAACGGAATTCGCTAGAATTCATTTTTCAATACAAAACTCTTTAGGCCATGTTAGCTCGATTAATCCAATTAATAATTTAAAAAGGAATTCGATATCGTCATCTAAATTGCATGGATGATGTGTCAAGGATAGCTTAACAAACAACGTAAGAGGGAAGATTGTAGATGTAATGGGTGATGAGATATTTGCTCCCATATGGACATGTAATGGGTTTGACAAAGCTTACCCTTGTATTTCTTGAGACTTTGATGCTTCTGCGCCTATCTTTCAAACGGAATTCGATATCGTCATCTAAATTGCATGGATGGTGTGTCAAGGATAGCTTAACAAACAACGTAAGAAAGAAGACTGTAGATGTAATGGGTCATGAGATATTTGCTACCATATGGACATGTAATGGATTTGACAAAGCTTACACTTGTTTTTCTTGAGACTTGGATGCTTCTGCGTCTATCTTTCAAACGGAATTCGATATCATCACCTAAATTGCATGGATGGTGTGTCAAGGATAGCTTAACAAACAATATATATATCGTCATCTAAATTGCATGGATTGTGTGTCAAGGATAGCTTAACAAACAACTTAAGAAAGAAGACTGTAGATGTAATGGGTCATGAGATATTTGCTCCCATATGGACATATAATGGGTTTGACAAAACTTACCCTTGTATTTCTTGAGACTTTGATGCTTCTGCGTCTATCTTTCAAACGGAATTCGATATCGTCATCTAAATTGCATGGATGGTGTGTCAAGGATAGCTTAACAAACAACGTAAGATGGAAGGCTGTAGATGTAATGGGTCATGAGATATTTTCTCCCATATGGACATGTAATGGATTTGACAAAGCTTACCCTTGTATTTCTTGAGACTTTGATGCTTCTGCGTCTATCTTTCAAACGGAATTCGATATCGTCATCTTAATTGCATGGATTGTGTGTCAAGGATAGCTTAACAAACAACGTAAGAAGGAAGATTGTAGATGTAATGGGTCATGAGATATTTGCTCCCATATGGACATGTAATGGGTTTGACAAAGCTTACACTTGTTTTTCTTGAGACTTGGATGCTTCTGCGTCTATCTTTCAAACGGAATTCGATATCGTCATCTAAATTGCATGGTTGGTGTGTCAAGGATAGCTTAACAAACAACGTAAGAAAGAAGACTGTAGATGTAATGGGTCATGAGATATTTGCTCCCATATGGACATGTAATGGGTTTGACAAAGCTTACCCTTGTATTTCTTGAGACTTTGATGCTTCTGCGTCTATCTTTCAAACGGAATTCGATATCGTCATCTAAATTGCATGGATGGTGTGTCAAGGATAGCTTAACAAACAACGTAAGAGGGAAGATTGTAGATGTAATGGGTCATGAGATATTTGCTCCCATATGGACATGTAATGGGTTTGACAAAGCTTACCCTTGTATTTCTTGAGACTTTGATGCTTCTGCGTCTATCTTTCAAACGGAATTCGATATCGTCATCTAAATTGCATGGATGGTGTGTCAAGGATAGCTTAACAAACAACGTAAGAAAGAAGACTGTAGATGTAATGGGTCATGAGATATTTGCTACCACATGGACATGTAATGGATTTGACAAAGCTTACACTTGTTTTTCTTGAGACTTGGGTGCTTCTGCGTCTATCTTTCAAACAGAATTCGATATCATCATCTAAATTGCATGGATTGTGTGTCAAGGATAGCTTAATAAACAACGTGAGAAGGAAGACTGTAGATGTAATGGGTCATGAGATATATGCTCCCATATTGACATGTAATGGGTTTGACAAAGCTTACCCTTGTATTTCTTGAGACTTTGATGCTTCTGCGTCTATCTTTTAAACGGAATTCGATATCGTCATCTAAATTGCATGGATTGTGTGTCAAGGATAGCTTAACAAACAACGTAAGAAGGAAGACTGTAGATGTAATGGGTCATGAGATATTTGCTCCCATATGGACATGTAATGGGTTTGACAAAGCTTACACTTGTTTTTCTTGAGACTTGGATGCTTCTGCGTCTATCTTTCAAACGGAATTCGATATCGTCATCTAAATTGCATGGATGGTGTGTCAAGGATAGCTTAACAAACAACGTAAGAAAGAAGACTGTAGATGTAATGGGTCATGAGATATTTGCTCCCATATGGACATGTAATGGGTTTGACAAAGCTTACCCTTGTGTTTCTTGAGACTTTGATGCTTCTGTGTCTATCTTTCAAACGGAATTCGCTAGAATTCATTTTTCAATACAAAACTCTTTAGGCCATGTTAGCTCGATTAATCCAATTAATAATTTAAAAAGGAATTCGATATCGTCATCTAAATTGCATGGATGGTGTGTCAAGGATAGCTTAACAAACAACGTAAGAGGGAAGATTGTAGATGTAATGGGTGATGAGATATTTGCTCCCATATGGACATGTAATGGGTTTGACAAAGCTTACCCTTGTATTTCTTGAGACTTTGATGCTTCTGCGCCTATCTTTCAAACGGAATTCGATATCGTCATCTAAATTGCATGGATGGTGTGTCAAGGATAGCTTAACAAACAACGTAAGAAAGAAGACTGTAGATGTAATGGGTCATGAGATATTTGCTACCATATGGACATGTAATGGATTTGACAAAGCTTACACTTGTTTTTCTTGAGACTTGGATGCTTCTGCGTCTATCTTTCAAACGGAATTCGATATCATCATCTAAATTGCATGGATGGTGTGTCAAGGATAGCTTAACAAACAACGTAAAAGAAAACATTGTAGATGCTATGGGTCATGAGATATATGCTCTCATATGGACATGTAATGGGTTTGACAAAGCTTACACTTGTTTTTCTTGAGACTTAGATGCTTCTGCGTCTATCTTTCAAACGGAATTCGATATAATCATCTAAATTGTACGGATTGTGTGTCAAGGATAGCTTAACAAACAAAGTAAGAAGGAAGACTGTAGATGTAATGGGTCATGAGATATTTGCTCCCATATGGGCATGTAATGGATTTGACAAAGCTTACCCTTGTATTTCTTGAGACTTGGGTGGTTCTGCGTCTATCTTTCAAACGGAATTCGATATCGTCATCTAAATTGCATGGATGGTGTGTCAAGGATTGCTTAGCAAACAGCGTAAGAAGGAAGACTGTAGACGTAATGGGTCATGAGATATTTGCTCCCATATGGACATGTAATGGATTTGACAAAGCTTACCCTTGTATTTTTTGAGACTTGGATGCTTCTGCGTCTATCTTTCAAACGGAATTCGATATCGTCATCTAAATTGCATGGATTGTGTGTCAAGGATAGCTTAACAAACAACGTAAGAAAGAAGACTGTAGATGTAATGGGTCATGAGATATTTGCTCCCATATGGACATATAATGGGTTTGACAAAACTTACCCTTGTATTTCTTGAGACTTTGATGCTTCTGCGTCTATCTTTCAAACGGAATTCGATATCGTCATCTAAATTGCATGGATGGTGTGTCAAGGATAGCTTAACAAACAACGTAAGATGGAAGGCTGTAGATGTAATGGGTCATGAGATATTTTCTCCCATATGGACATGTAATGGATTTGACAAAGCTTACCCTTGTATTTCTTGAGACTTTGATGCTTCTGCGTCTATCTTTCAAACGGAATTCGATATCGTCATCTTAATTGCATGGATTGTGTGTCAAGGATAGCTTAACAAACAACGTAAGAAGGAAGATTGTAGATGTAATGGGTCATGAGATATTTGCTCCCATATGGACATGTAATGTGTTTGACAAAGCTTACACTTGTTTTTCTTGAGACTTGGATGCTTCTGCGTCTATCTTTCAAACGGAATTCGATATCGTCATCTAAATTGCATGGTTGGTGTGTCAAGGATAGCTTAACAAACAACGTAAGAAAGAAGACTGTAGATGTAATGGGGCATGAGATATTTGCTCCCATATGGACATGTAATGGGTTTGACAAAGCTTACCCTTGTATTTCTTGAGACTTTGATGCTTCTGCGTCTATTTTTCAAACGGAATTCGATATCGTCATCTAAATTGCATGGATGGTGTGTCAAGGATAGCTTAACAAACAACGTAAGAGGGAAGATTGTAGATGTAATGGGTCATGAGATATTTGCTCCCATATGGACATGTAATGGGTTTGACAAAGCTTACCCTTGTATTTCTTGAGACTTTGATGCTTCTGCGTCTATCTTTCAAACGGAATTCGATATCGTCATCTAAATTGCATGGATGGTGTGTCAAGGATAGCTTAACAAACAACGTAAGAAAGAAGACTGTAGATGTAATGGGTCATGAGATATTTGCTACCACATGGACATGTAATGGATTTGACAAAGCTTACACTTGTTTTTCTTGAGACGTGGGTGCTTCTGCGTCTATCTTTCAAACAGAATTCGATATCATCATCTAAATTGCATGGATTGTGTGTCAAGGATAGCTTAATAAACAACGTGAGAAGGAAGACTGTAGATGTAATGGGTCATGAGATATATGCTCCCATATTGACATGTAATGGGTTTGACAAAGCTTACCCTTGTATTTCTTGAGACTTTGATGCTTCTGCGTCTATCTTTTAAACGGAATTCGATATCGTCATCTAAATTGCATGGATTGTGTGTCAAGGATAGCTTAGCAAACAACGTAAGAAGGAAGACTGTAGATGTAATGGGTCATGCGATATTTGCTCCCATATGGACATGTAATGGGTTTGACAAAGCTTACCCTTGTATTTCTTGAGACTTTGATGCTTCTGCGTCTATCTTTCAAACGGAATTCAATATCGTCATCTAAATTGCATGGATTGTGTGTCAAGGATAGCTTAACAAACAACGTAAGAAAGAAGACTGTAGATGTAATGGCTCATGAGATATTTGCTTCCATATGGACATGCAATGGATTTGACAAAGCTTACCCTTGTATTTCTTGAGACTTTGATGCTTCTGCGTCTATCTTTCAAACGGAATTCGATATCGTCATCTAAATTGCATGGATTGTGTGTCAAGGATAGCTTAACGAACAACGTAAGAAAGAAGACTGTAGATGTAATGGGTCATGAGATAATTGCTCCCATATGGACATGTAATGGGTTTGACAAAGCTTACACTTGTGTTTCTTGAGACTTGGATGCTTTTGCGTCTATCTTTCAAACGGAATTCGATATCATCATCTAAATTGCATGGATTGTGTGTCAAGGATATCTTAACAAACAAAGTAAGAAGGAAGACTGTAGATGTAATGAGTCATGAGATATTTGCTCTCATATGGACATGTAATGGGTTTGACAAAGCTTACACTTGTTTTTCTTGAGACTTGGATGCTTCTGCGTCTATCTTTCAAACGGAATTCGATATCATCATCTGAATTGCATGGATTGTGTGTCAAGGATAGCTTAACAAACAACGCAAGAAGGAAGACTGTAGATGTAATGGGTCATGAGATATTTGCTCCCATATGGACATGTAATGGATTGGACAAAGCTTACCCTTGTATTTCTTGAGACTTGGGTGGTTCTGCGTCTATCTTTCAAACGCAATTCGATATCGTCATCTAAATTGCATGGATGGTGTGCCAAGGATTGCTTAACAAACAACGTAAGAAAGAAGACTGTAGATGTAATGGGTCATGAGATATTTGCTCCCATATGGACATGTAATGGATTTGACAAAGCTTACCCTTGTATTTCTTGAGACTTGGATGCTTCTGCGTCTATCTTTCAAACGGAATTCGATATCATCATCTAATTTGCATGGATGGGGTGTCAAGGATAGCTTAACAAACAACGTAAGAGGGAAGATTGTAGATGCTATGGGTCATGACATATATGCTCTCATATGGACATGTAATGGGTTTGACAAAGCTTACTTTTGTTTTTCTTGAGACTTGGATGCTTCTGCGTCTATCTTTCAAACGGAATTCGATATCATCATCTAAATTGCATGGATTGTGTGTCAAGGATAGCTTAACAAACAACGTTAGAAGGAAGACTGTATATGTAATGGGTCATGAGATATTTGCTCCCATATGGACATGTAATGGGTTTGACAAAACTTACACTTGTTTTTCTTGAGACTTGGATGCTTCTGCGTGTGTCTTTCAAACGGAAATCGATATCATCATCTAAATTGCATGGATTGTATGTCAAGGATAGCTTAACAAACAACGTAAGAAGGAAGACTGTAGATGTAATGGGTCATGAGATATTTGCTCCCATATGGACATGTAATGGATTCGATATCATCATCTAAATTGCATGGATTGTGTGTCGAGGATAGCTTAACAAACAACGTAAGAAGGAAGACTGTAGATGTAATGTGTCATGAGATATTTGCTCCCATATGGACATGTAATGGTTTTGACAAAACTTACCCTTGTATTTCTTGAGACTTTGATGCTTCTGCGTCTATCTTTCAAACGGAATTCGATATCGTCATCTAAATTGCATGGATGGTGTGTCAAAGATAGCTTAACAAACAACGTAAGAAAGAAGACTGTAGATGTAATGGGTCATGAGATATTTGCTCCCATATGGACATGTAATGGGTTTGACAAAACTTACCCTTGTATTTCTTGAGACTTTGATGCTTCTGCGTCTATCTTTCAAACGGAATTCGATATCGTCATCTAAATTGCATGGATGGTGTGTCAAGGATAGCTTAACAAACAACGTGAGAAGGAAGACTGTAGATGTAATGGGTCATGAGATATTTGCTCCCATATGGACATGTAATGGGTTTGACAAAGCTTACCCTTGTATTTCTTGAGACTTTGATGCTTCTGCGTCTATCTTTCAAACGGAATTCGATATGGTCATCTAAATTGCATGGATGGTGTGTCAAGGATAGCTTAACAAACAGCGTAAGAAAGAAGGTTGTAGATGCTATGGGTCATGAGATATATGCTCTCATATGGACATGTAATGGATTTGACAAAGCTTACCCTTGTATTTCTTGAGACTTTGATGCTTCTGCGTCTATCTTTCAAACGGAATTCGATATCATCATCTAAATTGCATGGATGGTGTGTCAAGGATAGCTTAACAAACAACGTAAGAGGGAAGATTGTAGATGTAATGGGTCATGAGATATTTGCTCCCATATGGACATGTAATGGGTTTGACAAAACTTACCCTTGTATTTCTTGAGACTTTGATGCTTCTGCGTCTATCTTTCAAACGGAATTCGATATTGTCATCTAAATTGCATGGATGGTGTGTCAAGGATAGCTTAACAAACAACGTAAGAAAGAAGACTGTAGATGTAATGGGTCATGAGATATTTGCTCCCATATGGACATGTAATGGGTTTGACAAAGCTTACACTTGTGTTTCTTGAGACTTGGATGCTTCTGCGTCTATCTTTCAAACGGAATTCGATTTCATCATCTAAATTGCATGGATGGTGTGTCAAGGATAGCTTAACAAACAACGTAAGAGCGAAGATTGTAGATGTAATGGGTCATGAGATATTTGCTCCCATATGGACATGTAATGGGTTTGACAAAACCAACCCTTGTATTTCTTGAGATTTTGATGCTTCTGCATCTATCTTACAAACGGAATTCGATATCGTAATCTAAATTGCATGGATGGTGTGTCAAGGATGGCCTGACAAACAACGTAAGAACGAAGACTGTAGATGTAATGGGTCATGAGATATTTGCTCCCATATGGACATGTAATGGGTTTGACAAAGCTTACACTTGTGTTTCTTGAGACTTGGATGCTTCTGCGTCTATCTTTCAAACGGAATTCGATATCATCATCTAAATTGCATGGATGGTGTGTCAAGGATAGCTTAACAAACAACGTGAGAAGGAAGACTGTAGATGTAATGGGTCATGAGATATTTGCTCCCATATGGACATGTAATGGGTTTGACAAAGCTTACCCTTGTGTTTCTTGAGACTTTGATGCTTCTGCGTCTATCTTTCAAACGGAATTCGATATCGTCATCTAAATTGCATGGATTGTGTGTCAAGGATAGCTTAGCAAACAACGTTAGAAGGAAGACTGTAGATGTAATGGGTCATGAGATGTTTGCTCCCTTATGGACATGTAATGGGTTTGACAAAGCTTACCCTTGTATTTCTTGAGACTTTGATGCTTCTGCGTCTATCTTTCAAACGGAATTCGATATTGTCATCTAAATTGCATGGATGGTGTGTCAAGGGTAGCTTAACAAACAACGTAAGAAAGCAGACTGTAGATGTAATGGGTCATGAGATATTTGCTCCCATATGGACATGTAATGGGTTTGACAAAGCTTACACTTGTGTTTCTTGAGACTTGGATGCTTCTGCGTCTATCTTTCAAACGGAATTCGATATCATCATCTAAATTGCATGGATGGTGTGTCAAGGATAGCTTAACAAACAACGTGAGAAGGAAGACTGTAGATGTAATGGGTCATGAGATATATGCTCCCATATGGACATGTAATGGGTTTGACAAAGCTTACCCTTGTGTTTCTTGAGACTTTGATGCTTCTGCGTCTATCTTTCAAACGGAATTCGATATCATCATCTAAATTGCATGGATGGTGTGTCAAGGATAGCTTAACAAACAACGTAAGAGGGAAGATTGTAGATGTAATGGGTCATGAGATATTTGCTCCCATATGGACATGTAATGGGTTTGACAAAACTTACCCTTGTATTTCTTGAGACTTTGATGCTTCTGCGTCTATCTTTCAAACGGAATTCGATATTGTCATCTAAATTGCATGGATGGTGTGTCAAGGATAGCTTAACAAACAACGTAAGAAAGAAGACTGTAGATGTAATGGGTCATGAGATATTTGCTCCCATATGGACATGTAATGGGTTTGACAAAGCTTACACTTGTGTTTCTTGAGACTTGGATGCTTCTGCGTCTATCTTTCAAACGGAATTCGATTTCATCATCTAAATTGCATGGATGGTGTGTCAAGGATGGCTTAACATACAACGTAAGAGGGAAGATTGTAGATGCTATGGGTCATGATATATTTGCTCCCATATGGACATGTAATGGGTTTGACAAACCTTACCCTTGTATTTCTTGAGACTTTGATGCTTCTGCATCTATCTTTCAAACGGAATTCGATATCGTCATCTAAATTGCATGGATGGTGTGTCAAGGATATCTTAACAAACAGCGTAAGAAAGAAGGTTGTAGATGCTATGGGTCATGAGATATATGCTCTCATATGGACATGTAATGGATGTGACAAAGCTTACCCTTGTATTTCTTGAGACTTTGATGCTTCTGCGTCTATCTTTCAAACGGAATTCGATATCATCATCTAAATTGCATGGATGGTGTGTCAAGGATAGCTTAACAAACAACGTGAGAAGGAAGACTGTAGATGTAATGGGTCATGAGATATTTGCTCCCATATGGACATGTAATGGGTTTGACAAAGCTTACCCTTGTGTTTCTTGAGACTTTGATGCTTCTGCGTCTATCTTTCAAACGGAATTCGATATCGTCATCTAAATTGCATGGATTGTGTGTCAAGGATATCTTAGCAAACAACGTTAGAAGGAAGACTGTAGATGTAATGGGTCATGAGATGTTTGCTCCCATATGGACATGTAATGGGTTTGACAAAGCTTACCCTTGTATTTCTTGAGACTTTGATGCTTCTGCGTCTATCTTTCAAACGGAATTCGATATCGTCATCTGAATTGCATGGATTGTGTGTCAAGGATAGCTTAACAAACAACGTAAGAAGGAAGACTGTAGATGTAATGGGTCATGAGATATTTGCTCCCATATGGACATGTAATGGATTTGACAAAGCTTACCCTTGTAATTCTTGAGACTTTGATGCGTCTGCGTCTATCTTTCAAACGGAATTCGATATCGTCATCTAAATTGCATGGATTGTGTGTAAAGGGTAGCTTAACAAACAACGTAAGAAGGAAGACTGTAGATGTAATGGGTCATGAGATATTTGCTCTCATATGGACATGTAATGGATTTGACAAAGCTTACCCTTGTATTTCTTGAGACTTTGATGCTTCTGCGTCTATCTTTCAAACGGAATTCGATATCTTCATCTTAATTGCATGGATTGTGTGTCAAGGATAGCTTAACAAACAACGTAAGAAGGAAGACTGTAGATGTAATGGGTCATGAGATATTTGCTCTCATATGGACATGTAATGGATTTGACAAAGCTTACACTTGTTTTTCTTGAGACTTGGATTCTTCTGCGTCTATCTTTCAAACGGAATTCGATATCATCATCTAAATTGCATGGATTGTGTGTCAAGAATAGCTTAACAAACAACGTAAGAAGGAAGACTGTAGATGTAATGGGTCATGAGATATTTGCTCCCATATGGACATGTAATGGATTTGACAAAGCTGACTCTTGTATTTCTTGAGACTTGGGTGGTTCTGCGTCTATCTTTCAAACGGAATTCGATATCGTCACCTAAATTGCATGGATGGTTTGCCAATGATTGCTTAACAAATAACGTAAGAAGGAAGACTGTAGATGTAATGGGTCATGAGATATTTGCTCCCATATGGACATGTAATGGATTTGACAAAGCTTACCCTTGTATTTCTTGAGACTTGGATGCTTCTGCGTCTATCTTTCAAACGGAATTCGATATCATCATCTTAATTGCATGGCTGGTGTGTCAAGGATAGCTTAACAAACAACGTAAGAGGGAAGATTGTAGATGCTATGGGTCATGAGATATATGCTCTCATATGGACATGTAATGGGTTTGACAAAGCTTACCCTTGTATTTCTTGAGACTTGGATGCTTCTGCGTCTATCTTTCAAACGGAATTCGATATCATCATCTAAATTGCATAAATTGTGTGTCAAGGATAGCTTAACAAACAGCGTAAGAAAGAAGGTTGTAGATGCTATGGGACATGAGATATATGCTCTCATATGGACATGTAATGGATTTGACAAAGCTTACCCTTGTATTTCTTGAGACTTTGATGCTTCTGCGTCTATCTTTCAAACGGAATTCGATATCATCATCTAAATTGCATGGATGGTGTGTCAAGGATAGCTTAACAAACAACGTGAGAAGGAAGACTGTAGATGTAATGGGTCATGAGATATTTGCTCCCATATGGACATGTAATGGGTTTGACAAAGCTTACCCTTGTGTTTCTTGAGACTTTGATGCTTCTGCGTCTACCTTTCAAACGGAATTCGATATCGTCATCTAAATTGCATGGATTGTGTGTCAAGGATAGCTTAGCAAACAACGTAAGAAGGAAGACTGTAGATGTAATGGGTCATGAGATATTTGCTCCCATATGGACATGTAATGGGTTCTGACAAAGCTTACCCTTGTATTTCTTGAGACTTTGATGCTTCTGCGTCTATCTTTCAAACGGAATTCGATATCGTCATCTAAATTGCATGGATTGTGTCTCAAGGATAGCTTAACAAACAACGTAAGAAGGAAGACTGTAGATGTAATGGGTCATGAGATATTTGCTCCCATATGGAAATGTAATGGATTTGACAAAGTTTACCCTTGTATTTTTTGAGACTTTGATGCTTCTGCGTCTTTCTTTCAAACGGAATTCGATATCGTCATCTAAATTGCATGGACTGTGTGTCAAGGATAGCTTAACAAACAACGCAAGAAGGAAGAATGTAGATGTATTGGGTCATGAGATATTTGCTCTCATATGGACATGTAATGGATTTGACAAAGCTTACCCTTGTATTTCTTGAGACTTTGATGCTTCTGCGTCTATCTTTCAAACGGAATTCGATATCTTCATCTTAATTGCATGGATTGTGTGTCAAGGATAGCTTAACAAACAACGTAAGAAGGAAGACTGTAGATGTAATGGGTCATGAGATATTTGCTCTCATATGGACATGTAATGGATTTGACAAAGCTTACACTTGTTTTTCTTGAGACTTGGATTCTTCTGCGTCTATCTTTCAAACGGAATTCGATATCATCATATAAATTGCATGGATTGTGTGTCAAGGATAGCTTAACAAACAACGTAAGAAGGAAGACTGTAGATGTAATGGGTCAAGAGATATTTGCTCCCATATGGACATGTAATGGATTTGACAAAGCTGACTCTTGTATTTCTTGAGACTTGGGTGGTTCTGCGTCTATCTTTCAAACGGAATTCGATATCGTCACCTAAATTGCATGGATGGTTTGCCAAGGATTGCTTAACAAATAACGTAAGAAGGAAGACTGTAGATGTAACGGGTCATGAGATATTTGCTCCCATATGGACATGTAATGGATTTGACAAAGCTTACCCTTGTATTTCTTGAGACTTGGATGCTTCTGCGTCTATCTTTCAAACGGAATTCGATATCATCATCTAAATTGCATGGATGGTGTGTCAAGGATAGCTTAACAAACGACGTAAGAGGGAAGATTGTAGATGCTATGGGTCATGAGATATATGCTCTCATATGGACATGTAATGGGTTTGACAAAGCTTACCCTTGTATTTCTTGAGACTTGGATGCTTCTGCGTCTATCTTTCAAACGGAATTCGATATCATCATCTAAATTGCATAAATTGTGTGTCAAGGATAGCTTAACAAACAGCGTAAGAAAGAAGGTTGTAGATGCTATGGGTCATGAGATATATGCTCTCATATGGACATGTAATGGATTTGACAAAGCTTACCCTTGTATTTCTTGAGACTTTGATGCTTCTGCGTCTATCTTTCAAACGGAATTCGATATCATCATCTAAATTGCATGGATGGTGTGTCACGGATAGCTTAACAAACAACGTGAGAAGGAAGACTGTAGATGTAACGGGTCATGAGATATTTGCTCCCATATGGACATGTAATGGGTTTGACAAAGCTTACCCTTGTGTTTCTTGAGACTTTGATGCTTCTGCGTCTACCTTTCAAACGAAATTCGATATCGTCATCTAAATTGCATGGATTGTGTGTCAAGGATAGCTTAGCAAACAACGTAAGAAGGAAGACTGTAGATGTAATGGGTCATGAGATATTTGCTCTCATATGGACATGTAATGGATTTGACAAAGCTTACACTTGTTTTTCTTGAGACTTGGATTCTTCTGCGTCTATCTTTCAAACGGAATTCGATATCATCATCTAAATTGCATGGATTGTGTGTCAAGGATAGCTTAACAAACAACGTAAGAAGGAAGACTGTAGATGTAATGGGTCATGAGATATTTGCTCCCATATGGACATGTAATGGATTTGACAAAGCTGACTCTTGTATTTCTTGAGACTTGGGTGGTTCTGCGTCTATCTTTCAAACGGAATTCGATATCGTCACCTAAATTGCATGGATGGTTTGCCAAGGTTGCTTAACAAATAACGTAAGAAGGAAGACTGTAGATGTAATGGGTCATGAGATATTTGCTCCCATATGGACATGTAATGGATTTGACAAAGCTTACCCTTGTATTTCTTGAGACTTGGATGCTTCTGCGTCTATCTTTCAAACGGAATTCGATATCATCGTCTAAATTGCATGGATGGTG
This sequence comes from Musca autumnalis, assembly GCF_047663935.1. Taxonomy (NCBI): domain Eukaryota; kingdom Metazoa; phylum Arthropoda; class Insecta; order Diptera; family Muscidae; genus Musca; species Musca autumnalis. Next base: position 70,327 of record NW_027411733.1, read on the forward strand.
TGTCAAGGATAGCTTAACAAACAACGTAAGAGGGAAGATTGTAGATGCTATGGGTCATGAGATATATGCTCTCATATGGACATGTAATGGGTTTGACAAAGCTTACCCTTGTATTTCTTGAGACTTGGATGCTTCTGCGTCTATCTTTCAAACGGAATTCGATATCATCATCTAAATTGCATAAATTGTGTGTCAAGGATAGCTTAACAAACAGCGTAAGAAAGAAGGTTGTAGATGCTATGGGTCATGAGATATATGCTCTCATATGGACATGTAATGGATTTGACAAAGCTTACCCTTGTATTTCTTGAGACTTTGATGCTTCTGCGTCTATCTTTCAAACGGAATTCGATATCATCATCTAAATTGCATGGATGGTGTGTCAAGGATAGCTTAACAAACAACGTGAGAAGGAAGACTGTAGATGTAATGGGTCATGAGATATTTGCTCCCATATGGACATGTAATGGGTTTGACAAAGCTTACCCTTGTGTTTCTTGAGACTTTGATGCTTCTGCGTCTACCTTTCAAACGGAATTCGATATCGTCATCTAAATTGCATGGATTGTGTGTCAAGGATAGCTTAGCAAACAACGTAAGAAGGAAGACTGTAGATGTAATGGGTCATGAGATATTTGCTCCCATATGGACATGTAATGGGTTCTGACAAAGCTTACCCTTGTATTTCTTGAGACTTTGATGCTTCTGCGTCTATCTTTCAAACGGAATTCGATATCGTCATCTAAATTGCATGGATTGTGTGTCAAGGATAGCTTAACAAACAACGTAAGAAGGAAGACTGTATATGTAATGGGTCATGAGATATTTGCTCCCATATGGAAATGTAATGGATTTGACAAAGCTTACCCTTGTATTTCTTGAGACTTTGATGCTTCTGCGTCTTTCTTTCAAACGGAATTCGATATCGTCATCTAAATTGCATGGACTGTGTGTCAAGGATAGCTTAACAAACAACGCAAGAAGGAAGACTGTAGATGTATTGGGTCATGAGATATTTGCTCTCATATGGACATGTAATGGATTTGACAAAGCTTACCCTTGTATTTCTTGAGACTTTGATGCTTCTGCGTCTATCTTTCAAACGGAACTTGATATCGTCATCTAAATTGCATGGATTGTGTGTCAAGGATAGCTTAACAAACAACGTAAGAAGGAAGACTGTAGATGTAATGGGTCATGAGATATTTGCTCTCATATGGACATGTAATGGATTTGACAAAGCTACACTTGTTTTTCTTGAGACTTGGATGCTTCTGCGTCTATCCTTCAAACAGAATTCGATATCATCATCTAAATTGCATGGATTGTGTGTCAAGGATAGCTTAACAAACAACGTAAGAAGGAAGACTGTAGATGTAATGGGTCATGAGATATTTGCTCCCATATGGACATGTAATGGATTTGACAAAGCTTACCTTTGTATTTCTTGAGACTTGGGTGGTTCTGCGTCTATCTTTCAAGAGGAATTCGATATCATCATCTAAATTGCATAAATTGTGTGTCAAGGATAGCTTAACAAACAGCGTAAGAAAGAAGGTTGTAGATGCTATGGGTCATGAGATATATGCTCTCATATGGACATGTAATGGATTTGACAAAGCTTACCCTTGTATTTCTTGAGACTTTGATGCTTCTGCGTCTATCTTTCAAACGGAATTCGATATCATCATCTAAATTGCATGGATGGTGTGTCAAGGATAGCTTAACAAACAACGTGAGAAGGAAGACTGTAGATGTAATGGGTCATGAGATATTTGCTCCCATATGGACATGTAATGGGTTTGACAAAGCTTACCCTTGTGTTTCTTGAGACTTGGATGCTTCTGCATCTATCTTTCAAACGTAATTCGATATCATCATCTAAATTGCATGGAATGTGTGTCAAGGATAGCTTAACAAACAACGTTAGAAGGAAGACGGTAGATGTAATGGGTCATGAGATATTTGCTCCCATATGGACATGTAATGGGTTTGACAAAACTTACACTTTTTTTTCTTGAGACTTGGATGCTTCTGCGTGTATCTTTCAAACGGAATTCAATATCATCATCTAAATTGCATGGATTGTGTGTCAAGGATAGCTTAACAAACAACGTAAGAAGGAAGACTGTAGATGTAATGGGTCATGAGATATTTGCTCCCATATGGAAATGTAATGGATTTGACAAAGCTTACCCTTGTATTTCTTGAGACTTTGATGCTTCTGCGTCTGTCTTTCAAACGGAATTCGATATCGTCATCTAAATTGCATGGACTGTGTGTCAAGGATAGTTTAACAAACAACGCAAAAAGGAAGACTGTAGATGTATTGGGTCATGAGATATTTGCTCTCATATGGACATGTAATGGATTTGACAAAGCTTACCCTTGTATTTCTTGAGACTTTGATGCTTCTGCGTCTATCTTTCAAACGGAACTTGATATCGTCATCTAAATTGCATGGATTGTGTGTCAAGGATAGCTTAACAAACAACGTAAGAAGGAAGACTGTAGATGTAATGGGTCATGAGATATTTGCTCTCATATGGACATGTAATGGATTTGACAAAGCTACACTTGTTTTTCTTGAGACTTGGATGCTTCTGCGTCTATCCTTCAAACAGAATTCGATATCATCATCTAAATTGCATGGATTGTGTGTCAAGGATAGCTTAACAAACAACGTAAGAAGGAAGACTGTAGATGTAATGGGTCATGAGATATTTGCTCCCATATTGACATGTAATGGATTTGACAAAGCTTACCCTTGTATTTCTTGAGACTTGGGTGGTTCTGCGTCTATCTTTCAAGAGGAATTCGATATCATCATCTAAATTGCATAAATTGTGTGTCAAGGATTGCTTAACAAACAACGTAAGAAGGAAGACTGTAGATGTAATGGGTCATGAGATATTTGCTCCCATATGGACATGTAATGGATTTGACAAAGCTTACCCTTGTATTTCTTGAGACTTGGATGCTTCTGCGTCTATCTTTCAAACGGAATTCGATATCATCATCTAAATTGCATGGATGGTGTGTCAAGGATAGCTTAACAAACAACGTAAGAGGGAAGATTGTAGATGCTATGGGTTATGAGATATATGCTCTCATATGGACATGTAATGGGTTTGACAAAGCTTACACTTGTTTTAGTTGAGACTTGGATGCTTCTGCATCTATCTTTCAAACGGAATTCGATATCATCATCTAAATTGCATGGATTGTGTGTCAAGGATAGCTTAACAAACAACGTTAGAAGGAAGACGGTAGATGTAATGGGTCATGAGATATTTGCTCCCATATGGACATGTAATGGGTTTGACAAAACTTACACTTGTTTTTCTTGAGACTTGGATGCTTCTGCGTGTATCTTTCAAACGGAATTCGATATCATCATCTAAATTGCATGGATTGTGTGTCATTGATAGCTTAGCAAACAACGTATGAAGGAAGACTGTAGATGTAATGTGTCATGAGATATTTGCTCCCATATGGACATGTAATGGATTTGACAAAGCTTACCCTTGTATTTCTTGAGACTTTGATGCTTCTGCGTCTATCTTTCAAACGGAATTCGATATCGTCATCTAAATTGCATGGATTGTGTGTCAAGGATAGCTTAACAAACAACGTAAGAAGGAAGACGGTAGATGTAATGGGTCATGAGATATTTGCTCCCATATGGACATGTAATGGGTTTGACAAAGCTTACCCTTGTATTTCTTGAGACTTTGATGCTTCTGCGTCTATGTTTCAAACGGAATTCGATATCATCATATAAAGTGCATGGATGGTGTGTCAAGGATAGCCTAACAAACAACGTAAGAGGGAAGATTGTAGATGCTATGGGTCATGAGATATATGCTCTCATATGGACATGTAATGGGTTTGACAAAGCTTACCTTGTATTTCTTGAGACTTTGAAGCTTCTTCGTCTATCTTTCAAACGGAATTCGATGTCATCATCTAAATTGAATGGATGGTGTGTCAAGGATAGCTTAACAAACAACGTAAGAGGGAAGATTGTAGATTTAATGGGTCATGAGATATTTGCTCCCATATGGACATGTAATGGGTTTGACAAAACTTACCCTTGTATTTCTTGAGACTTTGATGCTTCTGCGTCTATCTTTCAAACGGAATTCGATATCGTCATCTAAATTGCATGGATGGTGTGTCAAGGATAGCTTAGCAAACAACGCAAGAAAGAAGGTTGTAGATGCTATGGGTCATGAGATATATGCTCTCATATGGACATGTAATGGATTTGACAAAGCTTACCCTTGTATTTCTTGAGACTTTGATGCTTCTGCGTCTATCTTTCAAACGGAATTCGATATCATCATCTAAATTGCATGGATGGTGTGTCAAGGATAGCTTAACAAACAACGTGAGAAGGAAGACTGTAGATGTAAAGGGTCATGAGATATTTGCTCCCATATGGACATGTAATGGGTTTGACAAAGCTTACCCTTGTGTTTCTTGAGACTTTGATGCTTCTGCGTCTATCTTTCAAACGGAATTCGATATCGTCATCTAAATTGCGTGGATTGTGTGTCAAGGATAGCTTAGCAAAAACGTAAGAAGGAAGACTGTAGATGTAATGGGTCATGAGATATTTGCTCCCATATGGACATGTAATGGATTTGACAAAGCTTACCCTTGTATTTCTTGAGACTTTGATGCTTCTGCGTCTATCTTTCAAACGGAATTCGATATCGTCATCTAAATTGCATGGATTGTGTGTCAAGGATAGCTTAACAAACAACGTAAGAAGGAAGACGGTAGATGTAATGGGTCATGAGATATTTGCTCCCATATGGACATGTAATGGGTTTGACAAAGCTTACCCTTGTATTTCTTGAGACTTTGAAGCTTCTGCGTCTATCTTTCAAACGGAATTCGATGTCGTCATCTAAATTGCATGGATGGTGTGTCAAGGATAGCTTAACAAACAACGTAAGAGGGAAGATTGTAGATGTAATGGGTCATGAGATATTTGCTCCCATATGGACATGTAATGGGTTTGACAAAGCTTACACTTGTGTTTCTTGAGACTTGGATGCTTCTGCGTCTATCTTTCAAACGGAATTCGATATCATCATCTAAATTGCATGGATGGTGTGTCAATGGTAGCTTAACAAACAACGTAAGAGTGAAGATTGTAGATGCTATGGGTCATGAGATATTTGCTCCCATATGGACATGTAATGGGTTTGACAAAGCTTACCCTTGTATTTCTTGAGACTTTGATGCTTCTGCGTCTATCTTTCAAACGGAATTCGATATCGTCATCTAAATTGCATGGATGGTGTGTCAAGGATAGCTTAATAAACAGCGTAAGAAAGAAGGTTGTAGATGCTATGGGTCATGAGATATATGCTCTCATATGGACATGTAATGGATTTGACAAAGCTTACCCTTGTATTTCTTGAGACTTTGATGCTTCTGCGTCTATCTTTCAAACGGAATTCGATATCATCATCTAAATTGCATGGATGGTGTGTCAAGGATAGCTTAACAAACAACGTGAGAAGGAAGACTGTAGATGTAAAGGGTCATGAGATATTTGCTCCCATATGGACATGTAATGGGTTTGACAAAGCTTACCCTTGTGTTTCTTGAGACTTTGATGCTTCTGCGTCTATTTTTTTAAAACGGAATTCGATATCGTCATCTAAATTGCGTGGATTGTGTGTCAAGGATAGCTTAGCAAAAACGTAAGAAGGAAGACTGTAGATGTAATGGGTCATGAGATATTTGCTCCCATATGGACATGTAATGGGTTTGACAAAGCTTACCCTTGTATTTCTTGAGACTTTAATGCTTCTGCGTCTATCTTTCAAACGGAATTCGATATTATCATCTAAATTGCATGGATGGTTTGTCAAGGATAGCTTAACAAACAACGTAAGAAGGAAGACTGTAGATGTAATGGGTCGTGAGATATTTGCTCCCATATGGACAAGTAATGGGTTTGACAAAGCTTACCCTTGTATTTCTTGAGACTTTGATGCTTCTGCGTCTATCTTCCAAACGGAATTCGATATCATCATCTAAATTGCATGGGTTGTGTGTCAAGGATAGCTTTACAAACAACGTAAGAGGGAAGACTGTAGATGTAATGGGTCATTAGATATTTGCTCCCATGTGGACATGTAGTGGGTTTGACAAAGCTTACCCTTGCATTTCTTGAGACTTTGATGCTTCTGCGTCTATATTTCAAACGGAATTCGATATCGTCATCTAAATTGCATGGATTGTGTGTCAAGGATAGCTTAACAAACAACGTAAGAAGGAAGACTGTAGATGTAATGGGTCATGAGATATTTGCTCCCATATGGACATGTAATGGGTTTGACAAAGCTTACACTTGTTTTTCTTGAGACTTGGATGCTTCTGCGTCTATCTTTCAAACGGAATTCGATATCATCATCTAAATTGCATGGATGGTGCGTAAAGGATAGCTTAACAAACAACGTAAGAGGGAAGATTGTAGATGCTATGGGTCATGAGATATATGCTCTCATATGGACATGTAATGGGTAATGGGTTGTGTTTCTTGAGACTTGGATGCTTCTGCGTCTATCTTTCAAACGGAATTCGATATCATCATCTAAATTGCATGGATGGTGTGTCAAGGATAGCTTAACAAACAACGTAAGAAGGAAGACTGTAGATGTAATGGGTCATGAGATATTTGCTCCCATATGGACATCTAATGGATTTGACAAAACTTAACCTTGTATTTCTTGAGACTTTGATGCTTCTGCGTCTATCTTTCAAACGGAATTCGATATCATCATCTAAATTGCATGGATGGTGTGTCAAGGATAGCTTAACAAACAACGTAAGAAGGAAGACTGTAGATGTAATGGGTCATGATATATTTGCTCCCATATGGACAAGTAATGGGTTTGACAAAGCTTACCCTTGTATTTCTTGAGACTTTGATGCTTCTGCATCTATCTTTCAAACGGAATTCGATATCATCATCTAAATTGCATGGATTGTGTCTCAAGGATAGCTTAACAAACAACGTAAGAGGGAAGACTGTAGATGTAATGGGTTATGAGATATTTGCTCCCATGTGGACATGTAGTGGGTTTGACAAAGCTTACCCTTGTATTTCTTGAGACTTTGATGCTTCTGCGTCTATATTTCAAACGGAATTCGATATCGTCATCTAAATTGCATAGATTGTGTGTCAAGGATAGCTTAACAAACAACGTAAGAAGGAAGACTGTAGATGTAATGGGTCATGAGATATTTGCTCCTATATGGACATGTAATGGATTTGACAAAGCTTACCCTTGTATTTCTTGAGACTTTGATGCTTCTGCGTCTATCTTTCAAACGGAATTCGATATCGTCATCTAAATTGTATTTCTTGAGACTTTGATGCTTCTGCGTCTATCTTTCAAACGGAATTCGATATCATCATCTAAATTGCATGGATGGTGTGTCAAGGATAGCTTAACAAACAACGTGAGAAGGAAGACTGTAGATGTAATGGGTCATGAGATATTTGCTCCCATATGGACATGTAATGGGTTTGACAAAGCTTACCCTTGTGTTTCTTGAGACTTTGATGCTTCTGCGTCTACCTTTCAAACGGAATTCGATATCGTCATCTAAATTGCATGGATTGTGTGTCAAGGATAGCTTAGCAAACAACGTAAGAAGGAAGACTGTAGATGTAATGGGTCATGAGATATTTGCTCCCATATGGACATGTAATGGGTTCTGACAAAGCTTACCCTTGTATTTCTTGAGACTTTGATGCTTCTGCGTCTATCTTTCAAACGGAATTCGATATCGTCATCTAAATTGCATGGATTGTGTGTCAAGGATAGCTTAACAAACAACGTAAGAAGGAAGACTGTAGATGTAATGGGTCATGAGATATTTGCTCCCATATGGAAATGTAATGGATTTGACAAAGCTTACCCTTGTATTTCTTGAGACTTTGATGCTTCTGCGTCTTTCTTTCAAACGGAATTCGATATCGTCATCTAAATTGCATGGACTGTGTGTCAAGGATAGCTTAACAAACAACGCAAGAAGGAAGACTGTAGATGTATTGGGTCATGAGATATTTGCTCCCATATGGACATGTAATGGATTTGACAAAGCTTACCCTTGTATTTCTTGAGACTTTGATGCTTCTGCGTCTATCTTTCAAACGGAACTTGATATCGTCATCTAAATTGCATGGATTGTGTGTCAAGGATAGCTTAACAAACAACGTAAGAAGGAAGACTGTAGATGTAATGGGTCATGAGATATTTGCTCTCATATGGACATGTAATGGATTTGACAAAGCTACACTTGTTTTTCTTGAGACTTGGATGCTTCTGCGTCTATCCTTCAAACAGAATTCGATATCATCATCTAAATTGCATGGATTGTGTGTCAAGGATAGCTTAACAAACAACGTAAGAAGGAAGACTGTAGATGTTATGGGTCATGAGATATTTGCTCCCATATGGACATGTAATGGATTTGACAAAGCTTACCCTTGTATTTCTTGAGACTTGGGTGGTTCTGCGTCTATCTTTCAAGAGGAATTCGATATCATCATCTAAATTGCAAAAATTGTGTGTCAAGGATAGCTTAACAAACAGCGTAAGAAAGAAGGTTGTAGATGCTATGGGTCATGAGATATATGCTCTCATATGGGACATGTAATGGATTTGACAAAGTTTACCCTTGTATTTCTTGAGACTTTGATGCTTCTGCGTCTATCTTTCAAACGGAATTCGATATCATCATCTAAATTGCATGGATGGTGTGTCAAGGATAGCTTAACAAACAACGTGAGAAGGAAGACTGTAGATGTAATGGGTCATGAGATATTTGCTCCCATATGGACATGTAATGGGTTTGACAAAGCTTACCCTTGTGTTTCTTGAGACTTGGATGCTTCTGCATCTATCTTTCAAACGGAATTCGATATCATCATCTAAATTGCATGGATTGTGTGTCAAGGATAGGCTTAACAAACAACGTTAGAAGGAAGACGGTAGATGTAATGGGTCATGAGATATTTGCTCCCATATGGACATGTAATGGGTTTGACAAAACTTACACTTTTTTTTCTTGAGACTTGGATGCTTCTGCGTGTATCTTTCAAACGGAATTCAATATCATCATCTAAATTGCATGGATTGTGTGTCAAGGATAGCTTAACAAACAACGTAAGAAGGAAGACTGTAGATGTAATGGGTCATGAGATATTTGCTCCCATATGGAAATGTAATGGATTTGACAAAGCTTACCCTTGTATTTCTTGAGACTTTGATGCTTCTGCGTCTATCTTTCAAACGGAATTCGATATCGTCATCTAAATTGCATGGACTGTGTGTCAAGGATAGCTTAACAAACAACGCAAGAAGGAAGACTGTAGATGTATTGGGTCATGAGATATTTGCTCTCATATGTACATGTAATGGATTTGACAAAGCTTACCCTTGTATTTCTTGAGACTTTGATGCTTCTGCGTCTATCTTTCAAACGGAACTTGATATCGTCATCTAAATTGCATGGATTGTGTGTCAAGGATAGCTTAACAAACAACGTAAGAAGGAAGACTGTAGATGTAATGGGTCATGAGATATTTGCTCCCATATTGACATGTAATGGATTTGACAAAGCTTACCCTTGTATTTCTTGAGACTTGGGTGTTTCTGCGTCTATCTTTCAAGAGGAATTCGATATCGTCATCTAAATTGCATGGATGGTGTGCCAAGGATTGCTTAACAAACAACGTAAGAAGGAAGACTGTAGATGTAATGGGTCATGAGATATTTGCTCCCATATGGACATGTAATGGATTTGACAAAGCTTACCCTTGTATTTCTTGAGACTTGGATGCCTCTGCGTCTATCTTTCAAACGGAATTCGATATCATCATCTAAATTGCATGGATGGTGTGTCAAGGATAGCTTAACAAACAACGTAAGAGGGAAGATTGTAGATGCTATGGGTTATGAGATATATGCTCTCATATGGACATGTAATGGGTTTGACAAAGCTTACACTTGTTTTAGTTGAGACTTGGATGCTTCTGCATCTATCTTTCAAACGGAATTCGATATCATCATCTAAATTGCATGGATTATGTGTCAAGGATAGCTTAACAAACAACGTTAGAAGGAAGACGGTAGATGTAATGGGTCATGAGATATTTGCTCCCATATGGACATGTAATGGGTTTGACAAAACTTACACTTGTTTTTCTTGAGACTTGGATGCTTCTGCGTGTATCTTTCAAACGGAATTCGATATCATCATCTAAATTGCATGGATTGTGTGTCAAGGATAGCTTAACAAACAACGTATGAAGGAAGACTGTAGATGTAATGGGTCATGAGATATTTGCTCCCATATGGACATGTAATGGGTTTGACAAAGCTTACCTTGTATTTCTTGAGACTTTGAAGCTTCTGCGTCTATCTTTCAAACGGAATTCGATGTCGTCATCTAAATTGCATGGATGGTGTGTCAAGGATAGCTTAACAAACAACGTAAGAGGGAAGATTGTAGATGTAATGGGTCATGAGATATTTGCTCCCATATGGACATGTAATGGGTTTGACAAAGCTTACCCTTGTATTTCTTGAGACTTTGATGCTTCTGCGTCTATGTTTCAAACGGAATTCAATATCGTCATCTAAATTGCATGGATGGTGTGTCAAGGATAGCTTAGCAAACAACGTAAGAGAGAAGATTGTAGATGCTAGGGTCATGAGATATATGCTCTCATATGGACATGTAATGGGTTTGACAAAGCTTACCTTGTATTTCTTGAGACTTTGAAGCTTCTGCGTCTATCTTTCAAACGGAATTCGATGTCGTCATCTAAATTGCATGGATGGTGTGTCAAGGATAGCTTAACAAACAACGTAAGAGGGAAGATTGTAGATTTAATGGGTCATGAGATATTTGCTCCCATATGGACATGTAATGGGTTTGACAAAACTTACCCTTGTATTTCTTGAGACTTTGATGCTTCTGCGTCTATCTTTCAAACGGAATTCGATATCATCATCTAAATTGCATGGATGGTGTGTCAATGGTAGCTTAACAAACAACGTAAGAGTGAAGATTGTAGATGCTATGGGTCATGAGATATTTGCTCCCATATGGACATGTAATGGGTTTGACAAAGCTTACCCTTGTATTTCTTGAGACTTTGATGCTTCTGCGTCTATCTTTCAAACGGAATTCGATATCGTCATCTAAATTGCATGGATGGTGTGTCAAGGATAGCTTAATAAACAGCGTACGAAAGATGGTTGTAGATGCTATGGGTCATGAGATATATGCTCTCATATGGACATGTAATGGATTTGACAAAGCTTACCCTTGTATTTCTTGAGACTTTGATGCTTCTGCGTCTATCTTTCAAACGGAATTCGATATCATCATCTAAATTGCATGGATGGTGTGTCAAGGACAGCTTAACAAACAACGTGAGAAGGAAGACTGTAGATGTAAAGGGTCATGAGATATTTGCTCCCATATGGACATGTAATGGGTTTGACAAAGCTTACCCTTGTGTTTCTTGAGACTTTGATGCTTCTGCGTCTATCTTTCAAACGGAATTCTATATCGTCATCTAAATTGCGTGGATTGTGTGTCAAGGATAGCTTAGCAAAAACGTAAGAAGGAAGACTGTAGATGTAATATGTCATGAGATATTTGCTCCCATATGGACATGTAATGGGTTTGACAAAGCTTACCCTTGTATTTCTTGAGACTTTAATGCTTCTGCGTCTATCTTTCAAACGGAATTCGATATTATCATCTAAATTGCATGGATGGTGTGTCAAGGATAGCTTAACAAACGACGTAAGAAGGAAGACTGTAGATGTAATGGGTCATTAGATATTTGCTCCCATGTGGACATGTAGTGGGTTTGACAAAGCTTACCCTTGCATTTCTTGAGACTTTGATGCTTCTGCGCCTATATTTCAAACGGAATTCGATATCGTCATCTAAATTGCATGGATTGTGTGTCAAGGATAGCTTAACAAACAACGTAAGAAGGAAGACTGTAGATATAATGGGTCATGAGATATTTGCTCCCATATGGACATGTAATGGATTTGGCAAAGCTTACCCTTGTATTTCTTGAGACTTTGATGCTTCTGCGTCTATCTTTCAAACGGAATTCGATATCGTCATCTAAATTGCATGGATTGTGTGTCAAGGATAGCTTAACAAACAACGTAAGAAGGAAGACTGTAGATGTAATGGGTCATGAGATATTTGCTCCCATATGGACATGTAATGGGTTTGACAAAGCTTACACTTGTTTTTCTTGAGACTTGGATGCTTCTGCGTCTATCTTTCAAACGGAATTCGATATCATCATCTAAATTGCATGGATGGTGCGTAAAGGATAGCTTAACAAACAACGTAAGAGGGAAGATTGTAGATGCTATGGGTCATGAGATATATGCTCTCATATGGACATGTAATGGGTTTGACAAAGCTTACGCTTGTGTTTCTTGAGACTTGGATGCTTCTGCGTCTATCTTTCAAACGGAATTCGATATCATCATCTAAATTGCATGGATGGTGTGTCAAGGATAGCTTAACAAACAACGTAAGAAGGAAGACTGTAGATGTAATGGGTCATGAGATATTTGCTCCCATATGGACATCTAATGGATTTGACAAAACTTAACCTTGTATTTCTTGAGACTTTGATGCTTCTGCGTCTATCTTTCAAACGGAATTCGATATCATCATCTAAATTGCATGGATGGTGTGTCAAGGATAGCTTAACAAACAACGTAAGAAGGAAGACTGTAGATGTAATGGGTCATGATATATTTGCTCCCATATGGACAAGTAATGGTTTGACAAAGCTTACCCTTGTATTTCTTGAGACTTTGATGCTTCTGCATCTATCTTTCAAACGGAATTCGATATCATCATCTAAATTGCATGGATTGTGTCTCAAGGATAGCTTAACAAACAACGTAAGAGGGAAGACTGTAGATGTAATGGGTCATGATATATTTGCTCCCATATGGACATGTAATGGGTTTGACAAAGCTTACGCTTGTGTTTCTTGAGACTTGGATGCTTCTGCGTCTATCTTTCAAACGGAATTCGATATCATCATCTAAATTGCATGGATGGTGTGTCAAGGATAGCTTAACAAACAACGTAAGAAGGAAGACTGTAGATGTAATGGGTCATGAGATATTTGCTCCCATATGGACATCTAATGGATTTGACAAAACTTAACCTTGTATTTCTTGAGAATTTTATGCTTCTGCGTCTATCTTTCAAACGGAATTCGATATCATCATCTAAATTGCATGGATGATGTGTCAAGGATAGCTTAACAAACTACGAAAGAAAGAAGACTGTAGATGTAATGGGTCATGATATATTTGCTCCCATATGGACAAGTAATGGGTTTGACAAAGCTTACCCTTGTATTTCTTGAGACTTTGATGCTTCTGCATCTATCTTTCAAACGGAATTCGATATCATCATCTAAATTGCATGGATTGTGTGTCAAGGATAGCTTAACAAACAACGTAAGAAGGAAGACTGTAGATGTAATGGGTCATGAGATATTTGCTCCTATATGGACATGTAATGGATTTGACAAAGCTTACCCTTGTATTTCTTGAGACTTTGATGCTTCTGCGTCTATCTTTCAAACGGAATTCGATATCGTCATCTAAATTGCATGGATTGTGTGTCAAGGATAGCTTAACAAACAACGTAAGAAGGAAGACTGTAGATGTAATGGGTCATGAGATATTTGCTCCCATATGGACATCTAATGGATTTGACAAAACTTAACCTTGTATTTCTTGAGACTTTGATGCTTCTGTGTCTATCTTTCAAACGTAATTCGATATCATCATCTAAATTGCATGGATGGTGTGTCAAGGATAGCTTAACAAACAACGTAAGAAGGAAGACGGTAGATGTAATGGGGCATGAGATATTTGCTCCCATATGGACATGTAATGGGTTTGACAAAGCTTACCCTTGTATTTCTTGAGACTTTGATGCTTCTGCGTCTATGTTTCAAACGGAATTCGATATCATCATATAAAGTGCATGGATGGTGTGTCAAGGATAGCTTAACAAACAACGTAAGAGGGAAGATTGTAGATGCTATGGGTCATGAGATATATGCTCTCATATGGACATGTAATGGGTTTGACAAAGCTTACCTTGTATTTCTTGAGACTTTGAAGCTTCTGCGTCTATCTTTCAAACGGAATTCGATATCGTCATCTAAATTGCATGGATTGTGTGTCAGGGATAGCTTAACAAACAACGTAAGAGGGAAGATTGTAGATTTAATGGGTCATGAGATATTTGCTCCTATATGGACATGTAATGGATTTGACAAAGCTTACCCTTGTATTTCTTGAGACTTTGATGCTTCTGCGTCTATCTTTCAAACGGAATTCGATATCGTCATCTAAATTGCATGGATTGTGTGTCAAGGATAGCTTAACAAACAACGTAAGAAGAAAGACTGTAGATGTAATGGGTCATGAGATATTTGCTCCCATATGGACATGTAATGGGTTTGACAAAGCTTACACTTGTTTTTCTTGAGACTTTGATGCTTCTGCGCCTATATTTCAAACGGAATTCGATATCGTCATCTAAATTGCATGGATTGTGTGTCAAGGATAGCTTAACAAACAACGTAAGAAGGAAGACTGTAGATGTAATGGGTCATGAGATATTTGCTCCCATATGGACATGTAATGGATTTGGCAAAGCTTACCCTTGTATTTCTTGAGACTTTGATGCTTCTGCGTCTATCTTTCAAACGGAATTCGATATCGTCATTTAAATTGCATGGATTGTGTGTCAAGGATAGCTTAACAAACAACGTAAGAAGGAAGACTGTAGATGTAATGGGTCATGAGATATTTGCTCCCATATGGACATGTAATGGGTTTGACAAAGCTTACCCTTGTATTTCTTGAGACTTTGATGCTTCTGCATCTATCTTTCAAACGGAATTCGATATCATCATCTAAATTGCATGGATGGTGCGTAAAGGATAGCTTAACAAACAACGTAAGAGGGAAGATTGTAGATGCTATGGGTCATGAGATATATGCTCTCATATGGACATGTAATGGATTTGACAAAGCTTACCCTTGTATTTCTTGAGACTTTGATGCTTCTGCGTCTATCTTTCAAACGGAATTCGATATCGTCATCTAAATTGCATGGATTGTGTGTCAAGGATAGCTTAACAAACAACGTAAGAAGAAAGACTGTAGATGTAATGGGTCATGAGATATTTGCTCCCATATGGACATGTAATGGGTTTGACAAAGCTTACCTTGTATTTCTTGAGACTTTGAAGCTTCTGCGTCTATCTTTCAAACGGAATTCGATGTCGTCATCTAAATTGCATGGATGGTGTGTCAAGGATAGCTTAACAAACAACGTAAGAGGGAAGATTGTAGATGTAATGGGTCATGAGATATTTGCTCCCATATGGACATGTAATGGGTTTGACAAAGCTTACCCTTGTATTTCTTGAGACTTTGATGCTTCTGCGTCTATGTTTCAAACGGAATTCAATATCGTCATCTAAATTGCATGGATGGTGTGTCAAGGATAGCTTAGCAAACAACGTAAGAGAGAAGATTGTAGATGCTAGGGTCATGAGATATATGCTCTCATATGGACATGTAATGGGTTTGACAAAGCTTACCTTGTATTTCTTGAGACTTTGAAGCTTCTGCGTCTATCTTTCAAACGGAATTCGATGTCGTCATCTAAATTGCATGGATGGTGTGTCAAGGATAGCTTAACAAACAACGTAAGAGGGAAGATTGTAGATTTAATGGGTCATGAGATATTTGCTCCCATATGGACATGTAATGGGTTTGACAAAACTTACCCTTGTATTTCTTGAGACTTTGATGCTTCTGCGTCTATCTTTCAAACGGAATTCGATATCATCATCTAAATTGCATGGATGGTGTGTCAATGGTAGCTTAACAAACAACGTAAGAGTGAAGATTGTAGATGCTATGGGTCATGAGATATTTGCTCCCATATGGACATGTAATGGGTTTGACAAAGCTTACCCTTGTATTTCTTGAGACTTTGATGCTTCTGCGTCTATCTTTCAAACGGAATTCGATATCGTCATCTAAATTGCATGGATGGTGTGTCAAGGATAGCTTAATAAACAGCGTACGAAAGAAGGTTGTAGATGCTATGGGTCATGAGATATATGCTCTCATATGGACATGTAATGGATTTGACAAAGCTTACCCTTGTATTTCTTGAGACTTTGATGCTTCTGCGTCTATCTTTCAAACGGAATTCGATATCATCATCTAAATTGCATGGATGGTGTGTCAAGGACAGCTTAACAAACAACGTGAGAAGGAAGACTGTAGATGTAAAGGGTCATGAGATATTTGCTCCCATATGGACATGTAATGGGTTTGACAAAGCTTACCCTTGTGTTTCTTGAGACTTTGATGCTTCTGCGTCTATCTTTCAAACGGAATTCTATATCGTCATCTAAATTGCGTGGATTGTGTGTCAAGGATAGCTTAGCAAAAACGTAAGAAGGAAGACTGTAGATGTAATATGTCATGAGATATTTGCTCCCATATGGACATGTAATGGGTTTGACAAAGCTTACCCTTGTATTTCTTGAGACTTTAATGCTTCTGCGTCTATCTTTCAAACGGAATTCGATATTATCATCTAAATTGCATGGATGGTGTGTCAAGGATAGCTTAACAAACGACGTAAGAAGGAAGACTGTAGATGTAATGGGTCATTAGATATTTGCTCCCATGTGGACATGTAGTGGGTTTGACAAAGCTTACCCTTGCATTTCTTGAGACTTTGATGCTTCTGCGCCTATATTTCAAACGGAATTCAATATCGTCATCTAAATTGCATGGATTGTGTGTCAAGGATAGCTTAACAAACAACGTAAGAAGGAAGACTGTAGATATAATGGGTCATGAGATATTTGCTCCCATATGGACATGTAATGGATTTGGCAAAGCTTACCCTTGTATTTCTTGAGACTTTGATGCTTCT
The DNA here is from genome assembly GCF_047663935.1 of Musca autumnalis. NCBI lineage: Eukaryota > Metazoa > Arthropoda > Insecta > Diptera > Muscidae > Musca > Musca autumnalis. The sequence continues at coordinate 87,421 of NW_027411733.1, forward strand.
GCGTCTATCTTTCAAACGGAATTCGATATCGTCATCTAAATTGCATGGATTGTGTGTCAAGGATAGCTTAACAAACAACGTAAGAAGGAAGACTGTAGATGTAATGGGTCATGAGATATTTGCTCCCATATGGACATGTAATGGGTTTGACAAAGCTTACACTTGTTTTTCTTGAGACTTGGATGCTTCTGCGTCTATCTTTCAAACGGAATTCGATATCATCATCTAAATTGCATGGATGGTGCGTAAAGGATAGCTTAACAAACAACGTAAGAGGGAAGATTGTAGATGCTATGGGTCATGAGATATATGCTCTCATATGGACATGTAATGGGTTTGACAAAGCTTACGCTTGTGTTTCTTGAGACTTGGATGCTTCTGCGTCTATCTTTCAAACGGAATTCGATATCATCATCTAAATTGCATGGATGGTGTGTCAAGGATAGCTTAACAAACAACGTAAGAAGGAAGACTGTAGATGTAATGGGTCATGAGATATTTGCTCCCATATGGACATCTAATGGATTTGACAAAACTTAACCTTGTATTTCTTGAGACTTTGATGCTTCTGCGTCTATCTTTCAAACGGAATTCGATATCATCATCTAAATTGCATGGATGGTGTGTCAAGGATAGCTTAACAAACAACGTAAGAAGGAAGACTGTAGATGTAATGGGTCATGATATATTTGCTCCCATATGGACAAGTAATGGGTTTGACAAAGCTTACCCTTGTATTTCTTGAGACTTTGATGCTTCTGCATCTATCTTTCAAACGGAATTCGATATCATCATCTAAATTGCATGGATTGTGTCTCAAGGATAGCTTAACAAACAACGTAAGAGGGAAGACTGTAGATGTAATGGGTCATGATATATTTGCTCCCATATGGACATGTAATGGGTTTGACAAAGCTTACGCTTGTGTTTCTTGAGACTTGGATGCTTCTGCGTCTATCTTTCAAACGGAATTCGATATCATCATCTAAATTGCATGGATGGTGTGTCAAGGATAGCTTAACAAACAACGTAAGAAGGAAGACTGTAGATGTAATGGGTCATGAGATATTTGCTCCCATATGGACATCTAATGGATTTGACAAAACTTAACCTTGTATTTCTTGAGAATTTTATGCTTCTGCGTCTATCTTTCAAACGGAATTCGATATCATCATCTAAATTGCATGGATGATGTGTCAAGGATAGCTTAACAAACTACGAAAGAAAGAAGACTGTAGATGTAATGGGTCATGATATATTTGCTCCCATATGGACAAGTAATGGGTTTGACAAAGCTTACCCTTGTATTTCTTGAGACTTTGATGCTTCTGCATCTATCTTTCAAACGGAATTCGATATCATCATCTAAATTGCATGGATTGTGTGTCAAGGATAGCTTAACAAACAACGTAAGAAGGAAGACTGTAGATGTAATGGGTCATGAGATATTTGCTCCTATATGGACATGTAATGGATTTGACAAAGCTTACCCTTGTATTTCTTGAGACTTTGATGCTTCTGCGTCTATCTTTCAAACGGAATTCGATATCGTCATCTAAATTGCATGGATTGTGTGTCAAGGATAGCTTAACAAACAACGTAAGAAGGAAGACTGTAGATGTAATGGGTCATGAGATATTTGCTCCCATATGGACATCTAATGGATTTGACAAAACTTAACCTTGTATTTCTTGAGACTTTGATGCTTCTGTGTCTATCTTTCAAACGTAATTCGATATCATCATCTAAATTGCATGGATGGTGTGTCAAGGATAGCTTAACAAACAACGTAAGAAGGAAGACGGTAGATGTAATGGGGCATGAGATATTTGCTCCCATATGGACATGTAATGGGTTTGACAAAGCTTACCCTTGTATTTCTTGAGACTTTGATGCTTCTGCGTCTATGTTTCAAACGGAATTCGATATCATCATATAAAGTGCATGGATGGTGTGTCAAGGATAGCTTAACAAACAACGTAAGAGGGAAGATTGTAGATGCTATGGGTCATGAGATATATGCTCTCATATGGACATGTAATGGGTTTGACAAAGCTTACCTTGTATTTCTTGAGACTTTGAAGCTTCTGCGTCTATCTTTCAAACGGAATTCGATATCGTCATCTAAATTGCATGGATTGTGTGTCAAGGATAGCTTAACAAACAACGTAAGAGGGAAGATTGTAGATTTAATGGGTCATGAGATATTTGCTCCTATATGGACATGTAATGGATTTGACAAAGCTTACCCTTGTATTTCTTGAGACTTTGATGCTTCTGCGTCTATCTTTCAAACGGAATTCGATATCGTCATCTAAATTGCATGGATTGTGTGTCAAGGATAGCTTAACAAACAACGTAAGAAGAAAGACTGTAGATGTAATGGGTCATGAGATATTTGCTCCCATATGGACATGTAATGGGTTTGACAAAGCTTTCACTTGTTTTTCTTGAGACTTTGATGCTTCTGCGCCTATATTTCAAACGGAATTCGATATCGTCATCTAAATTGCATGGATTGTGTGTCAAGGATAGCTTAACAAACAACGTAAGAAGGAAGACTGTAGATGTAATGGGTCATGAGATATTTGCTCCCATATGGACATGTAATGGATTTGGCAAAGCTTACCCTTGTATTTCTTGAGACTTTGATGCTTCTGCGTCTATCTTTCAAACGGAATTCGATATCGTCATTTAAATTGCATGGATTGTGTGTCAAGGATAGCTTAACAAACAACGTAAGAAGGAAGACTGTAGATGTAATGGGTCATGAGATATTTGCTCCCATATGGACATGTAATGGGTTTGACAAAGCTTACCCTTGTATTTCTTGAGACTTTGATGCTTCTGCATCTATCTTTCAAACGGAATTCGATATCATCATCTAAATTGCATGGATGGTGCGTAAAGGATAGCTTAACAAACAACGTAAGAGGGAAGATTGTAGATGCTATGGGTCATGAGATATATGCTCTCATATGGACATGTAATGGATTTGACAAAGCTTACCCTTGTATTTCTTGAGACTTTGATGCTTCTGCGTCTATCTTTCAAACGGAATTCGATATCGTCATCTAAATTGCATGGATTGTGTGTCAAGGATAGCTTAACAAACAACGTAAGAAGAAAGACTGTAGATGTAATGGGTCATGAGATATTTGCTCCCATATGGACATGTAATGGGTTTGACAAAGCTTACACTTGTTTTTCTTGAGACTTTGATGCTTCTGCGCCTATATTTCAAACGGAATTCGATATCATCATCTAAATTGCATGGATGGTGTGTCAAGGATAGCTTAACAAACAACGTAAGAAGGAAGACGGTAGATGTAATGTGTCATGAGATATTTGCTCCCATATGGACATGTAATGGGTTTGACAAAGCTTACCCTTGTATTTCTTGAGACTTTGATGCTTCTGCGTCTATGTTTCAAACGGAATTCGATATCATCATATAAAGTGCATGGATGGTGTGTCAAGGATAGCTTAACAAACAACGTAAGAGGGAAGATTGTAGATGCTATGGGTCATGAGATATATGCTCTCATATGGACATGTAATGGGTTTGACAAAGCTTACCTTGTATTTCTTGAGACTTTGAAGCTTCTGCGTCTATCTTTCAAACGGAATTCGATATCGTCATCTAAATTGCATGGATTGTGTGTCAAGGATAGCTTAACAAACAACGTAAGAGGGAAGATTGTAGATTTAATGGGTCATGAGATATTTGCTCCTATATGGACATGTAATGGATTTGACAAAGCTTACCCTTGTATTTCTTGAGACTTTGATGCTTCTGCGTCTATCTTTCAAACGGAATTCGATATCGTCATCTAAATTGCATGGATTGTGTGTCAAGGATAGCTTAACAAACAACGTAAGAAGAAAGACTGTAGATGTAATGGGTCATGAGATATTTGCTCCCATATGGACATGTAATGGGTTTGACAAAGCTTACACTTGTTTTTCTTGAGACTTTGATGCTTCTGCGCCTATATTTCAAACGGAATTCGATATCGTCATCTAAATTGCATGGATTGTGTGTCAAGGATAGCTTAACAAACAACGTAAGAAGGAAGACTGTAGATGTAATGGGTCATGAGATATTTGCTCCCATATGGACATGTAATGGATTTGGCAAAGCTTACCCTTGTATTTCTTGAGACTTTGATGCTTCTGCGTCTATCTTTCAAACGGAATTCGATATCGTCATCTAAATTGCATGGATTGTGTGTCAAGGATAGCTTAACAAACAACGTAAGAAGGAAGACTGTAGATGTAATGGGTCATGAGATATTTGCTCCCATATGGACATGTAATGGGTTTGACAAAGCTTACACTTGTTTTTCTTGAGACTTGGATGCTTCTGCGTCTATCTTTCAAACGGAATTCGATATCATCATCTAAATTGCATGGATGTTGCGTAAAGGATAGCTTAACAAACAACGTAAGAGGGAAGATTGTAGATGCTATGGGTCATGAGATATATGCTCTCATATGGACATGTAATGGGTTTGACAAAGCTTACGCTTGTGTTTCTTGAGACTTGGATGCTTCTGCGTCTATCTTTCAAACGGAATTCGATATCATCATCTAAATTGCATGGATGGTGTGTCAAGGATAGCTTAACAAACAACGTAAGAAGGAAGACTGTAGATGTAATGGGTCATGAGATATTTGCTCCCATATGGACATCTAATGGATTTGACAAAACTTAACCTTGTATTTCTTGAGACTTTGATGCTTCTCCGTCTACCTTTCAAACGGAATTCGATATCATCATCTAAATTGCATGGATGGTGTGTCAAGGATAGCTTAACAAACAACGTAAGAAGGAAGACTGTAGATGTAATGGGTCATGATATATTTGCTCCCATATGGACAAGTAATGGGTTTGACAAAGCTTACCCTTGTATTTCTTGAGACTTTGATGCTTCTGCATCTATCTTTCAAACGGAATTCGATATCATCATCTTAATTGCATGGATTGTGTCTCAAGGATAGCTTAACAAACAACGTAAGAGGGAAGACTGTAGATGTAATGGGTCATGATATATTTGCTCCCATATGGACATGTAATGGGTTTGACAAAGCTTACGCTTGTGTTTCTTGAGACTTGGATGCTTCTGCGTCTATCTTTCAAACGGAATTCGATATCATCAGCTAAATTGCATGGATGGTGTGTCAAGGATAGCTTAACAAACAACGTAAGAAGGAAGACTGTAGATGTAATGGGTCATGAGATATTTGCTCCCATATGGACATCTAATGGATTTGACAAAACTTAACCTTGTATTTCTTGAGAATTTGATGCTTCTGCGTCTATCTTTCAAACGGAATTCGATATGATAATCTAAATTGCATGGATGGTGTGTCAAGGATAGCTTAACAAACTACGAAAGAAAGAAGACTGTAGATGTAATGGGTCATGATATATTTGCTCCCATATGGACAAGTAATGGGTTTGACAAAGCTTACCCTTGTATTTCTTGAGACTTTGATGCTTCTGCATCTATCTTTCAAACGGAATTCGATATCATCATCTAAATTGCATGGATTGTGTGTCAAGGATGGCTTAACAAACAACGTAAGAAGGAAGACTGTAGATGTAATGGGTCATGAGATATTTGCTCCCATATGGACATCTAATGGATTTGACAAAACTTAACCTTGTATTTCTTGAGACTTTGATGATTCTGTGTCTATCTTTCAAACGTAATTCGATATCATCATCTAAATTGCATGGATGGTGTGTCAAGGATAGCTTAACAAACAACGTAAGAAGGAAGACTGTAGATGTAATGGGTCATGAGATATTTGCTCCCATATGGACATGTAATGGGTTTGACAAAGAAGGAAGACTGTAGATGTAATGGGTCATGATATATTTGCTCCCATATGGACAAGTAATGGGTTTGACAAAGCTTACCCTTGTATTTCTTGAGACTTTGATGCTTCTGCATCTATCTTTCAAACGGAATTCGATATCATCATCTTAATTGCATGGATTGTGTCTCAAGGATAGCTTAACAAACAACGTAAGAGGGAAGACTGTAGATGTAATGGGTCATGATATATTTGCTCCCATATGGACATGTAATGGGTTTGACAAAGCTTACGCTTGTGTTTCTTGAGACTTGGATGCTTCTGCGTCTATCTTTCAAACGGAATTCGATATCATCATCTAAATTGCATGGATGGTGTGTCAAGGATAGCTTAACAAACAACGTAAGAAGGAAGACTGTAGATGTAATGGGTCATGAGATATTTGCTCCCATATGGACATCTAATGGATTTGACAAAACTTAACCTTGTATTTCTTGAGAATTTGATGCTTCTGCGTCTATCTTTCAAACGGAATTCGATATGATCATCTAAATTGCATGGATGGTGTGTCAAGGATAGCTTAACAAACTACGAAAGAAAGAAGACTGTAGATGTAATAGGTCATGATATATTTGCTCCCATATGGACAAGTAATGGGTTTGACAAAGCTTACCCTTGTATTTCTTGAGACTTTGATGCTTCTGCATCTATCTTTCAAACGGAATTCGATATCATCATCTAAATTGCATGGATTGTGTGTCAAGGATGGCTTAACAAACAACGTAAGAAGGAAGACTGTAGATGTAATGGGTCATGAGATATTTGCTCCTATATGGACATGTAATGGATTTGACAAAGCTTACCCTTGTATTTCTTGAGACTTTGATGCTTCTGCGTCTATCTTTCAAACGGAATTCGATATCGTCATCTAAATTGCATGGATTGTGTGTCAAGGATAGCTTAACAAACAACGTAAGAAGGAAGACTGTAGATGTAATGGGTCATGAGATATTTGCTCCCATATGGACATCTAATGGATTTGACAAAACTTAACCTTGTATTTCTTGAGACTTTGATGATTCTGTGTCTATCTTTCAAACGTAATTCGATATCATCATCTAAATTGCATGGATGATGTGTCAAGGATAGCTTAACAAACAACGTAAGAAGGAAGACTGTAGATGTAATGGGTCATGAGATATTTGCTCCCATATGGACAAGTAATGGGTTTGACAAAGCTTACCCTTGTATTTCTTGAGACTTTGATGCTTCTGCATCTATCTTTCAAACGGAATTCGATATCATCATCTAAATTGCATGGATTGTGTGTCAAAGATAGCTTAACAAACAACGTAAGAGGGAAGACTGTAGATGTAATGGGTCATGAGATATTTGCTCCCATGTGGACATGTAGTGGGTTTGACAAAGCTTACCCTTGTATTTCTTGAGACTTTGATGCTTCTGCGTCTATATTTCAAACGGAATTCGATATCGTCATCTAAATTGCATGGATTGTGTGTCAAGGATAGCTTAACAAACAACGTAAGAAGGAAGACTGTAGATGTAATGGGTCATGAGATATTTGCTCCTATATGGACATGTAATGGATTTGACAAAGCTTACCCTTGTATTTCTTGAGACTTTGATGCTTCTGCGTCTATCTTTCAAACGGAATTCGATATCGTCATCTAAATTGCATGGATTGTGTGTCAAGGATAGCTTAACAAACAACGTAAGAAGAAAGACTGTAGATGTAATGGGTCATGAGATATTTGCTCCCATATGGACATGTAATGGGTTTGACAAAGCTTACACTTGTTTTTCTTGAGACTTGTATGCTTATGCGTCTATCTTTCAAACGGAATTCGATATCATCAACTAAATTGCATGGATGGTGCGTAAAGGATAGCTTAACAAACAACGTAAGAGGGAAGATTGTAGATGCTATGCGTCATGAGATATATGCTCTCATATGGACATGTAATGGGTTTGACAAAGCTTAAACTTGTGTTTCTTGAGACTTGGATGCTTCTGCGTCTATCTCTCAAACGGAATTCGATATCATCATCTAAATTGCATGGATGGTGTGTCAAGGATAGCTTAACAAACAACGTAAGAAGGAAGACTGTAGATGTAATGGGTCATGAGATATTTGCTCCCATATGGACATCTAATGGATTTGACAAAACTTACCCTTGTATTTCTTGAGACTTTGATGCTTCTGCGTCTATCTTTCAAACGGAATTCGATATCGTCATCTAAATTGCATGGATGGTGCGTCAAGGATAGCTTAACAAACAACGTAAGAAAGAAGACTGTAGATGTAATGGGTCATGAGATATTTGCTCCCATATGGACATGTAATGGGTTTGACAAAATTTATCCTTGTATTTCTTGAGACTTTTATACTTCTGCGTCTATCTTTCAAACGGAATTCGATATCGTCATCTAAATTGCATGGATGGTGTGTCAAGGATAGCTTAACAAACAACGTGAGAAGGAAGACTGTAGATGTAATGGGTCATGAGATGTTTGCTCCCATATGGACATGTAATGGGTTTGACAAAGCTTACCCTTGTATTTCTTGAGACTTTGATGCTTCTGCGTCTATCTTTCATATCGTCATCTAAATTGCACGGATGGTGTGTCAAGGATAGCTTAACAAACAGCGTAAGAAATAGGGTTGTAGACGCTATGGGTCATGAGATATATGCTCTCATATGGACATGTAATGGATTTGACAAAGCTTACCCTTGTATTTCTTGAGACTTTGATGCTTCTGCGTCTATCTTTCAAACGGAATTCGATATCATCATCTAAATTGCATGGATGGTTTGTCAAGGATGGCTTAACAAACAACGTAAGAGGGAAGATTGTAGATGTAATGGGTCATGAGATATTTGCTCCCATATGGACATGTAATGGGTTTGACAAAACTTACCCTTGTATTTCTTGAGACTTTGATGCTTCTGCGTCTATCTTTCAAACGGAATTCGATATCGTCATATAAATTGCATGGATGGTGTGTCAAGGATAGCTTAACAAACAACGTACTAAAGAAGACTGTAGATGTAATGGGTCATGAGATATTTTCTCCCATATGGACATGTAAAGGGTTTGACAAAACTTACACTTGTGTTTCTTGAGACTTGGATGCTTCTGCGTCTATCTTTCAAACGGAATTCGATATCATCATCTAAATTGCATGGATGGTGTGTCAAGGATAGCTTAACAAACAACGTAAGAGGAAAGATTGTAGATGCTATGGGTTATGAGATATATGCTCTCATATGGACATGTAATGGGTTTGACAAAGCTTACACTTGTTTTAGTTGAGACTTGGATGCTTCTGCGTCTATCTTTCAAACGGAATTCGATATCATCATCTAAATTGCATGGATTCTGTGTCAAGGATAGCTTAACAAACAACGTTAGAAGGAAGACGGTAGATGTAATGGGTCATGAGATATTTGCTCCCATATGGACATGTAATGGGTTTGACAAAACTTACAATTGTTTTTCTTGAGACTTGGATGCTTCTGCGTGTATCTTTCAAGCGGAATTCGATATCATCATCTAAATTGCATGGATTGTGTGTCAAGGATAGCTTAACAAACAACGTAAGAAGGAAGACAATAGATGTAATGGGTCATGAGATATTTGCTCCCATATGGACATGTAATGGATTTGACAAAGCTTACCCTTGTATTTCTTGAGACTTTGATGCTTCTGCGTCTATCTTTCAAACGGAATTCGATATCATCATCTAAATTGCATGGATGGTTTGTCAAGGATGGCTTAACAAACAACGTAAGAGGGAAGATTGTAGATGTAATGGGTCATGAGATATTTGCTCCCATATGGACATGTAATGGGTTTGACAAAACTTACCCTTGTATTTCTTGAGACTTTGATGCTTCTGCGTCAATCTTTCAAACGGAATTCGATATCGTCATATAAATTGCATGGATGGTGTGTCAAGGATAGCTTAACAAACAACGTACTAAAGAAGACTGTAGATGTAATGGGTCATGAGATATTTTCTCCCATATGGACATGTAAAGGGTTTGACAAAACTTACACTTGTGTTTCTTGAGACTTGGATGTTTCTGCGTCTATCTTTTAAACGGAATTCGATATCATCATCTAAATTGCATGGATGGTGTGTCAAGGATAGCTTAACAAACAACGTAAGAGGGAAGATTGTAGATGCTATGGGTTATGAGATATATGCTCTCATATGGACATGTAATGGGTTTGACAAAGCTTACACTTGTTTTAGTTGAGACTTGGATGCTTCTGCGTCTATCTTTCAAACGGAATTCGATATCATCATCTAAATTGCATGGATTCTGTGTCAAGGATAGCTTAACAAACAACGTTAGAAGGAAGACGGTAGATGTAATGGGTCATGAGATATTTGCTCCCATATGGACATGTAATGGGTTTGACAAAACTTACAATTGTTTTTCTTGAGACTTGGATGCTTCTGCGTGTATCTTTCAAACGGAATTCGATATCATCATCTAAATTGCATGGATTGTGTGTCAAGGATAGCTTAACAAACAACGTAAGAAGGAAGACAATAGATGTAATGGGTCATGAGATATTTGCTCCCATATGGACATGTAATGGATTTGACAAAGCTTATCCTTGTATTTCTTGAGACTTTGATGCTTCTGCGTCTATCTTTCAAACGGAATTCGATAGCATGGATTGTGTGTCAAGGATAGCTTAACAAACAACGTAAGAAGGAAGACTGTAGATGTAATGGGTCATGAGATATTTGCTCCAATATTGACATGTAATGGATTTGACAAAGCTTACCCTTGTATTTCTTGAGACTTTGATGCTTCTGCGTCTATCTTTCAAACGGAATTCGATATCGTCATCTAAATTGCATGGATTGTGTGTCGAGGATAGCTTAACAAACAACGTAAGAAGGAAGACTGTAGATGTAATGGGTCATGAGATATTTGCTCCCATATGGACATGTAATGGGTTTGACAAAGCTTACACTTGTTTTTCTTGAGACTTGGATGCTTCTGCGTCTATCCTTCAAACGGAATTCGATATCATCATATAAATTGCATGGATGGTGTGTCAAGGATAGCTTAACAAACAACGTAAGAGGGAAGATTGTAGATGCTATGGGTCATGAGATATGTGCTCTCATATGGACATGTAATGGGTTTGACAAAGCTTACCCTTGTATTTCTTGAGACTTTGAAGCTTCTGCGTCTATCTTTCAAACGAAATTCGATATCGTCATCTAAATTGCATGGATGGTGTGTCAAGGATAGCTTAACAAACAACGTAAGAAAGAAGACAGTAGATGTAATGGGTCGTGAGATATTTGCTCCCATATGGACATGTAATGGGTTTGACAAAACTTACCCTTGTATTTCTTGAGACTTTGATGCTTCTGCGTCTATCTTTCAAACGGAATTCGATATCGTCACCTAAATTGCATGGATGGTGTGTCAAGGATAGCTTAACAAACAACGTACTAAAGAAGACTGTAGATGTAATGGGTCATGAGATATTTTCTCCCATATGGACATGTAAAGGGTTTGACAAAACTTACACTTGTGTTTCTTGAGACTGGGATGCTTCTGCGTCTATCTTTTAAACGGAATTCGATATCATCATCTAAATTGCATGGATGGTGTGTCAAGGATAGCTTAACAAACAACGTAAGAGGGAAGATTGTAGATGCTATGGGTTATGAGATATATGCTCTCATATGGACATGTAATGGGTTTGACAAAGCTTACACTTGTTTTAGTTGAGACTTGGATGCTTCTGCGTCTATCTTTCAAACGGAATTCGATATCATCATCTAAATTGCATGGATTCTGTGTCAAGGATAGCTTAACAAACAACGTTAGAAGGAAGACGGTAGATGTAATGGGTCATGAGATATTTGCTCCCATATGGACATGTAATGGGTTTGACAAAACTTACAATTGTTTTTCTTGAGACTTGGATGCTTCTGCGTGTATCTTTCAAACGGAATTCGATATCATCATCTAAATTGCATGGATTGTGTGTCAAGGATAGCTTAACAAACAACGTAAGAAGGAAGACAATAGATGTAATGGGTCATGAGATATTTGCTCCCATATGGACATGTAATGGATTTGACAAAGCTTACCCTTGTATTTCTTGAGACTTTGATGCTTCTGCGTCTATCTTTCAAACGGAATTCGATATCGTCATCTAAATTGCATGGATTGTGTGTCAAGGATAGCTTAACAAACAACGTAAGAAGGAAGACTGTAGATGTAATGGGTCATGAGATATTTGCTCCCATATTGACATGTAATGGATTTGACAAAGCTTACCCTTGTATTTCTTGAGACTTTGATGCTTCTGCGTCTATCTTTCAAACGGAATTCGATATCGTCATCTAAATTGCATGGATTGTGTGTCGAGGATAGCTTAACAAACAACGTAAGAAGGAAGACTGTAGATGTAATGGGTCATGAGATATTTGCTCCCATATGGACATGTAATGGGTTTGACAAAGCTTACACTTGTTTTTCTTGAGACTTGGATGCTTCTGCGTCTATCTTTCAAACGGAATTCGATATCATCATATAAATTGCATGGATGGTGTGTCAAGGATAGCTTAACAAACAACGTAAGAGGGAAGATTGTAGATGCTATGGGTCATGAGATATGTGCTCTCATATGGACATGTAATGGGTTTGACAAAGCTTACCCTTGTATTTCTTGAGACTTTGAAGCTTCTGCGTCTATCTTTCAAACGAAATTCGATATCGTCATCTAAATTGCATGGATGGTGTGTCAAGGATAGCTTAACAAACAACGTAAGAAAGAAGACAGTAGATGTAATGGGTCGTGAGATATTTGCTCCCATATGGACATGTAATGGGTTTGACAAAACATACCCTTGTATTTCTTGAGACTTTGATGCTTCTGCGTCTATCTTTCAAACGGAATTCGATATCGTCACCTAAATTGCATGGATGGTGTGTCAAAGATAGCTTAACAAACAGCGTAAGAAAGAGGGTTGTAGATGCTATGGGTCATGAGATATAAGCTCTCATATGGACATGTAATGGATTTGACAAAGCTTACCCTTGTATTTCTTGAGACTTTGATGCTTCTGCGTCTATCTTTCAAACGGAATTCGATATCATCATCTAAATTGCATGGATGGTTTGTCAAGGATGGCTTAACAAACAACGTCAGAGGGAAGATTGTAGATGTAATGGGTCATGAGATATTTGCTCCCATATGGACATGTAATGGGTTTGACAAAACTTACCCTTGTATTTCTTGAGACTTTGATGCTTCTGCGTCTATCTTTCAAACGGAATTCGATATCGTCATCTAAATTGCATGGACGGTGTGTCAAGGATAGCTTAACAACCAGCGTACTAAAGAAGGCTGTAGATGTAATGGGTCATGAGATATTTTCTCCCATATGGACATGTAAAGGGTTTGACAAAGCTTACACTTGTGTTTCTTGAGACTTGGATGCTTCTGCGTCTATCTTTCAAACGGAATTCGATATCATCATCTAAATTGCATGGATGGTGTGTCAAGGATAGCTTAACAAACAACGTAAGAGGGAAGATTGTAGATGCTATGGGTTATGAGATATATGCTCTCGTATGGACATGTAATGGGTTTGACAATACTTACACTTGTTTTAGTTGAGACTCGGATGCTTCTGCGTCTATCTTTCAAACGGAATTCGATATCATCATCTAAATTGCATGGATTGTGTGTCAAGGATAGCTTAACAAACAACGTTAGAAGGAAGACGGTAGATGTAATGGGTCATGAGATATTTGCTCCCATATGGACATGTAATGGGTTTGACAAAACTTACACTTGTTTTTCTTGAGACTTGGATGCTTCTGCGTGTATCTTTCAAACGGAATTCGATATCATCATCTAAATTGCATGGATTGTGTGTCAAGGATAGCTTAACAAACAACGTAAGAAGGAAGACTGTAGATGTAATGGGTCATGAGATATTTGCTCCCATATGGACATGTAATGGATTTGACAAAGCTTACCCTTGTGTTTCTTGAGACTTTGATGCTTCTGCGTCTATCTTTCAAACGGACTTCGATATCGTCATCTAAATTGCATGGATGGTGTGTCAAGGATAGCTTAACAAACAACGTAAGAAGGAAGACTGTAGATGTAATGGGTCATGAGATATTTGCTCCCATATGGACATGTAATGGATTTGACAAAGCTTACCCTTGTATTTCTTGAGACTTTGATGCTTCTGCGTCTATCTTTCAAACGGAATTCGATATCGTCATCTAAATTGCATGGATGGTGTGTCAAGGATAGCTTAACAAACAGCGTAAGAAAGAAGGTTGTAGATGCTATGGGTCATGAGATATATGCTCTCATATGGACATGTAATGGATTTGACAAAGCTTACCCTTGTATTTCTTGAGACTTTGATGCTTCTGCGTCTATCTTTCAAACGGAATTCGATATCATCATCTAAATTGCATGGATGGTGTGTCAAGGATAGCTTAACAAACAACGTAAGAGGGAAGATTGTAGAGGTAATGGGTCATGAGATATTTGCTCCCATATGGACATGTAATGGGTTTGACAACACTTACCCTTGTATTTCTTGAGAATTTGATGCTTCTGCGTCTATCTTTCAAACGGAATTCGATATCGTCATCTAAATTGCATGGATGGTGTGTCAAGGATAGCTTAACAAACAACGTAAGAAAGAAGACTGTAGATGTAATGGGTCATGAGATATTTGCTCCCATATGGACATGTAATGGGTTTGACAAAGCTTACACTTGTGTTTCTTGAGACTTGGATGCTTCTGCGTCTATCTTTCAAACGGAATTCGATATCATCATCTAAATTGCATGGATGGTCTGTCAAGGGTAGCTTAACAAACAACGTAAGAGGGAAGATTGTAGATGCTATGGGTCATGAGATATTTGCTCCCATATGGACATGTAATGGGTTTAACAAAGCTTACCCTTGTATTTCTTGAGACTTTGATGCTTCTGCGTCTATCTTTCAAACGGAATTCGATATCGTCATCTAAATTGCATGGATTGTGTGTCAAGGATAGCTTAACAAACAACGTAAGAAGGAAGACTGTAGATGTAATGGGTCATGAGATATTTGCTCCCATATGGACATGTAATGGATTTGACAAAGCTTACCCTTGTATTTCTTGAGACTTTGATGCTTCTGCGTCTATCTTTCAAACGGAATTCGATATCGTCATCTAAATTGCATGGATCGTGTGCCGAGGATAGCTTAACAAACAACGTAAGAAGGATGACTGTAGATGTAATGGGTCATGAGATATATGCTCTCATATGGACATGTAATGGGTTTGACAAAGCTTACCCTTGTATTTCTTGAGACTTTGAAGCTTCTGCGTCTATCTTTCAAACGGAATTCGATATCGTCATCTAAATTGCATGGATGGTGTGTCAAGGATAGCTTAACAAACAACGTAAGAAAGAAGACTGTAGATGTAATGGGTCATGAGATATTTGCTCCCATATGGACATTTAATGGGTTTGACAAAACTTACCCTTGTATTTCTTGAGACTTTGATGCTTCTGCGTCTATCTTTCAAACGGAATTCGATATCGTCATCTAAATTGCATGGATGGTGTGTCAAGGATAGCTTAACAAACAACGTGAGAAGGAAGACTGTAGATGTAATGGGTCATGAGATATTTGCTCCCATATGGACATGTAATGGGTTTGACAAAGCTTACCCTTGTATTTCTTGAGACTTTGATGCTTCTGCGTCTATCTTTCAAACGGAATTCGATATCGTCATTTAAATTGCATGGATGGTGTGTCAAGGATAGCTTAACAAACAGCGTAAGAAAGAAGGTTGTAGATGCTATGGGTCATGAGATATATGCTCTCATATGGACATGTAATGGATTTGACAAAGCTTACCCTTGTATTTCTTGAGACTTTGATGCTTCTGCGTCTATCTTTCAAACGGAATTCGATATCATCATCTAAATTGCATGGATGGTGTGTCAAGGATAGCTTAACAAACAACGTAAGAGGGAAGATTGTAGAGGTAATGGGTCATGAGATATTTGCTCCCATATGGACATGTAATGGGTTTGACAACACTTACCCTTGTATTTCTTGAGAATTTGATGCTTCTGCGTCTATCTTTCAAACGGAATTCGATATCGTCATCTAAATTGCATGGATGGTGTGTCGAGGATAGCTTAGCAAACAACGTAAGAAAGAAGACTGTAGATGTAATGGGTCATGAGATATTTGCTCCCATATGGACATGTAATGGGTTTGACAAAGCTTACACTTGTGTTTCTTGAGACTTGGATGCTTCTGCGTCTATCTTTCAAACGGAATTCGATATCATCATCTAAATTGCATGGATGGTGTGTCAAGGGTAGCTTAACAAACAACGTAAGAGGGAAGATTGTAGATGCTATGGGTCATGAGATATTTGCTCCCATATGGACATGTAATGGGTTTGACAAAGCTTACCCTTGTATTTCTTGAGACTTTGATGCTTCTGCGTCTATCTTTCAAACGGAATTCGATATCGTCATCTAAATTGCATGGATGGTGTGTCAAGGATAGCTTAACAAACAGCGTAAGAAAGAAGGTTGTAGATGCTATGGGTCATGAGATATTTGCTCCCATATGGACATGTAATGGGTTTGACAAAACTTACCCTTGTATTTCTTGAGACTTTGATGCTTCTGCGTCTATCTTTCAAACGGAATTCGATATCGTCATCTAAATTGCTTGGATGGTGTGTCAAGGATAGCTCAACAAACAACGTGAGAAGGAAGACTGTAGATGTAATGGGTCATGAGATATTTGCTCCCATATGGACATGTAATGGGTTTGACAAAGCTTACACCTGTTTTTCTTGAGACTTGGATGCTTCTGCGTCTATCTTTCAAACGGAATTCGATATCATCATATAAATTGCATGGATGGTGTGTCAAGGATAGCTTAACAAACAACGTAAGAGGAAAGATTGTAGATGCTATAGGTCATGAGATATATGCTCTCATATGGACATGTAATGGGTTTGACAAAGCTTACCCTTGTCTTTCTTGAGACTTTGAAGCTTCTGCGTCTATCTTTCAAACGGAATTCGATATCGTCATCTAAATTGCATGGATGATGTGTCAAGGATAGCTTAACAAACAACGTAAGAAAGAAGACTGTAGATGTAATGGGTCATTAGATATTTGCTCCCATATGGACATGTAATGGGTTTGACAAAACTTACCCTTGTATTTCTTGAGACTTTGATGCTTCTGCGTCTATCTTTCAAACGGAATTCGATATCGTCATCTAAATTGCATGGATGGTGTGTCAAGGATAGCTTAACAAACAACGTGAGAAGGAAAACTGTAGATGTAATATGTGCTGAGATATTTGCTCCCATATGGACATGTAATGGGTTTGACAAATCTAACCCTTTTATTTCTTGAGACTTTGATGCTTCTGCGTCTATCTTTCAAACGGAATTCGATATCGTCATTTAAATTGCATGGATGGTGTGTCAAGGATAGCTTAACAAACAGCGTAAGAAAGAAGGTTGTAGATGCTATGGGTCATGAGATATATGCTCTCATATGGACATGTAATGGATTTGACAAAGCTTACCCTTGTATTTCTTGAGACTTTGATGCTTCTGCGTCTATCTTTCAAACGGAATTCGATATCATCATCTAAATTGCATGGATGGTGTGTCAAGGATAGCTTAACAAACAACGTAAGAGGGAAGATTGTAGATGTAATGGGTCATGAGATATTTGCTCCCACATGGACATGTAATGGGTTTGACAAAACTTACCCTTGTATTTCTTGAGAATTTGATGCTTCTGCGCCTATCTTTCAAACGGAATTCGATATCGTCATCTAAATTGCATGGATGGTGTGTCAAGGATAGCTTAACAAACAACGTAAGAAAGAAGACTGTAGATGTAATGGGTCATGAGATATTTGCTCCCATATGGACATGTAATGGGTTTGACAAAGCTTACACTTGTGTTTCTTGAGACTTGGATGCTTCTGCGTCTATCTTTCAAACGGAATTCGATATCGTCATTTAAATTGCATGGATGGTGTATCAAGGATAGCTTAACAAACAACGTGAGAAGGAAGACTGTAGATGTAATGGGTCATGAGATATTTGCTCCCATATGGACATGTAATGGGTTTGACAAAGCTTACCCTTGTATTTCTTGAGACTTTGATGCTTCTGCGTCTATTTTTCATATCGTCATCTAAATTGCACGGATGGTGTGTCAAGGATAGCTTAACAAACAGCGTAAGAAAGAGGGTTGTAGATGCTATGGGTCATGAGATATATGCTCTCATATGGACATGTAATGGGTTTGACAAAACTTACACTTGTTTTTCTTGAGACTTGGATGCTTCTGCGTGTATCTTTCAAACGGAATTCGATATCATCATCTAAATTGCATGGATTGTGTGTCAAGGATAGCTTAACAAACAACGTAAGAAGGAAGACTGTAGATGCAATGGGTCATGAGATATTTGCTCCCATATGGACATGTAATGGATTTGACAAAGCTTACCCTTGTATTTCTTGAGACTTTGAAGCTTCTGCGTCTATCTTTCAAACGGAATTCGATGTCGTCATCTAAATTGCATGGATGGTGTGTCAAGGATAGCTTAACAAACAACGTAAGAAAGAAGACTGTAGATGTAATGGGTCATGAGATATTTGCTCCCATATGGACATGTAATGGGTTTGACAAAACTTACCCTTGTATTTCTTGAGACTTTGATGCTTCTGCGTCTATCTTTCAAAACGGAATTCGATATCGTCATCTAAATTGCATGGATGGTGTGTCAAGGATAGCTTAACAAACAACGTGAGAACGAAAACTGTAGATGTAATGGGTCATGAGATATTTGCTCCCATATGGACATGTAATGGGTTTGACAAATCTTACCCTTGTATTTCTTGAGACTTTGATGCTTCTGCGTCTATCTTTCAAACGGAATTCGATATCGTCATTTAAATTGCATGGATGGTGTGTCAAGGATAGCTTAACAAACAGCGTAAGAAAGAAGGTTGTAGATGCTATGGGTCATGAGATATATGCTCTCATATGGACATGTAATGGATTTGACAAAGCTTACCCTTGTATTTCTTGAGGCTTTGATGCTTCTGCGTCTATCTTTCAAACGGAATTCGATATCATCATCTAAATTGCATGGATGGTGTGTCAAGGATAGCTTAACAAACAACGTAAGAGGGAAGATTGTAGATGTAATGGGTCATGAGATATTTGCTCCCACATGGACATGTAATGGGTTTGACAAAACTTACCCTTGTATTTCTTGAGAATTTGATGCTTCTGCGTCTATCTTTCAAACGGAATTCGATATCGTCATCTAAATTGCATGGATGGTGTGTCAAGGAGAGCTTAACAAACAACGTAAGAAAGAAGACTGTAGATGTAATGGGTCATGAGATATTTGCTCCCATATGGACATGTAATGGGCTTGACAAAGCTTACACTTGTGTTTCTTGAGACTTGGATGCTTCTGCGTCTATCTTTCAAACGGAATTCGATATCGTCATTTAAATTGCATGGATGGTGTGTCAAGGATAGCTTAACAAACAACGTGAGAAGGAAGACTGTAGATGTAATGGGTCATGAGATATTTGCTCCCATATGGACATGTAATGGGTTTGACAAAGCTTACCCTTGTATTTCTTGAGACTTTGATGCTTCTGCGTCTATCTTTCATATCGTCATCTAAATTGCACGGATGGTGTGTCAAGGATAGCTTAACAAACAGCGTAAGAAAGAGGGTTGTAGATGCTATGGGTCATGAGATATATGCTCTCATATGGACATGTAATGGATTTGACAAAGCTTACCCTTGTATTTCTTGAGACTTTGATGCTTCTGCGTCTATCTTTCAAACGGAATTCGATATCATCATCTAAATTGCATGGATGGTTTGTCAAGGATGGCTTAACAAACAACGTAAGAGGGAAGATTGTAGATGTAATGGGTCATGAGATATTTGCTCCCATATGGACATGTAATGGGCTTGACAAAGCTTACACTTGTGTTTCTTGAGACTTGGATGCTTCTGCGTCTATCTTTCAAACGGAATTCGATATCGTCATTTAAATTGCATGGATGGTGTGTCAAGGATAGCTTAACAAACAACGTGAGAAGGAAGACTGTAGATGTAATGGGTCATGAGATATTTGCTCCCATATGGACATGTAATGGGTTTGACAAAGCTTACCCTTGTATTTCTTGAGACTTTGATGCTTCTGCGTCTATCTTTCATATCGTCATCTAAATTGCACGGATGGTGTGTCAAGGATAGCTTAACAAACAACGTACTAAAGAAGACTGTAGATGTAATGGGTCATGAGATATTTTCTCCCATATGGACATGTAAAGGGTTTGACAAAGCTTACACTTGTGTTTCTTGAGATTTGGATGCTTCTGCGTCTATCTTTCAAACGGAATTCGATATCATCATCTAAATTGCATGGATGGTGTGTCAAGGATAGCTTAACAAACAACGTAAGAGGGAAGATTGTAGATGCTATGGGTTATGAGATATATGCTCTTATATGGACATGTAATGGGTTTGACAAAGCTTACACTTGTTTTAGTTGAGACTTGGATGCTTCTGCGTCTATCTTTCAAACGGAATTCGATATCATCATCTAAATTGCATGGATTGTGTGTCAAGGATAGCTTAACAAACAACGTTAGAAGGAAGACGGTAGATGTAATGGGTCATGAGATATTTGCTCCCATATGGACATGTAATGGGTTTGACAAAACTTACACTTGTTTTTCTTGAGACTTGGATGCTTCTGCGTGTATCTTTCAAACGGAATTCGATATCATCATCTAAATTGCATGGATTGTGTGTCAAGGATAGCTTAACAAACAACGTAAGAAGGAAGACTGTAGATGTAATGGGTCATGAGATATTTGCTCCCATATGGACATGTAATGGATTTGACAAAGCTTACACTTGTATTTCTTGAGACTTTGATGCTTCTGCGTCTATCTTTCAAACGGAATTCGATATCGTCATCTAAATTGCATGGATTGTGTGTCAAGGATAGCTTAACAAACAACGTAAGAAGGAAGACTGTAGATGTAATGGGTCATGAGATATTTGCTCCCATATGGACATGTAATGGATTTGACAAAGCTTACCCTTGTATTTCTTGAGACTTTGATGCTTCTGCGTCTATCTTTCAAACGGAATTCGATATCGTCATCTAAATTGCATGGATCGTGTGCCGAGGATAGCTTAACAAACAACGTAAGAAGGAAGACTGTAGATGTAATGGGTCATGAGATATTTGCTCCCATATGGACATGTAATGGGTTTGACAAAGCTTACACTTGTTTTTCTTGAGACTTGGATGCTTCTGCGTCTATCTTTCAAACGGAATTCGATATCGTCATTTAAATTGCATGGATGGTGTGTCAAGGATAGCTTAACAAACAACGTGAGAAGGAAGACTGTAGATGTAATGGGTCATGAGATATTTGCTCCCATATGGACATGTAATGGGTTTGACAAAGCTTACCCTTGTATTTCTTGAGACTTTGATGCTTCTGCGTCTATCTTTCATATCGTCATCTAAATTGCACGGATGGTGTGTCAAGGATAGCTTAACAAACAGCGTAAGAAAGAAGACTGTAGATGTAATGGGTCCTGAGATATTTGCTCCCATATGGACATGTAATGGGTTTGACAAAGCTTACACTTGTGTTTCTTGAGACTTGGATGCTTCTGCGTCTATCTTTCAAACGGAATTCGATATCATCATCTAAATTGCATGGATGGTGTGTCAAGGGTAGCTTAACAAACAACGTAAGAGGGAAGATTGTAGATGCTATGGGTCATGAGATATTTGCTCCCATATGGACATGTAATGGGTTTGACAAAGCTTACCCTTGTATTTCTTGAGACTTTGATGCTTCTGCGTCTATCTTTCAAACGGAATTCGATATCGTCATCTAAATTGCATGGATGGTGTGTCAAGGATAGCTTAACAAACAGCGTAAGAAAGAGGGTTGTAGATGCTATGGGTCATGAGATATTTGCTCCCATATGGACATGTAATGGGTTTGACAAAACTTACCCTTGTATTTCTTGAGACTTTGATGCTTCTGCGTCTATCTTTCAAACGGAATTCGATATCGTCATCTAAATTGCATGGATGGTGTGTTAAGGATAGCTTAACAAACAACGTGAGAAGGAA
Organism: Musca autumnalis; assembly: GCF_047663935.1. Taxonomy (NCBI): domain Eukaryota; kingdom Metazoa; phylum Arthropoda; class Insecta; order Diptera; family Muscidae; genus Musca; species Musca autumnalis. The sequence goes on from NW_027411733.1 coordinate 109,547, forward strand.
GACTGTAGATGTAATGGGTCATGAGATATTTGCTCCCATATGGACATGTAATGGGTTTGACAAAGCTTACACTTGTTTTTCTTGAGACTTGGATGCTTCTGCGTCTATCTTTCAAACGGAATTCGATATCATCATATAAATTGCATGGATGGTGTGTCAAGGATAGCTTAACAAACAACGTAAGAGGAAAGATTGTAGATGCTATAGGTCATGAGATATATGCTCTCATATGGACATGTAATGGGTTTGACAAAGCTTACCCTTGTATTTCTTGAGACTTTGAAGCTTCTGCGTCTATCTTTCAAACGGAATTCGATATCGTCATCTAAATTGCATGGATGATGTGTCAAGGATAGCTTAACAAACAACGTAAGAAAGAAGACTGTAGATGTAATGGGTCATGAGATATTTGCTCCCATATGGACATGTAATGGGTTTGACAAAACTTACCCTTGTATTTCTTGAGACTTTGATGCTTCTGCGTCTATCTTTCAAACGGAATTCGATATCGTCTTCTAAATTGCATGGATGGTGTGTCAAGGATAGCTTAACAAACAACGTGAGAAGGAAAACTGTAGATGTAATGGGTCATGAGATATTTGCTCCCATATGGACATGTAATGGGTTTGACAAATCTAACCCTTGTATTTCTTGAGACTTTGATGCTTTTGCGTCTATCTTTCAAACGGAATTCGATATCGTCATTTAAATTGCATGGATGGTGTGTCAAGGATAGCTTAACAAACAGCGTAAGAAAGAAGGTTGTAGATGCTATGGGTCATGAGGTATATGCTCTCATATGGACATGTAATGGATTTGACAAAGCTTACCCTTGTATTTCTTGAGACTATGATGCTTCTGCGTCTATCTTTCAAACGGAATTCGATATCATCATCTAAATTGCATGGATGGTGTGTCAAGGATAGCTTAACAAACAACGTAAGAGGGAAGATTGTAGATGTAATGGCTCATGAGATATTTGCTCCCACATGGACATGTAATGGGTTTGACAAAACCTACCCTTGTATTTCTTGAGAATTTGATGCTTCTGCGTCTATCTTTCAAACGGAATTCGATATCGTCATCTAAATTGCATGGATGGTGTGTCAAGGATAGCTTAACAAACAACGTAAGAAAGAAGACTGTAGATGTAATGGGTCATGAGATATTTGCTCCCATATGGACATGTAATGGGTTTGACAAAGCTTACACTTGTGTTTCTTGAGACTTGGATGCTTCTGCGTCTATCTTTCAAACGGAATTCGATATCGTCATTTAAATTGCATGGATGGTGTGTCAAGGATAGCTTAACAAACAACGTGAGAAGGAAGACTGTAGATGTAATGGGTCATGAGATATTTGCTCCCATATGGACATGTAATGGGTTTGACAAAGCTTACCCTTGTATTTCTTGAGACTTTGATGCTTCTGCGTCTATCTTTCATATCGTCATCTAAATTGCACGGATGGTGTGTCAAGGATAGCTTAACAAACAGCGTAAGAAAGAGGGTTGTAGATGCTATGGGTCATGAGATATATGCTCTCATATGGACATGTAATGGATTTGACAAAGCTTACCCTTGTATTTCTTGAGACTTTGATGCTTCTGCGTCTATCTTTCAAACGGAATTCGATATCATCATCTAAATTGCATGGATGGTTTGTCAAGGATGGCTTAACAAACAACGTAAGAGGGAAGATTGTATATGTAATGGGTCATGAGATATTTGCTCCCATATGGACATGTAATGGGTTTGACAAAACTTACCCTTGTATTTCTTGAGACTTTGATGCTTCTGCGTCTATCTTTCAAACGGAATTCGATATCGTCATCTAAATTGCATGGATGGTGTGTCAAGGATAGCTTAACAAACAACGTACTAAAGAAGACTGTAGATGTAATGGGTCATGAGATATTTTCTCCCATATGGACATGTAAAGGGATTGACAAAGCTTACAGTTGTGTTTCTTGAGACTTGGATGCTTCTGCGTCTATCTTTCAAACGGAATTCCATATCATCATCTAAATTGCATGGATGGTGTGTCAAGGATAGCTTAACAAACAACGTAAGAGGGAAGATTGTAGATGCTATGGGTTATGAGATATATGCTCTCATATGGACATGTAATGGGTTTGACAAAGCTTACACTTGTTTTAGTTGAGACTTGGATGCTTCTGCGTGTATCTTTCAAACGGAATTCGATATCATCATCTAAATTGCATGGATTGTGTGTCAAGGATAGCTTAACAAACAACGTAAGAAGGAAGACTGTAGATGTAATGGGTCATGAGATATTTGCTCCCATATGGACATGTAATGGATTTGACAAAGCTTACCCTTGTATTTCTTGAGACTTTGAAGCTTCTGCGTCTATCTTTCAAACGGAATTCGATATCGTCATCTAAATTGCATGGATGGTGTGTCAAGGATAGCTTAACAAACAACGTACTAAAGAAGACTGTAGATGTAATGGGTCATGAGATATTTTCTCCCATATGGACATGTAAAGGGTTTGACAAAGCTTACACTTGTGTTTCTTGAGACTTGGATGCTTCTGCGTCTATCTTTTAAACGGAATTCGATATCATCATCTAAGTTGCATGGATGGTGTGTCAAGGATAGCTTAACAAACAACGTTAGAAGGAAGACGGTAGATGTAATGGGTCATGAGATATTTGCTCCCATATGGACATGTAATGGGTTTGACAAAACTTACACTTGTTTTTCTTGAGACTTGGATGCTTCTGCGTGTATCTTTCAAACGGAACTCGATATCATCATCTAAATTGCATGGATTGTGTGTCAAGGATAGCTTAACAAACAACGTAAGAAGGAAGACTGTAGATGTAATTAGTCATGAGATATTTGCTCCCATATGGACATGTAATGGATTTGACAAAGCTTACCCTTGTATTTCTTGAGACTTTGAAGCTTCTGCGTCTATCTTTCAAACGGAATTCGATATCGTCATCTAAATTGCATGGATGGTGTGTCAAGGATAGCTTAACAAACAACGTAAGAAAGAAGACTGTAGATGTAATGGGTCATGAGATATTTGCTCCCATATTGACATGTAATGGGTTTGACAAAACTTACCCTTGTATTTCTTGAGACTTTGATTCTTCTGCGTCTATCTTTCAAACGGAATTCGATATCGTCATCTAAATTGCATGGATGGTGTGTCAAGGATAGCTTAACAAACAACGTGAGAAGGAAAACTGTAGATGTAATGGGTCATGAGATATTTGCTCCCATATGGACATGTAATGGGTTTGACAAATCTTACCCTTGTATTTCTTGAGATTTTGATGCTTCTGCGTCTATCTTTCAAACGGAATTCGATATCGTCATTTAAATTGCATGGATGGTGTGTCAAGGATAGCTTAACAAACAGCGTAAGAAAGAAGGTTGTAGATGCTATGGGTCATGAGATATATGCTCTCATATGGACATGTAATGGATTTGACAAAGCTTACCCTTGTATTTCTTGAGACTTTGGTGCTTCTGCGTCTATCTTTCAAACGGAATTCGATATCATTATCTAAATTGCATGGATGGTGTGTCAAGGATAGCTTAACAAACAACGTAAGAGGGAAGATTGTAGATGTAATGGGTCATGAGATATTTGCTCCCACATGGACATGTAATGGGTTTGTCAAAACTTACCCTTGTATTTCTTGAGAATTTGATGCTTCTGCGTCTATCTTTCAAACGGAATTCGATATCGTCATCTAAATTGCATGGATGGTGTGTCAAGGATAGCTTAACAAACAACGGAAGAAAGAAGACTGTAGATGTAATGGGTCATGAGATATTTGCTCCCATATGGACATGTAATGGGTTTGACAAAGCTTACACTTGTGTTTCTTGAGACTTGGATGCTTCTGCGTCTATCTTTCAAACGGAATTCGATATCGTCCTTTAAATTGCATGGATGGTGTGTCAAGGATAGCTTAACAAACAACGTGAGAAGGAAGACTGTAGATGTAATGGGTCATGAGATATTTGCTCCCATATGGACATGTAATGGGTTTGACAAAGCTTACCCTTGTATTTCTTGAGACTTTGATGCTTCTGCGTCTATCTTTCATATCGTCATCTAAATTGCACGGATAGTGTGTCAAGGATAGCTTAACAAACAGCGTAAGAAAGAGGGTTGTAGATGCTATGGGTCATGAGATATATGCTCTCATATGGACATGTAATGGATTTGACAAAGCTTACCCTTGTATTTCTTGAGACTTTGATGCTTCTGCGTCTATCTTTCAAACGGAATTCGATATCATCATCTAAATTGCATGGATGGTTTGTCAAGGATGGCTTAACAAACAACGTAAGAGGGAAGATTGCAGATGTAACGGGTCATGAGATATTTGCTCCCATATGGACATGTAATGGGTTTGACAAAACTTACCCTTGTATTTCTTGAGACTTTGATGCTTCTGCGTCTATCTTTCAAACGGAATTCGATATCGTCATCTAAATTGCATGGATGGTGTGTCAAGGATAGCTTAACAAACAACGTACTAAAGAAGACTGTAGATGTAATGGGTCATGAGATATTTTCTCCCATATGGACTTGGATGCTTCTGCGTCTATCTTTCAAACGGAATTCGATATCATCATCTAAATTGCATGGATGGTGTGTCAAGGATAGCTTAACAAACAACGTAAGAGGGAAGATTGTAGATGCTATGGGTTATGAGATATATGCTCTCATATGGACATGTAATGGGTTTGACAAAGCTTACACTTGTTTTAGTTGAGACTTGGATGCTTCTGCGTCTATCTTTCAAACGGAATTCGATATCATCATCTAAATTGCATGGATTGTGTGTCAAGGATAGCTTAACAAACAACGTAAGAAGGAAGACTGTATATGTAATGGGTCATGAGATATTTGCTCCCATATGGACATGTAATGGATTTGACAAAGCTTACACTTGTATTTCTTGAGACTTTGATGCTTCTGCGTCTATCTTTCAAACGGAATTCGATATCGTCATCTAAATTGCATGGATTGTGTGTCAAGGATATCTTAACAAACAACGTGAGAAGGAAGACTGTAGATGTAATGGGTCATGAGATATTTGCTCCCATATGGACATGTAATGGATTTGACAAAGCTTACCCTTGTATTTCTTGAGACTTTGATGCTTCTGCGTCTATCTTTCAAACGGAATTCGATTCGATTAACAAACAACGTAAGAGGGAAGATTGTAGATGCTATGGGTTATGAGATATATGCTCTCATATGGACATGTAATGGGTTTGACAAAGCTTACACTTGTTTTAGTTGAGACTTGGATGCTTCTGCGTCTATCTTTCAAACGGAATTCGATATCATCATCTAAATTGCATGGATTGTGTGTCAAGGATAGCTTAACAAACAACGTTAGAAGGAAGACGGTAGATGTAATGGGTCATGAGATTTTTGCTCCCATATGGACATGTAATGGGTTTGACAAAACTTACACTTGTTTTTCTTGAGACTTGGATGCTTCTGCGTGTATCTTTCAAACGGAATTCGATATCATCATCTAAATTGCATGGATTGTGTGTCAAGGATAGCTTAACAAACAACGTAAGAAGGAAGACTGTAGATGTAATGGGTCATGAGATATTTGCTCCCATATGGACATGTAATGGATTTGACAAAGCTTACACTTGTATTTCTTGAGACTTTGATGCTTCTGCGTCTATCTTTCAAACGGAATTCGATATCGTCATCTAAATTGCATGGATTGTGTGTCAAGGATATCTTAACAAACAACGTAAGAAGGAAGACTCTAGATGTAATGGGTCATGAGATATTTGCTCCCATATGGACATGTAATGGATTTGACAAAGCTTACCCTTGTATTTCTTGAGACTTTGATGCTTCTGCGTCTATCTTTCAAACGGAATTCGATATCGTCATCTAAATTGCATGGATCGTGTGCCGAGGATAGCTTAACAAACAACGTAAGAAGGAAGACTGTAGATGTAATGGGTCATGAGATATTTGCACCCATATGGACATGTAATGGGTTTGACAAAGCTTACACTTGTTTTTCTTGAGACTTGGATGCTTCTGCGTCTATCTTTCAAACGGAATTCGATATCATCATATAAATTGCATGGATGGTGTGTCAAGGATAGCTTAACAAACAACGTAAGAGGGAAGATTGTAGATGCTATGGGTCATGAGATATATGCTCTCATATGGACATGTAATGGGTTTGACAAAGCTTACCCTTGTATTTCTTGAGACTTTGAAGCTTCTGCGTCTATCTTTCAAACGGAATTCGATATCGTCATTTAAATTGCATGGATGGTGTGTCAAGGATGGCTTAACAAACAACGTAAGAGGGAAGATTGCAGATGTAACGGGTCATGAGATATTTGCTCCCATATGGACATGTAATGGGTTTGACAAAACTTACCCTTGTATTTCTTGAGACTTTGATGCTTCTGCGTCTATCTTTCAAACGGAATTCGATATCGTCATCTAAATTGCATGGATGGTGTGTCAAGGATAGCTTAACAAACAACGTACTAAAGAAGACTGTAGATGTAATGGGTCATGAGATATTTTCTCCCATATGGACTTGGATGCTTCTGCGTCTATCTTTCAAACGGAATTCGATATCATCATCTAAATTGCATGGATGGTGTGTCAAGGATAGCTTAACAAACAACGTAAGAGGGAAGATTGTAGATGCTATGGGTTATGAGATATATGCTCTCATATGGACATGTAATGGGTTTGACAAAGCTTACACTTGTTTTAGTTGAGACTTGGATGCTTCTGCGTCTATCTTTCAAACGGAATTCGATATCATCATCTAAATTGCATGGATTGTGTGTCAAGGATAGCTTAACAAACAACGTAAGAAGGAAGACTGTATATGTAATGGGTCATGAGATATTTGCTCCCATATGGACATGTAATGGATTTGACAAAGCTTACACTTGTATTTCTTGAGACTTTGATGCTTCTGCGTCTATCTTTCAAACGGAATTCGATATCGTCATCTAAATTGCATGGATTGTGTGTCAAGGATATCTTAACAAACAACGTGAGAAGGAAGACTGTAGATGTAATGGGTCATGAGATATTTGCTCCCATATGGACATGTAATGGATTTGACAAAGCTTACCCTTGTATTTCTTGAGACTTTGATGCTTCTGCGTCTATCTTTCAAACGGAATTCGATTCGATTAACAAACAACGTAAGAGGGAAGATTGTAGATGCTATGGGTTATGAGATATATGCTCTCATATGGACATGTAATGGGTTTGACAAAGCTTACACTTGTTTTAGTTGAGACTTGGATGCTTCTGCGTCTATCTTTCAAACGGAATTCGATATCATCATCTAAATTGCATGGATTGTGTGTCAAGGATAGCTTAACAAACAACGTTAGAAGGAAGACGGTAGATGTAATGGGTCATGAGATTTTTGCTCCCATATGGACATGTAATGGGTTTGACAAAACTTACACTTGTTTTTCTTGAGACTTGGATGCTTCTGCGTGTATCTTTCAAACGGAATTCGATATCATCATCTAAATTGCATGGATTGTGTGTCAAGGATAGCTTAACAAACAACGTAAGAAGGAAGACTGTAGATGTAATGGGTCATGAGATATTTGCTCCCATATGGACATGTAATGGATTTGACAAAGCTTACACTTGTATTTCTTGAGACTTTGATGCTTCTGCGTCTATCTTTCAAACGGAATTCGATATCGTCATCTAAATTGCATGGATTGTGTGTCAAGGATATCTTAACAAACAACGTAAGAAGGAAGACTCTAGATGTAATGGGTCATGAGATATTTGCTCCCATATGGACATGTAATGGATTTGACAAAGCTTACCCTTGTATTTCTTGAGACTTTGATGCTTCTGCGTCTATCTTTCAAACGGAATTCGATATCGTCATCTAAATTGCATGGATCGTGTGCCGAGGATAGCTTAACAAACAACGTAAGAAGGAAGACTGTAGATGTAATGGGTCATGAGATATTTGCACCCATATGGACATGTAATGGGTTTGACAAAGCTTACACTTGTTTTTCTTGAGACTTGGATGCTTCTGCGTCTATCTTTCAAACGGAATTCGATATCATCATATAAATTGCATGGATGGTGTGTCAAGGATAGCTTAACAAACAACGTAAGAGGGAAGATTGTAGATGCTATGGGTCATGAGATATATGCTCTCATATGGACATGTAATGGGTTTGACAAAGCTTACCCTTGTATTTCTTGAGACTTTGAAGCTTCTGCGTCTATCTTTCAAACGGAATTCGATATCGTCATTTAAATTGCATGGATGGTGTGTCAAGGATAGCTTAACAAACAACGTGAGAAGGAAGACTGTAGATGTAATGGGTCATGAGATATTTGCTCCCATATGGACATGTAATGGGTTTGACAAAGCTTACCCTTGTATTTCTTGAGACTTTGATGCTTCTGCGTCTATCTTTCATATCGTCATCTAAATTGCACGGATGGTGTGTCAAGGATAGCTTAACAAACAGCGTAAGAAAGAGGGTTGTAGATGCTATGGGTCATGAGATATATGCTCTCATATGGACATGTAATGGATTTGACAAAGCTTACCCTTGTATTTCTTGAGACTTTGATGTTTTTGCGTCTATCTTTCAAACGGAATTCGATATCATCATCTAAATTGCATGGATGGTTTGTCAAGGATGGCTTAACAAACAACGTAAGAGGGAAGATTGTAGATGTAATGGGTCATGAGATATTTGCTCCCATATGGACATGTAATGGGTTTGACAAAACTTACCCTTGTATTTCTTGAAACTTTGATGCTTCTGCGTCTATATTTCAAACGGAATTCGATATCGTCATCTAAATTGCATGGATGGTGTGTCAAGGATAGCTTAACAAACAACGTACTAAAGAAGACTGTAGATGTAATGGGTCATGAGATATTTTCTCCCATATGGACATGTAAAGGGTTTGACAAAGCTTACACTTGTGTTTCTTGAGACTTGGATGCTTCTGCGTCTATCTTTCAAACGGAATTCGATATCATCATCTAAATTGCATGGATGGTGTGTCAAGGATAGCTTAACAAACAACGTAAGAGGGAAGATTGTAGATGCTATGGGTTATGAGATATATGCTCTCATATGGACATGTAATGGGTTTGACAAAGCTTACACTTGTTTTAGTTGAGACTTGGATGCTTCTGCGTCTATCTTTCAAACGGAATTCGATATCATCATCTAAATTGCATGGATTGTGTGTCAAGGATAGCTTAACAAACAACGTTAGAAGGAAGACGGTAGATGTAATGGGTCATGAGATATTTGCTCCCATATGGACATGTAATGGGTTTGACAAAACTTACACTTGTTTTTCTTGAGACTTGGATGCTTCTGCGTGTATCTTTCAAACGGAATTCGATATCATCATCTAAATTGCATAGATTGTGTGTCAAGGATAACTTAACAAACAACGTAAGAAGGAAGACTGTAGATGTAATGGGTCATAAGATATATGCTCTCATATGGACATGTAATGGGTTTGACAAAGCTTACACTTGTGTTTCTTGAGACTTGGATGCTTCTGCGTCTATCTTTCAAATGGAATTCGATATCGTCATCTAAATTGCATGGATGGTGTGTCAAGGATAGCTTAGCAAACAACGTAAGAAGGAAGACTGTAGATGTAATGGGTCATGAGATATTTGCTCCCATATGGACATGTAATGGGTTTGACAAAGCTTACCCTTGTATTTCTTGAGACTTTGATGCTTCTGCGTCTATCTTTCAAACGGAATTCGATATCGTCATCTAAATTGCATGGATGGTGTGTCAAGGATAGCTTAGCAAACAGCGTAAGAAAGAAGGTTGTAGATGCTATGGGTCATAAGATATATGCTCTCATATGGACATGTAATGGGTTTGACAAAGCTTACCCTTGTATTTCTTGAGACTTTGATGCTTCTGCGTCTACCTTTCAAAAGGAATTCGATATCGTCATCTAAGTTGCATGGATGGTGTGTCAAGGATAGCTTAACAAACAACGTAAGAAGGAAGACTGTAGATGTAATGGGTCATGAGATATTTGCTCCCATATGGACATGTAATAGGTTTGACAAAACTTACCCTTGTATTTCTTGAGACTTTGATGCTTCTGCGTCTATCTTTCAAACGGAATTCGATATCATCATCTAAATTGCATGGATGGGGTGTCAAGGATAGCTTAACAAACAACGTAAGAAGGAAGACTGTAGATGTAATGGGTCATGAGATATTTGCTCCCATATGGACATGTAATGGGTTTGACAAAGCTTACCCTTGTATTTCTTGAGACTTTGATGCTTCTGCGTCTATCTTTCAAACGGAATTCGATGTCGTCATCTAAATTGCATGGATTGTGTGTCAAGGATAGCTTAGCGAACAACGTAAGAAGGAAGACTGTAGATGTAATGGGTCATGAGATATTTGCTCCCATATGGACATGTAATGGGTTTGACAAAGCTTACCCTTGTATTTCGTGAGACTTTGATGCTTCTGCGTCTATCTTTCAAACGGAATTCGATATCGTCATCTAAATTGCATGGGTGGTGTGTCAAGGATAGCTTAGCAAACAACGTAAGAAGGAAGACTGTAGATGTAATGTGTCATGAGATATTTGCTCCCATATGGACATGTAATGGGTATGACAAAGCTTACCCTTGTATTTCTTGAGACTTTGATGCTTCTGCGTCTATCTTTCAAACGGAATTCGATATCGTCATCTAAATTGCATGGATGGTGTGTCAAGGATAGCTTAACAAACAGCGTAAGAAAGAAGGTTGTAGATGCTATGGGTCATAAGATATATGCTCTCATATGGACATGTAATGGGTTTGACAAAGCTTACCCTTGTATTTCTTGAGATTTTGATGCTTCTGCGTCTATCTTTCAAACGGAATTCGATATCGTCATCTAAATTGCATGGATGGTGTGACAAGGTTAGCTTAGCAAACAGCTTAAGAAAGAAGGTTGTAGATGCTATGGGTCATGAGATATATGCTCTCATATGGACATGTAATAGGTTTGAAAAAGCTTACACTTGTGTTTCTTGAGACTTGGATGCTTCTGCGTCTATCTTTCAAACGGAATTCGATATCATCATCTAAATTGCATGGATGGTGTGTCAAGGATAGCTTAACAAACAACGTAAGAAGGAAGACTGTAGATGTAATGGGTCATGAGATATTTGCTCCCATATGGACATGTAATGGGTTTGACAAAGCTTACCCTTATATTTCTTGAGACTTTGTAGCTTCTGCGTCTATCTTTCAAACGGAATTCGATATCATCATCTAAATTGCATGGATGGTGTGTCAAGGATAGCTTAACAAACAACGTAAGAAGGAAGACTGTAGATGTAATGGGTCATGAGATATTTGCTCCCATATGGACATGTAATGGGTTTGACAAAGCTTACCCTTATATTTCTTGAGACTTTGAAGCTTCTGCGTCTATCTTTCAAACGGAATTCGATATCGTCATCTAAATTGCATGGATCATGTGCCGAGGATAGCTTAACAAACAACGTAAGAAGGAAGACTGTAGATGTAATGGGTCATGAGATATTTGCTCCCATATGGACATGTAATGGGTTTGACAAAGCTTACACTTGTTTTTCTTGAGACTTGGATGCTTCTGCGTCTATCTTTCAAACGGAATTCGATATCGTCATCTAAATTGCATGGATGGTGTGTCAAGGATAGCTTAACAAACTACGTAAGAGGGAAGATTGTAGATGCTATGGGTCATGAGATATATGCTCTCATATGGACATGTAATGGGTTTGACAAAGCTTACCCTTGTATTTCTTGAGTCTTTGAAGCTTCTGCGTCTATCTTTCAAACGGAATTCGATATCGTCATTTAAATTGCATGGATGGTGTGTCACGGATAGCTTAACAAACAACGTGAGAAGGAAGACTGTAGATGTAATGGGTCATGAGATATTTGCTCCCATATGGACATGTAATGGGTTTGACAAAGCTTACCCTTGTATTTCTTGAGACTTTGATGCTTCTGCGTCTATCTTTCAAACGGAATTCGATATCATCATCTAAATTGCATGGATGGTGTGTCAAGGATAGCTTAACAAACAACGTAAGAAGGAAGACTGTAGATGTAATGGGTCATGAGATATTTGCTCCCATATGGACATGTAATGGGTTTGACAAAGCTTACCCTTATATTTCTTGAGACTTTGAAGCTTCTGCGTCTATCTTTCAAACGGAATTCGATATCGTCATCTAAATTGCATGGATCGTGTGCCGAGGATAGCTTAACAAACAGCGTAAGAAGGAAGATTGTAGATGCTATGGGTCATGAGATATATGCTCTCATATGGACATGTAATGGGTTTGACAAAGCTTACCCTTGTATTTCTTGAGACTTTGATGCTTCTGCGTCTATCTTTCAAACGGAATTCGATATCGTCATCTAAATTGCATGGATCATGTGCCGAGGATAGCTTAACAAACAACGTAAGAAGGAAGACTGTAGATGTAATGGGTCATGAGATATTTGCTCCCATATGGACATGTAATGGGTTTGACAAAGCTTACACTTGTTTTTCTTGAGACTTGGATGCTTCTGCGTCTATCTTTCAAACGGAATTCGATATCATCATATAAATTGCATGGATGGTGTGTCAAGGATAGCTTAACAAACAACGTAAGAGGGAAGATTGTAGATGCTATGGGTCATGAGATATATGCTCTCATATGGACATGTAATGGGTTTGACAAAGCTTACCCTTGTATTTCTTGAGTCTTTGAAGCTTCTGCGTCTATCTTTCAAACGGAATTCGATATCGTCATTTAAATTGCATGGATGGTGTGTCAAGGATAGCTTAACAAACAACGTGAGAAGGAAGACTGTAGATGTAATGGGTCATGAGATATTTGCTCCCATATGGACATGTAATGGGTTTGACAAAGCTTACCCTTGTATTTCTTGAGACTTTGATGCTTCTGCGTCTATCTTTCATATCGTCATCTAAATTGCACGGATGGTGTGTCAAGGATAGCTTAACAAACAGCGTAAGAAAGAGGGTTGTAGATGCTATGGGTCATGAGATATATGCTCTCATATGGACATGTAATGGATTTGACAAAGCTTACCCTTGTATTTCTTGAGACTTTGATGCTTCTGCGTCTATCTTTCAAACGGAATTCGATATCATCATCTAAATTGCATGGATGGTTTGTCAAGGATGGCTTAACAAACAACGTAAGAGGGAAGATTGTGGATGTAATGGGTCATGAGATATTTGCTCCCATATGGACATGTAATGGGTTTGACAAAACTTACCCTTGTATTTCTTGAGACTTTGATGCTTCTGCGTCTATCTTTCAAACGGAATTCGATATCGTCATCTAAATTGCATGGATGGTGTGTCAAGGATAGCTTAACAAACAACGTACTAAAGAAGACTGTAGATGTAATGGGTCATGAGATATTTTCTCCCATATGGACATGTAAAGGGTTTGACAAAGCTTACACTTGTGTTTCTTGAGACTTGGATGCTTCTGCGTCTATCTTTCAAACGGAATTCGATATCATCATCTAAATTGCATGGATGGTGTGTCAAGGATAGCTTAACAAACAACGTAAGAGGGAAGATTGTAGATGCTATGGGTTATGAGATATATGCTCTCATATCGACATGTAATGGGTTTGACAAAGCTTACACTTGTTTTAGTTGAGACTTGGATGCTTCTGCGTCTATCTTTCAAACGGAATTCGATATCATCATCTAAATTGCATGGATGGTGTGTCAAGGATAGCTTAACAAACAGCGTAAGAAAGAAGGTTGTAGATGCTATGGGTCATGAGATATATGCTCTCACATGGACATGTAATGGGTTTGACGAAGCTTACACTTGTGTTTCTTGAGACTTGGATGCTTATTTGCTCCCATATGGACATGTAATGGGTTTGACAAAGCTTACCCTTGTATTTCTTGAGACTTTGATGCTTCTGCGTCTATCTTTCAAACGGAATTCGATATCGTCATCTAAATTGCATGGATGGTGTGTCAAGGATAGCTTAGCAAACAGCGTAAGAAGGAAGGTTGTAGATGCTATGGGTCATAAGATATATGCTCTCATATGGACATGTAATGGGTTTGACAAAGCTTACCCTTGTATTTCTTGAGACTTTGATGCTTCTGCGTCTATCTTTCAAACGGAATTCGATATCGTCATCTAAGTTGCATGGATGGTGTGTCAAGGATAGCTTAACAAACAACGTAAGAAGGAAGACTGTAGATGTAATGGGTCATGAGATATTTGCTCCCATATGGACATGTAATGGGTTTGACAAAACTTACCCTTGTATTTCTTGAGACTTTGATGCTTCTGCGTCTATCTTTCAAACGGAATTCGATATCATCATCTAAATTGCATGGATGGGGTGTCAAGGATAGCTTAACAAACAACGTAAGAAGGAAGACTGTAGATGTAATGGGTCATGAGATATTTGCTCCCATATGGACATGTAATGGGTTTGACAAAGCTTACCCTTGTATTTCTTGAGACTTTGATGCTTCTGCGTCTATCTTTCAAACGGAATTCGATGTCGTCATCTACATTGCATGGATTGTGTGTCAAGGATAGCTTAGCGAACAACGTAAGAAGGAAGACTGTAGATGTAATGGGTCATGAGATATTTGCTACCATATGGACATGTAATGGGTTTGACAAAGCTTACCCTTGTATTTCTTGAGACTTTGATGCTTCTGTGTCTATCTTTCAAACGGAATTCGATATCGTCATCTAAATTGCATGGGTGGTGTGTCAAGGATAGCTTAGCAAACAGCGTAAGAAAGAAGGTTGTAGATGCTATGGGTCATAAGATATATGCTCTCATATGGACATGTAATCGGTTTGGCAAAGCTTTCCCTTGTATTTCTTGAGACTTTGATGCTTCTGCGTCTATCTTTCAAACGGAATTCGATATCGTCATCTAAATTGCATGGATGGTGTGTCAAGGTTAGCTTAGCAAACAGCTTAAGAAAGAAGGTTGTAGATGCTATGGGTCATGAGATATATGCTCTCATATGGACATGTAATAGGTTTGACAAAGCTTACACTTGTGTTTCTTGAGACTTGGATGCTTCTGCGTCTATCTTTCAAACGGAATTCGATATCATCATCTAAATTGCATGGATGGTGTGTCAAGGATAGCTTAACAAACAACGTAAGAAGGAAGACTGTAGATGTAATGGGTCATGAGATATTTGCTCCCATATGGACATGTAATGGGTTTGACAAAGCTTACCCTTGTATTTCTTGAGACTTTGATGCTTCTGCGTCTATCTTTCAAACGGAATTCGATATCGTCATCTAAATTGCATGGATGGTGTGTCAAGGATAGCTTAACAAACAACGTGAGAAGGAAGACTGTAGATGTAATGGGATATTTGCTCCCATATGGACATGTAATGGGTTTGACAAAGCTTGCCCTTGTATTTCTTGAGACTTTGATGCTTCTGCGTCTATTTTTCAAACGGAATTCGATATCGTCATCTAAATTGCATGGATGGTGTGTCAAGGATAGCTTAACAAACAACGTAAGAAGGAAGACTGTAGATGTAATGGGTCATGAGATATTTGCTCCCATATGGACATGTAATGGATTTGACAAAGCTTACCCTTGTATTTCTTGAGACTTTGATGCTTCTGCGTCTATCTTTCAAACGGAATTCGATATCGTCATCTAAATTGCATGGATGGTGTGTCAAGGATAGCTTAACAAACAACGTGAGAAGGAAGACTGTAGATGTAATGGGTCATGAGATATTTGCTCCCATATGGACATGTAATGGGTTTGACAAAGCTTGTCCTTGTATTTCTTGAGACTTTGATGCTTCTGCGTCTATTTTTCAAACGGAATTCGATATCGTCATATAAATTGCTTGGATTGTGTGTCAAGGATAGCTTAACAAACAACGCAAGAAGAAAGACTGTAGATGTAATGGGTCATGAGATATTTGCTCCCATATGGACATGTAATGGATTTGACAAAGCTTACCCTTGAATTTCTTGAGACTTTGATGCTTCTGAGTCTATCTTTCAAACGGAATTCGATATCGTTATCTAAATTGCATGGATGGTGTGTCAAGGATAGCTTAACAAACAACGTTAGAAGGAAGACTATAGATGTAATGGGTCATGAGATATTTGCTCCCATATGGACATGTAATGGGTTTGACAAAGCTTACCCTTGTATTTCTTGAGACTTTGATGCTTCTGCGTCTATCTTTCAAACGGAATTCGATATCGTCATCTAAATTGCATGGATGGTGTGTCAAGGATAGCTTAACAAACAGCGTAAGAAAGAAGGTTGTAGATGCTATGGGTCATGAGATATATGCTCTCATATGGACATGTAATGGGTTTGACAAAGTTTACACTTGTGTTTCTTGAGACTTGGATGCTTCTGCGTCTATCTTTCAAACGGAATTCGTTATCATCATCTAAATTGCATGGATGGTGTGTCAAGGATAGCTTAACAAACAACGTAAGAGGGAAGATTGTAGATGTAATGGGTCATGAGAATTTTGCTCCCATATGGACATGTAATGGGTTTGACAAAGCTTACCCTTGTATTTCTTGAGACTTTGATGCTTCTGCGTCTATCTTTCAAACGGAATTCGATATCGTCATCTAAATTGCATGGATGGTGTGTCAAGGATAGCTTAACAAATAGCGTAAGAAAGAAGGTTGTAGATGTAATGGGTCATGAGATATATGCTCTCATATGGACATGTAATGGGTTTGACAAAGCTTACCCTTGTATTTCTTGAGACTTGGATGCTTGTGCGTCTATCTTTCAAACGGAATTCGATATCGTCATCTAAATTGCATGGATGGTGTGTTAAGGATAGCTTAACAAACAACGTAAGAAAGAAGACTGTAGATGTAATGGGTCATGAGATATTTGCTCCCATATGGACATGTAATGGGTTTGTCATAGCTTACCCTTGTATTTCTTGAGACTTGCTTTTGCGTCTATCTTTCAAACGGAATTCGATATCGTCATCTAAATTGCATGGATGGTGTGTCAAGGATAGCTTAACAAACAGCGTAAGAAAGAAGGTTGTAGATGCTATGTATGCTCTCATATGGACATGTAATGGGTTTGACAAAGCTTACACTTGTGTTTCTTGAGACTTGGATGCTTCTGCGTCTATCTTTCAAACGGCATTCGATATCGTCATCTAAATTGCATGGATGGTGTGTCAAGGATAGCTTAGCAAACAACGTAAGAAGGAAGACTGTAGATGTAATGGGTCATGAGATATTTGATCCCATATGGACATGTAATGGGTTTGACAAAGCTTACTCTTGTATTTCTTGAGACTTTGATGCTTCTGCGTCTATCTTTCAAACGGAATTCGATATCGCCATCTAAATTGCATGGATGGCGTGTCAAGGATAGCTTAGCAAACAGCGTAAGAAAGAAGGTTGTAGATGCTATGGGTCATAAGATATATGCTCTCATATGGACATGTAATGGGTTTGACAAAGCTTACCCTTGTATTTCTTGAGACTTTGATGCTTCTGCGTCTATCTTTCAAAGCTATTCAAGGATAGCTTAACAAACAACTTAAGAAGGAAGACTGTAGATGTAATGGGTCATGAGATATTTGCTCCCATATGGACATGTAATGGGTTTGACAAAGCTTGCCCTTGTATTTCTTGAGACTTTGATGCTTCTGCGTCTATCTTTCAAACGGAATTCGATATCGTCATCTAAATTGCATGGATGGTGTGTCAAGGATGGCTTAGCAAACAACGTAAGAAGGAAGACTGTAGATGTAATGGGTCATGAGATATTTGCTCCCATATGGACATGTAATGGGTTTGACAAAGCTTACCCTTGTATTTCTTGAGACTTTGATGCTTCTGCGTCTATCTTTCAAACGGAATTCGATATCGTCATCTAAATTGCATGGATGGTGTGTCAAGGATTGCTTAACAAACAACGTAAGAAGGAAGACTGTAGATGTAATGGGTCATGAGATATTTGCTCCCATATGGACATGTAATGGGTTTCACAAAGCTTACCCTTGTATTTCTTGAGACTTTGATGCTTCTGCGTCTATCTTTCAAACGGAATTCGATATCGTCATCTAAATTGCATGGATGGTGTGTCAAGGATGGCTTAGCAAACAACGTAAGAAGGAAGACTGTAGATGTAATGGGTCATGAGATATTTATTCCCATATGGACATGTAATGGGTTTGACAAAGCTTACCCTTGTATTTCTTGAGACTTTGATGCTTCTGCGTCTATCTTTCAAACGGAATTCGATATCGTCATCTAAATTGCATGGATGGTGTGTCAAGGATGGCTTAGCAAACAACGTAAGAAAGAAGACTGTAGATGTAATGGGTCATGAGATATTTGCTCCCATATGGACATGTAATGGGTTTGACAAAGCTTACCCTTGTATTTCTCGAGACTTTGATGCTTCTGCGTCTATCTTTCAAACGGAATTCGATATCGTCATCTAAATTTCATGGATGGTGTGTCAAGGATAGCTTAGCAAACAGCGTAAGAAAGAAGGTTGTAGATGCTATGCGTCATGAGATATATGCTCTCATATGGACATGTAATGGGTTTGACAAAGCTTACCCTTGTATTTCTTGAGACTTTGATGCTTCTGCGTCTATCTTTCAAACGGAATTCGATATCGTCATATAAATTGCATGGATTGTGTGTCTGGGATAGCTTAACAAACAACGTAAGAAAGAAGACTGTAGATGTAATGGGTCATGAGATATTTGCTCCCATATGGACATGTAATGGGTTTGACAAAGCTTACACTTGTGTTTCTTGAGACTTGGATGCTTCTGCGTCTATCTTTCAAACGGAATTCGATATTATCATCTAAATTGCATGGATGGTGTGTCAAGGATAGCTTAAAAAACAACGTAAGAAGGAAGACTGTTGATGTAATGGGTCATGAGATATTTGCTCCCATATGGACATGTAATGGGTTTGACAAAGCTTACCCTTGTATTTCTTGAGACTTTGATGCTTCTGCGTCTATCTTTCAAACGGAATTCGATATCGTCATATAAATTGCATGGATTGTGGGTCTGGGATAGCTTAACAAACAGCGTAAGAAAGAAGGTTGTAGATGCTATGGGTTATGAGATATTTGCTCCCATATGGACATGTAATGGGTTTGACAAAGCTTACACTTGTGTTTCTTGAGACTTGAATGCTTCTGCGTCTATCTTTCAAACGGAATTCGATATCATCATCTAAATTGCATGGATGGTGTGTCAAGGATAGCTTAACAAACAACGTAAGAAGGAAGACTGTAGATGCTATGGGTCATGAGATATATGCTCCCATATGGACATGTAATGGGTTTGACAAAGCTTACACTTGTGTTTCTTGAGACTTGGATGCTTCTGCGTCTATCTTTCAAACGGAATTCGATACCATCATCTAAATTGCATGGATGGTGTGTCAAGGATAGCTTAACAAAAAACGTAAGAGGGAAGATTGTAGGTGCTATGGGTCATGAGATATATGCTCTCATATGGACATGTAATGGGTTTGACAAAGCTTACACTTGTTTTTCTTGAGACTTGGATGCTTCTGTCTCTATCTTTCAAACGGAATTCGATATCATCATCTTAATTGCATGGATTGTGTGTCAAGGATAGCTTAGCAAACAACGTAAGAAGGAAGACTGTAGATGTAATGGGTCATGAGATATTTGCTCTCATATGGACATGTAATGGGTTTGACAAAGCTTACACTTGTTTTTCTTGAGACTTGGATGCTTCTGCGTCTATCTTTCAAACGGAATTCGATATCATCATCTAAATTGCATGGATTGTGTATCAAGGATAGCTTAACAAACAACGTAAGAAGGAAGACTGTAGATGTAATGGGTCATGAGATATTTGCTCCCATATGGACATGTAATGGATTTGACAAAGCTTACCCTTTTATTTCTTGAGACTTTGATGCTTCTGCGTCTATCTTTCAAACGGAATTCGATATCGTCATCTAAATTGCATGGATGGTGTGTCAAGGATAGCTTAACAAACAGCGTAAGAAAGAAGGTTGCAGATGCTATGGGTCATGAGATATATGCTCTCATATGGACATGTAATGGGTTTGACAAAGCTTACACTTGTGTTTCTTGAGACTTGGATGCTTCTGCGTCTATCTTTCAAAAGGAATTCGATATCATCATCTAAATTGCACGGATGGTGTGTCAAGGATAGCTTAACAAACAACGTAAGAAGGAAGACTGCAGATGTAATGGGTCATGAGATATTTGCTCCCATATGGACATGTAATGGGTTTGACAAAGCTTACCCTTGTATTTCCTGAGACTTTGATGCTTCTGCGTCTATCTTTCAAACGGAATTCGATATCGTCATCTAAATTGCATGGATGGTGTGTCAAGGATGGTATGTCAAGGATAACAAACAGCGTAAGAAAGAAGGTTGTAGATGCTATGGGTCATGAGATATATGCTCTCATATGGACATGTAATGGGTTTGACAAAGCTTACACTTGTGTTTCTTGAGACTTGGATGCTTCTGCGTCTATCTTTCAAACGGAATTCGATATCATCATCTAAATTGCATGGATTGTGTGTCAAGGATAGCTTAACAAACAACGTAAGAAAGAAGACTGTAGATGCTATGGGTCATGAGATATATGCTCCCATATGGACATGTAATGGGTTTGACAAAGCTTACACTTGTTTTTCTTGAGACTTGGATGCTTCTGCTTCTATCTTTCAAACGGAATTCGATATCATCATCTAAATTGAATGGATTGTGTGTCAAGGATAGCTTAACAAACAACGTAAGAAGGAAGACTGTAGATGTAATGGGTCATGAGATATTTGCTCCCATATGGACATGTAATGGGTTTGACATAGCTTACACTTGTGTTTCTTGAGACTTGGATGCTTCTGCGTCTATCTTTCAAACGGAATTCGATATCGTCATCTAAATTGCATGGATGGGGTGTCAAGGATAGCTTAACAAACAACGTAAGAGGGAAGACTGTAGATGTAATGGGTCATGAGATATTTGCTCCCATATGGACATGTAATGGGTTTGACAAAGCTTACACTTGTGTTTCTTGAGACTTGGATGCTTCTGCGTCTATCTTTCAAACGGAATTCGATATTATCATCTAAATTGCATGGATGGTGTGTCAAGGATAGCTTAATAAACAACGTAAGAAGGAAGACTGTAGATGTAATGGGTCATGGGATATTTGCTCCCATATGGACATGTAATGAGTTTGACAAAGCTTACCCTTGTACTTCTTGAGACTTTGATGCTTCTGCGTCTATCTTTCAAACGGAATTCGATATCGTCATATAAATTGCATGGATTGTGTGTCTGGTATAGCTTAACAAACAACGTAAGAAAGAAGGTTGTAGATGCTATGGGTCATGAGATATTTGCTCCCATATGGACATGTAATGTGTTTGACAAAGCTTACCCTTGTATTTCTTGAGACTTGGATGCTTCTGCGTCTATCTTTCAAACGGAATTCGATATCATCATCTAAATTGCATGGATGGTGTGTCAAGGATAGCTTAACAAACAACGTAAGAAGGAAGACTGTAGATGTAATGGGTCATGAAATATTTGCTCCCATATGGACATGTAATGGGTTTGACAAAGCTTACCCTTGTACTTCTTGAGACTTTGATGCTTCTGCGTCTATCTTTCAAACGGAATTCGATATCGTCATCTAAATTGCATGGATGGTGTGTCAAGGATAGCTTAACAAACAACGTGAGAAGGAAGACTGTAGATGTAATGGGTCATGAGATATTTGCTCCCATATGGACATGTAATGGGATTGTCATAGCTTACCCTTGTATTTCTTGAGACTTGGATGCTTCTGCGTCTATCTTTCAAACGGAATTCGATATCATCATCTAAATTGCATGGATGGTGTGTCAAGGATAGCTTAACAAACAACGTGAGAAGGAAGACTGTAGATGTAATGGGTCATGAGATATTTGCTCCCATATGGACATGTAATGGGTTTGACAAAGCTTACCCTTGTACTCCTTGAGACTTTGATGCTTCTGCGTCTATCTTTCAAACGGAATTCGATATCGTCATCTAAATTGCATGGATGGTGTGTCAAGGATAGCTTAATAAACAACGTAAGAAGGAAGACTGTAGATGTAATGGGTCATGAGATATTTGCTCCCATATGGACATGTAATGGGTTTGACAAAGCTTACCCTTGTATTTCTTGAGACTTTGATGCTTCTGCGTCTATCTTTCAAACGGAATTCGATATCGTCATATAAATTGCATGGATTGTGTGTCTGGGATAGCTTAACAAACAACGTAAGAAAGAAGGTTGTAGATGCTATGGGTCATGAGATATTTGCTCCCATATGGACATGTAATGGGTTTGACAAAGCTTACCCTTGTATTTCTTGAGACTTTGATGCTTCTGCGTCTATCTTTCAAACGGAATTCGATATCGTCATATAAATTGCATGGATGGTGTGTCAAGGATATGTTAACAAACAACGTGAGAAGGAAGACTGTAGATGTAATGGGTCATGAGATATATGCTCTCATATGGACATGTAATGGGTTTGACAAAGCTTACACTTGTGTTTCTTGAGACTTGGATGCTTTTGCGTCTATCTTTCAAACGGAATTCGATATCATAATCTAAATTGCATGGATGGTGTGTCAAGGATAGCTTAACAAACAACGTAAGAGGGAAGATTGTAGATGCTATGGGTCATGAGATTTATGCTCTCATATGGACATGTAATGGGTTTGACAAAGCTTACACTTGTGTTTCTTGAGACTTGGATGTTTCTGCGTCTATCTTTCAAACGGAATTCGATATCATCATCTAAATTGCATGGATTGTGTGTCAAGGATAGCTTAACAAACAACGTAAGAAGGAAGACTGTAGATGTAATGGGTCATGAGATATTTGCTCCCATATGGACATGTAATGGATTTGACAAAGCTTACCCTTGTATTTCTTGAGACTTTGATGCTTCTGCCTCTATCTTTCAAACGGAATTCGATATCGTCATCTAAATTGCATGGATGGTGTGTCAAGGATAGCTTAACAAACAGCGTAAGAAAGAAGGTTGTAGATGCTATGGGTCATGAGATATATGCTCTCATATGGACATGTAATGGGTTTGACAAAGCTTACACTTGTGTTTCTTGAGACTTGGATGCTTCTGCGTCTATCTTTCAAACGGAATTCGATATCATCATCTAAATTGCAAGGTTATTGTGTCAAGGATAGCTTAACAAACAACGTAAGAAGGAAGACTGTAGATGTAATGGGTCATGAGATATTTGCTCCCATATGGACATGTAATGGGTTTGACAAAGCTTACCCTTGTATTTCTTGAGACTTTGATGCTTCTGCGTCTATCTTTCAAACGGAATTCGATAGCGTCATCTAAATTGCATGGATTGTGTGTCAAGGATAGCTTAACAAACAACGTAAGAAGGGAGACTGTAGATGTAATGGGTCATGAGATATTTGCTCCCATATGGACATGTAATGGGTTTGACAAAGCTTACACTTGTTTTTCTTGAGACTTGGATGCTTCTGCGTCTATCTTTCAAAAGGAATTCGATATCGTCATCTAAATTGCATGGATGATGTGTCAAGGATAGCTTAACAAACAGCGTAAGAAAGAAGGTTGTAGATGCTATGGGTCATGAGATATATGCTCTCATATGGACATGTAATGGGTTTGACAAAGCTTACACTTGTTTTTCTTGAGACTTGGAGACATCTGCGCCTATCTTTCAAACGGAATTCGATATCATCATCTAAATTGCATGGATTGTGTGTCAAGGATAGCTTAACAAACAACGTAAGAAAGAAGACTGTAGATGTAATGGGTCATGAGATATTTGCTCCCATATGGACATGTAATGGGTTTGACAAAGCTTACCCTTGTATTTCTTGAGACTTTGATGCTTCTGGGTCTATCTTTCAAACGGAATTCGATATCATCATCTAAATTGCAAGGATGATGTGTCAAGGATAGCTTAACAAACGACGTGAGAAGGAAGACTGTAGATGTAATGGGTCATGAGATATTTGCTCCCATATGGACATGTAATGGGTTTGTCATAGCTTACCATTGTATTTCTTGAGACTTTGATTCTTCTACGTCTATCATTCAAACGGAATCCGATATCGTCATCTAAATTGCATGGATTGTGTGTCAAGGATAGCTTAGCAAACAACGTAAGAAGGAAGACTGTAGATGTAATGGGTCATGAGATATTTGCTCCCATATGGACATGTAATGGGTTTGACAAAGCTTACCCTTGTATTTCTTGAGACTTTGATGCTTCTGCGTCTATCTTTCAAACGGAATTCGAAATCGTCATCTAAATTGCATGGATGGTGTGTCAAGGATAGCTTAACAAACAGCGTAAGAAAGAAGGTTGTAGATGCTATGGGTCATGAGACGTATGCTCTCATATGGACATGTAATGGGTTTGACAAAGCTTACACTTGTGTTTCTTGAGACTTGGATGCTTCTGCGTCTATCTTTCAAACGGAATTCGATATCATCATCTACATTGCATGGATGGTGTGTCAAGGATAGCTTAACAAACAACGTAAGAGGGAAGATTGTAGATGCTATGGGTCATGAGATATATGCTCTCATATGGACATGTAATGGGTTTGACAAAGCTTACACTTGTGTTTCTTGAGACTTGGATGCTTCTGCGTCTATCTTTCAAACGGAATTTGATATCATCATCTAAATTGCATGGATGGTGTGTCAAGGATAGCTTAACAAACAACGTAAGAGGGAAGATTGTAGATGCTATGGGTCATGAGATATATGCTCTCATATGGACATGTAATGGGCTTGAGAAAGCTTACACTTGTTTTTCCTGAGATTTGGATGCTTCTGGGTCTATCTTTCAGACGGAATTCGATATCATCATCTTAATTGCATGGATGGTGTGTCAAGGATAGCTTAACAAACAACGTAAGAAAGAAGACTGTAGATGTAATGGGTCATGAGATATTTGCTCCCATATGGACATGTAATGGGTTTGACAAAGCTTACCCTTGTATTTCTTGAGACTTTGATGCTTCTGCGTCTATCTTTCAAACGGAATTCGATATCATCATCTAAATTGCATGGATGGTGTGTCAAGGATAGCTTAACAAACAACGTGAGAAGGAAGACTGTAGATGTAATGGGCCATGAGATATTTGCTCCCATATGGACACGTAATGGGTTTGACAAAGCTTACCCTTGTATTTCTTGAGACTTTGATGCTTCTGCGTCTATCTTTCAAACGGAATTCGATATCGTCATCTAAATTGCATGGATTGTGTGTCAAGGATAGCTTAACAAACAACGTAAGAAAGAAGACTGTAGATGTAATGGGTCATGAGATATTTGCTCCCATATGGACATGTAATGGGTTTGACAAAGCTTACCCTTGTATTTCTTGAGACTTTGATGCTTCTGCGTCTATCTTTCAAACGGAATTCGATATCATCATCTAAATTGCATGGATGGTGTGTCAAGGATAGCTTAACAAACAACGTGAGAAGGAAGACTGTAGATGTAATGGGCCATGAGATATTTGCTCCCATATGGACATGTAATGGGTTTGTCATAGCTTACACTTTTATTTCTTGAGAATTGGGTGGTTCTGCGTCTATCTTTAAACCGGAATTCGATATCATCATCTAAATTGCATGGATGGTGTGTCAAGGATAGCTTAACAAACAACGTAAGAAAGAAGACTGTAGATGTAATGGGTCATGAGATATTTGCTCCCATATGGACATGTAATGGATTTGACAATGCTTACCCTTGTATTTCTTGAGACTTTGATGCTTCTGCGTCTATCTTTCAAACGGAATTCGATATCGTCATCTAAATTGCATGGATGGTGTGTCAAGGATTGCTTAACAAACAACGTAAGAAGGAAGGCTGTAGATGTAATGGGTCATGAGATATTTACTCCCATATGGACATGTAATGGTTTTGACAAAGCTTACCCTTGTATTTCTTGAGACTTTGATGCTTTTGCGTCTATCTTTCAAACGGAATTCGATATCGTCATCGTCAAAGAAGGTTGTAGATGCTATGGGTCATGAGATATATTCTCTCATATGGACATGTAATGGGTTTGACAAAGCTTACACTTGTGTTTCTTGAGGCTTGGATGCTTCTGCGTCTATCTTTCAAATGGAATTCGATATCGTCATCTAAATTGCATGGATGGTGTGTCAAGGATAGCTTAGCAAACAACGTAAGAAGGAAGACTGTAGATGTAATGGGTCATGAGATATTTGCTCCCATATGGACATGTAATGGGTTTGACAAAGCTTACCCTTGTATTTCTTGAGACTTTGATGCTTCTGCGTCTATCTTTCAAACGGAATTCGATATCGTCATCTAAATTGCATGGATGATGTGTCAAGGATAGCTTAGCAAACAGCGTAAGAAAGAAGGTTGTAGATGCTATGGGTCATAAGATATATGCTCTCATATGGACATGTAATGGGTTTGACAAAACTTACCCTTGTATTTCTTGAGACTTTGATGCTTCTGCGTCTATCTTTCAAACGGAATTCGATATCGTCATCTAAATTGCATGGATGGTGTGTCAAGGATGGCTCAGCAAACAACGTAAGAAAGAAGACTGTAGATGTAATGGGTCATGAGATATTTGCTCCCATATGGACATGTAATGGGTTTGACAAAGCTTACCCTTTTATTTCTTGAGACTTTGATGCTTCTGCGTCTATCTTTCAAACGGAATTCGATATCGTCATCTAAATTTCATGGATGGTGTGTCAAGGACAGCTTAGCAAACAGCGTAAGAAAGAAGGTTGTAGATGCTATGGGTCATGAGATATATGCTCTCATATGGACATGTAATGGGTTTGACAAAGCTTACCCTTGTATTTCTTGAGACTTTGATGCTTCTGCGTCTATCTTTCAAACGGAATTCGATATCGTCATCTAAATTGCATGGATGGTGTGTCAAGGATAGCTTAACAAACAGCGTAAGAAAGAAGTTTGTAGATGCTATGGGTCATGAGATATATGCTCTCATATGGACATGTAATGGGTTTGACAAAGCTTACACATGTATTTCTTGAGACTTTGATGCTTCTGCGTCTATCTTTCAAACGGAATTCGATATCGTCATCTAAATTGCATGGATTGTGTGTCAAGGATAGCTTAACAAACAGCGTAAGAAAGAAGGTTGTAGATGCTATGGGTCATGAGATATTTGCTCCCATATGGACATGTAATGGGTTTGACAAAGCTTACACTTGTGTTTCTTGAGACTTGGATGCTTCTGCATCTATCTTTCAAACGGAAATCGATATCATCATCTAAATTGCATGGATGGTGTGTCAAGGATAGCTTAACAAACAACGTAAGAAGGAAGACTGTAGATGTAATGGGTCATGAGATATTTGCTCTCATATGGACATGTAATGGGTTTGTCATAGCTTACCCTTGTATTTCTTGAGACTTGGGTGGTTCTGCGTCTATCTTTCAAACGGAATTCGATATCATCATCTAAATTGCATGGATGGTGTATCAAGGATAGCTTAACAAACAACGTAAGAAAGAAGGCTGTAGATGCTATGGGTCATGAGATATATGCTCTCATGTGGACATGTAATGGGTTTGACAAAGCTTACACTTGTGTTTCTTGAGACTTGGATGCTTCTGCGTCTATCTTTCAAACGGAATTCGATATCGTCATCTAAATTGCTTGGATGGTGTGTCAAGGATAGCTTAACAAACAACGTAAGAAGGAAGACTTTAGATGTAATGGGTCATGAGATATTTGCTCCCATATGGACATGTAATGGATTTGACAAAGCTTACCCTTGTATTTCTTGAGACTTTGATGCTTCTGCGTCTATCTTTCAAACGGAATTCGATATCGTCATCTAAATTGCATGGATCGTGTGTCAAGGATAGCTTAACAAACAAAGTAAGAAGGAAGACTATAGATGTAATGGGTCATGAGATATTTGCTCCCATATGGACATGTAATGGGTTTGACAAAGCTTACCCTTGTATTTCTTGAGACTTTGATGCTTCTGCGTCTATCTTTCAAACGGAATTCGATATCGTCATCTAAATTGCATGGATGGTGTGTCAAGGATAGCTTAAAAAACAGCGTAAGAAAGAAGGTTGTAGATGCTATGGGTCATGAGATATATGCTCTCATATGGACATGTAATGGGTTTGACAAAGCTTACACTTGTTTTTCTTGAGACTTTGATGCTTCTGCGTCTATCTTTCAAACGGAATTCGATATCGTCATCTAAATTGCATGGATGGTGTGTCAAGGATAGCTTAAAAAACAGCGTAAGAAAGAAGGTTGTAGATGCTATGGGTCATGAGATATATGCTCTCATATGGACATGTAATGGGTTTGACAAAGCTTACACTTGTTTTTCTTGAGACTTGGATGCTTCTGCGTCTATCTTTCAAACGGAATTCGATATCATCATCTAAATTGCATGGATGGTGTGTCAAGGATAGCTTAACAAACAACGTAAGAGGGAAGATTGTAGATGTAATGGGTCATGAGAATTTTGCTCCCATATGGACATGTAATGGGTTTGACAAAGCTTACCCTTGTATTTCTTGAGACTTTGATGCTTCTGCGTCTATCTTTCAAACGGAATTCGATATCGTCATCTAAATTGCATGGATGGTGTGTCAAGGATAGCTTAACAAACAACGTGAGAAGGAAGACTGTAGATGTAATGGGTCATGAGATATTTGCTCCAATATGGACATGTAATGGGTTTGTCATAGCTTACCCTTGTATTTCTTGAGACTTGGGTGGTTCTGCGTCTATCTTTCAGACGGAATTCGATATCATCATCTAAATTGCATGGATGGTGTGTCAAGGATAGCTTAACAAACAACGTAATAAAGAAGACTGTAGATGTAATGGGTCATGAGATATTTGCTCCCATATGGACATGTAATGGGTTTGACAAAGCTTACACTTGTGTTTCTTGAGACTTGGATGCTTCTGCGTCTATCTTTCAAACGGAATTCGATATCGTCATCTAAATTTCTTGGATGGTGTGTCAAGGATAGCTTAGCAAACAACGTAAGAAGGAAGACTGTACATGTAATGGGTCATGGGATATTTGCTCCCATATGGGCATGTAATGGATTTGACAAAGCTTACCCTTGTATTTCTTGAGACTTTGATGCTTCTGCGTCTATCTTTCAAACGGAATTCGATATCGTCATCTAAATTGCATGGATGGTGTGTCAAGGATAGCTTAACAAACAACGTAAGAAGGAAGACTATAGATGTAATGGGTCATGAGATATTTGCTCACATATGGACATGTAATGGGTTTGACAAAGCTTACCCTTGTATTTCTTGAGCCTTTGATGCTTCTGCGTCTATCTTTCAAACGGAATTCGATATCGTCATCTAAATTGCATGGATGGTGTGTCAAGGATAGCTTAACAAACAGCGTAAGAAAGAAGGTTGTAGATGCTATGGGTCATGAGATATATGCTCTCATATGGACATGTAATGGGTTTGACAAAGCTTACACTTGTGTTTCTTGAGACTTGGATGCTTCTGCGTCTATCTTTCAAACGGAATTCGATATCATCATCTAAATTGCATGGATGGTGTGTCAAGGATAGCTTAACAAACAACGTAAGAGGGAAGATTGTAGATGTAATGGGTCATGAGAATTTTGCTCCCATATGGACATGTAATGGGTTTGACAAAGCTTACCCTTGTATTTCTTGAGACTTTGATGCTTCTGCGTCTATCTTTCAAACGGAATTCGATATCGTCATCTAAATTGCATGGATGGTGTGTCAAGGATAGCTTAACAAATAGCGTAAGAAAGAAGGTTGTAGATGTAATGGGTCATGAGATATATGCTCTCATATGGACATGTAATGGGTTTGACAAAGCTTACCCTTGTATTTCTTGAGACTTGGATGCTTCTGCGTCTATCTTTCAAACGGAATTCGATATCGTCATCTAAATTGCGTGGATGCTGTGTCAAGGATAGCTTAACAAACAACGTAAGAAAGAAGACTGTAGATGTAATGGGTCATGAGATATTTGCTCCCATATGGACATGTAATGGGTTTGACAAAGCTTACCCTTGTACTTCTTGAGACTTTGATGCTTCTGCGTCTATCTTTCAAACGGAATTCGATATCGTCATCTTAATTGCATGGATGGTGTGTCAAGGATAGCTTAACAAACAACGTGAGAAAGAAGACAGTAGATGTAATGGGTCATGAGATATTTGCTCCCATATGGACATGTAATGGGTTTGTCATAGCTTACCCTTGTATTTCTAGAGACTTGGATGCTTCTGCGTCTATCTTTCACACGGAATTCGATATCATCATCTAAATTGCATGGATGGTGTGTCAAGGATAGCTTAACAAACAACGTAAGAAGGAAGACTGTAGATGTAATGGGTCATGAGATATTTGCTCCCATATGGACATGTAATGGATTTGACAAAGCTTACCCTTGTATTTCTTGAGACTTTGATGCTTTTGCGTCTATATTTCAAACGGAATTCGATATCGTCATCTAAATTGCATGGATGGTGTGTCAAGGATAGCTTAACAAACAGCGTAAGAAAGAAGGTTGTAGATGCTATGTATGCTCTCATATGGACATGTAATGGGTTTGACAAAGCTTACACTTGTGTTTCTTGAGACTTGGATGCTTCTGCGTCTATCTTTCAAACGGCATTCGATATCGTCATCTAAATTGCATGGATGGTGTGTCAAGGATAGCTTAACAAACAACGTAAGAAGAAAGACTGTAGATGTAATGGGTCATGAGATATTTGCTCCCATATGGACATGTAATGGGTTTAACAAAGCTTACCCTTGTATTTCTTGAGACTTTGATGCTTCTGCGTCTATCTTTCAAACGGAATTCGATATCGTCATCTAAATTGCATGGATGGTGTGTCAAGGATGGCTTATCAAACAACGTAAGAAGGAAGACTGTAGATGTAATGGGTCATGAGATATTTGCTCCCATATGGACATGTAATGGGGTGGACAAATCTTACCCTTGTATTTCTTGAGACTTTGATGCTTCTGCGTCTATCTTTCAAACGGAATTCGATATCGTCATCTAAATTTCATGTATGGTGTGTCAAGGATTGCTTAACAAACAACGTAAGAAGGAAGACTGTAGATGTAATGGGTCATGAGATATTTGCTCCCATATGGACATGTAATGGGTTTGACAAAGCTTACCCTTGTATTTCTTGAGACTTTGATGCTTCTGCGTCTATCTTTCAAACGGAATTCGATATCGTCATCTAAATTGCACGGATGGTGTGTCAAGGATGGCTTAGCAAACAACGTAAGAAGGAAGACTGTAGATGTAATGGGTCATGAGATATTTGCTTCCATATGGACATGTAATGGGTTTGACAAATCTTACCCTTGTATTTCTTGAGACTTTGATGCTTCTGCGTCTATCTTTCAAACGGAATTCGATATCGTCATCTAAATTGCACGGATGGTGTGTCAAGGATGGCTTAGCAAACAACATAAGAAAGAAGACTGTAGATGTAATGGGTCATGAGATATTTGCTCCCATATGGACATGTAATGGGTTTGACAAAGATTACCCTTGTATTTCTTGAGACTTTGATGCTTCTGTGTCTATCTTTCAAACGGAATTCGATATCGTCATCTAAATTTCATGGATGGTGTGTCAAGGATAGCTTAGCAAACAGCGTAAGAAAGAAGGTTGTAGATGCTATGGGTCATGAGATATATGCTCTCATATGGACATGTAATGGGTTTGACAAAGCTTACCCTTGTATTTCTTGAGACTTTGATGCTTCTGCGTCTATCTTTCAAACGGAATTCGATATCGTGATCTAAATTGCATGGATGGTATGTCAAGGATAGCTTAACAAACAGCGTAAGAAAGAAGTTTGTAGATGCTATGGGTCATGAGATATATGCTCTCATATGGACATGTAATGGGTTTGACGAAGCTTACACTTGTATTTCTTGAGACTAAATTGCATGGATTGTGTGTCAAGGATAGCTTAACAAACGGCGTAAGAAAGAAGGTTGTAGATGCTATGGGTCATGAGATATTTGATCCCATATGGACATCTAATGGGTTTGACAAAACTTACACTTGTGTTTCTTGAGACTTGGATGCTTCTGCGTTTATCTTTCAAACGGAAATCGATATCATCATCTAAATTGCATGGATGGTGTGTCAAGGATAGCTTAACAAACAACGTAAGAAGGAAGACTGTAGATGTAATGGGTCATGAGATATTTGCTCTCATATGGACATGTAATGGGTTTGACAAAGCTTACACTTGTTTTTCTTGAGTCTTGGATGCTTCTGCGTCTATCTTTCAAACGGATTTCGATATGATCATCTAAATTGCATGGATGGTGTGTCAAGGATAGCTTAACAAACAACGTGAGAAGGAAGACTGTAGATGTAATGGGTCATGGGATATTTGCTCCAATATGGACATGTAATGGGTTTGTCATAGCTTACCCTTGTATTTCTTGAGACTTGGGTGGTTCTGCGTCTATCTTTCAAACGGAATTCGATATCATCATCTAAATTGCATGGATGGTGTGTCAAGGATAGCTTAACAAACAACGTAAGAAAGAAGGTTGTAGATGCTATGGGTCATGAGATATTTGTTCCCATATGGACATGTAATAGGTTTGACAAAGCTTACACTTGTGTTTCTTGAGGCTTGGATGCTTCTGCGTCTATCTTTCAAATGGAATTCGATATCGTCATCTAAATTGCATGGATGGTGTGTCAAGGATAGCTTAGCAAACAACGTAAGAAGGAAGACTGTAGATGTAATGGGTCATGAGATATTTGTTCCCATATGGACATGTAATAGGTTTGACAAAGCTTACCCTTGTATTTCTTGAGACTTTGATGCTTCTGCGTCTATCTTTCAAACGGAATTCGATATCGTCATCTAAATTGCATGGATGATGTGTCAAGGATAGCTTAGCAAACAGAGTAAGAAAGAAGGTTGTAGATGCTATGGGTCATAAGATATATGCTCTCATATGGACATGTAATGGGTTTGACAAAACTTACCCTTGTATTTCTTGAGACTTTGATGCTTCTGCGTCTATCTTTCAAACGGAATTCGATATCGTCATCTTAATTGCACGGATGGTGTGTCAAGGATGGCTTAGCAAACAACATAAGAAAGAAGACTGTAGATGTAATGGGTCATGAGATATTTGCTCCCATATGGACATGTAATGGGTTTGACAAAGATTACCCTTGTATTTCTTGAGACTTTGATGCTTCTGCGTCTATCTTTCAAACGGAATTCGATATCGTCATCTAAATTTCATGGATGGGGTGTCAAGGATAGCTTAGCAAACAGCGTAAGAAAGAAGGTTGTAGATGCTATGGGTCATGAGATATATGCTCTCATATGGACATGTAATGGGTTTGACAAAGCTTACCCTTGTATTTCTTGAGACTTTGATGCTTCTGCGTCTATCTTTCAAACGGAATTCGATATCGTGATCTAAATTGCATGGATGGTATGTCAAGGATAGCTTAACAAACAGCGTAAGAAAGAAGTTTGTAGATGCTATGGGTCATGAGATATATGCTCTCATATGGACATGTAATGGGTTTGACGAAGCTTACACTTGTATTTCTTGAGACTTTGATGCTTCTGCGTCTATCTTTCAAACGGAATTCGATATCGTCAACTAAATTGCATGGATTGTGTGTCAAGGATAGCTTAACAAACAGCGTAAGAAAGAAGGTTGTAGATGCTATGGGTCATGAGATATTTGATCCCATATGGACATCTAATGGGTTTGACAAAACTTACACTTGTGTTTCTTGAGACTTGGATGCTTCTGCGTTTATCTTTCAAACGGAAATCGATATCATCATCTAAATTGCATGGATGGTGTGTCAAGGATAGCTTAACAAACAACGTAAGAAGGAAGACTGTAGATGTAATGGGTCATGAGATATTTGCTCTCATATGGACATGTAATGGGTTTGACAAAGCTTACACTTGTTTTTCTTGAGTCTTGGATGCTTCTGCGTCTATCTTTCAAACGGATTTCGATATGATCATCTAAATTGCATGGATGGTGTGTCAAGGATAGCTTAACAAACAACGTGAGAAGGAAGACTGTAGATGTAATGGGTCATGGGATATTTGCTCCAATATGGACATGTAATGGGTTTGTCATAGCTTACCCTTGTATTTCTTGAGACTTGGGTGGTTCTGCGTCTATCTTTCAAACGGAATTCGATATCATCATCTAAATTGCATGGATGGTGTGTCAAGGATAGCTTAACAAACAACGTAAGAAAGAAGGTTGTAGATGCTATGGGTCATGACATATTTGTTCCCATATGGACATGTAATAGGACAAAGCTTACACTTGTGTTTCTTGAGGCTTGGATGCTTCTGCGTCTATCCTTCAAATGGAATTCGATATCGTCATCTAAATTGCATGGATGGTGTGTCAAGGATAGCTTAGCAAACAACGTAAGAAGGAAGACTGTAGATGTAATGGGTCATGAGATATTTGTTCCCATATGGACATGTAATAGGTTTGACAAAGCTTACCCTTGTATTTCTTGAGACTTTGATGCTTCTGCGTCTATCTTTCAAACGGAATTCGATATCGTCATCTAAATTGCATGGATGATGTGTCAAGGATAGCTTAGCAAACAGAGTAAGAAAGAAGGTTGTAGATGCTATGGGTCATAAGATATATGCTCTCATATGGACATGTAATGTGTTTGACAAAACTTACCCTTGTATTTCTTGAGACTTTGATGCTTCTGCGTCTATCTTTCAAACGGAATTCGATATCGTCATCTAAATTGCATGGATGGTGTGTCAAGGATGGCTTAGCAAACAACGCAAGAAAGAAGACTGTAGATGTAATGGGTCATGAGATATTTGCTCCCATATGGACATGTAATGGGTTTGACAAAGCTTACCCTTGTATTTCTTGAGACTTTGATGCTTCTGCGTCTATCTTTCAAACGGAATTCGATATCGTCATCTAAATTGCATGGATGGTGTGTCAAGAAGTTTGTAGATGCTATGGGTCATGAGATATATGCTCTCATATGGACATGTAATAGGTTTGACAAAGCTTACCCTTGTATTTCTTGAGACTTTGATGCTTCTGCGTCTATCTTTCAAACGGAATTCGATATCGTCATCTAAATTGCATGGATGATGTGTCAAGGATAGCTTAGCAAACAGAGTAAGAAAGAAGGTTGTAGATGCTATGGGTCATAAGATATATGCTCTCATATGGACATGTAATGTGTTTGACAAAACTTACCCTTGTATTTCTTGAGACTTTGATGCTTCTGCGTCTATCTTTCAAACGGAATTCGATATCGTCATCTAAATTGCATGGATGGTGTGTCAAGGATGGCTTAGCAAACAACGTAAGAAAGAAGACTGTAGATGTAATGGATCATGAGATATTTGCTCCCATATGGACATGTAATGGGTTTGACAAAGCTTACCCTTGTATTTCTTGAGACTTTGATGCTTCTGCGTCTATCTTTCAAACGGAATTCGATATCGTCATCTAAATTGCATGGATTGTGTGTCAAGGATAGCTTAACAAACAGCGTAAGAAAGAAGGTTGTAGATGCTATGGGTCTTGAGATATTTGCTCCCATATGGACATGTAATGGGTTTGACAAAACTTACACTTGTGTTTCTTGAGACTTGGATGCTTCTGCATCTATCTTTCAAACGGAAATCGATATCATCATCTAAATTGCATGGATGGTGTGTCAAGGATAGCTTAACAAACAACGTAAGAAGGAAGACTGTAGATGTAATGGGTCATGAGATATTTGCTCTCATATGGACATGTAATGGGTTTGACAAAGCTTACACTTGTTTTTCTTGAGACTTGGATGCTTCTGCGTCTACCTTTCAAACGGAATTCGATATGATCATCTGGTGTGTCAAGGATAGCTTAACAAACAACGTGAGAAGGAAGACTGTAGATGTAATGGGTCATGAGATATTTGCTCCAATATGGACATGTAATGGGTTTGTCATAGCTTACCCTTTTATTTCTTGAGACTTGGGTGGTTCTGCGTCTATCTTTCAAACGGAATTCGATATCATCATCTAAATTGCATGGATGGTGTGTCAAGGATAGCTTAACAAACAACGTAGGAAGTAAGACTGTAGATGTAATGGGTCATGAGATATTTGCTCCCATATGGACATGTAATGGATTTAACAACGCTTACCCTTGTATTTCTTGAGACTTTGATGCTTTTGCGTCTATCTTTCAAACGGATTTCGATATCGTCATCTAGATTGCATGGATGGTGTGTCAAGGATAGCTTAACAAACAGCGTAAGAAAGAAGGTTGTAGATGCTATGGGTCATGAGATATATGCTCTCATGTGGACATGTAATGGGTTTGACAAAGCTTACACTTGTGTTTCTTGAGACTTGGATGCTTCTGCGTCTATCTTTCAAACGGAATTCGATATCATCATCTAAATTGCATGGATTGTGTGTCAAGGATAGCTTAACAAACAACGTAGGAAGTAAGACTGTAGATGTAATGGGTCATGAGATTTTGCTCCCATATGGAACATGTAATGGATTTAACAACGCTTACCCTTGTATTTCTTGAGACTTTGATGCTTTTGCGTCTATCTTTCAAACGGAATTCGTTATCGTCATCTAAATTGCATGGATGGTGTGTCAAGGATAGCTTAGCAAACAACGTAAGAAGGAAGACTGTGGATGTAATGGGTCATGAGATATTTGCTCCCTGTTTGCACTAAATTTGCAACCTCCTACAGCCTATCAAATACCCGACTCCGAGCTCAGGCACTACCACGTTTGTCGATCAATTTTATTGGGAAAACACGAGTTAGAAAAGTTCGTGCAACAGTGTCAGTTAAAATAGACAACCAAGGGGTTTGTTTATTTATTGTCTGATTTATTTGTCGTAAACCACTTGGGACACACGCGAATCACTGTACCTGCTCTCCGTTTTGGCAAATGGAAACACACTGTATTATTATGGTTCTTGTTGGGAGCTCAATTGGCAGAAATGAAACGCACTGGACTTTCTGGTAATTCCAATTCAATAAACGAATTTATTTTAATTCACTGTTTACAATGTTTAATGATTTAATGATAATAGAGTAACAAATTATCTCTTGTTTTCAAGTTCACACAAAGTTAGTTTGATTTATAAAAACGAATTTCGGGGTTGCTTGAACCGCTCGCCCCAATTGCTCACAAAAACTAATTGAAATAGAAAAAAAGGAGATGCGGCGAAAACAAAAAAAAAAGAAAAAAAGTAAACAAAACAGAGAGTTGACACTTGTTAGTGATGGTTCTCGTAAGCAGAGAGGAGATAATGTAAAACTATGATCTCGTAAACTAATACTGCATTTACATCATCTACTCTATAATTTAGTTTCATCTGTCTGTTCCCTGCTTACGAGAACATTACTGCCTCCCTTGAAATATTATTTCAACAAAATTAATTAATCCAATCAAATTTTAAGAGTTCAAAGTATCATTCGGGATACAGAGTAATTACATCTATCTTATAATTATGAAAATGTAATATATGTATATATTATAAACTAATTCAGTTCTTCAACTTACGCGCCCATTCGGGGCAGAATATGTAAATATAAAATTTTAAACTTAACATCAAATAATTCATTGAGGTATAAAGGTGTGTTAACTTTTTGTTTTTCATCGGGACAGTATAAAACATTGAGATGCAGTTCGATCTGGCCTGGAACATCTAACCGGGACGTCTGTGATTCTCAACTAAAAATGTTTCGTTTAAGTCAGCACTCTCATGGTCGATTAGCAGGGGTCCAAAAAAGGTATACCCGAAAATGGTATTTTGCATGTATGGCAGCCCCTGTTCTTCCCTTGGCAGGCCAAGATAAATGTGTTTTGCCACATCGTTACCCAGTATCATCGAACAGCCGTATGGTAAATAAAAGGAAGTGTCGGCCACATCCTCAATATCGTACCGCTTCCAAACCGCTTCAGGAACACCGTGGGCTGAGGGTGTATCGGTACGCAGGTGGTGGTCCAAGCAAAGTGTTGCTGTGAGGGTCCTGACCTCACTGTGACGGTCGGTAAGCTGGATTTTATATTCTTTGACGTCATAGTCTTGCATAAAGGGAAGTCTTGAGTAGGGTGGTACAATGCAGCTCTTTGGGTATCTGGGGTCCAGTAAAACACGGACTAAACGTTTTTCTTCGTGCAACCCAGGGGCATGTACCAAAACCTGCGCAGTCATACGCAGCCACTGATATTTTTTGACGTCCAATGGATGGAGAAGTGTATGATGTCTTTTCCAGCAGACGCGACAAACCGAACTGGATCGACAACCGTCGATGGTATGTGATATCCCGAGGCAGTTGACACACACTTTGTTTTCCCTCACAAACGCTCCTCTCTCATTCGGGTTCATTGCCAAGAAACATCAACATAGGCGGAGCGAGTGGCGAGTTTTGCATATGAGGCAGCGATATTCCTCCATAAACATAAACATGGTTCCTGGAAAACAGAATATTTTATTAGTCGAAATTTATTCATTTAGGTTGCAAAGGAATGGAGGATTGGGATAGAAAAGGGATTTTAGTTATTGCGATTGGGGCAGCAAGACTAGTTTATGAACTGGACGTTTTAAGATTCCTGACGACGTTTTGACGTCAACTACTCTGACATGTCCATCTGGGCCAGGATATAACTTGACGACTCGTCCTAAACGCCATTCTTGAGGACTTCCCATTTCTTGGGACAAAACAACTAAATCATTTAGATCAAGATTTAAAGACGGACGTTTCCACTTGTTCCTTTTATGCAGTTTCTTTAAGTAATCCGACTTCCATCGGCGGCAAAATTCTTGTTGTATAACTTTCAGTTTACGCCAGCGATTTAGCAGTGCTGTTTTAGAGGGAATCTCCTCGGGTTCAGCAGGGGACAGTAACGATGAACCAGTTAAGAAATGACCTGGAGTCAGAGCTGTTAGGTCATCAATATTTTCCGATTGTGGAGTAAGGGGCCGTGAGTTCAGACAGGCTTCTATTGCAGCTAAGATGGTACTGAATTCCTCATATGTGTAACGGATTTGGCCAGCAATCTTTTTTAGGTGCGTCTTGCAACTTTTTACACCCGCCTCCCATAAACCCCCCATATGCGGAGCAGAAGCTGGTATAAAGTTCCATTCTAGTTGGTGATGTTCGTAGCGTATTGTGGCCTTTTCCTTAGTTTCCGAAACCACCTTTTTAAAGTTATCTCTAATCCCTCGAGCAGCCCCCACGAAGTTCCGACCATTATCTGAAAATATTTTGTTGGGACAACCGCGCCTCGCAACAAACCGTGTTAATGCGGCCATAAATGCAGGGGTAGAAAGGTCGCTTACTGCTTCCAAATGAATAGCTTTGGTAGCAAAGCACACGAAGAGACAGATATAACCCTTAATAACTCGGCACCCACGACCAGTAAATGTTTTCAAATCAAATGGACCGGCATAGTCGACACCGGTGTTCGCAAAGGGGCGGCTCAGAGTTGTCCTTTCCGGGGGAAGAGCTGCCATTATTTGCCCCTGTAACTTTCTTCGGGCCAAAACACACTTTACGCAGTGGTTAATGTGGGATTTTATTAGATTTTTGCCGCGAATAATCCAGCATTCCAAGCGAATAGTAGCCATCATAAGTTGCGGCCCACCATGCTTTGTCATGTCATGGATAAATGAGACATAAAGTTTTGCGAATTTGCTCTTCGGGGAAAGCCCGAATAATGCCATGTTGGTCCAAAAATGGGGTCAGCGTTAGAAGAGGACTGCTTCTCGCGATTGGCTTCTTTTGGGACAGTGCTTCATATTCCTCTGGGAAATATGTCTTTTGGGACATCATGATGAGATGTCTACGACCAGCATAAAGTTCTTTGCACGTCAATTTGTTGTCATGGTATGTATAGGTCTTCCTTGTGCCAGGATGAGTAGCTCTGATAAATCGTTCGATATACCCAAATGCATGTACCGCTGCGGTGAATCGATGAATGTGCTGCAAATGGTTTTCTGGGTCAGCTTCTTTCTGGGTTTCAGCCTCCGCAGATCTAGCTACGTGTACTTGAGACGCATGCCTTTCTCCTCTATGAGATTGCGTCTCTATAGATGTAGGGACAGGTTCTTGGACAGATATCATTTCTAGTCGTACTTCAGGAATACCAACGGTTGAGGGCCAGAATTGTTCGTCCTTTTGGAGCCCGTTTGGTCCGAACCACCACAGATCTCTCTCCTTTAACTCTAAAGGAGTCACCCCCCGGGTTGCTAGATCTGCGGGGTTGTTATGTGTGGACACATGTTTCCAGTTATCTCCCACTGTCTCTTGGATTTTGGCAACCCTGTTTGCCACAAATGTGGTCCAAGTGTAAGATGGCTTTTTTAGCCAAGCTAGGACTATTGTCGAGTCCGACCAAAGATGCAATGTATGATTTTTGAGACCTAGCTGGGGCAGAATAACATGTACTAAATCAGATAGCAAATGCGCACCGCAAAGCTCTCAACGGGGCAGAGAAACTTTCCTAATTGGTGCCACTTTAGTTTTCGAAACCAATAAATTGGACGCAAAAAATGTTCCTATTTTTACTCTTGCATATAAAACTGCGGCGTAGGCTAATTCTGATGAATCGCAAAATCCATGTATTCCTATAGTGCACTCTGGAGAGTATTTCACCCATCGGGGTATTTTAATCTGGTCAATGCTGACATAACTCTCTAAAAACGACTTCCATTTTATCAGGGATAGTGGCTTTAAGTGGTCATCCCACTGTATCTCGTCTAACCATAGCTGTTGCATAAATATCTTTGCTGTTATAACAACAGGCGCAAGCCACCCCAATGGGTCAAAAAGCCTTGCAATTATCGACAAAACTTCTCGTTTCGTAAAGGAATTTTTGTTACCTATTTTTTCTGTAACGAAGTAAAACGTATCTGTGGCAGCATTCCACCTAATCCCTAGCGTCTTTGCCATGCTTTTATCGTCGAAATCCAAAAACTCTACATTGAGAAGATGGTCACGGGGCAGATCTTTGATAATCTCCTTACAATTTGATGTCCACTTTCTTAAGTGGAATCCCGCAGATTTCAAAATATCTGTAAGTTGCTGTTTTGCCACAATGGCTTCTGGAATTGAGTGTGTGTCTACCAGGGCATCATCGACATACATATTTTCTTTTAAGATTTTCGCTCCTATGGGGAAATTATGCTCCTCATTTTGGGCCAGTTGCAAGAGAGTGCGTAGTGCCAAATATGGGGCACAATTGAGACCGAACGTAACAGTTTTCAGCTGGTAGTCTTTGATTTCTTCGTCAGGGGAAAAACGATAGACTATGAGCTGGAACGTAGCGTGGTTTGGATTGACCTGTATTTGTCTGTACATCTTTGAGATGTCTGCGTTAAAGACATATTTGTACAAACGCCAACTCAAAATTAGGGAAATTATATCCTTTTATAACACAGGACCCACATACAAAAAGTCATTCAAACTTTTACCAGAAGCCGTTGGGCATGATCCATTAAAAACAACTCTAAGCTTTGTAGTGGCACTTTCAGGTTTGTATACGCCGTGATGGGGCAAATAAAAACTGGGGCCAGAATTTTGTGTTCGAGAGTCTACTAACTCCATATGTCCCAGGGACAAATATTCTCGTATGACCTCGTCATACATTGATTTCAATTCTTGCTTTTTAGACATTGATTGTTCGTTTCGTAGAAACTGAGAAAGGGCCACATATCTGTTTGAACTGAGGACCGATTTCGACGGTTCAGACTTAAAGGGCAAATCAACTATATATCTTCCATCGATGTTTCTTTTCACCGTGGATTTATATATGTTTTCACAGATTCTGTCTTCTTCTGAGACAGTCTGTTTGATCGGGATCTCTTCAATTTCCAAAATCGGGCCAATTGTTTGTTAATACACACTCTCGTACAATGAGATGATCTTATAGTGTATCTTGTGGCTTTATTCTGTGTTGATCCAGTCACGATCCAACCAAAGACCGTTTCTTGGGCTACCAACGACCCCAATGTCCTCCTATGAGGATGTCAATTGGGGCACTTTTATAGAACTCTGGGTCCGCAAAATTCTCTGATTTTGTGGGACATACCATCCTTGGTTATTGTCAACCACGCTGTGGCCAACATGGTTTTACTCGCTACTGACGTGTGATATGTGCTAATATTTTGAGAGGAAGGGGGCCGATCTGTGGACTGTAAGTTCGATGTTTGAGATGATTGAGATACTTCTCTCCTCTCTTTAGATTTGTTTTCTCCCTGCTGGGACATATTTGGTTTGTGCAAGAGTGTGTGGTGTTTCGAATCACACACAGAACAACTTTTCTGACTAGTACAATTTGCCACCATGTGACCTTGAGCTAGACAGTTGAGACAGTGTTTGTCACGTTTGGCAACCGATATTCTATTTTTAAAGTCCATATTCAAGAATTTGGGGCAGGAACGCAAAATATGGTTTCCTTTGCACAAATTGCACTTCTGATTGCTTACTTTAGTGTGGTGAACCTTGAAATTTTTCGAACGGTCAAAATTATGGAACTTTTGCTGCTGGGGCAGGGAAGATCGGGAACCTTGTGGGCCATATATGTCAGATACACTTTCTAGTGCCTGAAATCTTTCGGTTAAAAACGTATTTAATTCGTCCCACGAAGGCATTTCAGTTTTCTTCGCAATCGACTGTTCCCATAGGGACAGTGTTAGTTTAGGGAGCTTTGAGGAACATTGAAAGATAAAAATAGGATCCCACGATCTTATGTCTATTTTGTACAATTTTAGCACTGAAATTGCATTATTTATATCCCTTTGTAATTTTTTCAATGAGCTCGCTGACTCTTGAGGGCATTGTGGCAGATTAAAGATCGTT
The DNA here is from genome assembly GCF_047663935.1 of Musca autumnalis. NCBI lineage: Eukaryota > Metazoa > Arthropoda > Insecta > Diptera > Muscidae > Musca > Musca autumnalis. Next base: position 152,644 of record NW_027411733.1, read on the forward strand.
CGCAATTGGTTGTTTATTAAAATACGCTTATTCTCATATTGAGATTTGAGATTTTCCCACGCTACATCGAAACCCTCATCAGTCAGGGGGATATGCTGGATAATTTGTCTTGCTTCTCCACTAGTTTTTTGGAACAAGTGATACAATTTTTCCACTGGCCTCAGTTTCTCATTAGTCACGTATATTGCTGTGAATAAGTCTCGAAAACTGGGCCAATTTAAATAGTCTCCGTGGAACACCTCTGTGTCACACGGTGGGACAGCAATTGACGAACTAGTTTTCGACTTTAATTTTGAAGCTGATGCTTTAATACTGTTCTTAGCATCTCCTATTAGAGTTAAGCATTTCATGTAACTCTTATGAATTTCGGCCTTTTTGTTTTTCACTGTGGTCTTGTCTTTTTTCTGACAATCGGGGTCAGAAATGCACTTTTTATAGCACGTTTTCCATTCATCCCACAAACTTTCCAATTCTTGTTTTTCTGCATCCAGGGACATGTCATTGTATTCTTTGAAATCAGCATTTTTCAACTGAGTTTCAAATGAAATTATTTCTTCGCACTGAATCAGAAATTCTTCCATTGTTCCCATTTACGTTTGGTTCAGACAATCAAATAGAATATTTTTCGATTAAAAAATGTGTATTTATTTACTGTACCGGCGAATGGGACAGTTTTTCGAACGAATTTTTAGGAAATATTAAATTTATTGAAAATAAACTTTATCCACAGTTTAGTTTTTAAATTGGGAGAAGATTTTTTCAATATGCAAATTCGTTGTAAATATTTCGAAGATGCAGAAAAATTTCTTGCCGATGTGCGAATAATTTGTCCTTGAGACAGTGACAAAATTCCCCGTCAGAGACAGAAAAATGATATTTGAGATGATTTTTAAATGATTTATAACTATTGCCGATAAAAATTTATTGACCCAAATTTTATGCAAAACTTGTGAATCTATACCCCAAAATTCGTGAAAAGATTTCCTCATTCAGAGTCAGCAGAAAAGAATATTTTCTTGTACTTCCCACTTATCTTCAAAATTTGTTAAATGGATGGTATTATGAGCGGAATAATTTATGTTTATCGCGGGACAGTATTTCCTCAAATGTATCACAAAATAAAGAACGTTTGTATGTACGTACCTTTGCTTCGGTTGGTACTGGCTTGACGTTTAATGTGTAGCTTGTCGTTGATTCCTTGCAGGGATCGTAAGGACCATATGTTTGCACTAAATTTGCAACCTCCTACAGCCTATCAAATACCCTACTCCGAGCTCAGGCACTACCACGTTTGTCGATCAATTTATTGGGAAAACACGAGTTAGAAAAGTTCGTGCAACAGGGTCAGTTAAAATAGACAACCAAGGGGTTTGTTTATTGATTGTCTGATTTATTTGTCGTAAACCACTTGGGACACACGCGAATCACTGTAGCTGCTCTCCGTTTTGGCAAATGGAAACACACTGTATAATTATGTTTCTTGTTGGGAGCTCAATTGGCAGAAATGAAACGCACTGGACTTTCTGGTAATTCCAACTTAATAAACGAATTTATTTTAATTCACTGTTTACAATGTTTAATGATTTAATGATAATAGAGTAACAAATTATCTCTTGTTTTCAAGTTCACACAAAGTTAGTTTGATTTATAAAAACGAATTTCGGGGTTGCTTGAACCGCTCGCGCCAGTTGCTCACAAAAACTAATTGAAATAGAAAAAAAGGAGATGCGGCGAAAACAAAAAAAAAGAAAAAAAGTAAACAAAACAGAGAGTTGACACTTGTTAGTGATGGTTCTCGTAAGCAGAGAGGAGATAATGTAAAACTATGATCTCTTAACAAACAACGTAAGAAGGAAGACTGTAGATGTAATGGGTCATGAGATATTTGCTCCCATATGGACAGGTAATGGGTTTGACAAAGCTTACCCTTGTATTTCTTGAGACTTTGATGCTTCTGCGTCTATCTTTCAAACGGAATTCGATATCGTCATCTAAATTGCATGGATGGTGTGTCAAGGATAGCTTAACAAACAGCGTAAGAAAGAAGGTTGTAGATGCTATGGGTCATGAGATATATTCTCTCATATGGACATGTAATGGGTTTGACAAAGCTTACACTTGTGTTTCTTGAGACTTTAATGCTTCTGCGTCTATCTTTCAAACGGAATTCGATATCATCATCTAAATTGCATGGATGGTGTGTCAAGGATAGCTTAGCAAACAACGTAAGAAGGAAGACTGTAGATGTAATGGGTCATGAGATATTTGCTCCCATATGGACATGTAATGGGTTTGACAAAGCTTATCCTTGTATTTCTTGAGACTTTGATGCTTCTGCGTCTATCTTTCAAACGGAATTCGATATCGTCATCTAAATTGCATGGATGGTGTGTCAAGGATAGCTTAGCAAACAGCGTAAGAAAGAAGGTTGTAGAAGCTATGGGTCATAAGATATATGCTCTCATATGGACATGTAATGGGTTTGACAAAACTTACCCTTGTATTTCTTGAGACTTTGATGCTTCTGCGTCTATCTTTCAAACGGAATTCGATATCGTCATCTAAATTGCATGGATGGTGTGTCAAGGATAGCTTAACAAACAACGTAAGAAGGAAGACTGTAGATGTAATGGGTCATGAGATATTTGCTCCCATATAGACATGTTATGGGTTTGACAAAACTTACCCTTGTATTTCTTGAGACTTTGATGCTTCTGCGTCTATCTTTCAAAGGGAATTCGATATCATCATCTAAATTGCATGGATGGGGTGTGAAGGATAGCTTAACAAACAACGTAAGAAGGAAGACTGTAGATGTAATGGGTCATAAGATATTTGCTCCCATATGGACATGTAATGAGTTTGACAAAGCTTACCCTTGTATTTCTTGAGACTCTGATGCTTCTGCGTCTATCTTTCAAAAGGAATTCGATATCGTCATCTAAATTGCATGGATTGTGTGTCAAGGATAGCTTAGCGAACAACGTAAGAAGGAAGACTGTAGATGTAATGGGTCATGAGATATTTGCTCCCATATGGACATGTAATGGGTTTGACAAAGCTTACCCTTGTATTTCTTGAGACTTTGATGCTTCTGCGTCTATCTTTCAAACGGAATTCGATATCGTCATCTAAATTGCATGGATTGTGTGTCAAGGATAGCTTAACAAACAACGTAAGAAGGAAGACTGTAGATGTAATGGGTCATGGGATATTTGCTCCCATATGGACATGTAATGGGTTTGACAAAGCTTACCCTTGTATTTCTTGAGACTTTAATGCTTCTGCGTCTATCTTTCAAACGGAATTCGATATCGTCATCTAAATTGCATGGATGGTGTGTCAAGGATAGCTTAGCAAACAGCGTAAGAAAGAAGGTTGTAGATGCTATGGGTCATGAGATATATGCTCTCATATGGACATGTAATGCGTTTTGACAAAGCTTACACTTGTGTTTCTTGAGACTTGGATGCTTCTGCTTCTATCTTTCAAACGGAATTCGATATCATCATCTAAATTGCATGGATGGTGTGTCATGGATAGCTTAACAAACAACGTAAGAACGAAGACTGTAGATGTAATGGGTCATGAGATATTTGCTCCCATATGGACATGTAATGGGTTTGACAAAGCTTACCCTTGTATTTCTTGAGACTTTGATGCTTCTGCGTCTATCTTTCAAACGGAATTCGATATCGTCATCTAAATTGCATGGATGGTGTGTCAAGGATAGCTTAACAAACAGCGTAAGAAAGAAGGTTGTAGATGCTATGGGTCATGAGATATATTCTCTCATATGGACATGTAATGGGTTTGACAAAGCTTACACTTGTGTTTCTTGAGACTTGGATGCTTCTGCGTCTATTTTTCAAATGGAATTCGATATCGTCATCTAAATTGCATGGATGGTGTGTCAAGGATAGCTTAGCAAACAACGTAAGAAGGAAGACTGTAGATGTAATGGGTCATGAGATTTTTGCTCCCATATGGACATGTAATGGGTTTGACAAAGCTTATCCTTGTATTTCTTGAGACTTTGATGCTTCTGCGTCTATCTTTCAAACGTAATTCGATATCGTCATCTAAATTGCATGGATGGTGTGTCAAGGATAGCTTAGCAAACTGCGTAAGAAAGAAGGTTGTAGAAGCTATGGGTCATAAGATATATGCTCTCATATGGACATGTAATGGGTTTGACAAAACTTACCCTTGTATTTCTTGAGACTTTGATGCTTCTGCGTCTATCTTTCAAACGGAATTCGATACCGTCATCTAAATTGCATGGATGGTGTGTCAAGGATAGCTTAACAAACAACGTAAGAAGGAAGACTGTAGATGTAATGGGTCATGAGATATTTGCTCCCATATAGACATGTAATGGTTTTGACAAAACTTACCCTTGTATTTCTTGAGACTTTGATGCTTCTGCGTCTATCTTTCAAAGGGAATTCGATATCATCATCTAAATTGCATGGATGGGGTGTGAAGGATAGCTTAACAAACAAAGTAAGACTGTAGATGTAATGGGTCATAAGATATTTGCTCCCATATGGACATGTAGTGGGTTTGACAAAGCTTACCCTTGTATTTCTTGAGACTCTGATGCTTCTGCGTCTATCTTTCAAAAGGAATTCGATATCGTCATCTAAATTGCATGGATTGTGTGTCAAGGATAGCTTAGCGAACAACGTAAGAAGGAAGACTGTAGATGTAATGGGTCATGAGATATTTGCTCCCATATGGACATGTAATGGGTTTGACAAAGCTTACCCTTGTATTTCTTGAGACTTTGATGCTTCTGCGTCTATCTTTCAAACGGAATTCGATATCGTCATCTAAATTGCTTGGATTGTGTGTCAAGGATAGCTTAACAAACAACGTAAGAAGGAAGACTGTAGATGTAATGGGTCATGAGATATTTGCTCCCATATGGACATGTAATGGGTTTGACAAAGCTTACCCTTGTATTTCTTGAGACTTTGATGCTTCTGCATCTATCTTTCAAACGGAATTCGATATCATAATCTAAATTGCATGGATGGTGTGTCAAGGATAGCTTAACAAACAACGTAAGAAGGAAGATTGTAGATGTAATGGGTCATGGGATATTTGCTCCCATATGGACATGTAATGGGTTTGACAAAGCTTACCCTTGTATTTCTTGAGACTTTAATGCTTCTGCGTCTATTTTTCAAACGGAATTCGATATCGTAATCTAAATTGCATGGATCGTGTGTCAAGGATTGCTTAACAAACAACGTAAGAAGGAAGACTGTAGATGTAATGGGTCATGAGATATTTGCTCCCATATGGACATGTAATGGGTTTGACAAAGCTTACCCTTGTATTTCTTGAGACTTTGATGCTTCTGCGTCTATCTTTCAAACGGAATTCGATATCGTCATCTAAATTGCATGGATGGTGTGTCAAGGATAGCTTAACAAACAACGTGAGAAGGAAGACTGTAGATGTAATGGGTCATGAGATATTTGCTCCCATATGGACACCGTGGTGCAATGGTTAGCACGTCCGCCTTGCACTCAGAAGCTCTGCGGTTCAAATCCTAGGCCAAGCAACATCAAATTTTCAACGGTGGCAAAATTCCCCCTCAGTAATGCTGGCGACATTTCCTGAGTATTTAAGCCATGAAAAACTTCTCTACAAGTGGTGTCGTAAGACACGCCGTTCGGACTCGGCAATAAAAAGTAGGTCCCATATCATTGAGCCAATATGAATCGGCGTGCACTCGTTGATATGAGAGAAGTCTCCCTTGTCCCATCTGGGATGTTTGTGGAACAATTGTTATTATTATGGACATGTAATGGGTTTGACAAAGCTTGCCCTTGTATTTCTTGAGACTTTGATGCTTTTGCGTCTATCTTTCAAACGGAATTCGATATCGTCATCTAAATTGCATGGATGGTGTGTCAAGGATAGCTTAACAAACAGCGTAAGAAGGAAGACTGTAGATGTAATGGGTCATGAGATATTTGCTCTCATATGGACATGTAATGGGTTTGTCATAGCTTACCCTTGTATTTCTTGAGACTTTGATGCTTCTGCGTCTATCTTTCAAACGGAATTCGATATCGTCATCTAAATTGCATGGATGGTGTGTCAAGGATAGCTTAACAAACAGCGTAAGAAGGAAGACTGTAGATGTAATGGGTCATGAGATATTTGCTCCCATATGAACAGGTAATTGGTTTGACAAAGCTTACCCTTGTATTTCTTGAGACTTTGATGCTTCTGCGTCTATCTTTCAAACGGAATTCGATATCGTCATCTAAATTGCATGGATGGTGTGTCAAGGATAGCTTAACAAACAGCGTAAGAAAGAAGGTTGTAGGTGCTATGGGTCATCAGATATATGCTCTCATATGGACATGTAATGGGTTTGACAAAGCTTACACTTGTGTTTCTTGAGACCTGGATGCTTCTGCGTCTATTTTTCAAATGGAATTCGACATCGTCATCTAAATTGCATGGATGGTGTGTCAAGGATAGCTTAACAAACAACGTGAGAAGGAAGACTGTAGATGTAATGGGTCATGAAATATTTGCTCCCATTTGGGCATGTAATGTTTTTGTCATAGCTTACCCTTGTATTTCTTGAGACTTGGGTGGTTCTGCGTCTATCTTTCAAACGGCATTCATATCATCATCGAAATTGTATGGATTGTGTGTCAAGGATCGCTTAACAAACAACGTAAGAAGGAACACTGTAGATGTAATGGGTCATGAGATATTTGCTCCCATATGGACATGTAATGGATTTGACAGAGCTTACCCTTGTATTTCTTGAGACTTTGATACTTTTGCGTCTATCTTTCAAACGGAATTCGATATCGTCATCTAAATTGCATGGATGGTGTGTCAGGGATAGCTTAACAAACAGCGTAAGAATGAAGGTTGTAGATGCTATGGGTCATGAGATATATTCTCTCATATGGACATGTAATGGGTTTGACAAAGCTTACACTTGTGTTTCTTGAGACTTGGATGCTTCTGCGTCTATTTTTCAAATGGAATTCGACATCGTCATCTAAATTGCATGGATGGTGTGTCAAGGATAGCTTAGCAAACAACGTAAGAAGGAAGACTGTAGATGTAATGGGTCATGAGATATTTGCTCCCATATGGACATGTAATGGGTTTGACAAAGCTTATCCTTGTATTTCTTGAGACTTTGATGCTTTTGCGTCTATCTTTCAAACGGAATTCGATATCGTCATCTAAATTGCATGGATGGTGTGTCAAGGATAGCTTAGCAAACAGCGTAAGAAAGAAGGTTGTAGAAGCTATGGGTCGTAAGTTATATGCTCTCATATGGACATGTAATGGGTTTGACAAAACTTACCCTTGTATTTCTTGAGACTTTGATGCTTCTGCGTCTATCTTTCAAACGGAATTCGATATCGTCATCTAAATTGCATGGATGGGGTGTCAAGGATAGCTTAACATACAACGTAAGAAGGAAGACTGTAGATGTAATGGGTCATGAGATATTTGCTCCCATATGGACATGTAATGGGTTTGACAAAGCTTACCCTTGTATTTCTTGAGACTCTGATGCTTCTGCGTCTATCTTTCAAACGGAATTCGATATCGTCATCTAAATTGCATGGATGGTGTGTCAAGGATAGCTTAGCGAACAACGTAAGAAGGAAGACTGTAGATGTAATGGGTCATGAGATATTTGCTCCCATATGGACATGTAATGGGTTTGACAAAACTTACCCTTGTATTTCTTGAGACTTTGATGCTTCTGCGTCTATATTTCAAACGGAATTCGATATCATCATCTAAATTGCAAGGATGGGGTGTGAAGAACAGCTTAACAAACAACGTAAGAAGGAAGACTGTAGATGTAATGGGTCTTGAGATATTTGCTCCCATATGGACATGTAATGGGTTTGACAAAGCTTACCCTTGTATTTCTTGAGACTTTGATGCTTCTGCGTCTATCTTTCAAAAGGAATTCGATATCGTCATCTAAATTGCATGGATTGTGTGTCAAGGATAGCTTAGCGAACAACGTAAGAAGGAAGACTGTAGATGTAATGGGTCATGAGATATTTGCTCCCATATGGACATGTAATGGGTTTGACAAAGCTTACCCTTGTATTTCTTGAGACTTTGATGCTTCTGCGTCTATCTTTAAAACGGAATTCGATATCGTCATCTAAATTGCATGGATGGTGTGTCGAGGATAGCTTAGCAAACAGCGTAAGAAAGAAGGTTGTAGATGCTATGGGTCATGAGATATATGCTCTCATATGGACATGTAATGCGTTTTGACAAAGCTTACACTTGTGTTTCTTGAGACTTGGATGCTTCTGCTTCTATCTTTCAAACGGAATTCGATATCATCATCTAAATTGCATAAATGGTGTGTCATGGATAGCTTAACAAACAACGTAAGAAGGAAGACTGTAGATGTAATGGGTCATGAGATATTTTCTCCCATATGGACATGTAATGGGTTTGACAAAGCTTACCCTTGTATTTCTTGAGACTTTGATGCTTCTGCGTCTATCTTTCAAACGGAATTCGATATCATAATCTAAATTGCATGGATGGTGTGTCAAGGATAGCTTAACAAACAACGTAAGAAGGAAGACTGTAGATGTAATGGGTCATGGGATATTTGCTCCCATATGGACATGTAATGGGTTTGACAAAGCTTACCCTTGTATTTCTTGAGACTTTAATGCTTCTGCGTCTATCTTTCAAACGGAATTCGATATCGTAATCTAAATTGCATGGATCGTGTGTCAAGGATTGCTTAACAAACAACGTAAGAAGGAAGACTGTAGATGTAATGGGTCATGAGATATTTGCTCCCATATGGACATGTAATGGGTTTGACAAAGCTTACCCTTGTATTTCTTGAGACTTTGATGCTTCTGCGTCTATCTTTCAAACGGAATTCGATATCGTCATCTAAATTGCATGGATGGTGTGTCAAGGATAGCTTAGCAAACAGCGTAAGAAAGAAGGTTGTAGATGCTATGGGTCATGAGATATATGCTCTCATATGGACATGTAATGCGTTTTGACAAAGCTTACACTTGTGTTTCTTGAGACTTGGATGCTTCTGCTTCTATCTTTCAAACGGAATTCGATATCATCATCTAAATTGCATAAATGGTGTGTCATGGATAGCTTAACAAACAACGTAAGAAGGAAGACTGTAGATGTAATGGGTCATGAGATATTTTCTCCCATATGGACATGTAATGGGTTTGACAAAGCTTACCCTTGTATTTCTTGAGACTTTGATGCTTCTGCGTCTATCTTTCAAACGGAATTCGATATCGTCATTTAAATTGCATGGATGGTGTGTCAAGGATAGCTTAACAAACAGCGTAAGAAAGAAGGTTGTAGATGCTATGGGTCATGAGATATATTCTCTCATATGGACATGTAATGGGTTTGACAAAGCTTACACTTGTGTTTCTTGAGACTTGGATGCTTCTGCGTCTATTTTTCAAATGGAAATCGATATCGTCATCTAAATTGCATGGATGGTGTGTCAAGGATAGCTTAGCAAGCAACGTAAGAAGGAAGACTGTAGATGTAATGGGTCATGAGATATTTGCTTCCATATGGACATGTAATGGGTTTGACAAAGCTTATCCTTGTATTTCTTGAGACTTTGATGCTTCTGCGTCTATCTTTCGAACGGAATTCGATATCGTCATCTAAATTGCATGGATGGTGTGTCAAGGACAGCTTAGCAAACTGCGTAAGAAAGAAGGTTGTAGAAGCTATGGGTCATAAGATATATGCTCTCATATGGACATGTAATGGGTTTGACAAAACTTACCCTTGTATTTCTTGAGACTTTGATGCTTCTGCGTCTATCTTTCAAACGGAATTCGATATCGTCATCTAAATTGCATGGATGGTGTGTCAAGGATAGCTTAACAGACAACGTAAGAAGGAAGACTGTAGATGTAATGGGTCATGAGATATTTGCTCCCATATAGACATGTAATGGTTTTGACAAAACTTACCCTTGTATTTCTTGAGACTTTGATGCTTCTGCGTCTATCTTTCAAAGGGAATTCGATATCATCATCTAAATTGCATGGATGGGGTGTGAAGGATAGCTTAACAAACAACGTAAGAAGGAAGACTGTAGATGTAATGGGTCATAAGATATTTGCTCCCATATGGACATGTAATGGGTTTGACAAAGCTTACCCTTGTATTTCTTGAGACTCTGATGCTTCTGCGTCTATCTTTCAAAAGGAATTCGATATCGTCATCTAAATTGCATGGATTGTGTGTCAAGGATAGCTTAGCGAACAACGTAAGAAGGAAGACTGTAGATGTAATGGGTCATGAGATATTTGCTCCCATATGGACATGTAATGGGTTTGACAAAGCTTACCCTTGTATTTCTTGAGACCTTGATGCTTCTGCGTCTATCTTTCAAACGGAATTCGATATCGTCATCTAAATTGCATGGATTGTGTGTCAAGGATAGCTTAACAAACAACGTAAGAAGGAAGACTGTAGATGTAATGGGTCATGAGATATTTGCTCCCATATGGACATGTAATGGGTTTGACAAAGCTTACCCTTGTATTTCTTGAGACTTTGATGCTTCTGCATCTATCTTTCAAACGGAATTCGATATCATAATCTAAATTGCATGGATGGTGTGTCAAGGATAGCTTAACAAACAACGTAAGAAGGAAGACTGTAGATGTAATGGGTCATGAGATATTTGCTCCCATATGGACATGTAATGGGTTTGACAAAGCTTACCCTTGTATTTCTTGAGACTTTAATGCTTCTGCGTCTATCTTTCAAACGGAATTCTATATCGTAATCTAAATTGCATGGATCGTGTGTCAAGGATTGCTTAACAAACAACGTAAGAAGGAAGACTTTAGATGTAATGGGTCATGAGATATTTGCTCCCATATGGACATGTAATGGGTTTGACAAAGCTTACCCTTGTATTTCTTGAGACTTTGATGCTTCTGCGTCTATCTTTCAAACGGAATTCGATATCGTCATCTAAATTGCATGGATGGTGTGTCAAGGATAGCTTAGCAAACAGCGTAAGAAAGAAGCTTGTAGATGCTATGGGTCATGAGATATATGCTCTCATATGGACATGTAATGCGTTTTGACAAAGCTTACACTTGTGTTTCTTGAGACTTGGATGCTTCTGCTTCTATCTTTCAAACGGAATTCGATATCATCATCTAAATTGCATGGATGGTGTGTCATGGATAGCTTAACAAACAAAGTAAGAAGGAAGACTGTAGATGTAATGGGTCATGAGATATTTGCTCCCATATGGACATGTAATGGGTTTGACAAAGCTTACCCTTGTATTTCTTGAGACTTTGATGCTTCTGCGTCTATCTTTCAAACGGAATTCGATATCGTCATCTAAATTGCATGGATGGTGTGTCAAGGATATCTTAACAAACAGCGTAAGAAAGAAGGTTGTAGATGCTATGGGTCATGAGATATATTCTCTCATATGGACATGTAATGGGTTTGACAAAGCTTACACTTGTGTTTCTTGAGACTTGGATGCTTCTGCGTCTATTTTTCAAATGGAATTCGATATCGTCATCTAAATTGCATGGATGGTGTGTCAAGGATAGCTTAGCAAACAACGTAAGAAGGAAGACTGTAGATGTAATGGGTCATGAGATATTTGCTTCCATATGGACATGTAATGGGTTTGATAAAGCTTATCCTTGTATTTCTTTAGACTTTGATGCTTCTGCGTCTATCTTTCAAACGGAATTCGATATCGTCATCTAAATTGCATGGATGGTGTGTCAAGGATAGCTTAGCAAACTGCGTAAGAAAGAAGGTTGTAGAAGCTATGGGTCATAAGATATATGCTCTCATATGGACATGTAATGGGTTTGACAAAACTTACCCTTGTATTTCTTGAGACTTTGATGCTTCTGCGTCTATCTCTCAAACGGAATTCGATATCGTCATCTAAATTGCATGGATGGTGTGTCAAGGATAGCTTAACAGACAACGTAAGAAGGAAGACTGTAGATGTAATGGGTCATGAGATATTTGCCCCCATATAAACATGTAATGGTTTTGACAAAACTTACCCTTGTATTTCTTGAGACTTTGATGCTTCTGCGTCTATCTTTCAAAGGGAATTCGATATCATCATCTAAATTGCATTGATGGGGTGTGAAGGATAGCTTAACAAACAACGTAAGAAGGAAGACTGTAGATGTAATGGGTCATAAGATATTTGCTCCCATATGGACATGTAATGGGTTTGACAAAGCTTACCCTTGTATTTCTTGAGACTCTGATGCTTCTGCATCTATCTTTCAAAAGGAATTCGATATCGTCATCTAAATTGCATGGATTGTGTGTCAAGGATAGCTTAGCGAACAACGTAAGAAGGAAGACTGTAGATGTAATGGGTCATGAGATATTTGCTCCCATATGGACATGTAATGGGTTTGACAAAGCTTACCCTTGTATTTCTTGAGACTTTGATGCTTCTGCGTCTATCTTTCAAACGGAATTCGATATCGTCATCTAAATTGCATGGATTGTGTGTCAAGGATAGCTTAACAAACAACGTAAGAAGGAAGACTGTAGATGTAATGGGTCATGAGATATTTGCTCCCATATGGACATTGTTCAGACATTCACATCATCGAAAATATATTTATGCTTAAAAACAAACGTTGGTCTTAAAGACTTTTTGCATTACTATGTCTAAATAATAAATAAACAAAATAATAAATGTATGCGTTCATGCTTTTGTTCATATCGTCATAACTCATTCATTATGTCATTGCGATAAACGAAACGTTCTAGTTAAAAACTGCAAACGCAGATTTATTGTTATTAACTAAAAAGTCAACAACAATGTCGTAGAATGGTTGTAGGCTAATGAACCACAATAGTTATTTTTGTAATAATTATTAAACCATTTTACTAGGTCAAGATATTCAATGTAAATGTGCAAGTTAGCAATAATTTAGTATTTAAGAACAAACTTTTCAATAAAGAAGAGAGAAAGTGAAAACTACTTATCGTGTTACAATCATTTCCTCTCCGTCTTAACCAAGTTTATGTGCTTGCGTTAAACCTATAATTTTATCTTGGTGACACTGCCTTGATAAAAGACATCTAAAACCTCATTGAAGGACAAAATAGTCCCTTCAAAATACATGGTGACCCCGACGTGATCGTACCGGTTTAAGTGTAACGTGTCGCGTTGATTTAATTCGAGTTCCCGGATACAGCGCGTTTTCTGATTCGCCATACGATCCCGCATATCCTGATTCTACATACGGTCAGCGCATATCCTGATTCTACAATCGATCCCGCATATCCTGATTCTACATACGATCAGCGCATATCCTGATTCTACATACGATCAGCGCATATCCTGATGCTACATACGGTCAGCGCATATCCTGATTCTACAATCGATCCCGCATATCCTGATTCTACATACGATCAGCGCATATCCTGATTCTACATACGGTCAGCGCATATCCTGATTCTACATACGATCCCACATATCCTGATTCTAAATACGATCCCGCATACAACGCATATCCTTTCTGAGTATACACAGAACCTCAGATACGAACCAGATCCTTGCTGATTCAACTTAGGTTACAACGTTCGAAAACTCATAAAGCTACATATCTAGCAACAACCTCACAAGTGGTTTGGAGATATAGCAATGACAACGGTACAAGACCTTATAGCTCTGCAGGGAGTAAGGGCCAGCAATTTCGACAAATTCGTGTCGACAATTAAGAAGGCGCCGCACGACAGAAGGACGGAGGAGTTCTATTTAAGCAAGCGTAACGAGCTAACGGCGCTCTGGCAGACGTTTGAGAAGGCGGAGAACCAGATCCGCAATGATCCGTCTTTGCCAGAGGATGACCCATATATAGCGGAGAATTTACATAAGAACATTGGAGAAAAATTCAATTCAACAATGGACTACATCGCGGCGGAATTAGACAAAGTGAAGAGCAAGCCAGGTCCATCGAAAAAAGCCAAGAAATTAGTTCAGAAGGCCAAACTTCGGGCCAGATAGAGGTATATGCATCAACCCAAGTTGAGGGGCTGGCCCGAAGGATAAAAGCCAGAATGGCTGCTCTTAAGCGCCATTTGCAGGGCTTGGACAGTATCGAAGCCGGACAATCAATTCCATTTTATACAATCAAAGAAGATACGATAAAAAAGCTGTGGGGCCAAATCACAGATTTATTCGACGAAATTTGGCAGCAGATCAAGGACCCTTCCAAAATCGGGCTAGATCAAGATAGTTACGATAGCCTAGAAGATTCGGTGCAGCATAACCTAATTCGGCTGGCGGTCCTGAAGGACAAATGCTCTGATAATGTAAGAAACGCACCTCAACTGGGGAGTAACTTGTCAACACACAGTGTAATTCCGCTACCGAAGGTAACAATCCCAAAGTTTAATGGGGATTATTTAAAATGGCCGGCATTCAGTGATCTTTTTACACAGTTGGTAAACAACCAACGCATACCCACAGTACAAAAGATGTGGTATCTGAAGGCAAATCTGACGGGTGAAGCAGAAAATCTGATTAGTCATATATCAGCTACTGCCGAAAATTATGACGCGGCATGGAAAATGCTGCAAGATCGATACAACAATAAGCGAGTGCTGGTAGCATCGCTTATACATCAACTGGTTGATCAACCATCGACCGGGTCATCTGCCGCGTCCATTAAGCAGCTACATGACGTCACTCAAGAGTGCTTACATGCGCTTAAGAACGTTGGAGTCGACACGTCCTCTTGGAGTCCAATGTTACTTCATCTACTGTCGAGGAAACTAGACCGAAGTACTTACAGCCAGTATGAAAGGTCTATTGTCAACCCAAGGGAGTTGCAGCAAGTTAGCCAATTCCTAGAATTTCTGGAGACTCGATTCCAGTCAATGGAGGCGATGGGTCAAAAGGAAAAAACGTCACCTAAATCGTGTGCTACAGTGGCATCGGCAAACCAAGGAGACAACATGTGTACTCTGTGTAAAAATGGCACCCATAAGCTATATCACTGCCAGAGCTTTCTCAAAATGACACCGCCAGAACGACTAAACTTCACTCAAAAGCAAAAACGATGTGTGAACTGTTTAAAGGCGGGCCATTCATCGAAGCAATGTACAACACGATGTTGCACGAAATGCAACAAGAAACACAACACATTGTTGCATCTAGAACGCAAGCAAGGGTCTACGAACAAACAAGATAGTCGTACGACTTTATCAGCTGGAACTGGTACAAAGCCTGCCGGTGGAGTAGCCTCCGTAAATACTGAGTCGTGCAATAATCAGGAAGCCACGGCGCTAGCTGCTGCTAATAAAGAACAAATCAGCTCGTACGTGGTACTCAGCATTGCTGTAGTAAAAATAAAGGTGGATGAAGCAGAAGTGGAGTGTCGCGCTTTGCTCGATTCGGGTTCCCAAGTCAATTTCATCACAGAACGTTTAGTAAAGCGACTTGGCATTTCAATGCAAAAATCAACAATCAATATCAACGGGATCGGTGCAACCAACACTAGAACAAACCATCGAGTAAATGTAGCTCTAAAGTCTCGAATCAACAATTATTCGACTCGACTTGAAGCGTTTGTTTTGCCTCGTATCCTATCACCACAGCCATCACAATTCATTAACATTGAAGATTGGTCGATTCCAAAGAATCTGACGCTAGCTGATCCAGCCTTCAACCGTCCTGATAAAATTGATATATTGCTAGGTGCAGAACATTATCACGAACTATTGTCGATTGGACAAATAAAATTAGCCAAGAATCTCCCTACAATGCAAAACACTGTGTTTGGATGGGTAATCTCAGGAAAAATTCAAGAGGAACAGCCCAGGAACCTTACATGCGGAATATGTACGACGGATGAATCGCTTGACGCCTCTATCGCCCGACTATGGGAATTGGAAGAAATCAAGACAACCAGCAAACCAATGTCCCTCGAAGAAAGACAATGCGAAAATCACTTTGAGCAGCACACCACCAAGGACAACAAAAATCGATTCGTAGTTCGAATACCATTTCATCAAAACCCCGACGCCTTAGGAGATTCTCATGGGATCGCAATCAATCGATTCTTTTCCCTCGAACGCCGGTTGCAGAAAGATCCTGAGTTGAAACAACAATATGTCAAATTCATGGAAGAATATGAAAACCTAGGACACATGACAAAAATATCGACAGATGCTATTCGCTCACCACGCTACTTTATCCCACATCATTGCGTACAACGACCTGAAAGCACAACAACAAAGCTCCGTGTAGTATTCGACGCTTCGGCCAAAACTTCGTCAATGCATTCGCTAAATGATCTTATGTACGCAGGACCTACGGTTCAGAGCGATCTGTTCTCTATACTACTGAGATTTAGGCTACCCAAGTACGTTTTTACAACTGATGTCGAGAAAATGTACAGGCAGGTCTTAATCTCTCCTGAGGACCGCCAGTTTCAACTAATAATTTGGAGAAAGGATGTCACTCAGCCTATAACCTACTACCAACTCAACACAGTCACATATGGCACAAGAGCCGCCCCATATCTGGCAACAAAATGCCTGCAACGAATGGCCAAGGAGAACGCAATCCGCTACCCACTCGCCTCGCAATTTCTGCAAGAGAACTTTTACGTCGACGATGGCCTGGGCGGAGCCGACAGTTTAATAACCGCAGTAAATTTGCAGCAGCAACTCATTCAAGTTATGAAAGACAGCGGGTTCAACTTACGCAAGTGGTGTGCTAATAACCCTCAATTGCTTAAAGACATTTCAGAAGGAGATCAAGAAGTAAATTTAGATTTCGAGAGCTCAAAGGCTGACACCGTTAAAACATTAGGGTTAACATGGCTTCCAAAAGATGACACCTTCTGTGTAAAAGTCAATATTGATCCCGTCAGGAGAGTCACTAAACGTACAGTGACTTCAGATCTTGCCAGACTTTTTGATCCATTAGGGGTACTGTCTCCAGTCACAGTTACGGCCAAAATATTCATACAAGAATTGTGGGAGTTAAAATTAGACTGGGACCAATCGTTACCAGAATCCTTACACTCTAAATGGACCACGTTTCGATCGGACTTAAACGCTCTAAAAAATCTTCAGATATATAGACACATCTTTAAAGGGAGAGTGCCAGAATCAAGGCAACTACACATCTTCACAGACGCGTCAGAAAAGGCGTACGGCGCAGCGGCTTATATGCGATCAACCTTTAAAGATGGAACAATCATGACACGTCTCCTATGTTCGAAGTCTCGCGTTGCCCCACTCAAAAGGCAAACCATACCACGGTTGGAGCTTTGCGCAGCAGTACTTGGAGCCCAGCTAGCTTCAAAAATCAAAATCGATCTTCAATTGACGTGTCCAACCTGGTTTTGGACTGACTCAGAAATCGTGCTGGCCTGGATAAACTCATCATCCGCAGCATTCAATACATTTGTGGCCAATAGAATTGCAATCATACAAGAAATCACTCAGGCAGAACAGTGGCGTCATGTCAGCTCAAGGTGCAATCCAGCCGATGTACTATCTCGCGGCATATCGCCGACAGCCCTTAAAGATTGTACTCTTTGGTTCTGTGGTCCCTTGTTTTTACACGGAAAGGATACAACATGACCAGAAAAATTCAATTCAAATCTTGCAATTTCGACCAATCTCGAGAGAAAGAGGAAGGTACCAGAGGCACTCGTCACTTCAGTGACACCAACCAACTTTATGTACAACATAAATCACAACAACTCGTTCATCCGTCTACAACGAATCATAGCATACGTTTTGCGTTTCATTACTCAGAGCAGATGCAAAAATACCCTTCGACAGGCCCAAGGATCACTTACAACGGTCGAGCTAGACACGGCTTTAAGGCATATCATCAGGCACATACAAGAGTCGGACTTTAAGGAAGAAATTCAACAACTGAAGAAGTATCAAGAGGTGCGTGGAACAAGTAAACTGAGTAACCTGTCACCATTCTTGGACAATGACGGCCTAATTCGGGTTGGGGGTCGTCTTGAAGCATCGTCTTTGTCATTCGACTCCAAGCATCAACTTCTTATTCCCTACAATGACCCAATTTCAAAATTAATATTTGAAATGGTCCACAAAGAAAATGAACATTGTGGCGCACAAACATTGCTGGGAATCGTACGACAACGGTTTTGGCCACTAAAAGGGAAGATTATGGCTCGAGCTACGGTTCATCGCTGTACAATTTGTAGCAGAGCTAAACCAGCATTTTTTAATCAAGTTATGGGAAACTTGCCTTCCACGCGTGTCACACCAGCCAGAGCCTTCATTAATACTGGGGTAGATTTTTGTGGCCCAATAACAGTACATTACAAACTTCGCGGAAAACGGCCACACAAGGCATACATTGCAGTATTTTGTTGCTTCTCGACGAAGGCAGTACACTTGGAACTAGTGAGTGATCTCACAACAGAGGCATTCATAGGTGCTCTTAAAAGATTCATCGGACGACGTGGGCACTGCCAAAACCTATACTGCGACAACGCAACGAACTTCGTAGGAGCAAAAAACAAGCTACCTGAACTGTCAACCATCATACATACAACAAATGCCCAAGAAGCCATTTTAAATACTTGCAACAACAAGGGCATTCAGTTTCATTTCATTCCGCCAAGAGCGCCACACTTCGGTGGCCTCTGGGAAGCCGCTGTCAAGTCAGCAAAACATCTTCTAATCAGAAGCATGGGGAATGCATCCTTGACTTATGAAGAACTCGAGACTTTGGTCATTGAAATTGAAGCCATATTAAACTCGAGGCCTATTTCTCCGATGTCAAATGATCCCAATGATATAGGTGCACTCACTCCAGGACACTTTTTGATTGGAGAACCACTCACTGCACAAGTGGACTCGCAAGCAAAGCAACCAACCTTAAGCCTAGCGACAAGGTGGAATCTGGTTTCTCGACTTAAGCACGAATTTTGGAGCAGGTGGTCACGAGACTATCTAAACGAACTGCAATATCGCAGTAAGTGGAAAGAGCAGTCGAAGAATCTACAACCAGGAGCCATTGTCATTATAAAAGAAGACAATGTTCCGGTCATGAAGTGGCCCTTAGGTCGTGTTATCAAAACATACAAAGGAAACGACAATTTAGTGAGAGTTGCTGACGTAAAAACCGCATCCGGAGTTTTTAAAAGAGCTATCCAATATTTAGCACCACTTCCGCGACTCGAAGAGGACAATACCTGCAAAGACTTGCCGACCGTGCAACTATCACCAAACCCGACCAATGAGGAAGAGCTGGAGACGCAATCATCCTCAACATCAACAGACGAACGTCCAAGCAAAAGGAAACGAACAACTTCAAGCTCTAGCATCATGCTAACGATGATCGTAGCTCTATGTGCACTTCCCTTAATTTGTGCAAACAAAATAGAGGTAACCAAGTTTGAACCCAACATTGGAATACACTTTGAAGGAATTGGCACCACACGTATCTCAAGATCAGACTGGAAACTTATAACGTACTATGAACTACAACCATACTGGCGAGAGATGGACACATTTACAAATGGCACTTCGGCACTCCAGAATTTATGTACCCTCATATCCCAAAGGACACCGTGTCTGAACATTCTACATACCCTTGAGCTCGGTTTCTCAGACCTCAAGGACGGAAACCTTTTGCTAAAAAACAAAAGAAGCAAACGTGGTGCTGTAAATATTGTTGGAAACATTGCTAACTCACTTTTTGGAGTTTTGGACTCAAATTACGCGGAACAAATGTCAGACACTATCACCTTAATCAAAGAAGATGAAAACCACATGAAACAGCTCTTAAGAAACCAAACCTCAGTTATTAACTCAACCCTCAACATTTTTAAACAAGATGAACTACAACTAAAAGAAGACTTCGACAGCCTTGATCGTCAATTGAACAACATTGAAAAACGGCTACACGAAAACGAACAAGACAGTCACCAATTTAACCTGTTCCAAAATATGGTGTCACTATCTTCTCAATTGTCATTGATATTAGTAAGGCTACACCGAATACAAACAGCAATAATAACAACTTTGTCCGATTCGCATCATGGGGAAATCAGCCCAATGTTACTATCACCACTACAACTTCAATCAGAGCTCATACAAGTCAGAAATCATCTTCCACCAGCATTGCAGCTACCCGTCCGTCAAGATAATCTCCTGCAGCTCTACAAAATTATGAATGTAAAGGGAGGAATCACAGAGAATCATATCATTTTCTATATAACAATTCCTCTATGTGACCCAGAATCTTTGGAACTGCTTAAGCTACATCCAATTCCAGCACACGTCAATAGCACCATGATGATCATTAGGCCATGTAGCGACCTCATCGCTATAACCCCCCACAGAGATGAATATTATACATTAAATGAACAAGAATGGACACGATGCACACCACTAACAGAAGATGAAGTTTTATGTCCAAATATGCAGTCTAAATTCAATGCGGACGCAGCCAAGTGCCTATGCGAAATTTCACTTCTTAATAATACCACTCGTCCCAGTTGTACCGTGGACCCATTTATAGACGACATGTCGATGACACAACTAAAACACAGCAACCAGTGGATGTATACAATGTCACATCAAACTCAAGTAACCACTGTATGCAATCAGGAACACTCCCGAGTAATATTGCAGGGCACCGGTCTCATTAAAATAAGTCCAGACTGTACCCTAAAATACAAGTCAATGTTCATTCAGGGACATCCAACATATTCATCATCCCTTCACTCGTCATACACAGCCACCTAAATGATCTTATGTACGCAGGACCTACGGTTCAGAGCGATCTGTTCTCTATACTACTGAGATTTAGGCTACCCAAGTACGTTTTTACAACTGATGTCGAGAAAATGTACAGGCAGGTCTTAATCTCTCCTGAGGACCGCCAGTTTCAACTAATAATTTGGAGAAAGGATGTCACTCAGCCTATAACCTACTACCAACTCAACACAGTCACATATGGCACAAGAGCCGCCCCATATCTGGCAACAAAATGCCTGCAACGAATGGCCAAGGAGAACGCAATCCGCTACCCACTCGCCTCGCAATTTCTGCAAGAGAACTTTTACGTCGACGATGGCCTGGGCGGAGCCGACAGTTTAATAACCGCAGTAAATTTGCAGCAGCAACTCATTCAAGTTATGAAAGACAGCGGGTTCAACTTACGCAAGTGGTGTGCTAATAACCCTCAATTGCTTAAAGACATTTCAGAAGGAGATCAAGAAGTAAATTTAGATTTCGAGAGCTCAAAGGCTGACACCGTTAAAACATTAGGGTTAACATGGCTTCCAAAAGATGACACCTTCTGTGTAAAAGTCAATATTGATCCCGTCAGGAGAGTCACTAAACGTACAGTGACTTCAGATCTTGCCAGACTTTTTGATCCATTAGGGGTACTGTCTCCAGTCACAGTTACGGCCAAAATATTCATACAAGAATTGTGGGAGTTAAAATTAGACTGGGACCAATCGTTACCAGAATCCTTACACTCTAAATGGACCACGTTTCGATCGGACTTAAACGCTCTAAAAAATCTTCAGATATATAGACACATCTTTAAAGGGAGAGTGCCAGAATCAAGGCAACTACACATCTTCACAGACGCGTCAGAAAAGGCGTACGGCGCAGCGGCTTATATGCGATCAACCTTTAAAGATGGAACAATCATGACACGTCTCCTATGTTCGAAGTCTCGCGTTGCCCCACTCAAAAGGCAAACCATACCACGGTTGGAGCTTTGCGCAGCAGTACTTGGAGCCCAGCTAGCTTCAAAAATCAAAATCGATCTTCAATTGACGTGTCCAACCTGGTTTTGGACTGACTCAGAAATCGTGCTGGCCTGGATAAACTCATCATCCGCAGCATTCAATACATTTGTGGCCAATAGAATTGCAATCATACAAGAAATCACTCAGGCAGAACAGTGGCGTCATGTCAGCTCAAGGTGCAATCCAGCCGATGTACTATCTCGCGGCATATCGCCGACAGCCCTTAAAGATTGTACTCTTTGGTTCTGTGGTCCCTTGTTTTTACACGGAAAGGATACAACATGACCAGAAAAATTCAATTCAAATCTTGCAATTTCGACCAATCTCGAGAGAAAGAGGAAGGTACCAGAGGCACTCGTCACTTCAGTGACACCAACCAACTTTATGTACAACATAAATCACAACAACTCGTTCATCCGTCTACAACGAATCATAGCATACGTTTTGCGTTTCATTACTCAGAGCAGATGCAAAAATACCCTTCGACAGGCCCAAGGATCACTTACAACGGTCGAGCTAGACACGGCTTTAAGGCATATCATCAGGCACATACAAGAGTCGGACTTTAAGGAAGAAATTCAACAACTGAAGAAGTATCAAGAGGTGCGTGGAACAAGTAAACTGAGTAACCTGTCACCATTCTTGGACAATGACGGCCTAATTCGGGTTGGGGGTCGTCTTGAAGCATCGTCTTTGTCATTCGACTCCAAGCATCAACTTCTTATTCCCTACAATGACCCAATTTCAAAATTAATATTTGAAATGGTCCACAAAGAAAATGAACATTGTGGCGCACAAACATTGCTGGGAATCGTACGACAACGGTTTTGGCCACTAAAAGGGAAGATTATGGCTCGAGCTACGGTTCATCGCTGTACAATTTGTAGCAGAGCTAAACCAGCATTTTTTAATCAAGTTATGGGAAACTTGCCTTCCACGCGTGTCACACCAGCCAGAGCCTTCATTAATACTGGGGTAGATTTTTGTGGCCCAATAACAGTACATTACAAACTTCGCGGAAAACGGCCACACAAGGCATACATTGCAGTATTTTGTTGCTTCTCGACGAAGGCAGTACACTTGGAACTAGTGAGTGATCTCACAACAGAGGCATTCATAGGTGCTCTTAAAAGATTCATCGGACGACGTGGGCACTGCCAAAACCTATACTGCGACAACGCAACGAACTTCGTAGGAGCAAAAAACAAGCTACCTGAACTGTCAACCATCATACATACAACAAATGCCCAAGAAGCCATTTTAAATACTTGCAACAACAAGGGCATTCAGTTTCATTTCATTCCGCCAAGAGCGCCACACTTCGGTGGCCTCTGGGAAGCCGCTGTCAAGTCAGCAAAACATCTTCTAATCAGAAGCATGGGGAATGCATCCTTGACTTATGAAGAACTCGAGACTTTGGTCATTGAAATTGAAGCCATATTAAACTCGAGGCCTATTTCTCCGATGTCAAATGATCCCAATGATATAGGTGCACTCACTCCAGGACACTTTTTGATTGGAGAACCACTCACTGCACAAGTGGACTCGCAAGCAAAGCAACCAACCTTAAGCCTAGCGACAAGGTGGAATCTGGTTTCTCGACTTAAGCACGAATTTTGGAGCAGGTGGTCACGAGACTATCTAAACGAACTGCAATATCGCAGTAAGTGGAAAGAGCAGTCGAAGAATCTACAACCAGGAGCCATTGTCATTATAAAAGAAGACAATGTTCCGGTCATGAAGTGGCCCTTAGGTCGTGTTATCAAAACATACAAAGGAAACGACAATTTAGTGAGAGTTGCTGACGTAAAAACCGCATCCGGAGTTTTTAAAAGAGCTATCCAATATTTAGCACCACTTCCGCGACTCGAAGAGGACAATACCTGCAAAGACTTGCCGACCGTGCAACTATCACCAAACCCGACCAATGAGGAAGAGCTGGAGACGCAATCATCCTCAACATCAACAGACGAACGTCCAAGCAAAAGGAAACGAACAACTTCAAGCTCTAGCATCATGCTAACGATGATCGTAGCTCTATGTGCACTTCCCTTAATTTGTGCAAACAAAATAGAGGTAACCAAGTTTGAACCCAACATTGGAATACACTTTGAAGGAATTGGCACCACACGTATCTCAAGATCAGACTGGAAACTTATAACGTACTATGAACTACAACCATACTGGCGAGAGATGGACACATTTACAAATGGCACTTCGGCACTCCAGAATTTATGTACCCTCATATCCCAAAGGACACCGTGTCTGAACATTCTACATACCCTTGAGCTCGGTTTCTCAGACCTCAAGGACGGAAACCTTTTGCTAAAAAACAAAAGAAGCAAACGTGGTGCTGTAAATATTGTTGGAAACATTGCTAACTCACTTTTTGGAGTTTTGGACTCAAATTACGCGGAACAAATGTCAGACACTATCACCTTAATCAAAGAAGATGAAAACCACATGAAACAGCTCTTAAGAAACCAAACCTCAGTTATTAACTCAACCCTCAACATTTTTAAACAAGATGAACTACAACTAAAAGAAGACTTCGACAGCCTTGATCGTCAATTGAACAACATTGAAAAACGGCTACACGAAAACGAACAAGACAGTCACCAATTTAACCTGTTCCAAAATATGGTGTCACTATCTTCTCAATTGTCATTGATATTAGTAAGGCTACACCGAATACAAACAGCAATAATAACAACTTTGTCCGATTCGCATCATGGGGAAATCAGCCCAATGTTACTATCACCACTACAACTTCAATCAGAGCTCATACAAGTCAGAAATCATCTTCCACCAGCATTGCAGCTACCCGTCCGTCAAGATAATCTCCTGCAGCTCTACAAAATTATGAATGTAAAGGGAGGAATCACAGAGAATCATATCATTTTCTATATAACAATTCCTCTATGTGACCCAGAATCTTTGGAACTGCTTAAGCTACATCCAATTCCAGCACACGTCAATAGCACCATGATGATCATTAGGCCATGTAGCGACCTCATCGCTATAACCCCCCACAGAGATGAATATTATACATTAAATGAACAAGAATGGACACGATGCACACCACTAACAGAAGATGAAGTTTTATGTCCAAATATGCAGTCTAAATTCAATGCGGACGCAGCCAAGTGCCTATGCGAAATTTCACTTCTTAATAATACCACTCGTCCCAGTTGTACCGTGGACCCATTTATAGACGACATGTCGATGACACAACTAAAACACAGCAACCAGTGGATGTATACAATGTCACATCAAACTCAAGTAACCACTGTATGCAATCAGGAACACTCCCGAGTAATATTGCAGGGCACCGGTCTCATTAAAATAAGTCCAGACTGTACCCTAAAATACAAGTCAATGTTCATTCAGGGACATCCAACATATTCATCATCCCTTCACTCGTCATACACAGCCACCGCCAACGTTACAGAAATCAGTTATCCAGACAAACCGCAGTATAGTAAGATACATTTCAAAAATTACATTGACCACATCAAGAATATATCTGAAATTCAAAATCAACTACATCAACAAGTTCTAAATGACCTGCCACTGGAACTTGACAACATCAAAAGACATCATGCAACAGTAGCTTACGCTGCCCTCATTCTTGCAATTGGAATCGTTGTCACAGCAGTCTACAGGAGAAAACAATCCATTAAAATGAAGCCAAGTCAACAACCTCCCATAGCAGCAGTCCGTCAAAATGTCACGTCATCAGAATTTGTTGTTTCCGTATCATAATATTCATAAGAAAATGAAATTAAAAAATATATAAATACATTTTGTTCGTTGTCTAGGTCAAGAACAATCATACTACTGCATTCTTTTTAATGTAAACTAATATATGTTGTACCAGCATATCAAATTTCAGTTGAGCATGGCTCAACGGCGGGGAGCCTGTTCAGACATTCACATCATCGAAAATATATTTATGCTTAAAAACAAACGTTGGTCTTAAAGACTTTTTGCATTACTATGTCTAAATAATAAATAAACAAAATAATAAATGTATGCGTTCATGCTTTTGTTCATATCGTCATAACTCATTCATTATGTCATTGCGATAAACGAAACGTTCTAGTTAAAAACTGCAAACGCAGATTTATTGTTATTAACTAAAAAGTCAACAACAATGTCGTAGAATGGTTGTAGGCTAATGAACCACAATAGTTATTTTTGTAATAATTATTAAACCATTTTACTAGGTCAAGATATTCAATGTAAATGTGCAAGTTAGCAATAATTTAGTATTTAAGAACAAACTTTTCAATAAAGAAGAGAGAAAGTGAAAACTACTTATCGTGTTACAATCATTTCCTCTCCGTCTTAACCAAGTTTATGTGCTTGCGTTAAACCTATAATTTTATCTTGGTGACACTGCCTTGATAAAAGACATCTAAAACCTCATTGAAGGACAAAATAGTCCCTTCAAAATACAGACATGTAATGGGTTTGACAAAGCTTACCCTTGTATTTCTTGAGACTTTGATGCTTCTGCATCTATCTTTCAAACGGAATTCGATATCATAATCTAAATTGCATGGATGGTGTGTCAAGGATAGCTTAACAAACAACGTAAGAAGGAAGACTGTAGATATAATGGGTCATGGGATATTTGCTCCCATATGGACATGTAATGGGTTTGACAAAGCTTACCCTTGTATTTCTTGAGACTTTAATGCTTCTGCGTCTATCTTTCAAACGGAATTCGATATCGTAATCTAAATTGCATGGATCGTGTGTCAAGGATTGCTTAACAAACAACGTAAGAAGGAAGACTGTAGATGTAATGGGTCATGAGATATTTGCTCCCATATGGACATGTAATGGGTTTGACAAAGCTTACCCTTGTATTTCTTGAGACTTTGATGCTTCTGCGTCTATCTTTCAAACGGAATTCGATATCGTCATCTAAATTGCATGGATTGTGTGTCAAGGATAGCTTAACAAACAACGTAAGAAGGAAGACTGTAGATGTAATGGGTCATGAGATATTTGCTCCCATATGGACATGTAATGGGTTTGACAAAGCTTACCCTTGTATTTCTTGAGACTTTGATGCTTCTGCGTCTATCTTTCAAACGGAATTCGATATCGTCATCTAAATTGCATGGATGGTGTGTCAAGTATAGCTTAACAAACAACGTGAGAAGGAAGACTGTAGATGTAATGGGTCATGAGATATTTGCTCCCATATGGACACCGTGGTGCAATGGTTAGCACGTCCGCCTTGCACTCAGAAGGTCTGCGGTTCAAATCCTAGGCCAAGCAACATCAAATTTTCAACGTTGGCAAAATTCCCCCTCAGTAATTCTGGCGACATTTCCTGAGTATTTAAGCCATGAAAAACTTCTCTACAAGTGGTGTCGTAAGACACGCCGTTCGGACTCGGCAATAAAAAGTAGGTCCCATATCATTGAGGCAATATGAATCGGCGTGCACTCGTTGATATGAGAGAAGTCTCCCTTGTCCCATCTGGGATGTTTGTGGAACAATTATTATTATTATGGACATGTAATGGGTTTGACAAAGCTTGCCCTTGTATTTCTTGAGACTTTGATGCTTCTGCGTCTATCTTTCAAACGGAATTCGATATCGTCATCTAAATTGCATGGATGGTGTGTCAAGGATAGCTTAACAAACAGCGTAAGAAGGAAGACTGTAGATGTAATGGGTCATGAGATATTTGCTCTCATATGGACATGTAATGGGTTTGTCATAGCTTACCCTTGTATTTCTTGAGACTTTGATGCTTCTGCGTCTATCTTTCAAACGGAATTCGATATCGTCATCTAAATTGCATGGATGGTGTGTCAAGGATAGCTTAACAAACAGCGTAAGAAAGAAGGTTGTAGATGCTATGGGTCATCAGATATATGCTCTCATATGGACATGTAATGGGTTTGACAAAGCTTACACTTGTGTTTCTTGAGACTTGGATGCTTCTGCGTCTATCTTTCAAACGGAATTCGATATCGTCATCTAAATTGCATGGATGGTGTGTCAAGGATAGCTTAACAAACAGCGTAAGAAAGAAGATTGTAGATGCTATGGGTCATGAGATATATGCTCTCATATGGACATGTAATGGGTTTGTCATAGCTTACCCTTGTATTTCTTGAGACTTTGATGCTTCTGCGTCTATCTTTCAAACGGAATTCGATATCGTCATCTAAATTGCATGGATAGTGTGTCAAGGATAGCTTAACAAACAGCGTAAGAAAGAAGGTTGTAGATGCTATGGGTCATGAGATATATTCTCTCATATGGACATGTAATTGGTTTGACAAAGCTTACACTTGTGTTTCTTGAGACTTGGATGCTTCTGCGTCTATTTTTCAAATGGAATTCGATATCGTCATCTAAATTGCATGGAAGGTGTGTCAAGGATAGCTTAGCAAACAACGTAAGAAGGAAGACTGTAGATGTAATGGGTCATGAGATATTTGCTTCCATATGGACATGTAATGGGTTTGACAAAGCTTATCCTCGTATTTCTTGAGACTTTGATGCTTCTGCGTCTATCTTTCAAACGGAATTCGATATCGTCATCTAAATTGCATGGATGGTGTGTCAAGGATAGCTTAGCAAACTGCGTAAGAAAGAAGGTTGTAGAAGCTATGGGTCATAAGATATATGCTCTCATATGGACATGTAATGGTTTTGACAAAACTTACACTTGTGTTTCTTGAGACTTGGATGCTTCTGCGTCTATCTTTCAAACGGAATTCGATATCGTCATCTAAATTGCATGGATGGTGTGTCAAGGATAGCTTAACAAACAGCGTAAGAAAGAAGATTGTAGATGCTATGGGTCATGAGATATATGCTCTCATATGGACATGTAATGGGTTTGTCATAGCTTACCCTTGTATTTCTTGAGACTTTGATGCTTCTGCGTCTATCTTTCAAACGGAATTCGATATCGTCATCTAAATTGCATGGATGGTGTGTCAAGGATAGCTTAACAGACAACGTAAGAAGGAAGACTGTAGATGTAATGGGTCATGAGATATTTGCTCCCATATAGACATGTAATGGTTTTGACAAAACTTACCCTTGTATTTCTTGAGACTTTGATGCTTCTGCGTCTATCTTTCAAAGGGAATTCGATATCATCATCTAAATTGCATGGATGGGGTGTGAAGGATAGCTTAACAAACAACGTAAGAAGGAAGACTGTAGATGTAATGGGTCATAAGATATTTGCTCCCATATGGACATGTAATGGGTTTGACAAAGCTTACCCTTGTATTTCTTGAGACTCTGATGCTTCTGCATCTATCTTTCAAAAGGAATTCGATATCGTCATCTAAATTGCATGGATTGTGTGTCAAGGATAGCTTAGCGAACAACGTAAGAAGGAAGACTGTAGATGTAATGGGTCATGAGATATTTGCTCCCATATGGACATGTAATGGGTTTGACAAAGCTTACCCTTGTATTTCTTGAGACTTTGATGCTTCTGCGTCTATCTTTCAAACGGAATTCGATATCGTCATCTAAATTGCATGGATTGTGTGTCAAGGATAGCTTAACAAACAACGTAAGAAGGAAGACTGTAGATGTAATGGGTCATGAGATATTTGCTCCCATATGGACATGGAATGGGTTTGACAAAGCTTACCCTTGTATTTCTTGAGACTTTGATGCTTCTGCATCTATCTTTCAAACGGAATTCGATATCATAATCTAAATTGCATGGATGGTGTGTCAAGGATAGCTTAACAAACAACGTAAGAAGGAAGACTGTAGATGTAATGGGTCATGGGATATTTGCTCCCATATGGACATGTAATGGGTTTGACAAAGCTTACCCTTGTATTTCTTGAGACTTTAATGCTTCTGCGTCTATCTTTCAAACGGAATTCGATATCGTAATCTAAATTGCATGGATCGTGTGTCAAGGATTGCTTAACAAACAACGTAAGAAGGAAGACTGTAGATGTAATGGGTCATGAGATATTTGCTCCCATATGGACATGTAATGGGTTTGACAAAGCTTACCCTTGTATTTCTTGAGACTTTGATGCTTCTGCGTCTTTCAAACGGAATTCGATATCGTCATCTAAATTGCATGGATTGTGTGTCAATGGGTCATGAGATATTTGCTCCCATATGGACATGTAATGGGTTTGACAAAGCTTACCCTTGTATTTCTTGAGACTTTGATGCTTCTGCGTCTATCTTTCAAACGGAATTCGATATCGTCATCTAAATTGCATGGATGGTGTGTCAAGTATAGCTTAACAAACAACGTGAGAAGGAAGACTGTAGATGTAATGGGTCATGAGATATTTGCTCCCATATGGACACCGTTGTGCAATGGTTAGCACGTCCGCCTTGCACTCAGAAGGTCTGCGGTTCAAATCCTAGGCCAAGCAACATCAAATTTTCAACGTTGGCAAAATTCCCCCTCAGTAATGCTGGCGACATTTCCTGAGTATTTAAGCCATGAAAAACTTCTCTACAAGTGGTGTCGTAAGACACGCCGTTCGGACTCGGCAATAAAAAGTAGGTCCCATATCATTGAGCCAATATGAATCGGCGTGCACTCGTTGATATGAGAGAAGTCTCCCTTGTCCCATCTGGGATGTTTGTGGAACAATTATTATTATTATGGACATGTAATGGGTTTGACAAAGCTTACCCTTGTATTTCTTGAGACTTTGATGCTTCTGCGTCTATCTTTCAAACGGAATTCGATATCGTCATCTAAATTGCATGGATGGTGTGTCAAGGATAGCTTAACAAACAACGTGAGAAGGAAGACTGTAGATGTAATGGGTCATGAAATATTTGCTCCCATTTGGGCATGTAATGTTTTTGTCATAGCTTACCCTTGTATTTCTTGAGACTTGGGTGGTTCTGCGTCTATCTTTCAAACGGCATTCATATCATCATCTAAATTGCATGGATTGTGTGTCAAGGATCGCTTAACAAACAACGTAAGAAGGAACACTGTAGATGTAATGGGTCATGAGATATTTGCTCCCATATGGACATGTAATGGGTTTGACAAAGCTTACACTTGTGTTTCTTGAGACTTGGATGCTTCTGCGTCTATCTTTCAACCGGAATTCGATATCATCATCTAAATTGCATGGATTGTGTGTCAAGGATAGCTTAACAAACAACGTAAGAAGGAAGACTGTAGATGTAATGGGTCATGAGATATTTGCTCCCATATGGACATGTAATGGATTTGACAGAGCTTACCCTTGTATTTCTTGAGACTTTGATACTTTTGCGTCTATCTTTCAAACGGAATTCGATATCGTCATCTAAATTACATGGATGGTGTGTCAAGGATAGCTTAACAAACAGCGTAGGAATGAAGGTTGTAGATGCTATGGGTCATGAGATATATTCTCTCATATGGACATGTAATGGGTTTGACAAAGCTTACACTTGTGTTTCTTGAGACTTGGATGCTTCTGCGTCTATTTTTCAAATGGAATTCGACATCGTCATCTAAATTGCATGGATGGTGTGTCAAGGATAGCTTAGCAAACAACGTATGTCAAGGATAGCTTAACAAACAACGTAAGAAGGAAGACTGTAGATGTAATGGGTCATGAGATATTTGCTCCCATATGGACATGTAATGGGTTTGACAAAGCTTACCCTTGTATTTCTTGAGACTTTGATGCTTCTGCGTCTTTCAAACGGAATTCGATATCGTCATCTAAATTGCATGGATGGTGTGTCAAGTATAGCTTAACAAACAACGTGAGAAGGAAGACTGTAGATGTAATGGGTCATGAGATATTTGCTCCCATATGGACACCGTGGTGCAATGGTTAGCACGTCCGCCTTGCACTCAGAAGGTCTGCGGTTCAAATCCTAGGCCAAGCAACATCAAATTTTCAACGTTGGCAAAATTCCCCCTCAGTAATGCTGGCGACATTTCCTGAGTATTTAAGCCATGAAAAACTTCTCTACAAGTGGTGTCGTAAGACACGCCGTTCGGACTCGGCAATAAAAAGTAGGTCCCATATCATTGAGCCAATATGAATCGGCGTGCACTCGTTGATATGAGAGAAGTCTCCCTTGTCCCATCTGGGATGTTTGTGGAACAATTATTATTATTATGGACATGTAATGGGTTTGACAAAGCTTGCCCTTGTATTTCTTGAGACTTTGATGCTTCTGCGTCTATCTTTCAAACGGAATTCGATATCGTCATCTAAATTGCATGGATGGTGTGTCAAGGATAGCTTAACAAACAGCGTAAGAAGGAAGACTGTAGATATAATGGGTCATGAGATATTTGCTCTCATATGGACATGTAATGGTTTGTCATAGCTTACCCTTGTATTTCTCGAGACTTTGATGCTTCTGCGTCTATCTTTCAAACGGAATTCGATATCGTCATCTAAATTGCATGGATGGTGTGTCAAGGATAGCTTAACAAACAGCGTAAGAAAGAAGGTTGTAGATGCTATGGGTCATCAGATATATGCTCTCATATGGACATGTAATGGGTTTGACAAAGCTTACACTTGTGTTTCTTGAGACTTGGATGCTTCTGCGTCTATCTTTCAAACGAAATTCGATATCGTCATCTAAATTGCATGGATGGTGTGTCAAGGATAGCTTAACAAACAGCGTAAGAAAGAAGATTGTAGATGCTATGGGTCATGAGATATATGCTCTCATATGGACATGTAATGGGTTTGACAAAGCTTACCCTTGTATTTCTTGAGACTTTGATGCTTCTGCGTCTATCTTTCAAACGGAATTCGATATCGTCATCTAAATTGCATGGATGGTGTGTCAAGGATAGCTTAACAAACAACGTGAGAAGGAAGACTGTAGATGTAATGGGTCATGAAATATTTGCTCCCATTTGGGCATGTAATGTTTTTGTCATAGCTTACCCTTGTATTTCTTGAGACTTGGGTGGTTCTGCGTCTATCTTTCAAACGGCATTCATATCATCATCTAAATTGCATGGATTGTGTGTCAACGATCGCTTAACAAACAACGTAAGAAGGAACACTGTAGATGTAATGGGTCATGAGATATTTGCTCCCATATGGACATGTAATGGGTTTGACAAAGCTTACACTTGTGTTTCTTGAGACTTGGATGCTTCTGCGTCTATCTTTCAAACGGAATTCGATATCATCATCTAAATTGCATGGATTGTGTGTCAAGGATAGCTTAACAAACAACGTAAGAAGGAAGACTGTAGATGTAATGGGTCATGAGATATTTGCTCCCATATGGACATGTAATGGATTTGACAGAGCTTACCCTTGTATTTCTTGAGACTTTGATACTTTTGCGTCTATCTTTCAAACGGAATTCGATATCGTCATCTAAATTACATGGATGGTGTGTCAAGGATAGCTTAACAAACAGCGTAGGAATGAAGGTTGTAGATGCTATGGGTCATGAGATATATTCTCTCATATGGACATGTAATGGGTTTGACAAACCTTACACTTGTGTTTCTTGAGACTTGGATGCTTCTGCGTCTATTTTTCAAATGGAATTCGACATCGTCATCTAAATTGCATGGATGGTGTGTCAAGGATAGCTTAGCAAACAACGTAAGAAGGAAGACTGTAGATGTAATGGGTCATGAGATATTTGCTCCCGTATGGACATGTAATGGGTTTGACAAAGCTTATCCTTGTATTTCTTGAGACTTTGATGCTTCTGCGTCTATCTTTCAAACGGAATTCGATATCGTCATCTAAATTGCATGGATGGTGTGTCAAGGATAGCTTAGCAAACAGCGTAAGAAAGAAGGTTGTAGAAGCTATGGGTCGTAAGATATATGCTCTCATATGGACATGTAATGGGTTTGACAAAACTTACCCTTGAATTTCTTGAGACTTTGATGCTTCTGCGTCTATCTTTCAAACGGAATTCGATATCGTCATCTAAATTGCATGGATGGGGTGTCAAGGATAGCTTAACATACAACGTAAGAAGGAAGACTGTAGATGTAATGGGTCATGAGATATTTGCTCCCATATGGACATGTAATGGGTTTGACAAAGCTTACCCTTGTATTTCTTGAGACTCTGATGCTTCTGCGTCTATCTTTCAAACGGAATTCGATATCGTCATCTAAATTGCATGGATGGTGCGTCAAGGATAGCTTAGCGAACAACGTAAGAAGGAAGACTGTAGATGTAATGGGTCATGAGATATTTGCTCCCATATGGACATGTAATGGGTTTGACAAAGCTTACCCTTGTATTTCTTGAGACTTTGATGCTTCTGCGTCTATCTTTCAAACGGAATTCGATATCGTCATCTAAATTGCATGGGTGGTGTGTCGAGGATAGCTTAGCAAACAGCGTAAGAAAGAAGGTTGTAGATGCTATGGGTCATAAGATATATGCTCTCATATGGACATGTAATGGGTTTGCAAAGCTTACCCTTGTATTTCTTGAGACTTTGATGCTTCTGCGTCTATCTTTCAAAGGGAATTCGATATCATCATCTAAATTGCATGGATGGGGTGTGAAGGATAGCTTAACAAACAACGTAAGAAGGATGACTGTAGATGTAATGGGTCATGAGATATTTGCTCCCATATGGACATGTAATGGGTTTGACAAAGCTTACACTTGTATTTCTTGAGACTCTGATGCTTCTGCGTCTATCTTTCAAATGGAATTAGATATCGTCATCTAAATTGCATGGAGTGTGTGTTAAGGATAGCTTAGCGAACAACGTAAGAAGGAAGACTGTAGATGTAATGGGTCATGAGATATTTGCTCCCATATGGACATGTAATGGGTTTGACAAAGCTTACCCTTGTATTTCTTAAGACTTTGATGCTTCTGCGTCTATCTTTCAAACGGAATTCGATATCGTCATCTAAATTGCATGGATTGTGTGTCAAGGATATCTTAACAAACAACGTAAGAAGGAAGACTGTAGATGTAATGGGTCATGAGATATTTGCTCCCATATGGACATGTAATGGGTTTGGCAAAGCTTACCC
The DNA here is from genome assembly GCF_047663935.1 of Musca autumnalis. Classification (NCBI taxonomy): domain Eukaryota; kingdom Metazoa; phylum Arthropoda; class Insecta; order Diptera; family Muscidae; genus Musca; species Musca autumnalis. The sequence goes on from NW_027411733.1 coordinate 187,495, forward strand.
TTGTATTTCTTGAGACTTTGATGCTTCTGCGTCTATCTTTCAAACGGGATTCGATATCGTCATCTAAATTGCATGGATGGTGTGTCAAGGATAGCTTAACAAACAGCGTAAGAAGGACATGTAATGGGTTTGTCATAGCTTACCCTTGTATTTCTTGAGACTTTGATGCTTCTGCGTCTATCTTTCAAACGGAATTCGATATCGTCATCAAAATTGCATGGATGGTGTGTCAAGGATAGCTTAACAAACAACGTAAGAAGGAAGATTGTAGATGTAATGGGTCATGAGATATTTGCTCCCATATGGACAGGAAATGGGTTTGACAAAGCTTACCCTTGTATTTCTTGAGACTTTGATGCTTCTGCGTCTGTCTTTCAAACGGAATTCAATATCGTCATCTAAAGTGCATGGATGGTGTGTCAAGGATAGCTTAACAAACAGCGTAAGAAAGAAGGTTGTAGATGCTATGGATCATGAGATATATGCTATCATATGGACATGTAATGTGTTTGACAAAGCTTACACTTGTTTTTCTTGAGACTTGGATGCTTCTGCGTCTATCTTTCAAACGGAATTCGATATCATCATCTAAATTGCATGGAATGCGTGTCAAGGATAGCTTAACAAACAGCGTAAGAAGGAAGACTGTAGATGTAATGGGTCATGAGATATTTGCTCCCATATGGACATGTAATGGGTTTGACAAAGCTTACCCTTGTATTTCTTGAGACTTTGATGCTTCTGCGTCTATCTTTCAATCGGAATTCGATATCGTCAGCTAAATTGCATGGATGGTGTGTCAAGGATAGCTTAGCGAACAACGTAAGAAGGAAGACTGTAGATGTAATGGGTCATGAGATATTTGCTCCCATATGGACATGTAATGGGTTTGACAAAGCTTACCCTTGTATTTCTTGAGACTTTGATGCTTCTGCGTCTATCTTTCAAACGGAATTCGATATCGTCATCTAAATTGCATGGGTGGTGTGTCGAGGATAGCTTAGCAAACAGCGTAAGAAAGAAGGTTGTAGATGCTATGGGTCATAAGATATATGCTCTCATATGGACATGTAATGGGTTTGCAAAGCTTACCCTTGTATTTCTTGAGACTTTGATGCTTCTGCGTCTATCTTTCAAAGGGAATTCGATATCATCATCTAAATTGCATGGATGGGGTGTGAAGGATAGCTTAACAAACAACGTAAGAAGGATGACTGTAGATGTAATGGGTCATGAGATATTTGCTCCCATATGGACATGTAATGGGTTTGACAAAGCTTACACTTGTATTTCTTGAGACTCTGATGCTTCTGCGTCTATCTTTCAAATGGAATTAGATATCGTCATCTAAATTGCATGGAGTGTGTGTTAAGGATAGCTTAGCGAACAACGTAAGAAGGAAGACTGTAGATGTAATGGGTCATGAGATATTTGCTCCCATATGGACATGTAATGGGTTTGACAAAGCTTACCCTTGTATTTCTTAAGACTTTGATGCTTCTGCGTCTATCTTTCAAACGGAATTCGATATCGTCATCTAAATTGCATGGATTGTGTGTCAAGGATATCTTAACAAACAACGTAAGAAGGAAGACTGTAGATGTAATGGGTCATGAGATATTTGCTCCCATATGGACATGTAATGTGTTTGGCAAAGCTTACCCTTGTATTTCTTGAGACTTTGATGCTTCTGCGTCTATCTTTCAAACGGGATTCGATATCGTCATCTAAATTGCATGGATGGTGTGTCAAGGATAGCTTAACAAACAGCGTAAGAAGGACATGTAATGGGTTTGTCATAGCTTACCCTTGTATTTCTTGAGACTTTGATGCTTCTGCGTCTATCTTTCAAACGGAATTCGATATCGTCATCAAAATTGCATGGATGGTGTGTCAAGGATAGCTTAACAAACAACGTAAGAAGGAAGATTGTAGATGTAATGGGTCATGAGATATTTGCTCCCATATGGACAGGAAATGGGTTTGACAAAGCTTACCCTTGTATTTCTTGAGACTTTGATGCTTCTGCGTCTGTCTTTCAAACGGAATTCAATATCGTCATCTAAAGTGCATGGATGGTGTGTCAAGGATAGCTTAACAAACAGCGTAAGAAAGAAGGTTGTAGATGCTATGGATCATGAGATATATGCTATCATATGGACATGTAATGTGTTTCACAAAGCTTACACTTGTTTTTCTTGAGACTTGGATGCTTCTGCGTCTATCTTTCAAACGGAATTCGATATCATCATCTAAATTGCATGGAATGCGTGTCAAGGATAGCTTAACAAACAGCGTAAGAAGGAAGACTGTAGATGTAATGGGTCATGAGATATTTGCTCCCATATGGACATGTAATGGGTTTGACAAAGCTTACCCTTGTATTTCTTGAGACTTTGATGCTTCTGCGTCTATCTTTCAATCGGAATTCGATATCGTCAGCTAAATTGCATGGATGGTGTGTCAAGGATAGCTTAACAAACAACGTGAGAAGGAAGACTGTAGATGTAATGGGTCATGAAATATTTGCTCCCATATGGGCATGTAATGGGTTTGTCGTAGCTTACCCTTGTATTTCTTGAGACTTGGGTGGTTCTGCGTCTATCTTTCAAACGGAATTCGATATCATCATCTAAATTGCATGGATGGTGTGTCAAGGATAGCTTAGCAAACAACGTAAAAAGGAAGACTGTAGATGTAATGGGTCATGAGATATTTGCTCCCATATGGACATGTAATGGATTTGACAAAGCTTACCCTTGTATTTCTTGAGACTTTGATGCTTCTGCGTCTATCTTTCAAACGGAATTCGATATCGTCATCTAAATTGCATGGATTGTGTGTCAAGGATAGCTTAACAAACAGCGTGAGAAGGATGACTGTAGATGTAATGGGTCATGAGATATTTGCTCCCATATGGACATGTAATGGATTTGACAAAGCTTACCCTTGTATTTCTTGAGACTTTGATGCTTCTGCGTCTATTTTTCAAACGGAATTCGATATCGTCATCTAAATTGCATTGATTGTGTGTCAAGGATAGCTTGGCAAACAACGTAAGAAGGAAGACTGTAGATGTAATGGGTCATGAGATATTTGCTCCCATATGGACATGTAATGGGTTTGACAAAGCTTACCCTTGTATTTCTTGAGACTTTGATGCTTCTGCGTCTATCTTTCAAACGGAATTCGATATCGTCATCTAAATTGCATGTATGGTGTATCAAGGATAGCTTAGCAAACAACGTAAGAAGGAAGACTGTAGATGTAATGGGCCATGAGATATTTGCTCCCATATGGACATGTAATGGGTTTGACAAAGCTTACCCTTGTATTTCTTGAGACTTTGATGCTTCTGCGTCTATCTTTCAAACGGAATTCGATATCGTCATCTAAATTGCATGGATGGTGTGTCAAGGATAGCTTAGCAAACAGAGTGAGAAAGAAGGTTGTAGATGCTATGGGTCATGAGATATATGCTCTCATATGGACATGTAATGGATTTGACAAAGCTTACACTTGTGTTTCTTGAGACTTGGATGCTTCTGCGTCTATCTTTCAAACGGAATTCGATATCATCATCTAAATTGCATGGATGGTGTGTCAAGGATAGCTTAACAAACAACGTAAGAAGGAAGACTGTAGATGTAATGGGTCATGAGATATTTGCTCCCATATGGACATGTAATGGGTTTGACAAAACTTGCCCTTGTATTTCTTGAGACTTTGATGCTTCTGCGTCTATCTTTCAAACGGAATTCGATATCGTCATCTAAATTGCATGGATGGTGTGTCAAGGATAGCTTAACAAACAACGTGAGAAGGAAGACTGTAGATGTAATGGGTCATGAGATATTTGCTCCCATATGGACATGTAATGGGTTTGTCATAGCTTACCCTTGTATTTCTTGAGACTTTGATGCTTCTGCGTCTATCTTTCAAACGGAATTCGATATCGTCATCTAAATTGCATGGATTGTGTGTCAAGGATAGCTTAGCAAACAACGTAAGAAGGAAGACTGTACATGTAATGGGTCATGAGATATTTGCTCCCATATGGACATGTAATGGGTTTGACAAAGCTTACCCTTGTATTTCTTGAGACTTTGCTGCTTCTGCGTCTATCTTTCAAACGGAATTCGATATCGTCATATAAATTGCATGGATGGTGTGTCAAGGATAGCTTAACAAACAGCGTAAGAAAGAAGGTTGTAGATGCTATGGGTCATGAGATATATGCTTTCATATGGACATGTAATGGGTTTGACAAAGGTTACACTTGTGTTTCTTGAGACTTGGATGCTTCTGCGTCTATCTTTCAAACGGAATTCGATATCGTCATCTAAATTGCATGGATGTGTGTCAAGGATAGCTTAAGAAACAACGTAAGAAGGAAGACTGTAGATGTAATGGGTCATGAGATATTTGCTCCCATATGGACATGTAATGGATTTGACAAAGCTTACCCTTGTATTTCTTGAGACTTTGATGCTTCTGCGTCTATCTTTCAAACGGAATTCGATATCGTCATCTAAATTGCATGGATTGTGTGTCAAGGATAGCTTAACAAACAACGTAGGAAAGAAGACTGTAGATGTAATGGGTCATGAGATATTTGCTCCCATATGGACATGTAATGGGTTTGACAAAACTTACCCTTGTATTTCTTGAGACTTTGATGCTTCTGCGTCTATCTTTCAAACGGAATTCGATATCGTCATCTAAATTGCATGGATTGTGTGTCAAGGATAGCTTAACAAACAACGTAAGAAGGAAAACTGTAGATGTAATGGGTCATGAGATATTTGCTCCCATATGGACATGTAATGGATTTGACAAAGCTTACCCTTGTATTTCTTGAGACTTTGATGATTCTGCGTCTATCTTTCAAACGGAATTCGATATCGTCATCTAAATTGCATGGATGGTGTGTCAAGGATAGCTTAACAAACAGCGTAAGAAAGAAGGCTGTAGATGCTATGGGTAATGAGATATATGCTCTCACATGGACATGTAATGGGTTTGACAAAGCTTACACTTGTGTTTCTTGAGACTTGGATGCTTCTGCGTCTATCTTTCAAACGGAATTAGATATCATCATCTAAATTGCATGGATGGTGTGTCAAGGATAGCTTAACAAACAACGTAAGAAGGAAGACCGTAGATGTAATGGGTTATGAGATATTTGCTCCCATATGGACATGTAATGGGTTTGACATAGCTTACCCTTGTATTTCTTGAGACTTTGATGCTTATGCGTCTATCTTTCAAACGGAATTCGATATCGTCATCTAAATTGCATGGATTGTGTGTCAAGGATAGCTTAACAAACAACGTAAGAAAGAAGACTGTAGATGTAATGGGTCATGAGATATTTGCTCCCATATGGACATGTAATGGGTTTGACAAAGCTTACCCTTGTATTTCTTGAGACTTTGATGCTTCTGCGTCTAACTTTCAAACGGAATTCGATATCGTCATCTAAATTGCATGGATGGTGTGTCAAGGATAGCTTAACAAACAACATAAGAAAGAAGACTGTAGATGTAATGGGTCATGAGATATTTGCTCCCATATGGACATGTAATGGGTTTGACAAAGCTTACCCTTGTATTTCTTGAGACTTTGATGCTTCTGCGTCTATCTTTCAAACGGAATTCGATATCGTCATCTAAATTGCATGGATGGTGCGTCAAGGATAGCTTAACAAACAACGTGAGAAGGAAGACTGTAGATGTAATGGGTCGGGATATATTTGCTCCCATATGGACATGTAATGGGTTTGTCATAGCTTACCCTTGTATTTCTTGAGACTTTGATGCTTCTGCGTCTATCTTTCAAACGGAATTCGATATCGTCATCTAAATTGCATGGATTGTGTGTCAAGGATAGCTTAGCAAACAACGTAAGAAGGAAGACTGTAGATGTAATGGGTCATGAGATATTTGCTCCCATATGGACATGTAATGGGTTTGACAAAGCTTACCCTTGTATTTCTTGAGACTTTGATGCTTCTGCGTCTATCTTTCAAACGGAATTCGATATCGTCATATAAATTGCATGGATGGTGTGTCAAGGATAGCTTAACAAACAGCGTAAGAAAGAAGGTTGTAGATGCTATGGGTCATAAGATATATGCTCTCATATGGACATGTAATGGGTTTGACAAAGCTTACACTTGTGTTTCTTGAGACTTGGATGCTTCTGCGTCTATCTTTCAAACGGAATTCGATATCGTCATCTAAATTGCATGGATGTGTGTCAATGATAGCTTAACAAACAACGTAAGAAGGAAGACTGTAGATGTAATGGGTCATGAGACATTTGCTCCCATATGGACATGTAATGGGTTTGACAAAGCTTACCCTTGAATTTCTTGAGACTTTGATGCTTCTGCGTCTATCTTTCAAACGGAATACGATATCGTGTATCTAAATTGCATAGATGGTGTGTCAAGGATAGCTTAACAAACAACGTAAGAAGGAAGACTGTAGATGTAATGGGTCATGAGATATTTGCTCCCATATGGACATGTAATGGGTTTGACAAAACTTACCCTTGTATTTCTTGAGACTTTGATGCTTCTGCGTCTATCTTTCAAACGGAATTCGATATCGTCATCTAAATTGCATGGATGGTATGTCAAGGGTAGCTTAATAAACAACGTGAGAAGGAAGACTGTAGATGTAATGGGTCATTAGATATTTGCTCCCATATGGACATGTAATGGGTTTGTCATAGCTTACCCTTGTATTTCTTGAGACTTGGATGCTTCTGCGTCTATCTTTCAAACGGAATTCGATATCATCATCTAAATTGCATGGATGGTGTGTCAAGGATAGCTTAACAAACAGCATAAGAAGGAGGACTGTGGATGTAATGGGTTTGTCATAGCTTACCCTTGTATTTCTTGAGACTTGGATGCTTCTGCGTCTATCTTTCAAACGGAATTCGATATCGTCATCTAAATTGCATGGATGGTGTGTCAAGGATAGCTTAACAAACAGCGTAAGAAAGAAGGTTGTAGATGCTATGGGTCATGAGATATATGCTCTCATATGGACATGTAATGGGTTTGACAAAGCTTACCCTTGTATTTCTTGAGACTTTGATGCTTCTGCGTCTATCTTTCAAACGGAATTCGATATCGTCATCTAAATTGCATGGATGGTGTGTCAAGGATAGCTTTAGCTTAACAAACAACGTGAGAAGGAAGACTGTAGATGTAATGGGTCATGAGATATTTGCTCCCATATGGACATGTAATGGATTTGACAAAGCTTACCCTTGTATTTCTTGAGACTTTGATGCTTCTGCGTCTATCTTTCACACGGAATTCGATATCGTCATCTAAATTGCATGGATGGTGTGTCAAGGATAGCTTAACAAACAGCGTAAGAAAGAAGGTTGTAGATGCTATGGGTAATGAGATATATGATCTCATATGGACATGTAATGGGTTTGACAAAGCTTACACTAGTGTTTCTTGAACGTTGGATGCTTCTGCGTCTATCTTTCAAACGGAATTCGATATCATTATCTAAATTGCATGGATGGTGTGTCAAGGAGAGCTTAACAAACAACGTAAGAAGATAGACCGTAGATGTAATGGGTTATTAGATATTTGCTCCCATATGGACATGTAATGGGTTTGACATAGCTTACCCTTGTATTTCTTGAGACTTTGATGCTTCTGCCTCTATCTTTCAAACGGAATTCGATATCGTCATCTAAATTGATTGCATTGTGTGTCAAGGATAGCTTAACAAACAACGTAGAAAAAAAGACAGTAGATGTAATGGGTCATGAGATATTTGCTCCCAAATGGCCATGTAATGTGTTTGACAAAGCTTACCCTTGTATTTCTTGAGACTTTGATGCTTCTGCGTCTATCTTTCAAACGGAATTCGATATCGTCATCTAAATTGCATGGATGATGTGTCAAGGATAGCTTAACAAACAACATAAGAAAGAAGACTGTAGAAATGGGTCATGAGATATTTGCTCCCATATGGACATGTAATGGGTTTGACAAAGCTTACCCTTGTATTTCTTGAGACTTTGATGCTTCTGCGTCTATCTTTCAAACGGAATTCGATATCGTCATCTAAATTGCATGGATGGTGTGTCAAGGATAGCTTAACAAACATCGTGAGAAGGAAGATTGTAGATGTAATGGGTCATGAAATATTTGCTCCCATATGGGCATGTAATGGGTTTGTCATAGCTTACCCTTGTATTTCTTGAGACTTGGGTGGTTCTGCGTCTATCTTTCAAACGGAATTCGATATCATAATATAATTTGCATGGATGGTATGTCAAGGATAGCTTAACAAACAACGCAAGAGGGAAGATTGTAGATGCTATGGGTCATGAGATATATGCTCCAATATGGACATGTAATGGGTTTGACAAAGCTTACATTTGTTTTTCTTGAGACTTGGATGCTTCTGCGTCTATCTTTCAAAGGGAATTCGATATCATCATCTAAATTGCATGGATTGTGTGTCAAGGATAGCTTAACAAACAACGTAAGAAGGAAGACTGTAGATGTAATGGTTCATGAGATATTTGCTCCCATATGGACATGTAATGGATTTGACAAAGCTTACCCTTGTATTTCTTGAGACTTTGATGCTTCTGCGTCTATCTTTCAAACGGAATTCGATATCGTCATCTAAATTGCATGGATTGTGTGTCAAGGATAGCTTAACAAACAACGTAAGAAAGAAGACTGTAGATGTAATGGGTCATGAGATATTTGCTCCCATATGGACATGTAATAGGTTTGACAAAACTTACCCTTGTATTTCTTGAGACTTTGATGCTTCTGAGTCTATCTTTCAAACGGAATTCGATATCGTAATCTAAATTGCATGGATGGTGTGTCAAGGATAGCTTAACAAACAACGTAAGAGGGAAGAGTGTAGATGCTATGGGTCATGAGATATATGCTCTCATATGGACATGTAATGGGTTTGACAAAGCTTACACTTGTGTTTCTTGAGACTTTGATGCTTCTGCTTCTATCTTTCAAACGGAATTCGATATCATCATCTAAATTGCATGGATTGTGTGTCAAGGATAGCTTAACAAACAACGTAAGAAGAAAGACTGTAGATGTAATGGGTCATGAGATATTTGCTCCCATATGGACATGTAATGGATTTGACAAGGCTTACCCTTGTATTTCTTGAGACCTTGATGCTTCTGCGTCTATCTTTCAAACGGAATTCGATATCGTCATATAAATTGCATGGATGGTGTGTCAAGGATAGCTTAACAAACAGCGTAAGAAAGAAGGTTGTAGATGCTATGGGTCATGAGATATATGCTCTCATATGGACATGTAATGGGTTTGACAAAGCTTACACTTGTTTTTCTTGAGACTTGGATGCTTCTGCGTCTATCCTTCAAACGGAATTCGATATCGTCGTCTAAATTGCATGGATGGTGTGTCAAGGTTTGCTTAACAAACAACGTAAGAAGGAAGGCTGTAGATGTAATGGGTCATGAGATATTTGCTCCCATATGGACATGTAATGTGTTTGACAAAACTTACCCTTGTATTTCTTGAGACTTTGATGCTTCTGCGTCTATCTTTCAAACGGAATTCGATATCGTCATCTAAATTGCATGGATGGTGTGTCAAGGATAGCTTAAAAAACAACGTAAGAGGGAAGATTGTAGATGCTATGGGTCATGAGATATATGCTCTCATATGGACATGTAATGGGTTTGACAAAGCTTACACTTGTTTTTCTTGAGACTTGGATGCTTCTGCGTCTATCTATCGAACGGAATTCGATATCATCATCTAAATTGCATGGATTGTGTGTCAAGCATAGCTTAACAAACAACGTAAGAAAGAAGACTGTAGATGTAATGGGTTATGAGATATTTGCTCCCATATGGACATGTAATGGGTTTGACAAAGCTTACCCTTGTATTTCTTAAGACTTTGATGCTTCTGCGTCAATCTTTCAAATGGAATTCGATATCGTCATCTAAATTGCGTGGATGGTGTGTCAAGGATAGCTTAACAAACAACGTAAGAAGGAAGACTGTAGATGTAATGGGTCATGAGATATTTGCTCCCATATGGACATGTAATGGATTTGACAAAGCTTACCCTTGTATTTCTTGAGACTTTGATGCTTCTGCGTCTATCTTTCAAACGGAATTCGATATCGTCATATAAATTGCATGGATTGTGTGTCAAGGATATCTTAGCAAACAACGTAAAAAGGAAGACTGTAGATGTAATGGGTCATGAGATATTTGCTCCCATATGGACATGTAATGGGTTTGACAAAGCTTACCCTTGTATTTCTTGAGACTTTGATGCTTCTGCGTCTATCTTTCAAACAACGTAAGAGGGAAGATTGTAGATGCTATGGGTCATGAGATATATGCTCTCATATGGACATGTAATGGGTTTGACAAAGCTTACCCCTGTATTTCTTGAAACTTTGATGCGTCTGCGTCTATCTTTCAAACGGAATTCGATATCATCATCTAAATTGCATGGATGGTGTGTCAAGGATAGCTTAACAAAAAACGTAAGAGAGAAGATTGTAGATGCTATGGGTCATGAGATATATGCTCTCATATGGACATGTAATGGGTTGGACAAAGCTTACACTTGTTTTTCTTGAGACTTGGATGCTTCTGCGTCTATCTATCGAACGGAATTCGATATCATCATCTAAATTGCATGGATGGTGTGTCAAGGATTGCTTAACAAACAACGTAAGAAGGAAGGCTGTAGATGCTATGGGTCATGAGATATATGCTCTCATATGGACATGTAATGGGTTTGACAAAGCTTACACTTGTTTTTCTTGAGACTTGGATGCTTCTGCGTCTATCTATCGAACGGAATTCGATATCATCATCTAAATTGCATGGATTGTGTGTCAAGCATAGCTTAACAAACAACGTAAGAAAGAAGACTGTAGATGTAATGGGTTATGAGATATTTGCTCCCATATGGACATGTAATGGGTTTGACAAAGCTTACCCTTGTATTTCTTAAGACTTTGATGCTTCTGCGTCAATCTTTCAAATGGAATTCGATATCGTCATCTAAATTGCATGGATGGTGTGTCAAGGATAGCTTAACAAACAACGTATAGAAGGAAGACTGTAGATGTAATGGGTCATGAGATATTTGCTCCCATATGGACATGTAATGGATTTGACAAAGCTTACCCTTGTATTTCTTGAGACTTTGATGCTTCTGCGTCTATCTTTCAAACGGAATTCGATATCGTCATATAAATTGCATGGATTGTGTGTCAAGGATAGCTTAGCAAACAACGTAAGAAGGAAGACTGTAGATGTAATGGGTCATGAGATATTTGCTCCCATATGGACATGTAATGGGTTTGACAAAGCTTACCCTTGTATTTCTTGAGACTTTGATGCTTCTGCGTCTATCTTTCAAACAACGTAAGAGGGAAGATTGTAGATGCTATGGGTCATGAGATATATGCTCTCATATGGACATGTAATGGGTTTGACAAAGCTTACCCTTGTATTTCTTGAGACTTTGATGCGTCTGCGTCTATCTTTCAAACGAAATTCGATATCATCATCTAAATTGCATGGATGGTGTGTCAAGGATAGCTTAACAAAAAACGTAAGAGAGAAGATTGTAGATGCTATGGGTCATGAGATATTTGCTCCCATATGGACATGTAATGTGTTTGACAAAACTTACCCTTGTATTTCTTGAGACTTTGATGCTTCTGCGTCTACCTTTCAAACGGAATTCGATATCGTCATCTAAATTGCATGGATGGTGTGTCAAGGATAGCTTAACAAACAACGTAAGAGGGAAGATTGTAGATGCTATGGGTCATGAGATATATGCTCTCATATGGACATGTAATGGGTTTGACAAAGCTTACACTTGTTTTTCTTGAGACTTGGATGCTTCTGCGTCTATCTATCGAACGGAATTCGATATCATCATCTAAATTGCATGGATTGTGTGTCAAGCATAGCTTAACAAACAACGTAACAAAGAAGACTGTAGATGAAATGGGTTATGAGATATTTGCTCCCATATGGACATGTAATGGGTTTGACAAAGCTTACCCTTGTATTTCTTAAGACTTTGATGTTTCTGCGTCAATCTTTCAAATGGAATTCGATATCGTCATCTAAATTGCATGGATGGTGTATCAAGGATAGCTTAACAAGCAACGTAAGAAGGAAGAGTGTAGATGTAATAGGTCATGAGATATTTGCTCCCATATTGACATGTAATGGATTTGACAAAGCTTACCCTTGTATTTCTTGAGACTTTGATGCTTCTGCGTCTATCTTTCAAACGGAATTCGGTATCGTCATATAAATTGCATGGATTGTGTGTCAAGAATAGCTTAGCAAACAACGTAAGAAGGAAGACTGTAGATGTAATGGGTCATGAGATATTTGCTCCCATATGGACATGTAATGGGTTTGACAAAGCTTACCTTGTATTTCTTGAGACTTTGATGCTTCTGCGTCTATCTTTCAAACAACGTAAGAGGGAAGATTGTAGATGCTATGGGTCATGAGATATATGCTCTCATATGGACATGTAATGGGTTTGACAAAGCTTACCCTTGTATTTCTTGAGACTTTGATGCGTCTGCGTCTATCTTTCAAACGGAATTCGATATCATCATCTAAATTGCATGGATGGTGTGTCAAGGATAGCTTAACAAACAACGTAAGAGAGAAGATTGTAGATGCTATGGGTCATGAGATATATGCTCTCATATGGACATGTAATGGGTTTGACAAAGCTTACACTTGTTTTTCTTGAGACTTGGATGCTTCTGCGTCTATCTTTCAAACGGATATCATCATCTAAATTGCATGGATTGTGTGTCAAGGATAGCTTAACAAACCACGTAAGAGGGAAGATTGTAGATGCTATGGGTCATGAGATTTTTGCTCCCATATGGTCATGTAATGGATTTGATCTTTCAAACGGAATTCGATATCGTCATCTAAATTGCATGGATGTGTGTGTCAAGGATAGCTTAACGAACAACGTAAGAGGGAAGATTGTAGATGTAATGGGTCATGAGATATTTGCTCCCATATGGACATGTAATGGGTTTGACAAAGCTTACCCTTGTATTTCTTGAGACTTTGATGCTTCTGCGTCTATCTTTCAAACGGAATTCGATATCGTCATCTAAATTGCATGGATGGTGTGTCAAGGATAGCTTAACAAACATCGTAAGAAAGAAGACTGTAGATGTAATGGGTCATGAGATATTTGCTCCCATATGGACATGTAATGGGTTTGACAAAGCTTACCGTTGTATTTCTTGAGACTTTGATGCTTCTGCGTCTATATTTCAAACGGAATTCGATATCATCATCTAAATTGCATGGATGGTGTGTCAAGGATAGCTTAACAAACAACGTGAGAAGGAAGATTGTAGATGTAATGGGTCATGAGATATTTGCTCCCATATGGACATGTAATGGGTTTGACAAAGCTTACCCTTGTATTTCTTGAGACTTGGATGCTTCTGCGTCTATCTTTCAAACGGAATTCGATATCATCATCTAAATTGCATGGATTGTGCGTCAAGGATAGCTTAACAAACAACGTTAGAAGGAAGACTGTAGATGTAATGGGTCGTGAGATATTTGCTCCCATATGGACATGTAATGGGTTTGACAAAGCTTACCCTTGTATTTCTTGAGACTTTGATGCTTCTGCGTCAATCTTTCAAATGGTATTCGATATCGTCATCTAAATTGCATGGATGGTGTGTCAAGGATAGCTTAACAAACAACGTAAGAAGGAAGACTGTAGATGTAATGGGTCATGAGATATTTGCTCCCATATGGACATGTAATGGATTTGACAAAGCTTACCCTTGTATTTCTTGGGACTTTGATGCTTCTGCGTCTATCTTTCAAACGGAATTCGATATCGTCATCTAAATTGCATGGATGGTGTGTCAAGGATAGCTTAACAAACAACGTAAGAAAGAAGACTGTAGATGTAATGGGTCATGAGATATTTGCTCCCATATGGACATGTAATGGGTTTGACAAAGCTTACACTTGTGTTTCTTGGGACTTGGATGCTTCTGCGTCTATCTTTCAAACGGAATTCGATATCATCATCTAAATTGCATGGATGGTGTGTCAAGGATGGCTTAACAAACAACGTAAGAGGGAAGATTGTAGATGCTATGGGTCATGAGATATATGCTCTCATATGGACATGTAATGGGTTTGACAAAGCTTACACTTGTGTTTCTTGAGACTTTGATGCTTCTGCGTCTATCTTTCAAACGGAATTCGATATCATCATCTAAATTGCATGGATTGTGTGTCAAGGATAGCTTAACAAACAACGTAAGAAGGAAGACTGTAGATGTAATGGGTCATGAGATATTTGCTCCCATATGGACATGTAATGGATTTGACAAAGCTTACCCTTGTATTTCTTGAGACTTTGATGCTTCTGCGTCTATCTTTCAAACGGAATTCGATATCGTCATATAAATTGCATGGATGGTGTGTCAAGGATAGCTTAACAAACAGCGTAAGAAAGAAGGTTGTAGATGCTATGGGTCATGAGATATATGCTCTCATATGGACATGTAATGGGTTTGACAAAGCTTACACTTGTTTTTCTTGAGTCTTGGATGCTTCTGCGTCTATCTTTCAAACGGAATTCGATATCGTCGTCTAAATTGCATGGATGGTGTGTCAAGGATTGCCTAACAAACAACGTAAGAAGGAAGGCTGTAGATGTAACGGGTCATGAGATATTTGTTCCCATATGGACATGTAATGTGTTTGACAAAACTTACCCTTGTATTTCTTAAGACTTTGATGCTTCTGCGTCTATCTTTCAAACGGAATTCGATATCGTCATCTAAATTGCATGGATGGTGTGTCAAGGATAGCTTAACAAACAATGTAAGAGGGAAGATTGTAGATGCTATGGGTCATGAGATATATGCTCTCATATGGACATGTAATGGGTTTGACAAAGCTTACCCTTGTATTTCTTAAGACTTTGATGCTTCTGCGTCAATCTTTCAAATGGAATTGGATGGTGTGTCAAGGATAGCTTAACAAACAACGTAAGAAGGAAGACTGTAGATGTAATGGGTCATGAGATATTTGCTCCCATATGGACATATAATGGATTTGACAAAGCTTACCCTAGTATTTCTTGAGACTTTGATGCTTCTGCGTCTATCTTTCAAACGGATATCATCATCTAAATTGCATGGATTGTGTGTCAAGGATAGCTTAACAAACCACGTAAGAGGGAAGATTGTAGATGCTATGGGTCATGAGATTTTTGCTCCCATATGGTCATGTAATGGATTTGATCTTTCAAACGGAATTCGATATCGTCATCTAAATTGCATGGATGTGTGTGTCAAGGATAGCTTAACGAACAACGTAAGAGGGAAGATTGTAGATGTAATGGGTCATGAGATATTTGCTCCCATATGGACATGTAATGGGTTTGACAAAGCTTACCCTTGTATTTCTTGAGACTTTGATGCTTCTGCGTCTATCTTTCAAACGGAATTCGATATCGTCATCTAAATTGCATGGATGGTGTGTCAAGGATAGCTTAACAAACATCGTAAGAAAGAAGACTGTAGATGTAATGGGTCATGAGATATTTGCTCCCATATGGACATGTAATGGGTTTGACAAAGCTTACCGTTGTATTTCTTGAGACTTTGATGCTTCTGCGTCTATATTTCAAACGGAATTCGATATCGTCATCTAAATTGCATGGATGGTGTGTCAAGGATAGCTTAACAAACAACGTAAGAAAGAAGACTGTAGATGTAATGGGTCATGAGATATTTGCTCCCATATGGACATGTAATGGGTTTGACAAAGCTTACACTTGTGTTTCTTGGGACTTGGATGCTTCTGCGTCTATCTTTCAAACGGAATTCGATATCATCATCTAAATTGCATGGATGGTGTGTCAAGGATGGCTTAACAAACAACGTAAGAGGGAAGATTGTAGATGCTATGGGTCATGAGATATATGCTCTCATATGGACATGTAATGGGTTTGACAAAGCTTACACTTGTGTTTCTTGAGACTTTGATGCTTCTGCGTCTATCTTTCAAACGGAATTCGATATCATCATCTAAATTGCATGGATTGTGTGTCAAGGATAGCTTAACAAACAACGTAAGAAGGAAGACTGTAGATGTAATGGGTCATGAGATATTTGCTCCCATATGGACATGTAATGGATTTGACAAAGCTTACCCTTGTATTTCTTGAGACTTTGATGCTTCTGCGTCTATCTTTCAAACGGAATTCGATATCGTCATATAAATTGCATGGATGGTGTGTCAAGGATAGCTTAACAAACAGCGTAAGAAAGAAGGTTGTAGATGCTATGGGTCATGAGATATATGCTCTCATATGGACATGTAATGGGTTTGACAAAGCTTACACTTGTTTTTCTTGAGTCTTGGATGCTTCTGCGTCTATCTTTCAAACGGAATTCGATATCGTCGTCTAAATTGCATGGATGGTGTGTCAAGGATTGCCTAACAAACAACGTAAGAAGGAAGGCTGTAGATGTAACGGGTCATGAGATATTTGTTCCCATATGGACATGTAATGTGTTTGACAAAACTTACCCTTGTATTTCTTAAGACTTTGATGCTTCTGCGTCTATCTTTCAAACGGAATTCGATATCGTCATCTAAATTGCATGGATGGTGTGTCAAGGATAGCTTAACAAACAATGTAAGAGGGAAGATTGTAGATGCTATGGGTCATGAGATATATGCTCTCATATGGACATGTAATGGGTTTGACAAAGCTTACCCTTGTATTTCTTAAGACTTTGATGCTTCTGCGTCAATCTTTCAAATGGAATTGGATGGTGTGTCAAGGATAGCTTAACAAACAACGTAAGAAGGAAGACTGTAGATGTAATGGGTCATGAGATATTTGCTCCCATATGGACATATAATGGATTTGACAAAGCTTACCCTAGTATTTCTTGAGACTTTGATGCTTCTGCGTCTATCTTTCAAACAGAATTCGATATCGTCATATAAATTGCATGGATTGTGTGTCAAGGATAGCTTAGCAAACAACGTAAGAAGGAAGACTGTAGATGTAATGGGTCATGAGATATTTGCTCCCATATGGACATGTAATGGGTTTGACAAAACTTACCCTTGTATTTCTTGAGACTTTGATGCTTCTGCGTCTATCTTTCAAACGGAATTCGATATCGTCATCTAAATTGCATGGATGGTGTGTCAATAATAGCTTAACAAACAACGTAAGAGGGAAGATTGTAGATGCTATGGGTCATGAGATATATGCTCTCATATGGACATGTAATGGGTTTGACAAAGCTTACCCTTGTTTTTCTTGAGACTTGGATGCTTCTGCGTCTATATTTCAAACGGAATTCGATATCATCATCTAAATTGCATGGATGGTGTGTCAAGGATAGCTTAACAAACAACGTGAGAAGGAAGACTGTAGATGTAATGGGTCATAAGATATTTGCTCCCATATGGACATGTAATGGGTTTGACAAAGCTTACCCTTGTATTTCTTGAGACTTGGATGCTTCTGCGTCTATCTTTCAAACGGAATTCGATATCTTCATCTAAATTGCATGGATTGTGTGTGAAGGATAACTTAACAAACAACGTAAGAGGGAAGACTGTAGATGTAATGGGTCATTAGATATTTTCTCCCATATGGACATGTAATGGATTTGACAAAGCTTACCCTTGTATTTCTTGAGACTTTGATGCTTCTGCGTCAATCTTTCAAATGGAATTCGATATCGTCATCTAAACTGCATGGATGGTGTGTCAAGGATAGCTTAACAAACAACGTAAGAAGGAAGACTGTAGATGTAATGGGTCATGAGATATTTGCTCCCATATGGACATGTAATGGATTTGACAAAGCTTACCCTTGTATTTCTTGAGACTTTGATTCTTCTGCGTCTATCTTTCAAACGGAATTCGGTATCGTCATCTAAATTGCATGGATGGTGTGTCAAGGATAGCTTAACAAACAACGTAAGAAAGAAGACTGTAGATGTAATGGGTCATGAGATATTTGCTCCCATATGGACATGTAATGGGTTTGACAAAGCTTACACTTGTGTTTCTTGAGACTTTGATGC
Organism: Musca autumnalis; assembly: GCF_047663935.1. NCBI lineage: Eukaryota > Metazoa > Arthropoda > Insecta > Diptera > Muscidae > Musca > Musca autumnalis. The sequence goes on from NW_027411733.1 coordinate 205,686, forward strand.
TTCTGCGTCTATCTTTCAAACGGAATTCGATATCATCATCTAAATTGCATGGATTGTGTGTCAAGGATAGCTTAACAAACAACGTAAGAAGGAAGACTGTAGATGTAATGGGTCATGAGATATTTGCTCCCATATGGACATGTAATGGATTTGACAAAGCTTACCCTTGTATTTCTTGAGACTTTGATGCTTCTGCGTCTTTCTTTCAAACGGAAATCGATATCGTCATCTAAATTGCATGGATGTTGTGTCAAGGATAGCTTAACAAACAACGTAAGAGGGAAGATTGTAGATGCTATGGGTCATGAGATATATGCTCTCATATGGACATGTAATGGGTTTGGCAAAGCTTACACTTGTTTTTCTTGAGACTTGGATGCTTCTGCGTCTATCTTTCGAACGGAATTCGATATCGTCATCTAAATTGCATGGATGGTGTGTCAAGAATAGCTTAACAAACAACGTAAGAGGGAAGATTGTAGATGCTATGGGTCATGAGATATATGCTCTCATATGGACATGTAATGGGTTTGACAAAGCTTACCCTTGTAGTTCTTGAGACTTTGATGCGTCTGCGTCTATCTTTCAAACGGAATTCGATATCATCATCTAAATTGCATGGATGGTGTGTCAAGGATAGCTTAACAAACAACGTTATGAGATATTTGCTCCCATATGGACATGTAATGGGTTTGACAAAACTTACCCTTGTATTTCTTGAGACTTTGATGCTTCTGCGTCTATCTTTCAAACGGAATTCGATATCGTCATCTAAATTGCATGGATGGTGTGTCAATAATAGCTTAACAAACAACGTAAGAGGGAAGATTGTAGATGCTATGGGTCATGAGATATATGCTCTCATATGGACATGTAATGGGTTTGACAAAGCTTACCCTTGTTTTTCTTGAGACTTGGATGCTTCTGCGTCTATATTTCAAACGGAATTCGATATCATCATCTAAATTGCATGGATGGTGTGTCAAGGATAGCTTAACAAACAACGTGAGAAGGAAGACTGTAGATGTAATGGGTCATAAGATATTTGCTCCCATATGGACATGTAATGGGTTTGACAAAGCTTACCCTTGTATTTCTTGAGACTTGGATGCTTCTGCGTCTATCTTTCAAACGGAATTCGATATCTTCATCTAAATTGCATGGATTGTGTGTCAAGGATAGCTTAACAAACAACGTAAGAGGGAAGACTGTAGATGTAATGGGTCATTAGATATTTTCTCCCATATGGACATGTAATGGATTTGACAAAGCTTACCCTTGTATTTCTTGAGACTTTGATGCTTCTGCGTCAATCTTTCAAATGGAATTCGATATCGTCATCTAAACTGCATGGATGGTGTGTCAAGGATAGCTTAACAAACAACGTAAGAAGGAAGACTGTAGATGTAATGGGTCATGAGATATTTGCTCCCATATGGACATGTAATGGATTTGACAAAGCTTACCCTTGTATTTCTTGAGACTTTGATTCTTCTGCGTCTATCTTTCAAACGGAATTCGGTATCGTCATCTAAATTGCATGGATGGTGTGTCAAGGATAGCTTAACAAACAACGTAAGAAAGAAGACTGTAGATGTAATGGGTCATGAGATATTTGCTCTCATATGGACATGTAATGGGTTTGACAAAGCTTACACTTGTGTTTCTTGAGACTTTGATGCTTCTGCGTCTATCTTTCAAACGGAATTCGATATCATCATCTAAATTGCATGGATTGTGTGTCAAGGATAGCTTAACAAACAACGTAAGAAGGAAGACTGTAGATGTAATGGGTCATGAGATATTTGCTCCCATATGGACATGTAATGGATTTGACAAAGCTTACCCTTGTATTTCTTGAGACTTTGATGCTTCTGCGTCTTTCTTTCAAACGGAAATCGATATCGTCATCTAAATTGCATGGATGTTGTGTCAAGGATAGCTTAACAAACAACGTAAGAGGGAAGATTGTAGATGCTATGGGTCATGAGATATATGCTCTCATATGGACATGTAATGGGTTTGGCAAAGCTTACACTTGTTTTTCTTGAGACTTGGATGCTTCTGCGTCTATCTTTCGAACGGAATTCGATATCGTCATCTAAATTGCATGGATGGTGTGTCAATAACAGCTTAACAAACAACGTAAGAGGGAAGATTGTAGATGCTATGGGTCATGAGATATATGCTCTCATATGGACATGTAATGGGTTTGACAAAGCTTACCCTTGTAGTTCTTGAGACTTTGATGCGTCTGCGTCTATCTTTCAAACGGAATTCGATATCATCATCTAAATTGCATGGACGGTGTGTCAAGGATAGCTTAACAAACAACGTTATGAGATATTTGCTCCCATATGGTCATGTAATGGATTTGACAAAGCTTACCCTTTTATTTCTTGAGACTTTGATGCTTCTGCGTCTATCTTTCAAACTGAATTCGATATCGTCATCTAAATTGCATGGATGTGTGTGCCAAGGATAGCTTAACAAACAACGTAAGAGGGAAGATTGTAGATGTAATGGGTCATGAGATATTTGCTCCCATATGGACATGTAATGGGTTTGACAAAGCTTACCCTTGTATTTCTTGAGACTTTGATGCTTCTGCGTCTATATTTCAAACGGAATTCGATATCATCATCTAAATTGCATGGATTGTGTGTCAAGGATAGCTTAACAAACAACGTGAGAAGGAAGACTGTAGATGTAATGGGTCATGAGATATTTGCTCCAATATGGACATGTAATGGGTTTGACAAAGCTTACCCTTTTATTTCTTGAGACTTGGATGCTTCTGCGTCTATCTTTCAAACGGAATTCGATATCATCATCTAAATTGCATGGATTGTGTGTCAAGGATAGCTTAACAAACAACGTAAGAAGGAAGACTGTAGATGTAATGGGTCATGAGATATTTGCTCCCATATGGACATGTAATGGATTTGAAAGAGCTTACCCTTGTATTTCTTGAGACTTTGATGCTTCTGCGTCTATCTTTCAAACGGAATTCGATATCGTCATCTAAATTGCATGGATGGTGTGTCAAGGATAGCTTAATAAACAGCGTAAGAAAGAAGGATGTAGATGCTATGGGTCATGAGATATATGCTCTCATATGGACATGTAATGGGTTTGACAAAGCTTACACTTGTTTTTTTGAGACTTGGATGCTTCTGCGTCTTTCTTTCAAACGGAATTCGATATCATCATCTAAATTGCATGGATTGTGTGTCAAGGATAGCTTAACAAACAACGTAAGAAGGAAGACTGTAGATGTAATGGGTCATGAGATATTTGCTCCCATATGGTAATGTAATGGATTTGACAAAGCTTACCCTTGTATTTCTTGAGACTTTGATTCTTCTGCGTCTATCTTTCAAACGGAATTCGATATCGTCATCTAAATTGTAAGGATGCTGTGTCAAGGATAGCTTAACAAACAGCGTAAGAAAGAAGGATGTAGATGCTATGGGCCATGAGATATATGCTCTCATATGGACATGTAATGGGTTTGACAAAGCTTACACTTGTTTTTCTTGGAATTCGATATCATCATCTAAATTGCATGGATGGTGTGTCAAGGATAGCTTAACAAACAACGTAAGAAAGAAGACTGTAGATGTAATGGGTCATGAGATATTTGCTCCCATATGGTCATGTAATGGATTTGACAAAGCTTACCCTTGTATTTCTTGAGACTTTGATGCTTCTGCGCCTATCTTTCAAACGGAATTCGATATCGTCATCTAAATTGCATGGATGTGTGTGTCAAGGATAGCTTAACAAACAACGTAAGAGGGAAGATTGTAGATGTAATGGGTCATGAGATATTTGCTCCCATATGGACATGTAATGGGTTTGACAAAGCTTACCCTTGTATTTCTTGAGACTTTGATGCTTCTGCGTCTATATTTCAAACGGATTTCGATATCATCATCTAAATTGCATGGATTGTGTGTCAAGGATAGATTAACAAATAACGTGAGAAGGAAGACTGTAGATGTAATGGGTCATGATATATTTGCTCCCATATGGACATGTAATGGGTTTGAAAAAGCTTACACTTGTTTTTCTTGGAATTCGATATCATCATCTAAATTGCATGGATGGTGTGTCAAGGATAGCTTAACAAACAACGTAAGAAAGAAGACTGTAGATGTAATGGGTCATGAGATATTTGCTCCCATATTGACATATAATGGATTTGACAAAGCTTACCCTTGTATTTCTTGAGACTTTGATGCTTCTGCGTCTATCTTTCAAACGGAATTCGATATCATCATCTAAATTGCATGGATGGTGTGTCAAGGATAGCTTAACAAACAACGTAAGAAGGAAGGCTGTAGATGTAATGGGTCATGAGATATTTGCTCCCATATGGACCTGTAATGGGTTTGACAAAGCTTGCCCTTGTATTTCTTGAGACTTTGATGCTTCTGCGTCTATCTTTCAAACGGAATTCGATATCGTCATCTAAATTGCATGGATTGTGTGTCAGGGATAGCTTAGCAAACAACGTAAGAAGGAAGACTGTAGATGTAATGGGTCATGATATATTTGCTCTCATATGGACATGTAATGGGTTTGACAAAGCTTACACTTGTTTTTCTTGAGACTTGGATGCTTCTGCGTCTATCTTTCAAACGGAATTCGATATCATCATCTAAAGTGCATGGATTGTGTGTCAAGGATAGCTTAACAAACAACGTAAGAAGGAAGACTGTAGATGTAATGGGTCATGAGATATTTGCTCCCATATGGACATGTAATGGATTTGACAAAGCTTACCCTTGTATTTCTTGAGACTTTGATGCTTCTGCGTCTATCTTTCAAACGGAATTCGATATCGTCATCTAAATTGCATGGATGGTGTGTCAAGGATAGCTTAACAAACAGCGTAAGAAAGAAGGTTGTAGATGCTATGGGTCATGAGATATATGCTCTCATATGGACATGTAATGGGTTTGAAAAAGCTTACACTTGTGTTTCTTGAGACTTGGATGCTTCTGCGTCTATCTTTCAAACGGAATTCGATATCATCATCTAAATTGCATGGATGGTGTGTCAAGGATAGCATAACAAACAACTTAAGAAGGAAGACTGTAGATGTAATGGGTCATGAGATATTTGCTCCCATATGGACATGTAATGGGTTTGACAAAGCTTACCCTTGTATTTCTTGAGACTTTGATGCTTCTGCGTCTATCTTTCAAACGGAATTCGATATCGTCATCTAAATTGCATGGATGGTGTGTCAAGGATTGCTTAACAAACAGCGTAAGAAGAAAGGCTGTAGATGTAATGGATCATGAGATATTTGCTCCCATATGGACATGTAATGGGTTTGACAAAACTTACCCTTGTATTTCTTGAGACTTGGGTGGTTCTGCGTCTATCTTTCAAACGGAATTCGATATCATCATCAAAATTGCATGGATGGTGTGTCAAGGATAGCTTAACAAACAACGTAACAAGGAAGACTGTAGATGTAATGGGTCAAGAGATATTTGCTCCCATATGGACATGTAATGGGTTTGACAAAACTTACCCTTGTATTTCTTGAGACTTTGATGCTTCTGCGTCTATCTTTCAAACGGAATTCGATATCATCATCTAAATTGCATGGACGGTGTGTCAAGGATAGCTTAACAAACAACGTGAGAAGGAAGACTGTAGATGTAATTGTTCATGAGATATTTGCTCCCATATGGACATGTAATGGATTTGACAAAGCTTACCCTTGTATTTCTTGAGACTTTGATGCTTCTGCGTCTATCTTTCAAACGGAATTCGATATCGTCAGCTAAATTGCATGGATTGTGTGTCAAGGATAGCTTAGCAAACAACGTAAAAGGAAGACTGTAGATGTAATGGGTCATGAGATATTTGCTCCCATATGGACATGTAATGGGTTTGTCATAGCTTACCCTTGTATTTCTTGAGACTTGGGTGGTTCTGCGTCTATCTTTCAAACGGAATTCGATATCGTCATCTAAATTGCATGGATGGTGTTTCAAGGATAGCCTAGCAAACAACGTAAGAAGGAAGACTGTATATGTAATGGGTCATGAGATATTTGCTCCCATATGGACATGTAATGGGTTTGACAAAGCTTACCCTTGTATTTCTTGAGACTGATGCTTCTGCGTCTATCTTTCAAACGGAATTCGATATCGTCATCTAAATTGCATGGATAGTGTGTCAAGGATAGCTTAACAAACAGCGTAAGAAAGAAGGTTGTAGATGCTATGGGTCATGAGATATATGCTCTCATACGGACATGTAATGGGTTGGACAAAGCTTACACTTGTGTTTCTTGAGACTTGGATGCTTCTGCGTCTATCTTTCAAACGGAATTCGATATCATCATCTAAATTGCATGGATGGTGTGTCAAGGATAGCTTAACAAACAACGTAAGAGGGAAGATTGTAGATGTAATGGGTCATGAGATATTTGCTCCCATATGGACATGTAATGGGTTTGACAAAACTTACCCTTGTATTTCTTGAGACTTTGATGCTTCTGCGTCTATCTTTCAAACGGAATTCGATATCGTCATCTAAATTGCATGGATGGTGTGTCAAGGATAGCTTAACAAGCAGCGTAAGAAAGAAGGTTGTAGATGTAATGGATCATGAGATATTTGCTCCCATATGGACATGTAATGGGTTTGACAAAACTTACCCTTGTATTTCTTGAGACTTGGGTGGTTCTGCGTCTATCTTTCAAACGGAATTCGATATCATCATCTAAATTGCATGGATGGTGTGTCAAGGATAGCTTAACAAACAACGTAACAAGGAAGACTGTAGATGTAATGGGTCAAGAGATATTTGCTCCCATATGGACATGTAATGGGTTTGACAAAACTTACCCTTGTATTTCTTGAGACTTTGATGCTTCTGCGTCTATCTTTCAAACGGAATTCGATATCATCATCTAAATTGCATGGATGGTGTGTCAAGGATAGCTTAACAAACAACGTGAGAAGGAAGACTGTAGATGTAATTGTTCATGAGATATTTGCTCCCATATGGACATGTAATGGATTTGACAAAGCTTACCCTTGTATTTCTTGAGACTTTGATGCTTCTGCGTCTATCTTTCAAACGGAATTCGATATCGTCAGCTAAATTGCATGGATTGTGTGTCAAGGATAGCTTAGCAAACAACGTAAGAAGGAAGACTGTAGATGTAATGGGTCATGAGATATTTGCTCCCATATGGACATGTAATGGGTTTGTCATAGCTTACCCTTGTATTTCTTGAGACTTGGGTGGTTCTGCGTCTATCTTTCAAACGGAATTCGATATCGTCATCAAAATTGCATGGATGGTGTTTCAAGGATAGCCTAGCAAACAACGTAAGAAGGAAGACTGTATATGTAATTGGGTCATGAGATATTTGCTCCCATATGGACATGTAATGGGTTTGACAAAGCTTACCCTTGTATTTCTTGAGACTGATGCTTCTGCGTCTATCTTTCAAACGGAATTCGATATCGTCATCTAAATTGCATGGATAGTGTGTCAAGGATAGCTTAACAAACAGCGTAAGAAAGAAGGTTGTAGATGCTATGGGTCATGAGATATATGCTCTCATACGGACATGTAATGGGTTGGACAAAGCTTACACTTGTGTTTCTTGAGACTTGGATGCTTCTGCGTCTATCTTTCAAACGGAATTCGATATCATCATCTAAATTGCATGGATGGTGTGTCAAGGATAGCTTAACAAACAACGTAAGAGGGAAGATTGTAGATGTAATGGGTCATGAGATATTTGCTCCCATATGGACATGTAATGGGTTTGACAAAACTTACCCTTGTATTTCTTGAGACTTTGATGCTTCTGCGTCTATCTTTCAAACGGAATTCGATATCGTCATCTAAATTGCATGGATGGTGTGTCAAGGATAGCTTAACAAGCAGCGTAAGAAAGATGGTTGTAGATGCTATGGGTCATGAGATATATGCTCTCATATGCACATGTAATGGGTTTGACAAAGCTTACACTTGTGTTTCTTGAGACTTGGATGCTTCTGCGTCTATCTTTCAAACGGAATTCGATATCATCATCTAAATTGCATGGATGGTGTGTCAAGGATAGCTTAACAAACAACGTAAGAAGGAAGACTGTGGATGTAAAGGGTCATGAGATATATGCTCTCATATGCACATGTAATGGGTTTGACAAAGCTTACCCTTGTATTTCTTGAGACTTTGATGCTTCTGCGTCTATCTTTCAAACGGAATTCGATATCATCATCTAAATTGCATGGATGGTGTGTCAAGGATAGCTTAACAAACAACGTGAGAAGGAAGTCTGTATAATGTAATGTAATGAGATATTCGCTCCCATATGGACATGTAATGGGTTTTACAAAGCTTACCCTTGTATTTCTTGAGACTTTGATGCTTCTGCGTCTATCTTTCAAACGGAATTCGATATCATCATCTAAATTGCATGGATGGTGTGTCAAGGATAGCTTAACAAACAACGTGAGAAGGAAGACTGTAGATGTAATGGGTCATGAGATATTTGCTCCCATATGGACATGTAATGGGTTTGACAAAGCTTACCCTTGTATTTCTTGAGACTTTGATGCTTCTGCGTCTATCTTTCAAACGGAATTCGATATCGTCATCTAAATTGCATGGATTGTGTGTCAAGGATAGTTTAGCACACAACGTAAGAAGGAAGACTGTAGATGTAATGGGTCATGAGATATTTGCTCCCATATGGGCATGTAATGGGTTTGTCATAGCTTACCCTTGTATTTCTTGAGACTTGGATGGTTCTCATCTATCAAACGGAATTCGATATCATCATCTAAATTGCATGGATGGTGTGTCAAGGATAGCTTAACAAAAATCTAAATTGCATGGATGGTGTGTCAATGATAGCTTAACAAACAACGTAAGAGGGAAGATTGTAGATGCTATGGGTCATGAGATATATGCTCTCATATGGACATGTAATGGGTTTGACACTTGTTTTTCTTGAGACTTGGATGCTTTTGCGTCTATCTTTCAAACGGAATTCGATATCATCATCTGAATTGCATGGATTGTGTGTGTCAAGGATAGCTTAAAAAACAACGTAAGAAGGAAGACTGTAGATGTAATGGGTCATGAGATATTTGCTCCCATATGGACATGTAATGGGTTTGACAAAGCTTGCACTTGTGTTTCTTGAGACTTGGATGCTTCTGCGTCTATCTTTCAAACTGAATTCGATATCATCATCTAAATTGCATGGATGGTGTGTCAAGGATATCTTAACAAACAGCGTAAGAAGGAAGACTGTAGATGTAATGGGTCATGAGATATTTGCTCCCATATGGACATGTAATGGGTTTGACAAAGCTTACCCTTGTATTTCTTGAGACTTTGATGCTTCTGCGTCTATCTTTCAAACGGAATTCGATATCGTCATCTAAATTGCATGGATGGTGTGTCAAGGATAGCTTAGCAAACAACGTAAGAAGGAAGACTGTAGATGTAATGGGTCATGAGATATTTGCTCCCATATGGACATGTAATGGGTTTGACAAAGCTTACACTTGTGTTTCTTGAGACTTGGATGCTTCTGCGTCTATCATTCAAACGGAATTCGATATCATCATCTAAATTGCATGGATGGTGTGTCAAGGATAGCTTAACAAACAACGTGAGAAGGAAGTCTGTATAATGTAATGTAATGAGATATTCGCTCCCATATGGACATGTAATGGGTTTTACAAAGCTTACCCTTGTATTTCTTGAGACTTTGATGCTTCTGCGTCTATCTTTCAAACGGAATTCGATATCATCATCTAAATTGCATGGATGGTGTGTCAAGGATAGCTTAACAAACAACTTGAGAAGGAAGACTGTAGATGTAATGGGTCATGAGATATTTGCTCCCATATGGACATGTAATGGGTTTGACAAAGCTTACCCTTGTATTTCTTGAGACTTTGATGCTTCTGCGTCTATCTTTCAAACGGAATTCGATATCGTCATCTAAATTGCATGGATTGTGTGTCAAGGATAGTTTAGCACACAACGTAAGAAGGAAGACTGTAGATGTAATGGGTCATGAGATATTTGCTCCCATATGGGCATGTAATGTGTTTGTCATAGCTTACCCTTGTATTTCTTGAGACTTGGATGGTTCTCATCTATCAAACGGAATTCGATATCATCATCTAAATTGCATGGATGGTGTGTCAAGGATAGCATAACAAAAATCTAAATTGCATGGATGGTGTGTCAATGATAGCTTAACAAACAACGTAAGAGGGAAGATTGTAGATGCTATGGGTCATGAGATATATGCTCTCATATGGACATGTAATGGGTTTGACACTTGTTTTTCTTGAGACTTGGATGCTTTTGCGTCTATCTTTCAAACGGAATTCGATATCATCATCTAAATTGCATGGATTGTGTGTCAAGGATAGCTTAAAAAACAACGTAAGAAGGAAGACTGTAGATGTAATGGGTCATGAGATATTTGCTCCCATATGGACATGTAATGGGTTTGACAAAGCTTGCACTTGTGTTTCTTGAGACTTGGATGCTTCTGCGTCTATCTTTCAAACTGAATTCGATATCATCATCTAAATTGCATGGATGGTGTGTCAAGGATATCTTAACAAACAACGTAAGAAGGAAGACTGTAGATGTAATGGGTCATGAGATATTTGCTCCCATATGGACATGTAATGGGTTTGACAAAGCTTACCCTTGTATTTCTTGAGACTTTGATGCTTCTGCGTCTATCTTTCAAACGGAATTCGATATCGTCATCTAAATTGCATGGATGGTGTGTCAAGGATAGCTTAGCAAATAACGTAAGAAGGAAGACTGTAGATGTAATGGGTCATGAGATATTTGCTCCCATATGGACATGTAATGGGTTTGACAAAGCTTACACTTGTGTTTCTTGAGACTTGGATGCTTCTGCGTCTATCATTCAAACGGAATTCGATATCATCATCTAAATTGCATGGATGGTGTGTCAAGGATAGCTTAACAAACAACGTAAGAAAGAAGACTGTAGATGTAATGGGTCATGAGATATTTGCTCCCATATGGACATGTAATGGATTTGACAAAACTTACCCTTGTATTTCTTGAGACTTTGATGCTTCTGCGTCTATCTTTCAAACGGAATTCGATATCGTCATCTAAATTGCATGGATTGTGTGTCAAGGATAGCTTAACAAACAACGTAAGAAAGAAGACTGTAGATGTAATGGGTCATGAGATATTTGCTCCCTTATGGACATGTAGTGGGTTTGACAAAACTTACCCTTGTATTTCTTGAGACTTTGATGCTTCTGCGTCTATCTCTCAAATGGAATTCGATATCGTCATCGAAATTGCATGGATGGTGTGTCAAGGATAGCTTAACAAACAGCGTAAGGTTGTAGATGCTATGGGTCATGAGAGCATATGCTCTCATATGGACATGTAATGGGTTTGACAAAGCTTACACTTGTGTTTCTTGAGACTTGGATGCTTCTGCGTCTTTCTTTCAAACGGAATTCGATATCATCATCTAAATTGCATGGATGGTGTGTCAAGGATAGCTTAACAAACAACGTAAGAAGGAAGACTGTAGATGTAATGGGTCATGAGATATTTGCTCCCATATGGACATGTAATGGGTTTGACAAAGCTTACCCTTATATTTCTTGAGACTTTGATGCTTCTGCGTCTATCTTTCAAACGGAATTCGATATCGTCATCTAAATTGCATGGATGGTGTGTCAAGGATAGCTTAACAAACAGCGTAAGAAAGAAGGTTGTAGATGCTATGGGTCATGAGATATATGCTCTCATATGGACATGTAATGGGTTTGACAAAGCTTACCCTTATATTTCTTGAGACTTTGATGCTTCTTCGTCTATCTTTCAAACGGAATTCGATATCATCATCTAAATTGCATGGATGGTGTGTCAAGGATAGCTTAACAAACAGCGTAAGAAAGAAGGTTGTAGATGCTATGGGTCATGAGATATTTGCTCCCATATGGGCATGTAATGGGTTTGACAAAGCTTACCCTTGTATTTCTTGAGACTTTGATGCTTCTGCGTCTATCTTTCAAACGGAATTCGATATCGTCATCTAAATTGCATGGATGGTGTGCCAAGGATATCTTAACAAACAACGTAAGAAGGAAGACTGTAGATGTAAAGGGTCATGAGATATTTGCTCCCATATGTAGTATCGGTAGCATAGACAATAATGTCATGTGAATATCAAATATGAAAATATAATAAAAATTACTTTTTACGGAGTTCGAGAATAATTCAGACGTGTTTTACTTATAACTACGGACTATTACATTGGCGACGAGGAGAAAATCAGATTGAGGAAGAATCGGGATCAGGATCAAATAAATAAGCATTAATTGGAAAATTTTAAGCGGTTTGGAATCATTTAAAATGGATATGAATAATTTAGGTAAGATGTATCATAGAAGTCTTATTAATACGAGTCGTCTCAACCTTCCCACTGTTATAAGATTATACGACACTGCCTCGGGAAGAAATGAGGATTGTGAACGTTTTAATACTATCTCAGACTGAATTTCCACATTGATTGTTTCTTTTAATATACTTATATATATATTTTTTTTTTCAATTATTTTTGTGTTTTCTTCGACCTTTTTATTTGTTGATAAATAAAGTTTACTCGAGCTTGAGGTCTATAAATTTGGTTTATTTATTTATTGTCTCCAATATTTCGAAATTCTATGAATTTCATCTTCAGGGAGTATTTTAGATCTACAAAATAAATAGAAGTACGTCTTAAAATCTATATCACAGCAATGTAAATTGTAAAATTATTTCTTTTTTGTAAAAACACATAAAAAAGGACGATCGCTTACATGTAAATAATAATAATAATCAAACTTAAAAACTAGTGTAGTGTGACTACAACCGTCGAATGTTTTTATTGCACTGATTACTATTTCTATTTATTGCAACGATCTCCCTCTCCGTGTTAAATGTCTGTAGCAGTATGCTGTGTTGTCGGTGTCTGTTTTGCTGTTGATTCTCCTTGTTGTTGGTAGACTATTAATATGGAGCATTTCTAATGTGAATCTCTTGTTGTAGTTGTTCTCAGTTTGTAATACTTTTACGTCGTCAATCAAAGGCTCGTGGTTTTTTTGTTTACAGTGTTCTGCGATGGCTGTTTTTTGTGTTAAGTTCGAGTTTCTCAGTTTTATGTCGGATCTGTGTGCTGACATGCGTGTTCTTAATTTGTTCTTTGTCGTACCAACGTAAAGCTTTCCGCAGTTCTCTTGCTGATTACCACCACATTCTATTTGATAGATCACATTATGTTTGTCCATTCTTGGTATTTTACTTATTAAGTTACTAAATATTCGTTTTGTTGTATTGTTTGAACTGTGGGCAATAGTGTATTTATTTTTGTCGTAAATATCAGACTTTTCAAATCTCTCTGATATCTTAGGTACATATACCAGTGATTTGTATATTTGTTGTGTTTCAACCTCTTTTGGTTCTTGTATACGTTTTGGTTTATAGTTATTTATTAAAGAATTAGTTATATGTGTTGGAAAATTATTTTGGGTGAGTATTTTTCGAATTTTCATCTTATTTTCTTCATGGAATTCTTTATCGCTTATATTCATCACTCTGTTAATTAAATTATTTGCTGTATTGATTATAGTCCTTTTGGTATGTTTAGAGTAAAAGTTGATAAGTCTCCCCGAGGCTGTGGGTTTTTGGTACCAGTTTAATTGTATTTGGTTCTTGTTATTCCTTATAACTAACGTATCTAAATATGGTATTTTTCCGTCACTCTCTTCTTCTAATGTAAATTTAATGTTTCTGTTAAAGCCATTTAGTGTTGTCAATGTTTCTTCTATTGCATCTTCCCTAATTATTGCAAACAGATCGTCTACGTATTTCGTCAAGATTTTTGGTTTGGTTGAAAGTGATCCTAGTGAAGACTGTAATAATGATTCCATGACCAAATCTGCTATTATGGGTGAAGCTGGGGAACCCATTGGCAAGCCTGCCTTCTGTTTGAATATTTTTTCTTCGTATTTAAAATACCTGTTTTCTTTTATACAGAACTTTACAATGTTTAGGAACAGTTGTTTTGGTATTTGTGTATATTGTTGTATGTCACTCCATCTTTCTTCTATTATTTTTAATCCCAAGTCTACGGGAATGCTGGGAAATAATGACACAACGTCAAACGAAACCATTTTCTCATTTTCATTGATTGTCATATTCTTTACCTTATCTCTAAATTGCACGGAATCTTTTATATTGTAGGTTGAATTTTTAGTCAAGTTTTTTAGAATAGACACAATATATTTACACAGCTTAATCGAAGGGGAGTTTATAGAAGAGCAGATTGGTCTGAGGGGATATCCATCTTTATGGATTTTCGGTAGTCCGTATATTCTTGGTGCGGTTGCCACTTCTGTTTTTAATCGTTTTTTCTCAATCATCGTTATTAAATTATTTTTAAACAGCTCTTCCACGAATTCGTTATTTTTCCTTTGTAAACTAGCCGTGGGATCTTTGTTGATTCGCTGGTAAGTCATTATATCTGACAATATGGTCCTCATTCGTTCTTCGTAATCTGTTTTGCTCATAGCTACAGTTACGTTTCCCTTGTCTGCATTAAGTATTAATATGTCTTTGTTTTGTCTTATTATTAGCACAGTGGAACGCACCCGCAATTTCATAAGACAAAACAAAGACATATTAATACTTAATGCAGACAAGGGAAATGTAAACTGTAGCTATGAGCAAAACAGATTACGAAGAACGAATGAGGACCATATTGTCAGATATAATGACTTACCAGCGAATCAACAAAGATCCCACGGCTAGTTTACAAAGGAAAAATAACGAATTCGTGGAAGAGCTGTTTAAAAATAATTTAATAACGATGATTGAGAAAAAACGATTAAAAACAGAAGTGACAACCGCACCAAGAATATACGGACTACCGAAAATACATAAAGATGGATATCCCCTCAGTCCAATCTGCTCTTCTATAAACTCCCCTTCGATTAAGCTGTGTAAATATATTGTGTCTATTCTAAAAAACTTGACTAAAAATTCAACCTACAATATAAAAGATTCCGTGCAATTTAGAGATAAGGTAAAGAATATGACAATCAATGAAAATGAGAAAATGGTTTCGTTTGACGTTGTGTCATTATTTCCCAGCATTCCCATAGACTTGGGATTAAAAATAATAGAAGAAAGATGGAGTGACATACAACAATATACACAAATACCAAAACAACTGTTCCTAAACATTGTAAAGTTCTGTATAAAAGAAAACAGGTATTTTGCTCATAGCTACAGTTACGTTTCCCTTGTCTGCATTAAGTATTAATATGTCTTTGTTTTGTCTTATTATTAGCACAGTGGAACGCACCCGCAATTTCATAAGACAAAACAAAGACATATTAATACTTAATGCAGACAAGGGAAACGTAAACTGTAGCTATGAGCAAAACAGATTACGAAGAACGAATGAGGACCATATTGTCAGATATAATGACTTACCAGCGAATCAACAAAGATCCCACGGCTAGTTTACAAAGGAAAAATAACGAATTCGTGGAAGAGCTGTTTAAAAATAATTTAATAACGATGATTGAGAAAAAACGATTAAAAACAGAAGTGGCAACCGCACCAAGAATATACGGACTACCGAAAATCCATAAAGATGGATATCCCCTCAGACCAATCTGCTCTTCTATAAACTCCCCTTCGATTAAGCTGTGTAAATATATTGTGTCTATTCTAAAAAACTTGACTAAAAATTCAACCTAAAATATAAAAGATTCCGTGCAATTTAGAGATAAGGTAAAGAATATGACAATCAATGAAAATGAGAAAATGGTTTCGTTTGACGTTGTGTCATTATTTCCCAGCATTCCCATAGACTTGGGATTAAAAATAATAGAAGAAAGATGGAGTGACATACAACAATATACACAAATACCAAAACAACTGTTCCTAAACATTGTAAAGTTCTGTATAAAAGAAAACAGGTATTTTAAATACGAAGAAAAAATATTCAAACAGAAGGCAGGCTTGCCAATGGGTTCCCCAGCTTCACCCATAATAGCAGATTTGGTCATGGAATCATTATTACAGTCTTCACTTGGATAACTTTCAACCAAACCAAAAATCTTGACGAAATACGTAGACGATCTGTTTGCAATAATTAGGGAAGATGCAATAGAAGAAACATTGACAACACTAAATGGCTTTAACAGAAACATTAAATTTACATTAGAAGAAGAGAGTGACGGAAAAATACCATATTTAGATACGTTAGTTATAAGGAATAACAAGAACCAAATACAATTAAACTGGTACCAAAAACCCACAGCCTCGGGGAGACTTATCAACTTTTACTCTAAACATACCAAAAGGACTATAATCAATACAGCAAATAATTTAATTAACAGAGTGATGAATATAAGCGATAAAGAATTCCATGAAGAAAATAAGATGAAAATTCGAAAAATACTCACCCAAAATAATTTTCCAACACATATAACTAATTCTTTAATAAATAACTATAAACCAAAACGTATACAAGAACCAAAAGAGGTTGAAACACAACAAATATACAAATCACTGGTATATGTACCTAAGATATCAGAGAGATTTGAAAAGTCTGATATTTACGACAAAAATAAATACACTATTGCCCACAGTTCAAACAATACAACAAAACGAATATTTAGTAACTTAAAAAGTAAAATACCAAGAATGGACAAACATAATGTGATCTATGAAATAGAATGTGGTGGTAATCAGCAAGAGAACTGCGGAAAGCTTTACGTTGGTACGACAAAGAACAAATTAAGAACACGCATGTCAGCACACAGATCCGACATAAAACTGAGAAACTCGAACTTAACACAAAAAACAGCCATCGCAGAACACTGTAAACAAAAAAACCACGAGCCTTTGATTGACGACGTAAAAGTATTACAAACTGAGAACAACTACAACAAGAGATTCACATTAGAAATGCTCCATATTAATAGTCTACCAACAACAAGGAGAATCAACAGCAAAACAGACACCGACAACACAGCATACTGCTACAGACATTTAACACGGAGAGGGAGATCGTTGCAATAAATAGAAATAGTAATCAGTGCAATAAAAACATTCGACGGTTGTAGTCACACTACACTAGTTTTTAAGTTTGATTATTATTATTATTTACATGTAAGCGATCGTCCTTTTTTATGTGTTTTTACAAAAAAGAAATAATTTTACAATTTACATTGCTGTGATATAGGTTTTAAGACGTACTTCTATTTATTTTGTAGATCTAAAATACTCCCTGAAGATGAAATTCATAGAATTTCGAAATATTGGAGGCAATAAATAAATAAACCAAATTTATAGACCTCAAGCTCGAGTAAACTTTATTTATATTTTTTTTCTTTTACATGTACACAATATCAAAATGAGCCATGAGTTTGGAATATTAACTTCTGTGTATGGAAGTTCAAACTATGGTATGGTTACTTATACACAGTGCAAACAAATTGAGTAAGGAATTTGTAATGTTGGAAAATGCGATGATCAGCTCCCAATTTCTAATGTGAGAATTAAATTCGGTTCACATTAGATTAAGATGATGATGATGTATTGCTAATGCGATGATAAAATTCGGTTCGCAATTGATTAAATTCAGAATACATATTGAGCAATGCGAATTATTTTGCTGGTGCGATGATTAAATTCGGTTCGCAATTGATTAAATTCAGAAGAGAGCAAAATATAGAAAAGTAGAATGATTTATTCAAGCTAATATGCAATGTGTATAAGCAACCCCGAAGTTGGGAAGTGAAATGAAGGTGTGACGATTCAAGAAGATGTCACAGGAAATTAAATTATTTGTGTCTTAAAGATTTAGATATGGGTCGGACACAATTCACACGTGGGCTGTTGGAATTTCAGTTTGAAATAGATGATGGTAACTGTGCAATTAAATGGAATAGTTGGTTGCGTGGCTTTGAGCTTTTTGCAACTGCAAATCGAATAACAGATTGTGACGAAAAATACAGTTGGTTGTTACATTATGCTGGCACAAAAGTACAGGAGGTGTTCTTCAATTTGCCGCACACAGAGGATTATGTCAAACGCGGGGCACTGATTGGTGGATTTATTCCTCATTTAAACAAATATGATGATGCGGTAATGAAATTACAGAATTTCTTTGCACCGAAACGAAATGCCACATATGAACGACACATCTTTCGAAAAATGAAACAAGAACCAAACGAGAGAATTGAACTGTTTGCAGTGCGTCTTCGTACACAGGCCGAAAGATGTAATTTTGGAAATCAAATTGAGAGCAACATTAAGGATCAAATCACGGAGGCATGTTCATCTGATTTACTGCGGCGTAAGATTCTTGAACGTGGTGATGACAGTTTGGATGAAATTTTGAAAATGGCAAGGATTATAGAAGCAGTATCGGAACAGCAGAAGTCGTTTCGAACATCCAAGTCAGCTTGCGGTGACAGTAATTCGCCGAACAACAATAATGTAGATGTGTGCAAAATTGGCAGTCAGGATATGCGCAAACGACAATTTCGAAGTAACCAAAACAGTCGATTCGAATGTTATCGGTGTGGAACAAAGGGTCATAAGGCTAATGACAATCGCTGTCCAGCGAAGGGTAAAGAATGTTCGAAGTGTGGTGGGAAAAATCATTTTGCTCGGAAATGTATGACAACGAACATTCGGAAGCGCAAGAGAAATGAGCATTACGATGAAAACGATTCACGCTATAAGTCATTAAACAGAGCGACAGGGAACTACGAAACGGAACGGGTGCAGATGGTTTCTTCTATGGAGGAGTATGACGATAATGCTGATGATAATGTATTTTGCATTAGTACATACGACAGTTCAAACGAAATACGATGTCAAATTGGAGGTGTTGAGACCACGGCTATCATTGACTCGGGATCAAAATACAATGTGGTGGATCGAGAAAATTGGATGGATTTGAAAAGCAAAAATGTAAATGTAATCGGTCGCCAGAAACAAACTGATAAGACATTCACAGCATATGGTGGAAAACCGTTGAAGCTTATGGGACTTTTCAAAGCGATGGTTCAGATAGATGGTAGAAGCACTATAGCAGATTTTTATGTTGTTGATGAAAAAGGGAAGCTCTTATTAGGGCGCGATACGGCTATGTGTTTGCAAGTATTAAAAATAGGAAATAACATCAATCAAGTTACTGGGAAAACTGATGATCATCAACTTGGCAAAATCGCCGGTATCATAGTTCACATACCGATAAAAGAAAATCTAAAACCCATAGTACAACCGTATCGGCGTATCCCTGCTCCACTCGAGGAAGCTGTCGACAAAAAGATTCAAGAAATGTTACGACAAGGTATTATTGAAAAGGTGAATGGCCCCTCGAAATGGGTTTCTCCGGTTGTCGTGGTGCCAAAACGAGATGATATACGTCTATGTGTCGATATGCGTCGAGCAAATGAGGCGTTCAGTAGAGAAAATCACCCGTTACCAACGATAGACGATTTTCTACCCCATATAGGCACCGGTAAATTTTTCTCCAAATTGGACATTAAGCAGGCCTTCCACCAGGTCGAAATTGCTCCTGATTCAAGAGAAATCACGACATTTATAACTAAGCGTGGACTCTATCTTTATACTAGGCTGATGTTTGGCATTACATGCGCTCCAGAAATCTTTCAAAAAATTATGGAACAAGTACTAAATGGGTGTGACGGGTGTCTTAATTTTATAGATGATATTATTGTTTACGCGGAGACGAAAGATGAGCATGATAGACGTTTGAAAAAGGTTTTTGATCGTCTTCGAAAATTTAATGTGACGCTCAACATAAAAAAATGTGTCATTGGAGTTTCAGAGCTTGAGTTTCTTGGCCATCGATTGTCGCCAAACGGGATCACACCTACGTTTGATAAAGTGGATGCCATCAAACGGTTCCGAGAACCTTCGACATCTGAAGAGGTACGTAGTTTCTTGGGTCTGGTAAATTATGTGGGAAAATTCATACCAAATTTAGCTACAATTACCGATCCTCTGCGCAAGTTAACTCACAAAGATACCCAATTTGAATGGAGTTCAGTTCATGCAAAAGCTTGTAATGATTTAAAACGGTATATGTCAACAGAAAAAACACTTGGGTATTACAGTACCAAAGATCGTACCCAAATTATTGCAGATGCCAGTCCAGTGGGACTAGGTGCCGTTCTTATACAATTTAACGAATCAGGTCCACGTATAATATCATACGCTGGTCGCAGTCTATCCGCTATCGAGAAAAGGTACGCACAAACAGAGAAGGAAGCCCTTGCTTTGGTATGGGCAGTAGAAAGATTCCATTACTACGTTTATGGAAAGCTATTTGAACTAGTCACCGACCACAAACCACTGGAGACAATCTTTGCACCGAGATCGAAGCCATGTGCACGGATGGAACGATGGGTATTGAGATTACAATCATACCGATAAAAGGTAATCTACCGGCCTGGTAAGTCAAATATAGCCGATCCACTATCGCGACTGGCAGTTGGTTCAATAGCAAACATTGAAATTACTGGAGAACGGTGCGAAGACTCAGATTATTATGTCAATTGGCTGCTATCGCATGTAACTCCAAAGGCGATGAAGCTTCAGGAAATAGTACAAGCGTCTGATAACGACCATGAAATTCAAGCAGTAAAAAATGCAATTATGAATCAAGAATGGGTTGGTGCTGCTGAATCATACAAAGTATATGAAACAGAATTGAGTTTTGCAGATCGTATACTATTAAGAGGCACACGTATTGTCATTCCATCGGACTTGCGGAGTCGTGTACTAGATTTAGCCCATGAAGGACATCCAGGTATGACGGTAATGAAAAGACGTCTACGAGCAAAAGTATGGTGGCCTAGAATCGATCAAAATGTTGAGGCCATGGTAAAAAGGTGTCAAGGTTGTACCCTCGTTAGTATACCGTCTAATCCAGAACCGATACGCAGAACCGAATTACCATCAGAACCGTGGCAGCACCTAGCGGTGAATTTTTGTGGACCATTACCTTCGGGTCACCACCTATTTGTCATCGTTGATTACTACAGTCGTTTCATGGAGGTCGAGATAATGACAAAGATCGATACAATGGAAACCATAAATCGATTGGAAATCATTTTTGCGCGATTTGGATTTCCAGTATCCATTACGGCAGATAATGGACCACAGTTTGGCGCTGAGTTTCGAAATTACTGCGAAATAAACAACATTAAATTGATAAACACGACACCATACTGGCCCCAGCAAAATGGTGAGGTTGAGCGGCAAAATCGGTCACTATTGAAGGTTCTGAAAATAAGTCAAGCAACAAAAAGCAACTGGAAAGCAGAATTGTTGAAATATTTGTTGATGTATCGATCAACACCACACTCAACAACATTGAAGTCGCCAGCCGAATTGATGTTCAATCGGAAGATAAGAGATAAGCTTCCAACTATAACACAGCCATTGGAAATCGACGAAGAGCTGCATGATCGTGACAAAGAACAAAAAGAAAAAGGAAAGGTATATGCAGATTCCAAGAGAAATGCTAAGCATATCGATATAAAAGAAGGGGACATGGTCATATTAAAACGGCAGGTTGTGATGAATAAGTTAGACTCACCATTTGAGCCAAACATACACAAAGTATTGAAAAGGAGTGGTTCTGAAGCTTTGGTTGAATCGACGGAAAATGGAAGAAGGAAGCGACGGAACGTTGCACATCTTAAACGAATTTCAATTGACGACAGTATAAATGAATCATCGTTCAATCCACTTGTGAACGAAGGAAATAAATCAAAGCCTTGTGCCCGAACCACGGGCAATCAATCTCCTTCGATCGTATTGCCAACGGTGGACTTGGGATCGCCGCAACAGGGGCGACTATTGCCAGCCAAACGCAGATGTCAAAAGCCAATACGATTCCAGGAGTATCGAATGTAATCAGAATAATTTGTTTATATTAATTTTGAAAAAAAAAAAAATAAAATAAAAAAAAACAAATAAGAAAAGTCTATAGTCGGACGGAGCCGACCATGGGATACCCTATACCACTATCCCTGGACAATCGCTCTCCACGGAACTTCTTTTCAATGATTATGAAAATTTAATTATCAAATATCAGAGATGTAATGTATAATACTTATAACCAAAACCATAAAGTTGTATAGCATGACAAAGACATTTTTGTAGCAGGAAAGGAAAATTTAGTTCACACAAACTAAAATGTAATGAAACCCACTTATGTAGTACTATTACTTCCGTTGTTTAACCGCTACGTTATTGAAATTTTTACCAATTTCACACAAAAGTTTCAGTCCATTTAACCCGCTAAGTTTTATCTGATCTTCACGTTGGTTTGTACGTTTCTTCTTCATCATAAACTCAAACTTTCTTTAAAATTTTGCGGGTTATTATTTTGACCTACAGAGCCGCTACAAAATTGGTTAAAATTTTGTTTTTGGTCCATTTCATCCTCTGAACATTTCACGATCATCACCAAAAACTAATCATTTCTATTCTGGCCCGAACCTAACCTCCTTAAAAAATTCGTTACAATGGGTCCATAATTGCGGCCTTAAGCTTGTTTACAATTTTTAATGGACGGACACACATTGCTTTATCTCGTCGAGATATGAATTTTGGCATACCAAATAAGGGGTCTAGGACGAATATTTCGTGGTGTTACATAATTTTTTGGAAAGACAATATGTAGCATGGGATAAAAATGTGGTTCTCTACACAGAACCCATTATATATTAGGCAGTAGGCCCGTTACCTAGCAAACACTTTATTGCAATTTAGATCAGAGGAAAGTTCAATAGTTTTTTCCATATGTAGGCTACTTTGCGAAATATATATGTCCTCAAGGAATTAAAATATCGACCAAAAATAACATTTTTATATTTTGCATACAAAATAATAGTCCATTTCACCCGCTAAAGAATATCAGATCATCATTCAAAATTGTAGGCATCTTTTTCGACCTATACTCTTACCCGGTTCAAAATTTCGTGACTATTGATGTATAATTGCGACTTCTAGCGAGTTTATTATTACACTACAAACAAATAACGGAATATTTTAGGCTGTAACTCTGTTATCTGATCATGCACACCAACATAATTGGTATCAATTGAAAGGTCAAGCGTTCCACTTTCAAGTATATCTCACTTGTCCGGAATGTCACTTCTAGGAATTAAGATATAAGCTGTATATTAAAAATTTTCACACTTTTCACACAAAAGTTTTGGTCCATTTAACCCTCTAAATATTATCCGATCGCCATCTCAAATTGCAAGCTTCTCCTTTGTGATATACTCTTACCTTATTTAAATTTACGCGTTGATGGGACTATTATTGAGACCTACAGAGCCGCTAGAAAATTGGATAAATATTATGTTTTTGGTCCATTTCACCCGCTAAATATTTCGCGATCATCACCAATAAGAATAGGGATCTATTCTGATCTGAACCCGACCTCCATACAAAATTTCGTGACGATCGGTCCACAATTGCGGCCTGGATTGTGTTTACAATTTATAATGGACAGACGGACGGACGGACGGACACACATCTCAAAATCGCTTTATCTCGTCGAGATATGAAGATTGGTATACCACATTGGGGGTCTCCGACAATTATTTCGCGGTGTTACATGAATTTTTACCAAAACAAACTTATAATACCCTTTTCCACATTGTGGTATAGGGTATAAATAGTATCTGTAGTATCGTTTCGTCTTCGAAAATTTAATGTGACGCTCAACATTAAAAAATGTGTCATTGGAGTTTCAGAGCTTGAGTTTCTTGGCCATCGATTGTCGCCAAACGGGATCACACCTACGTTTGATAAAGTGGATGCCATCAAACGGTTCCGAGAACCTTCGACATCTGAAGAGGTACGTAGTTTCTTGGGTCTGGTAAATTATGTGGGAAAATTCATACCAAATTTAGCTACAATTACCGATCCTCTGCGCAAGTTAACTCACAAAGATACCCAATTTGAATGGAGTTCAGTTCATGCAAAAGCTTTTAATGATTTAAAACGGTATATGTCAACGGAAAAAACACTTGGGTGTTACAGTACCAAAGATCGTACCCAAATTATTGCAGATGCCAGTCCAGTGGGACTAGGTGCCGTTCTTATACAATTTAACGAATCAGGTCCACGTATAATATCATACGCTGGTCGCAGTCTATCCGCTATCGAGAAAAGGTACGCACAAACAGAGAAGGAAGCCCTTGCTTTGGTATGGGCAGTAGAAAATTGCTATTTGAACTAGTCACCGACCACAAACCACTGGAGACAATCTTTGCACCGAGATCGAAGCCATGTGCACGGATCGAACGATGGGTATTGAGATTACAATCATACCGATACAAGGTAATCTACCGGCCTGGTAAGTCAAATATAGCCAATCCACTATCGCGACTGGCCGTTGGTTCAATAGCAAACATTGAAATTACTGGAGAACGGTGCGAAGACTCAGATTGTTATGTCAATTGGCTGCTATCGCATGTAACTCCAAAGGCGATGAAGCTTCAGGAAATAGTACAAGCGTCTGATAACGACCATGAAATTCAAGCAGTAAGAAATGCAATTATGAATCAAGAATGGGTTGGTGCTGCTGAATCATACAAAGTATATGAAACAGAATTGAGTTTTGCAGATCGTATACTATTAAGAGGCACACGTATTGTCATTCCATCGGACTTGCGGAGTCGTGTACTAGATTTGGCCCATGAAGGACATCCAGGTATGACGGTAATGAAAAGACGTCTACGAGCAAAAGTATGGTGGCCTAGAATCGATCAAAATGTTGAGGCCATGGTAAAAAGGTGTCAAGGTTGTACCCTCGTTAGTATACCGTCTAATCCAGAACCGATACGCAGAACCGAATTACCATCAGAACCGTGGCAGCACCTAGCGGTGAATTTTTGTGGACCATTACCTTCGGGTCACCACCTATTTGTCATCGTTGATTACTACAGTTGTTTCATGGAGGTCGAGATAATGACAAAGATCGATACAATGGAAACCATAAATCGATTGGAAATCATTTTTGCGCGATTTGGATTTCCAGAATCCATTACGGCAGATAATGGACCACAGTTTGGCGCTGAGTTTCGAAATTACTGCGAAATAAACAACATTAAATTGATAAACACGACACCATACTGGCCCCAGCAAAATGGTGAGGTTGAGCGGCAAAATCGGTCACTATTGAAGGTTCTGAAAATAAGTCAAGCAACAAAAAGCAACTGGAAAGCAGAATTGTTGAAATATTTGTTGATGTATCGATCAACACCACACTCAACAACATTGAAGTCGCCAGCCGAATTGATGTTCAATCAGAAGATAAGAGATAAGCTTCCAACTATAACACAGCCATTGGAAATCGACGAAGAGCTGCATGATCGTGACAAAGAACAAAAAGAAAAAGGAAAGGTATATGCAGATTCCAAGAGAAATGCTAAGCATATCGATATAAAAGAAGGGGACATGGTCATATTAAAACGGCAGGTTGTGATGAATAAGTTAGACTCACCATTTGAGCCAAACATACACAAAGTATTGAAAAGGAGTGGTTCTGAAGCTTTGGTTGAATCGACGGAAAATGGAAGAAGGAAGCGACGGAACGTTGCACATCTTAAACGAATTTCAATTGACGACAGTATAAATGAATCATCGTTCAATCCACTTGTGAACGAAGGAAATAAATCAAAGCCTTGTGCCCGAACCACGGGCAATCAATCTCCTTCGATCGTATTGCCAACGGGGGACTTGGGATCGCCGCAACAGGGGCGACTATTGCCAGCCAAACGTCAAAAGCCAATACGATTCCAGGAGTATCGAATGTAATCAGAATAATTTGTTTATATTAATTTTGAAAAAAAAAATAAAAAAAAAACAAATAAGAAAAGTCTATAGTCGGACGGAGCCGACCATGGGATACCCTATACCACTATCCCTGGACAATCGCTCTCCACGGAACTTCTTTTCAATGATTATGAAAATTTAATTATCAAATATCAGAGATGTAATGTATAATACTTATAACCAAAACCATAAAGTTGTATAGCATGACAAAGACATTTTTGTAGCAGGAAAGGAAAATTTAGTTCACACAAACTAAAATGTAATGAAACCCACTTATGTAGTACTATTACTTCCGTTGTTTAACCGCTACGTTATTGAAATTTTTACCAATTTCACACAAAAGTTTCAGTCCATTTAACCCGCTAAGTTTTATCTGATCTTCACGTTGGTTTGTACGTTTCTTCTTCATCATAAACTCAAACTTTCTTTAAAATTTTGCGGGTTATTATTTTGACCTACAGAGCCGCTACAAAATTGGTTAAAATTTTGTTTTTGGTCCATTTCATCCTCTGAACATTTCACGATCATCACCAAAAACTAATCATTTCTATTCTGGCCCGCACCTAACCTCCTTAAAAAATTCGTTACAATGGGTCCATAATTGCGGCCTTAAGCTTGTTTACAATTTTTAATGGACGGACACACATCGCTTTATCTCGTCGAGATATGAATTTTGGCATACCAAATAAGAGGTCTAGGACGAATATTTCGTGGTGTTACATAATCTTTTGGAAAGACAATATGTAGCATGGGATAAAAATGTGGTTCTCTACACAGAACCCATTATATATTAGGCAGTAGGCCCGTTACCTAGCAAACACTTTATTGCAATTTAGATCAGAGGAAAGGTCAATAGTTTTTTCCATATGTAGGCTATTTTGCGAAATATATATGTCCTCAAGGAATTAAAATATCGACCAAAAATAACATTTTTATATTTTGCATACAAAATAATAGTCCATTTCACCCGCTAAAGAATATCAGATCATCATTCAAAATTGTAGGCATCTTTTTCGACCTATACTCTTACCCGGTTCAAAATTTCGTGACTATTGATGTATAATTGCGACTTCTAGCGAGTTTATTATTACACTACAAACAAATAACGGAATATTTTAGGCTGTAACTCTGTTATCTGATCATGCACACCAACATAATTGGTATCAATTGAAAGGTCAAGCGTTCCACTTTCAAGTATATCTCACTTGTCCGGAATGTCACTTCTAGGAATTAAGATATAAGCTGTATATTAAAAATTTTCACACTTTTCACACAAAAGTTTTGGTCCATTTAACCCTCTAAATATTATCCGATCGCCATCTCAAATTGCAAGCTTCTCCTTTGTGATATACTCTTACCTTATTTAAATTTACGCGTTGATCGGACTATTATTGAGACCTACAGAGCCGCTAGAAAATTGGATAAATATTATGTTTTTGGTCCATTTCACCCGCTAAATATTTCGCGATCATCACCAATAAGAATAGGGATCTATTCTGATCTGAACCCGACCTCCATACATCGGTCCACAATTGCGGCCTGGAGCCGCAATTTATAATGGACAGACGGACGGACGGACGGACGGACACACATCTCAAAATCGCTTTATCTCGTCGAGATATGAAGATCGGTATACCACATTGGGGGTCTCCGACAATTATTTCGCGGTGTTACATGAATTTTTACCAAAACAAACTTATAATACCCTTTTCCACATTGTGGTATAGGGTATAAATAGTATCTGTAGTATCGGTAGCATAGACAATAATGTCATGTGAATATCAAATATGAAAATATAATAAAAATTACTTTTTACGGAGTTCGAGAATAATTCAGACGTGTTTTATTTATAACTACGGACTATTACACCATATGGACATGTAATGGGTTTGTCATAGCTTACCCTTGCATTTCTTGAGACTTGGGTGGTTCTGCGTCTATCTTTCAAACGGAATTCGATATCATCATCTAAATTGCATGGATGGTGTGTCAAGGATAGCTTAACAAACAACGTAAGAAGGAAGACTGTAGATGTAATGGGTCATGAGATATTTGCTCCCATATGGACATGTAATGGGTTTGACAAAGCTTACCCTTGTATTTCTTGAGACTTTGATGCTTCTGCGTCTATCTTTCAAACGGAATTCGATATCGTCATCTAAATTGCATGGATTGTGTGTCAATGATAGCTTAAAAACAACGTGAGAAGGAAGACTGTAGATGTAATGGGTCATGAGATATTTGCTCCCATATGGACATGTAATGGATTTGACAAAGCTTACACTTGTGTTTCTTGAGACTTGGATGCTTCTGCGTCTATCTTTCAAACGGAATTCGATATCATCGTCTAAATTGCATGGATGGTGTGTCAAGGATAGCTTAACAAACAACGTAAGAAGGAAGACTGTAGATGTAATGGGTCATGAGATATTTGCTCCCATATGGACATGTAATGGGTTTGACAAAGCTGACCCTTGTATTTCTTGAGACTTTGATGCTTCTGCGTCTATCTTTCAAACGGAATTCGATATCATCATCTAAATTGCATGGATGGTGTGTCAAGGATAGCTTAACAAACAACGTGAGAAGGAAGACTGTAGATGTAATGGGTCATGAGATATATGCTCTCATATGGACATGTAATGGGTTTGACAAAGCTTACATTTGTGTTTCTTGAGACTTGGATGCTTCTGCGTCTATCTTTCAAACGGAATTCGATATCATCATCTAAATTGCATGGATGGTGTGTCAAGGATAGCTTAACAAACAACGTAAGAAGGAAGACTGTAGATGTAATGGGTCATAAGATATTTGCTCCCATATGAACATGTAATGGGTTTGACAAAGCTTACCCTTGTATTTCTTGAGACTTTGATGCTTCTGCGTCTATCTTTCAAACGGAATTCGATATCGTCATCTAAATTGCATGGATGGTGTGTCAAGGATAGCTTAACAAACAACGTAAGAGGGAAGATTGTAGATGTAATGGGTCATGAGATATTTGCTCCCATATGGACATGTAATGGGTTTGAAAAAGATTACCCTTGTATTTCTTGAGACTTTCATGCTTCTGCGTCTATCTTTCAAACGGAATTCGATATCGTCATCTAAATTACATGGATGGTGTGTCAAGGATAGCTTAACAAACAACGTAAGAGGGAAGACTGTAGATGTAATGGGTCATTAGATATTTTCTCCCATATGGACATGTAATGGATTTGACAAAGCTAACCCTTGTATTTCTTGAGACTTTGATGCTTCTGCGTCTATCTTTCAAACGGAATTCGATATCGTCATCTAAATTGCATGGATGGTGTGTCAAGGATAGCTTAACAAACAACGTGAGAATGAAGACTGTAGATGTAATGGGTCATGAGATATTTGCTCCCATATGGACATGTAATGGATTTGACAAAGCTTACCCTTGTATTTCTTGAGACTTGGGTGGTTCTGCGTCTATCTTTCAAACGGAATTCGATATCATCATCTAAATTGCATGGATGGTGTGTCAAGGATAGCTTAGCAAACAACGTAAGAAGGAAGACTGTAGATGTAATAGGTCATGAGATATTTGCTCCCATATGGACATGTAATGGGTTTGACAAAGCTTACCCTTGTATTTCTTGAGACTTTGATGCTTCTGCGTCTATCTTTCAAACGGAATTCGATATCATCATCTAAATTGCATGGATTGTGTTTCAAGGATAGCTTAACAAACAACGTAAGAAGGAAGACTGTAGATGTAATGGGTCATGAGATATTTGGTCCCATATGGACATGTAATGGGTTTGACAAAGCTTACACTTGTGTTTCTTGAGACTTGGATGCTTCTGCGTCTAGCTTTCAAACGGAATTCGATATCATCATCTAAATTGCATGGATGGTGTGTCAAGGATAGCTTAACAAACAACGTAAGAGGGAAGACTGTAGATGTAATGGGTCATGAGATATTTGCTCCCATATGGACATGTAATGGGTTTGACAAAGATTACCCTTGTATTTCTTGAGACTTTGATGCTTCTGCGTCTATCTTTCAAACGGAATTCGATATCATCATCTAAATTGCATGGATGGTGTGTCCAGGATAGCTTAACAAACAGCGTAAGAAAGAAGGTTGTAGATGCTATGGGTCATGAGATATATGCTCTCATATGGACATGTAATGGGTTTGACAAAGCTTACCCTTATATTTCTTGCGACTTGGATGCTTCTGCGTCTATCTTTCAAACGGAATTCGATATCATCATCTAAATTGCATGGATTGTGTTTCAAGGATAGCTTAACAAACAACGTAAGAAGGAAGACTGTAGATGTAATGGGTCATGAGATATTTGGTCCCATATGGACATGTAATGGGTTTGACAAAGCTTACACTTGTGTTTCTTGAGACTTGGATGCTTCTGCGTCTAGCTTTCAAACGGAATTCGATATCATCATCTAAATTGCATGGATGGTGTGTCAAGAATAGTTTAACAAACAACGTAAGAGGGAAGACTGTAGATGTAATGGGTCATGAGATATTTGCTCCCATATGGACATGTAATGGGTTTGACAAAGCTTACCCTTGTATTTCTTGAGACTTTGATGCTTCTGCGTCTATCTTTCAAACGGAATTCGATATCGTCATCTAAATTGCATGGATGGTGTGTCAAGGATAGCTTAACAAACAACGTAAGAAGGAAGGCTGTAGATGTAATGGGTCATGAGATATTTGCTCCCATATGGACATGTAATGGATTTGACAAAGCTTACCCTTGTATTTCTTGAGACTTTGATGCTTCTGCGTCTATCTTTCAAACGGAATTCGATATCGTCATCTAAATTGCATGGATGGTGTGTCAAGGATAGCTTAGCAAACAACGTAAGAAGGAAGACTGTAGATGTAATGGGTCATGAGATATTTGCTCTCATATGGACATGTAATGGGTTTGACAAAGCTTACACTTGTTTTTCTTGAGACTTGGATGCTTCTGCGTCTATCTTTTAAACGGAATTCGATATCATCATCTAAATTGCATGGATTGTGTGTCAAGGATAGCTTAACAAACAACGTAAGAAGGAAGACTGTAGATGTAATGGGTTATGAGATATTTGGTCCCATATGGACATGTAATGGGTTTGACAAAGCTTACACTTGTGTTTCTTGAGACTTGGATGCTTCTGCGTCTATCTTTCAAACGGAATTCGATATCATCATCTTAATTGCATGGATGGTGTGTCAAGGATAGCTTAACAAACAACGTAAGAAGGAAGGCTGTAGATGTAATGGGTCATGAGATATTTGCTCCCATATGGACATGTAATGGATTTGACAAAGCTTACCCTTGTATTTCTTGAGACTTTGATGCTTCTGCGTCTATCTTTCAAACGGAATTCGATATCGTCATCTAAATTGCATGGATGGTGTGTCAAGGATAGCTTAGCAAACAACGTAAGAAGGAAGACTGTAGATGTAATGGGTCATGAGATATTTGCTCTCATATGGACATGTAATGGGTTTGACAAAGCTTACACTTGTTTTTCTTGAGACTTGGAGGCTTCTGCGTCTATCTTTCAAACGGAATTCGATATCATCATCTAAATTGCATGGATTGTGTGTCAAGGATAGCTTAACAAACAACGTAAGAAGGAAGACTGTAGATGCTATGGGTCATGAGATATTTGCTCCCATATGGACATGTAATGGGTTTGACAAAATTTACCCTTGTATTTCTTGAGACTTTGATGCTTCTGCGTCTATCTTTCAAACGGAATTCGATATCGTCATCTAAATTGCATGGATGGTGTTTCAAGAATAGCTTAACAAACAACGTAAGAAAGAAGACTGTAGATGTAATGGGTCATGAGATATTTGCTCCCATATGGACATGTAATGGGTTTGACAAAGCTTACCCTTGTATTTCTTGAGACCTTGATGCTTCTGCGTCTATCTTTCAAACGGAATTCGATATCGTCATCTAAATTGCATGGATGGTGTGTCAAGGATAGCTTAACAAACAGCGTAAGAAATAAGGTTGTAGATGCTATGGGTCATGAGATATATGCTCTCATATGGACATGTAATGGGTTTGACAAAGCTTACATTTGTGTTTCTTGAGACTTGGATGCTTCTGCGTCTATCTTTCAAACGGAATTCGATATCATCATCTAAATTGCATGGATGGTGTGTCAAGGATAGCTTAACAAACAACGTAAGAAGGAAGACTGTAGATGTAATGGGTCATAAGATATTTGCCCCCATATGGACATGTAATGGGTTTGACAAAGCTTACCCTTGTATTTCTTGAGACTTTGATGCTTCTGCGTCTATCTTTCAAACGGAATTCGATATCGTCATCTAAATTGCATGGATGGTGTGTCAAGGATAGCTTAACAAACAACGAAAGAGGGAAGATTGTAGGTGTAATGGGTCATGAGATATTTGCTCCCATATGGACATGTAATGGGTTTGACAAAGCTTACCCTTGTATTTCTTGAGACTTTGATGCTTCTGCGTCTATCTTTCAAACGGAATTCGATATCATCATCTAAATTGCATGGATTGTGTGTCAAGGATAGCTTAACAAACAACGTAAGAGGGAAGACTGTAGATGTAATGGGTCATGAGATATATGCTCTCATATGGACATGTAATGGGTTTGACAAAGCTTACACTTGTGTTTCTTGAGACTTGGATACTTCTGCGTCTATCTTTCAAACGAAATTCGATATCGTCATCTAAATTGCATGGATGGTGTGTCAAGGATAGCTTAGCAAACAACGTAAGAAGGAAGACTGTAGATGTAATGGGTCATGCGATATTTGCTCCCATATGGACATGTAATGGGTTTGACAAAACTTACCCTTGTATTTCTTGAGACTTTGATGCTTCTGCGTCTATCTTTCAAACGGAATTCAATATCGTCATCTAAATTGCGTGGATGGTGTGTCAAGGATAGCTTAACAAACAACGTAAGAGGGAAGATTGTAGATGTAATGGGTCATGAGAAATTTGCTCCCATATGGACATGTAATGGGTTTGACAAAGCTTACCCTTGTATTTCTTGAGACTTTGATGCTTCTGCGTCTATCTTTCAAACGGAATTCGATATCGTCATCTAAATTGCGTGTCAAGGATAGCTTAACAAACAACTTAAGAAGGAAGGCTGTAGATTTAATGGGTCATGAGATATTTGCTCCCATATGGACATGTAATGGATTTGACAAATCTTACCCTTGTATTTCTTGAGACTTTGATGCTTCTGCGTCTATCTTTCAAACGGAATTCGATATCGTCATCTAAATTGCATGGATGGTGTGTCAAGGATAGCTTAACAAACAACGTAAGAGGGAAGATTGTAGATGTAATGGGTCATGAGATATTTGCTCCCATATGGACATGTAATGGGTTTGACAAAGCTTACCATTGTATTTCTTGAGACTTTGATGCTTCTGCGTCTATCTTTCAAACGGAATTCGATATCGTCATCTAAATTGCATGGATGGTGTGTCAAGGATATCTTAACAAACAACGTGACAAGGAAGACTGTAGATGTAATGGGTCATGAGATATTTGCTCCCATATGGACATGTAATGGGTTTGACAAAGCTTAAACTTGTTTTTCTTGAGACTTGGATGCTTCTGCGTCTATCTTTCAAACGGAATTCGATATCATCATCTAAATTGCATGGATTGTGTGTCAAGGATAGCTTAACAAATAACGTAAGAAGGAAGACTGTAGATGTAATGGGTCATGAGATATTTGCTCCCATATGGACATGTAATGGATTTGACAAAGCTTACCCTTGTATTTCTTGAGACTTTGATGCTTCTGCGTCTATCTTTCAAACGGAATTCGATATCATCATCTAAATTGCATGGATTGTGTGTCAAGGATAGCTTAACAAACAACGTAAGAGGAAAGATTGTAGATGCTATGGGTCCTGAGATATTTGCTCCCATATGGACATGTAATAGGTTTGACAAAATTTACCCTTGTATTTCTTGAGACTTTGATGCTTCTGCGTCTATCTTTCAAACGGAATTCGATATCGTCATCTAAATTGCATGGATGGTGTTTCAAGGATAGCTTAACAAACAACGTAAGAAAGAAGACTGTAGATGTAATGGGTCATGAGATATTTGCTCCCATATGGACATGTAATGGGTTTGACAAAGCTTACCCTTGTATTTCTTGAGACCTTGATGCTTCTGCGTCTATCTTTCAAACGGAATTCGATATCGTCATCTAAGTTGCATGGATGGTGTGTCAAGGATAGCTTAACAAACAGCGTAAGAAATAAGGTTGTAGATGCTATGGGTCATGAGATATATGCTCTCATATGGACATGTAATGGGTTTGACAAAGCTTACATTTGTGTTTCTTGAGACTTGGATGCTTCTGCGTCTATCTTTCAAACGGAATTCGATATCATCATCTAAATTGCATGGATGGTGTGTCAAGGATAGCTTAACAAACAACGTAAGAAGGAAGACTGTAGATGTAATGGGTCATAAGATATTTGCCCCCATATGGACATGTAAAGGGTTTGACAAAGCTTACCCTTGTATTTCTTGAGACTTTGATGCTTCTGCGTCTATCTTTCAAACGGAATTCGATATCGTCATCTAAATTGCATGGATGGTGTGTCAAGGATAGCTTAACAAACAACGTAAGAGGGAAGATTGTAGATGTAATGGGTCATGAGATATTTGCTCCCATATGGACATGTAATGGGTTTGACAAAGCTTACCCTTGTATTTCTTGAGACTTTGATGCTTCTGCGTCTATCTTTCAAACGGAATTCGATATCATCATCTAAATTGCATGGATTGTGTGTCAAGGATAGCTTAACAAACAACGTAAGAGGGAAGACTGTAGATGTAATGGGTCATGAGATATATGCTCTCATATGGACATGTAATGGGTTTGACAAAGCTTACACTTGTGTTTCTTGAGACTTGGATAGGTTAGGTTAGGTTCAGGATGCGTGACTGCCAATGCTGACAGCCACTCCACTCGGAGACCTTGAGGTCCATTGTGATCATCCAGACTATTGTTGTTATTGTTGATTGATGGTGTTTTGTTGTGGTGTACTTAGGTGAATCCGGTTATTGTGTTGAGTATATGGTGATTGTGTGCATAATGGAGATGATGATTGTGCTGGTTAATGTGTTTGTTATTGGTGATTGCTGGTGTTGTTGTTGTGATGTAGTTAGGTAAATCAGGTTATTGTGTTGAATATATGGTGATTGTGATTGCATGCATAATGGAGATGATGATTTTTTTCTGGTTAGGGTGTTTGTTATGGTGATGCCAAAGATGATAATTTGAGAGTTCCAATGCTATGTGTTTGGGATATGGTTGGTTATGTAGGGGGTTTGGATAGGAAGGAGAGGGAGAAAATGGAAGTGTACAGAATAGATGAGAGGAGGGAGAAGAAAATACAGTAATTAGTAATAATCAAGAGTAGGAGAAGAGTAAATGAAAGTAAGGAAAATATGGATATAAGTAAATATGTAAATATAGGTATACTACATGCTACATACGGATGCAGATTAAGACCGCACTGTACTGCCCCAGAGCCACTTAAGGCTCTTGCAGTACGCTACCAAGATTTTTGGGTCGACAGAGGAAAAGTAGGAAAGAGATTCAATCACGTGTACACCAAAAAGTAAATGCCTTTTGACAATTAGTCTAGGACATTTACATAAAAGGTGCTCAATTGTCTCCGTCTCCTCCTCATCCTCACATAGCCTACAGTACTCAATGCTGTTGCCATCCCACTTGCACGTCATAGATCTAATGCCGCAGTGGCCAGTTATGACTCCTGTGGCGATCCTGATCTCCGACTTGCATAGTGAGAGAAGGGACGCAGTCCTACGCCTCGAGATAGCCGGCCAGATAGACTTTGATACCTTACAACCAGGTACGTCCTGCCATATCCTTTCGGTTTTCTCTGCGTAGAACTGGCTAAGCTTGCCGAGAAAATAGCAAAGCGGGGGTTTGACGTAGTCCTCTACCATAAGGTTAGAGGACTGGGAGCCACGTCTTGCTAATTCGTCAACAATCTCGTTTCCCTCAACATTGCAGTGCCCTGGTACCCAGCATAGCCTAACACGTGAGTTACAAGTTTTTAACAAGGACCTACAGTTTTGAACAATCCTAGATTTAATAGTATAAGACCTTAGCGCCTTAAGGGCGGCCTGGCTATCTACATAGATTGTGACTGCCCTACCTGTTTCGTCCGTCAGTCCTACTATTAATTCTAAGGCCTTCATTACTGCGAAGACCTCCGCTTGAAAAACACTGCAATTCGTATTAAGCTTGTAAGAGCGTTTAATGTTTAGCTCATTGCAGTACACCCCCGCACCAGTACCTTCGACCATCTTAGAGCCATCAGTAAAGATGGAGAGGCTATCGGGTAGTGGCCTGCCATGCTCCCATTCACTTCTGGCAGGGATATAGACCTCCGCTACATCAAAGTCCAGCGAAGGCGAGATGTAGTCTGTTTCAGACCCACCGCCACATAGTCCGATCTGACTGCTAAGATGTAAAATGCTAGCATGTCCAGACCCTGAAGTACGCCATAGATTAAGCTCCTTGAGCCTCAAGGCACTACGGGATGCTAGATACTGAACAGAAGCATCCAGAGGCTGGATGTTCAGTATTGCACTCAGTGCTGCTTGAGGGGTGCTCTTCATTGCCCCCGTAATAAGAACTGAGGCTGATCTTTGCACACTAGCTAGTCTAGACAAATTTGACTTACTATTCAGGGCCTGCCACCAAACAAGACACCCATAGGTCAGAATGGGGCATACCACTGTCGAGAACAACCAATGTACGACATTTGGTCTCAGACCCCAACTCTTACCTATCGAGTTCTTACAAGAATAGAGTGCAATTAGACCCCTTTTGGTGCGCTCCTCTGTGTTCCTTTTCCATCTAAGTTGATGGTCAAGAATCACACCCAGGTATTTCGCCTCCGTAGAGAGATTCAACTGCACTCCATCTAGTGTTGGTGGTACGAACTCGCTGATCTTTCTTTTCCTAGTAAAGAGCACCAGCTCTGTCTTAGCCGGATTCACACCCAGTCCATTGTTGTGAGCCCAGCGTGAGAGTTTAGCAAGTGCCCTTTGCATTAAATCAGATAATGTGGTTAAGAATTTCCCACTAATCAGGATTACCACATCATCCGCATAAGCAACTACCCTTGTTCCTAAATTGTCGAATTCCAAGAGTATCCCATTTATCACCAGTAGCCAGAGCAAGGGGGATAAGACTCCCCCTTGAGGTGTGCCCCTGGTGACAGATCTCCTAATAGAGCTCTCCCCAATATTAGAATTGATCAGTCTGCTTCTAAGCATACTGTCAATCCAATCTATTAAGATAGAGGGGACACCCAGTGATTCTAGAGCGAGATGAATGGATTCGAGCTTCACGTTATTAAAGGCACCCTCTATGTCCAGAAAGGCAGCCAAAGTGAAATTCGAATCCCCCATATTCTTCTCTATACAACCTACGACACAGTGTAGCGCTGTTGCTGTTGATTTACCTTTAATATAAGCATGTTGAGAATTGCTTATGAGGTCACTGCTGAAGAAAGTTCTAATTTCTAAGTCTAACAACCTTTCCAAAGTCTTTAAGAGAAAAGAGGAAAGACTAATCGGCCTATAGTCTTTAGGCAACGAGTGACTTGGTTTCCCAGCTTTGGGAATATAGGTCACTGTCACCTCTTTCCATAGTGCCGGAATGTGCGATAGTAGTAAACATGCCTTAAAAATCTTCTGAAGGATGGTTATCAGCACAGCCGGTGCATTCTGAAGCATCGCTGGAATGACACCATCAGGTCCAGGAGACTTATATGGCTGAAAAGTACTTATCGCCCATGAGATCTTGGGATAGCTTATTAATCTGTTGACAAGAGCCACCTCCTCGGGCGTGCGGTTCCTGCTTTCATACACACTCGGTGCACTCGAGCTGGCATCCTCACTCCCAGGGAAGTGTGTTCCTGTCAGCAGATCTAGAGTCTCCAGAGCGGAGTTAGTCCAGGTACCGTCATCCCGTTTGATACTCCCGAAGGGTTTTGGATCCTTCGAGATCACCTTACGGAATCTCGCCGCTGCATTAACCCCTTCTATCGATTCACTAAAGCTTTTCCACGAGTCCCTTTTAGCTTTCCTGATTTCACTCTTATACCGATTGAAACTCTCTTTATAGAGATTCCAGTCGGTATCAGACTTTGTTTTGTTAGCTTTATTATATGCTTTCCTACAACTTTTCCTAAGCTTGGCCAGCTCCTTATTCCACCAAACTGGTTGTGTTCTCCTACCAGGATAAGTTAACGGGCAGGACTTCTCATAGCAACACAGGAGGACACGCGTGAGATCTTCAACTTGGCCATCTATTTCCTCCGTTGTACGTGGTTCGGAGAACTCGCACAACCTCGAGGAAGCAAGGGAGTTGTAGATTTCCCAGCTTGTTCTCCTTGGATTCCTATGAGGTAGTTGCCTTTTACCTCCAAAATGCACTCGAAAGTGTATCGCCCTGTGATCTGAAAAAGAACACTCATTCGATACTCTCCAGTCCATTATGGAAGTATCTTCCATATTCGTAAGAGTGATGTCTAAGACCTCCTCCCTTACCCTATTATGAAAGGTGGCGGTGTCACCCCTGTTGCATACTCTAAGATTATTAACTAAAATAAAATCGAATATGGACTCACCCCTCGTATTGGTGTCTCTGCTTCCCCAGTGAAAGTGGTGAGCATTTGCATCACAGCCCATCACCAATCTGCAGCTGCCCGCCGTCTCCTCCACAAGTTTGCGCACCAATTCGCTAGGTGGGTCGGGTGCCTCATACGGCATATAGACTGAGGCCAAGACTAGAGCCCTACCGGTAACCCCATCCAGTCTCACCACAGTCGTATCACCATCACTGTAATTGTAGAGTTGAATAAGATTTAAACTTTTTCTAGCTACAATACAAGTTCTTACTTTATCTCCATTATTCGCATGGAATAGTGAGAAGTGCTTATTGTTTAGCCCAGAAACCCTATTTTTATACAAATAGGGTTCCTGGACCAAAGCAATATCCACAGCAGAGTCTGTGAGGGAGAGAAGGAGTTCAGCAGCTGCGGCCTTACAGTGGTGCAGATTAATCTGCAACACCTTGAGACCGTGCTGCTGAACAACCTTACTGTGACCCCGAGAACCTGAACCGAAGTCCACCGGACCCGAAGTACAGCACTCCCCCGCAGTCTCTGATGTATTCAGCACCCTCACTGTCAATGGTGAAACGCATCACCATGCCGTCTCTCTCCCTGAAGCGCTTCAAAAGCCTCCAGCCGTCTACCGACAGACCCCTATTTTGCTTCCGCAGCATCTTAACAACTCCCCCTGCGTCAGAGTCAGGAGGCGGCACCCACGTAGTGGCCACAATCCTCCTGGGAATCTCCTCCACAGGGACAGCAGCTAGTTTACAGCCTTCCCAGAGGTTACCAGAATCCCCTACTAGCTGGACAAGGAAGTCTCTCGACTCCTCGTCCTGGCAGTAGAGAATTCTGATTCCCCTTTGGATGACTGCTCTGCCGAAGCCGGTCTTGCTGGCGTCAACCTCATCAGAGGTGATGGCCTCTCTCAACAGGCCTTCCACTGCAATCCAGTGAGAATCGCTGATCCTCCCATCCAGATCAGCCTTGTCAATTATCGCCACCCGGAGATTCTCCGGGGCGATCACGCCTTCCCGGTTAACTGGCAACGGGGTCCTGCCCTTGGAAGTCCGTGGGTATGACATTCCTGGGTCGGCTTTACTAGCCTTCCCAGGTTGAGTCCCTTCAGGCTTCCCCTGACCGGTCGTCCCTTGTGAGAGCGGTGCCATGTGGTTGCCCGGTCGACGATCCACCACCCTCTTAGCTACAGGATGCGGATCCTCAGAAGATCTGACCCTCTTGACGCATTCCTGCGCAGATGTCTTCGAGTATCCGCTCTGTTTTGAGGTCGATGGTCCGTCATCCGCTGCAACCCCATGGCCACTCACACTGCCAGCACCTCTCTTTACATCAGAAGAATGAGCTCCAGTAGGTGTCGACGACCTTACAGTTGTCTGTTGTCCAGTCAACTGTAAGTTCGTCGCCCCTACTGGATCTACACCCTTCTTTACCCCGGCGGGTTCAGTGGCAGACACTGGCAAGACAGTCGGCATAGGCGGTACCTTTGACGGCTGTCTAACTGGTGGCTGCACTTTACCCTGCGCCAACTTCGAAACGGAAGGGATCACTCCAGTGCTTCCCTTACGCTCCGTAGTCTTCGGGGCCAGTGGAGTCGACCTGTCTAATCCTGCCGCGGTCGTCGCAGACGCTCGCAAGGGATTAGAGCAGGTTGACAGCACTGGTTTTATGGTTCTCCCCATAGAGGTTGCCCTTTTCTCAGCCGCTGAGCTGGAAACTGCAGCCTCCACAGGGGTCGGGATCTGGTCAATTGGCAGGGAGATCCTTTCAAAGTGAGGGTATTTCTTTTCAAAACGCCTCACAAATCTGATCTTCAGGCCAATTTCCCTAAATTCCGACGGGGTCACCTCGGATGGGTCCTTGCCAATAAATCTACGACAGTAGTAGATGGCTCTCCGGTAGTTATACCTGTCCTTCTTCTGCCGAGATTTATTGGCTTTGGTAGAGGGAGACATGGGGGAGGCCGTCGACGTATCCTCCTCCACAGCATCCTCAACCAAGGCGTCTTGCCTGTTCAGGGTTGGTTTGTCGGAACCGACCGACAGTTTAGCCCCTGAAGGAGAGGGAGCCTCAACCGTTAGGTTAGAGCTCTCCAAAGCACGAGAGAGAGTAGCGGTGGATGATTGAGATGGGATAATTGTGATATCCATCTCATCATCCTCCCAACTCTCCCAGTCCCATGGAGGGGGGCTCTCCTGACTGAGTCGGAGACTCTCACTGTCCCTCAGGAGCTCGAGCAATTCCCTGCTCTGCTTATTAATTGCGTCACTGACATTGTCCAGAGTCGGTTCGTTGACGTCCCCGCCCAGGGGTTGAGTGTTCGCACGAGGTGCGGCATTGTCCGGGTTCGAAGCAAGGGTCGATAATGAAGATGGTTTGGGATTGTTGTTGTGGTTTTGTTTTAAGTTTGAATTATCCATAAGAAATTGACGGTAATGGGGGAGCTGAGTACAGCCATGGCATAGCCCTCCACTACCATGACTGGGGCACTGACTACTCGCTGAGGTGCCCAGGTATCAAGCGAGGCTCCGTACGAATACAGTTGGTACCCTAACTGCAAACCTTGGAACACCGATAGGCACGAGGTCGCATAACACCCCGGTGTTAGGGGATCTCTCAATTACTTTGGTAGGAGATCGCTACCAAATATATGTCACTCAATCCAAGGATACACTTTGACTTTCAGTGCACTAAGTTGGTATCTGACAATGAGTGGATAACCTTTGGTCGATCACAGCCTCCCAGTTCAACACTACAGGAAGTTGAATGAGAGATCTGCGACGTCTAACCCTCGCATCGCGCCAAGATTGTTATCCCCGGCGAGGGAATACTTCTGCGTCTATCTTTCAAACGGAATTCGATATCGTCATCTAAATTGCATGGATGGTGTTTCAAGGATAGCTTAACAAACAACGTAAGAGGGAAGATTGTAGATGTAATGGGTCATGAGATATTTGCTCCCATATGGACATGTAATGGGTTTGACAAAGCTTACCCTTGTATTTCTTGAGACTTTGATGCTTCTGCGTCTATCTTTCAAACGGAATTCGATATCGTCATCTAAATTGCATGGATTGTGTGTCAAGGATAGCTTAGCAAACAACGTAAGAAGGAAGACTGTAGATGTAATGGGTCATGAGATATTTGCTCCCATATGGACATGTAATGGGTTTGACAAAGCTTACCCTTGTATTTCTTGAGACTTTGATGCTTCTGCGTCTATCTTTCAAACGGAATTCGATATCGTCATCTAAATTGCATGGATGGTGTGTCAAGGATAGCTTAACAAACAACGTAAGAAGGAAGACTGTAGATGTAATGGGTCATGAGATATTTGCTCCCATATGGACATGTAATGGGTTTGACAAAGCTTACTCTTGTATTTCTTGAGACTTGGATGCTTCTGCGTCTATCTTTCAAACGGAATTCGATATCATCATCTAAATTGCATGGATTGTGTGTCAAGGATAGCTTAACAAACAACGTAAGAAGGAAGACTGTGCTCCCATATGGACATGTAATGGGTTTGACAAAGCTTACTCTTGTATTTCTTGAGACTTGGATGCTTCTGCGTCT
This sequence comes from Musca autumnalis, assembly GCF_047663935.1. Lineage (NCBI taxonomy): Eukaryota > Metazoa > Arthropoda > Insecta > Diptera > Muscidae > Musca > Musca autumnalis. The sequence continues at coordinate 247,956 of NW_027411733.1, forward strand.
ATATTTCAAACGGAATTCGATATCATCATCCAAATTGCATGGATTGTGTGTCAAGGATAGCTTAACAAACAACGTAAGAAGGAAGACTGTAGATGTAATGGGTCATGAGATATTTGCTCCCATATGGACATGTAATGGATTTGACAAAATTTACCCTTGTATTTCTTGAGACTTTGATGCTTCTGCGTCTATCTTTCAAACGGAATTCGATATCGTCATCTAAATTGCATGGATGGTGTTTCAAGGATAGCTTAACAAACAACGTAAGAAAGAAGACTGTAGATGTAATGGGTCATGAGATATTTGCTCCCATATGGACATGTAATGGATTTGACAAAGCTTACCCTTGTATTTCTTGAGACTTTGATGCTTCTGCGTCTATCTTTCAAACGGAATTCGATATCATCATCTAAATTGCATGGATTGTGTGTCAAGGATAGCTTAACAAACAACGTAAGAGGAAAGATTGTAGATGCTATGGGTCATGAGATATTTGCTCCCATATGGACATGTAATGGGTTTGACAAAATTTACCCTTGTATTTCTTGAGACTTTGATGCTTCTGCGTCTATCTTTCAAACGGAATTCGATATCGTCATCTAAATTGCATGGATGGTGTTTCAAGGATAGCTTAACAAACAACGTAAGAAAGAAGACTGTAGATGTAATGGGTCATGAGATATTTGCTCCCATATGGACATGTAATGGGTTTGACAAAGCTTACCCTTGTATTTCTTGAGACCTTGATGCTTCTGCGTCTATCTTTCAAACGGAATTCGATATCGTCATCTAAATTGCATGGATGGTGTGTCAAGGATAGCTTAACAAACAGCGTAAGAAATAAGGTTGTAGATGCTATGGGTCATGAGATATATGCTCTCATATGGACATGTAATGGGTTTGACAAAGCTTACATTTGTGTTTCTTGAGACTTGGATGCTTCTGCGTCTATCTTTCAAACGGAATTCGATATCATCATCTAAATTGCATGGATGGTGTGTCAAGGATAGCTTAACAAACAACGTAAGAAGGAAGACTGTAGATGCTATGGGTCATGAGATATTTGCTCCCATATGGACATGTAATGGGTTTGACAAAATTTACCCTTGTATTTCTTGAGACTTTGATGCTTCTGCGTCTATCTTTCAAACGGAATTCGATATCGTCATCTAAATTGCATGGATGGTGTTTCAAGGATAGCTTAACAAACAACGTAAGAAAGAAGACTGTAGATGTAATGGGTCATAAGATATTTGCCCCCATATGGACATGTAATGGTTTTGACAAAGCTTACCCTTGTATTTCTTGAGACTTTGATGCTTCTGCGTCTATCTTTCAAACGGAATTCGATATCGTCATCTAAATTGCATGGATGGTGTGTCAAGGATAGCTTAACAAACAACGTAAGAGGGAAGATTGTAGATGTAATGGGTCATGAGATATTTGCTCCCATATGGACATGTAATGGGTTTGACAAAGCTTACCCTTGTATTTCTTGAGACTTTGATGCTTCTGCGTCTATCTTTCAAACGGAATTCGATATCATCATCTAAATTGCATGGATTGTGTGTCAAGGATAGCTTAACAAACAACGTAAGAGGGAAGACTGTAGATGTAATGGGTCATGAGATATATGCTCTCATATGGACATGTAATGGGTTTGACAAAGCTTACACTTGTGTTTCTTGAGACTTGGATACTTCTGCGTCTATCTTTCAAACGGAATTCGATATCGTCATCTAAATTGCATGGATTGCGTGTCAAGGATAGCTTAACAAACAACTTAAGAAGGAAGGCTGTAGATTTAATGGGTCATGAGATATTTGCTCCCATATGGACATGTAATGGATTTGACAAATCTTACCCTTGTATTTCTTGAGACTTTGATGCTTCTGCGTCTATCTTTCAAACGGAATTCGATATCGTCATCTAAATTGCATGGATGGTGTGTCAAGGATAGCTTAACAAACAACGTAAGAGGGAAGATTGTAGATGTAATGGGTCATGAGATATTTGCTCCCATATGGACATGTAATGGGTTTGACAAAGCTTACCCTTGTATTTCTTGAGACTTTGATGCTTCTGCGTCTATCTTTCAAACGGAATTCGATATCGTCATCTAAATTGAATGGATGGTGTGTCAAGGATAGCTTAACAAACAACGTAAGAACGAAGACTGTAGATGTAATGGGTCATGAGATATTTGCTCCCGTATGGACATGTAATGGGTTTGACAAAGCTTACCCTTGTATTTCTTGAGACTTTGATGCTTCTGCGTCTATCTTTCAAACGGAATTCGATATCGTCATCTAAATTGCATGGATGGTGTGTCAAGGATAGCTTAACAAACAACGTAAGAGGGAAGATTGTAGATGTAATGGATCATGAGATATTTGCTCCTATATGGACATGTAATGGGTTTGACAAAGCTTACCCTTGTATTTCTTGAGACTTTGATGCTTCTGCGTCTATCTTTTAAACGGAATTCCACATCGTCATCTAAATTGCATGGATGGTGTGTCAAGGATAGCTTAACAAACAACGTGAGAAGGAAGACTGTAGATGTAATGGGTCATGAGATATTTGCTCCCATATGGACATGTAATGGGTTTGACAAAGCTTAAACTTGTTTTTCTTGAGACTTGGATGCTTCTGCGTCTATCTTTCAAACGGAATTCGATATCATCATCTAAATTGCATGGATTGTGTGTCAAGGATAGCTTAACAAACAACGTAAGAAGGAAGACTGTAGATGTAATGGGTCATGAGATATTTGCTCCCATATGGACATGTAATGGATTTGACAAAGCTTACCCTTGTATTTCTTGAGACTTTGATGCTTCTGCGTCTATCTTTCAAACGGAATTCGATATCATCATCTAAATTGCATGGATTGTGTGTCAAGGATAGCTTAACAAACAACGTAAGAGGAAAGATTGTAGATGCTATGGGTCATGAGATATTTGCTCCCATATGGACATGTAATGGGTTTGACAAAATTTACCCTTGTATTTCTTGAGACTTTGATGCTTCTGCGTCTATCTTTCAAACGGAATTCGATATCGTCATCTAAATTGCATGGATGGTGTTTCAAGGATAGCTTAACAAACAACGTAAGAAAGAAGACTGTAGATGTAATGGGTCATGAGATATTTGCTCCCATATGGACATGTAATGGGTTTGACAAAGCTTACCCTTGTATTTCTTGAGACCTTGATGCTTCTGCGTCTATCTTTCAAACGGAATTCGATATCGTCATCTAAATTGCATGGATGGTGTGTCAAGGATAGCTTAACAAACAGCGTAAGAAATAAGGTTGTAGATGCTATGGGTCATGAGATATATGCTCTCATATGGACATGTAATGGGTTTGACAAAGCTTACATTTGTGTTTCTTGAGACTTGGATGCTTCTGCGTCTATCTTTCAAACGGAATTCGATATCATCATCTAAATTGCATGGATTGTGTGTCAAGGATAGCTTAACAAACAACGTAAGAAGGAAGACTGTAGATGGAATGGGTCATAAGATATTTGCCCCCATATGGACATGTAATGGGTTTGACAAAATTTACCCTTGTATTTCTTGAGACTTTGATGCTTCTGCGTCTATCTTTCAAACGGAATTCGATATCGTCATCTAAATTGCATGGATGGTGTTTCAAGGATAGCTTAACAAACAACGTAAGAAAGAAGACTGTAGATGTAATGGGTCATGAGATATTTGCTCCCATATGGACATGTAATGGGTTTGACAAAGCTTACCCTTGTATTTCTTGAGACCTTGATGCTTCTGCGTCTATCTTTCAAACGGAATTCGATATCGTCATCTAAATTGCATGGATGGTGTGTCAAGGATAGCTTAACAAACAGCGTAAGAAATAAGGTTGTAGATGCTATGGGTCATGAGATATATGCTCTCATATGGACATGTAATGGGTTTGACAAAGCTTACATTTGTGTTTCTTGAGACTTGGATGCTTCTGCGTCTATCTTTCAAACGGAATTCGATATCATCATCTAAATTGCATGGATGGTGTGTCAAGGATAGCTTAACAAACAACGTAAGAAGGAAGACTGTAGATGCTATGGGTCATGAGATATTTGCTCCCATATGGACATGTAATGGGTTTGACAAAATTTACCCTTGTATTTCTTGAGACTTTGATGCTTCTGCGTCTATCTTTCAAACGGAATTCGATATCGTCATCTAAATTGCATGGATGGTGTTTCAAGGATAGCTTAACAAACAACGTAAGAAAGAAGACTGTAGATGTAATGGGTCATGAGATATTTGCTCCCATATGGACATGTAATGGGTTTGACAAAGCTTACCCTTGTATTTCTTGAGACCTTGATGCTTTGCGTCTATCTTTCAAACGGAATTCGATATCGTCATCTAAATTGCATGGATGGTGTGTCAAGGATAGCTTAACAAACAGCGTAAGAAATAAGGTTGTAGATGCTATGGGTCATGAGATATTTGCTCCCATATGGACATGTAATGGGTTTGACAAAATTTACCCTTGTATTTCTTGAGACCTTGATGCTTCTGCGTCTATCTTTCAAACGGAATTCGATATCGTCATCTAAATTGCATGGATGGTGTGTCAAGGATAGCTTAACAAACAACGTAAGAGGGAAGATTGTAGATGTAATGGGTCATGAGATATTTGCTCCCATATGGACATGTAATGGGTTTGACAAAGCTTACCCTTGTATTTCTTGAGACTTTGATGCTTCTGCGTCTATCTTTCAAACGGAATTCGATATCATCATCTCAATTGCATGGATTGTGTGTCATGGATAGCTTAACAAACAACGTAAGAGGGAAGACTGTAGATGTAATGGGTCATGAGATATATGCTCTTATATGGACATGTAATGGGTTTGACAAAGCTTACACTTGTGTTTCTTGAGACTTGGATACTTCTGCGTCTATCTTTCAAACGGAATTCGATATCGTCATCTAAATTGCATGGATTGCGTGTCAAGGATAGCTTAACAAACAACTAAAGAAGGAAGGATGTAGATTTAATGGGTCATGAGATATTTGCTCCCATATGGACATGTAATGGATTTGACAAATCTTACCCTTGTATTCTTGAGACTTTGATGCTTCTGCGTCTATCTTTCAAACGGAATTCGATATCGTCATCTAAATTGCATGGATGGTGTGTCAAGGATAGCTTAACAAACAACGTAAGAGGGAAGATTGTAGATGTAATGGGTCATGAGATATTTGCTCCCATATGGACATGTAATGGGTTTGACAAAGCTTACCCTTGTATTTCTTGAGACTTTGATGCTTCTGCGTCTATCTTTCAAACGGAATTCGATATCGTCATCTAAATTGCATGGATGGTGTGTCAAGGATAGCTTAACAAACAGCGTAAGAAATAAGGTTGTAGATGCTATGGGTCATGAGATATATGCTCTCATATGGACATGTAATGGGTTTGACAAAGCTTACATTTGTGTTTCTTGAGACTTGGATGCTTCTGCGTCTATCTTTCAAACGGAATTCGATATCATCATCTAAATTGCATGGATGGTGTGTCAAGGATAGCTTAACAAACAACGTAAGAAGGAAGACTGTAGATGTAATGGGTCATAAGATATTTGCCCCCATATGGACATGTAATGGGTTTGACAAAGCTTACCTTGTATTTCTTGAGACTTTGATGCTTCTGCGTCTATCTTTCAAACGGAATCGATATCATCATCTAAATTGCATGGATTGTGTGCTAAGGATAGCTTAACAAACAACGTAAGAAGGAAGACTGTAGATGTAATGGGTCATAAGATATTTGCCCCCATATGGACATGTAATGGGTTTGACAAAATTTACCCTTGTATTTCTTGAGACTTTGATGCTTCTGCGTCTATCTTTCAAACGGAATTCGATATCGTCATCTAAATTGCATGGATGGTGTTTCAAGGATAGCTTAACAAACAACGTAAGAAAGAAGACTGTAGATGTAATGGGTCATGAGATATTTGCTCCCATATGGACATGTAATGGGTTTGACAAAGCTTACCCTTGTATTTCTTGAGACCTTGATGCTTCTGCGTCTATCTTTCAAACGGAATTCGATATCGTCATCTAAATTGCATGGATGGTGTGTCAAGGATAGCTTAACAAACAGCGTAAGAAATAAGGTTGTAGATGCTATGGGTCATGAGATATATGCTCTCATATGGACATGTAATGGGTTTTGACAAAGCTTACATTTGTGTTTCTTGAGACTTGGATGCTTCTGCGTCTATCTTTCAAACGGAATTCGATATCATCATCTTAATTGCATGGATGGTGTGTCAAGGATAGCTTAACAAACAACGTAAGAAGGAAGACTGTAGATGCTATGGGTCATGAGATATTTGCTCCCATATGGACATGTAATGGGTTTGACAAAATTTACCCTTGTATTTCTTGAGACTTTGATGCTTCTGCGTCTATCTTTCAAACGGAATTCGATATCGTCATCTAAATTGCATGGATGGTGTTTCAAGGATAGCTTAACAAACAACGTAAGAAAGAAGACTGTAGATGTAATGGGTCATGAGATATTTGCTCCCATATGGACATGTAATGGGTTTGACAAAGCTTACCCTTGTATTTCTTGAGACCTTGATGCTTCTGCGTCTATCTTTCAAACGGAATTCGATATCGTCATCTAAATTGCATGGATGGTGTGTCAAGGATAGCTTAACAAACAGCGTAAGAAATAAGGTTGTAGATGCTATGGGTCATGAGATATATGCTCTCATATGGACATGTAATGGGTTTGACAAAGCTTACATTTGTGTTTCTTGAGACTTGGATGCTTCTGCGTCTATCTTTCAAACGGAATTCGATATCATCATCTAAATTGCATGGATGGTGTGTCAAGGATAGCTTAACAAACAACGTAAGAAGGAAGACTGTAGATGTAATGGGTCATAAGATATTTGCCCCCATATGGACATGTAATGGGTTTGACAAAGCTTACCCTTGTATTTCTTGAGACTTTGATGCTTCTGCGTCTATCTTTCAAACGGAATTCGATATCGTCATCTAAATTGCATGGATGGTGTGTCAAGGATAGCTTAACAAACAACGTAAGAGGGAAGATTGTAGATGTAATGGGTCATGAGATATTTGCTCCCATATGGACATGTAATGGGTTTGACAAAGCTTACCCTTGTATTTCTTGAGACGTTGATGCTTCTGCGTCTATCTTTCAAACGGAATTCGATATCATCATCTAAATTGCATGGATTGTGTGTCAAGGATAGCTTAACAAACAACGTAAGAGGGAAGACTGTAGATGTAATGGGTCATGAGATATATGCTCTCATATGGACATGTAATGGGTTTGACAAAGCTTACACTTGTGTTTCTTGAGACTTGGATACTTCTGCGTCTATCTTTCAAACGGAATTCGATATCGTCATCTAAATTGCATGGATTGCGTGTCAAGGATAGCTTAACAAACAACTTAAGAAGGAAGGCTGTAGATTTAATGGGTCATGAGATATTTGCTCCCATATGGACATGTAATGGATTTGACAAATCTTACCCTTGTATTTCTTGAGACTTTGATGCTTCTGCGTCTATCTTTCAAACGGAATTCGATATCGTCATCTAAATTGCATGGATGGTGTGTCAAGGATAGCTTAACAAACAACGTAAGAGGGAAGATTGTAGATGTAATGGGTCATGAGATATTTGCTCCCATATGGACATGTAATGGGTTTGACAAAGCTTACCCTTGTATTTCTTGAGACTTTGATGCTTCTGCGTCTATCTTTCAAACGGAATTCGATATCGTCATCTAAATTGAATGGATGGTGTGTCAAGGATAGCTTAACAAACAACGTAAGAACGAAGACTGTAGATGTAATGGGTCATGAGATATTTGCTCCCGTATGGACATGTAATGGGTTTGACAAAGCTTACCCTTGTATTTCTTGAGACTTTGATGCTTCTGCGTCTATCTTTCAAACGGAATTCGATATCGTCATCTAAATTGCATGGATGGTGTGTCAAGGATAGCTTAACAAACAACGTAAGAGGGAAGATTGTAGATGTAATGGATCATGAGATATTTGCTCCTATATGGACATGTAATGGGTTTGACAAAGCTTACCCTTGTATTTCTTGAGACTTTGATGCTTCTGCGTCTATCTTTTAAACGGAATTCCACATCGTCATCTAAATTGCATGGATGGTGTGTCAAGGATAGCTTAACAAACAACGTGAGAAGGAAGACTGTAGATGTAATGGGTCATGAGATATTTGCTCCCATATGGACATGTAATGGGTTTGACAAAGCTTAAACTTGTTTTTCTTGAGACTTGGATGCTTCTGCGTCTATCTTTCAAACGGAATTCGATATCATCATCTAAATTGCATGGATTGTGTGTCAAGGATAGCTTAACAAACAACGTAAGAAGGAAGACTGTAGATGTAATGGGTCATGAGATATTTGCTCCCATATGGACATGTAATGGATTTGACAAAGCTTACCCTTGTATTTCTTGAGACTTTGATGCTTCTGCGTCTATCTTTCAAACGGAATTCGATATCATCATCTAAATTGCATGGATTGTGTGTCAAGGATAGCTTAACAAACAACGTAAGAGGAAAGATTGTAGATGCTATGGGTCATGAGATATTTGCTCCCATATGGACATGTAATGGGTTTGACAAAATTTACCCTTGTATTTCTTGAGACTTTGATGCTTCTGCGTCTATCTTTCAAACGGAATTCGATATCGTCATCTAAATTGCATGGATGGTGTTTCAAGGATAGCTTAACAAACAACGTAAGAAAGAAGACTGTAGATGTAATGGGTCATGAGATATTTGCTCCCATATGGACATGTAATGGGTTTGACAAAGCTTACCCTTGTATTTCTTGAGACCTTGATGCTTCTGCGTCTATCTTTCAAACGGAATTCGATATCTGAAAATTTTTGCCTTTTTAGGCGAAGATCATTTTTAAGATTAATTTTTTAATTTTTTTTTTTTTATTTTTTAATCGAGCTTTATGATCTATTATGCAAGTGAAAAAGGAAAGCCGACGATTCGAACCCACACACCCACCACTATGTGACATGCATGTTTCGTCTTCGGTAAAGACTCTTCAGACATATCGGATGTGGAGCGGCTTCGATGTCCTCGAACTTTTCTTCTTTCAAATGCATTTTTGTTTTGTATTTTACAACAACAATGAGGATTTTCCCATTTAGTTGTGCTTCCATGACAAACGCTTAGCGCTGCCTTTGAAAGTTATGAGTTTGGCTCTGAACGCTAACACGCCGTGACAACACTTTTTTCCTGTGTTTTTTCAAGGACGTGGGTTCAAACCCCAGCCTGGCTCAGCTGATTTTATTTATTTGAAAATTTTTCCTTTTTAGGCGAAGATCATTTTTAAGATTAATTTTTTAATTTTTTTTTTTTATTTTTTAATCGAGCTTTATGATCTATTATGCAAGTGAAAAAGGAAAGCCGACGATTCGAACCCACACACCCACCACTATGTGACATGCATGTTTCGTCTTCGGTAAAGACTCTTCCGACATATCGGATGTGGAGCGGCTTCGATGTCCTCGAACTTTTCTTCTTTCAAATGCATTTTTGTTTTGTATTTTACAACAACAATGAGGATTTTCCCATTTAGTTGTGCTTCCATGACAAACGCTTAGCGCTGCCTTTGAAAGTTATGAGTTTGGCTCTGAACGCTAACACGCCGTGACAACACTTTTTTCCTGTGTTTTTTCAAGGACGTGGGTTCAAACCCCAGCCTGGCTCAGCTGATTTTATTTATTTGAAAATTTTTGCCTTTTTAGGCGAAGATCATTTTTAAGATTAATTTTTTAATTTTTTTTTTTTTTTATTTTTTAATCGAGCTTTATGATCTATTATGCAAGTGAAAAAGGATATCGTCATCTAAATTGCATGGATGGTGTGTCAAGGATAGCTTAACAAACAGCGTAAGAAATAAGGTTGTAGATGCTATGGGTCATGAGATATATGCTCTCATATGGACATGTAATGGGTTTGACAAAGCTTACATTTGTGTTTCTTGAGACTTGGATGCTTCTGCGTCTATCTTTCAAACGGAATTCGATATCATCATCTAAATTGCATGGATGGTGTGTCAAGGATAGCTTAACAAACAACGTAAGAAGGAAGACTGTAGATGTAATGGGTCATAAGATATTTGCCCCCATATGGACATGTAATGGGTTTGACAAAGCTTACCCTTGTATTTCTTGAGACTTTGATGCTTCTGCGTCTATCTTTCAAACGGAATTCGATATCGTCATCTAAATTGCATGGATGGTGTGTCAAGGATAGCTTAACAAACAACGTAAGAGGGAAGATTGTAGATGTAATGGGTCATGAGATATTTGCTCCCATATGGACATGTAATGGGTTTGACAAAGCTTACCCTTGTATTTCTTGAGACTTTGATGCTTCTGCGTCTATCTTTCAAACGGAATTCGATATCATCATCTAAATTGCATGGATTGTGTGTCAAGGATAGCTTAACAAACAACGTAAGAGGGAAGACTGTAGATGTAATGGGTCATGAGATATATGCTCTCATATGGACATGTAATGGGTTTGACAAAGCTTACACTTGTGTTTCTTGAGACTTGGATACTTCTGCGTCTATCTTTCAAACGGAATTCGATATCGTCATCTAAATTGCATGGATGGTGTTTCAAGGATAGCTTAACAAACAACGTAAGAGGGAAGATTGTAGATGTAATGGGTCATGAGATATTTGCTCCCATATGGACATGTAATGGGTTTGACAAAGCTTACCCTTGTATTTCTTGAGACTTTGATGCTTCTGCGTCTATCTTTCAAACGGAATTCGATATCGTCATCTAAATTGCATGGATTGTGTGTCAAGGATAGCTTAGCAAACAACGTAAGAAGGAAGACTGTAGATGTAATGGGTCATGAGATATTTGCTCCCATATGGACATGTAATGGGTTTGACAAAGCTTACCCTTGTATTTCTTGAGACTTTGATGCTTCTGCGTCTATCTTTCAAACGGAATTCGATATCGTCATCTAAATTGCATGGATGGTGTGTCAAGGATAGCTTAACAAACAACGTAAGAAGGAAGACTGTAGATGTAATGGGTCATGAGATATTTGCTCCCATATGGACATGGAATGGGTTTGACAAAGCTTACTCTTGTATTTCTTGAGACTTGGATGCTTCTGCGTCTATCTTTCAAACGGAATTCGATATCATCATCTAAATTGCATGGATTGTGTGTCAAGGATAGCTTAACAAACAACGTAAGAAGGAAGACTGTGCTCCCATATGGACATGTAATGGGTTTGACAAAGCTTACTCTTGTATTTCTTGAGACTTGGATGCTTCTGCGTCTATATTTCAAACGGAATTCGATATCATCATCTAAATTGCATGGATTGTGTGTCACGGATAGCTTAACAAACAACGTAAGAAGGAAGACTGTAGATGTAATGGGTCATGAGATATTTGCTCCCATATGGACATGTAATGGGTTTGACAAAGCTTACACTTGTGTTTCTTGAGACTTTGATGCTTCTGCGTCTATCTTTTAAACGGAATTCCACATCGTCATCTAAATTGCATGGATGGTGTGTCAAGGATAGCTTAACAAACAACGTGAGAAGGAAGACTGTAGATGTAATGGGTCATGAGATATTTGCTCCCATATGGACATGTAATGGGTTTGACAAAGCTTAAACTTGTTTTTCTTGAGACTTGGATGCTTCTGCGTCTATCTTTCAAACGGAATTCGATATCATCATCTAAATTGCATGGATTGTGTGTCAAGGATAGCATAACAAACAACGTAAGAAGGGAGACTGTAGATGTAATGGGTCATGAGATATTTGCTCCCATATGGACATGTAATGGATTTGACAAAGCTTACCCTTGTATTTCTTGAGACTTTGATGCTACTACGTCTATCTTTCAAACGGAATTCGATATCATCATCTAAATTGCATGGATTGTGTGTCAAGGATAGCTTAACAAACAACGTAAGAGGAAAGATTGTAGATGCTATGGGTCATGAGATATTTGCTCCCATATGGACATGTAATGGGTTTGACAAAATTTACCCTTGTATTTCTTGAGACTTTGATGCTTCTGCGTCTATCTTTCAAACGGAATTCGATATCGTCATCTAAATTGCATGGATGGTGTTTCAAGGATAGCTTAACAAACAACGTAAGAAAGAAGACTGTAGATGTAATGGGTCATGAGATATTTGCTCCCATATGGACATGTAATGGGTTTGACAAAGCTTACCCTTGTATTTCTTGAGACCTTGATGCTTCTGCGTCTATCTTTCAAACGGAATTCGATATCGTCATCTAAATTGCATGGATGGTGTGTCAAGGATAGCTTAACAAACAGCGTAAGAAATAAGGTTGTAGATGCTATAGGTCATGAGATATATGCTCTCATATGGACATGTAATGGGTTTGACAAAGCTTACATTTGTGTTTCTTGAGACTTGGATGCTTCTGCGTCTATCTTTCAAACGGAATTCGATATCATCATCTAAATTGCATGGATGGTGTGTCAAGGATAGCTTAACAAACAACGTAAGAAGGAAGACTGTAGATGCTATGGGTCATGAGATATTTGCTCCCATATGGACATGTAATGGGTTTGACAAAATTTACCCTTGTATTTCTTGAGACTTTGATGCTTCTGCGTCTATCTTTCAAACGGAATTCGATATCGTCATCTAAATTGCATGGATGGTGTTTCAAGGATAGCTTAACAAACAACGTTAGAAAGAAGACTGTAGATGTAATGGGTCATGAGATATTTGCTCCCATATGGATATGTAATGGGTTTGACAAAGCTTACCCTTGTATTTCTTGAGACCTTGATGCTTCTGCGTCTATCTTTCAAACGGAATTCGATATCGTCATCTAAATTGCATGGATGTTGTGTCAAGGATAGCTTAACAAACAGCGTAAGAAATAAGGTTGTAGATGCTATGGGTCATGAGATATATGCTCTCATATGGACATGTAATGGGTTTGACAAAGCTTACATTTGTGTTTCTTGAGACTTGGATGCTTCTGCGTCTATCTTTCAAACGGAATTCGATATCATCATCTAAATTGCATGGATGGTGTGTCAAGGATAGCCTAACAAACAACGTAAGAAGGAAGACTGTAGATGTAATGGGTCATAAGATATTTGCCCCCATATGGACATGTAATGGGTTTGACAAAGCTTACCCTTGTATTTCTTGAGACTTTGATGCTTCTGCGTCTATCTTTCAAACGGAATTCGATATCGTCATCTAAATTGCATGGATGGTGTGTCAAGGATAGCTTAACAAACAACGTAAGAGGGAAGATTGTAGATGTAATGGGTCATGAGATATTTGCTCCCATATGGACATGTAATGGGTTTGACAAAGCTTACCCTTGTATTTCTTGAGACTTTGATGCTTCTGCGTCTATCTTTCAAACGGAATTCGATATCATCATCTAAATTGCATGGATTGTGTGTCAAGGATAGCTTAACAAACAACGTAAGAGGGAAGACTGTAGATGTAATGGGTCATGAGATATATGCTCTCATATGGACATGTAATGGGTTTGACAAAGCTTACACTTGTGTTTCTTGAGACTTGGATACTTCTGCGTCTATCTTTCAAACGGAATTCGATATCGTCATCTAAATTGCATGGATGGTGTTTCAAGGATAGCTTAACAAACAACGTAAGAGGGAAGATTGTAGATGTAATGGGTCATGAGATATTTGCTCCCATATGGACATGTAATGGGTTTGACAAAGCTTACCCTTGTATTTCTTGAGACTTTGATGCTTCTTCGTCTATCTTTCAAACGGAATTCGATATCGTCATCTAAATTGCATGGATTGTGTGTCAAGGATAGCTTAGCAAACAACGTAAGAAGGAAGACTGTAGATGTAATGGGTCATGAGATATTTGCTCCCATATGGACATGTAATGGGTTTGACAAAACTTACCCTTGTATTTCTTGAGACTTTGATGCTTCTGCGTCTATCTTTCAAACGGAATTCGATATCGTCATCTAAATTGCATGGATGGTGTGTCAAGGATAGCTTAACAAACAACGTAAGAAGGAAGACTGTAGATGTAATGGGTCATGAGATATTTGCTCCCATATGGACATGTAATGGGTTTGACAAAGCTTACTCTTGTATTTCTTGAGACTTGGATGCTTCTGCGTCTATCTTTCAAACGGAATTCGATATCATCATCTAAATTGCATGGATTGTGTGTCAAGGATAGCTTAACAAACAACGTAAGAAGGAAGACTGTGCTCCCATATGGACATGTAATGGGTTTGACAAAGCTTACTCTTGTATTTCTTGAGACTTGGATGCTTCTGCGTCTATATTTCAAACGGAATTCGATATCATCATCTAAATTGCATGGATTGTGTGTCAAGGATAGCTTAACAAACAACGTAAGAAGGAAGACTGTAGATGTAATGGGTCATGAGATATTTGCTCCCATATGGACATGTAATGGGTTTGACAAAGCTTACACTTGTGTTTCTTGAGACTAGGATGCTTCTGCGTCTATCTTTCAAACGGAATTCGATATCATCATCTAAAACATCATCTAAAAACAAACAACGTAAGAGGGAAGACTGTAGATGTAATGGGTCATGAGATATGTGCTCCCATATGGACATGTAATGGGTTTGACAAAGCTTACCCTTGTATTTCTTGAGACTTTGATGCTTCTGCGTCTATCTTTCAAACGGAATTCGATATCATCATCTAAATTGCATGGATTGTATGTCAAGGATAGCTTAACAAACAACGTAAGAAAGAAGACTGTAGATGTAATGGGTCATGAGATATTTGCTTCCATATGGACATGTAATGGGTTTGACAAAGCTTACACTTGTGTTTCTTGAGACTTGGATGCTTCTGCGCCTATCTTTCAAACGGAATTCGATATCGTCATCTAAATTGCATGGATGGTGTGTCAAGGATAGCTTAACAAACAACGTAAGAGGGAAGATTGTAGATGCTATGGGTCATGAGATATATGCTCTCATATGGACATGTAATGGGTTTGACAAAACTTACACTTGTTTTTCTTCGGAATTCGATATCATCATCTAAATTGCATGGATTGTGTGTCAAGGATAGCTTAACAAACAACGTAACAGGGAAGATTGTAGATGCTATGGGTCATGAGATATATGCTCTCATATGGACATGTAATGGGTTTGACAAAGCTTACCCTTGTTTTTCTTGAGACTTGGATGCTTCTGCGTCTATCTTTCAAACGGAATTCGATATCGTCATCTAAATTGCATGGATGGTGTGTCAAGGATAGCTTAACAAACAGCGTAAGAAATAAGGTGGTAGATGCTATGGGTCATGAGATATATGCTCACATATGGACATGTAATGGGTTTGACAAAGCTTACATTTGTGTTTCTTGAGACTTGGATGCTTCTGCCTCTATCTTTAAAACGGAATTCGATATCATCATCTAAATTGCATGGATGGTGTGTCAAGGATAGCTTAACAAACAACGTAAGAAGGAAGACTGTAGATGTAATGGGTCATAAGATATTTGCTCCCATATGGACATGTAATGGGTTTGACAAAGCTTACCCTTGTATTTCTTGAGACTTTGATGCTTCTGCGTCTATCTTTCAAACGGAATTCGATATCGTCATCTAAATTACACGGATGGTGTGCCAAGGATAGCTTAACAAACAACGTAAGAGGGAAGACTGTAGATGTAATGGTTCATTAGATATTTTCTCCCATATGGACATGTAATGGATTTGACAAAGCTTACCCTTGTATTTCTTGAGACTTTGATGCTTCTGCGTCTATCTTTCAAACGGAATTCGATATCGTCATCTAAATTGCATGGATGGTGTGTCAAGGATAGCTTAACAAACAGCGTGAGAATGAAGACTGTAGATGTAATGGGTCATGAGATATTTGCTCCCATATGGACATGTAATGGATTTGACAAAGCTTACCCTTGTATTTCTTGAGACTTTGATGCTTCTGCGTCTATCTTTCAAACGGAATTCGATATCATCATCTAAATTGCATAGATCGTGTGTCAAGGATAGCTTAACAAACAACGTGAGAAGGAAGACTGTAGATGTAATGGGTCATGAGATATTTGCTCCCATATGGACATGTAATAGGTTTGACAAAGCTTACCCTTGTATTTCTTGAGACTTTGATGCTTCTGCGTCTATCTTTCAAACGGAATTCGATATCGTCATCTAAATTGCATGGATGGTGTGTCAAGGATAGCTTAGCAAACAACGTAAGAAGGAAGACTGTAGATGTAATGGGTCATGAGATATTTGCTCCCATATGGACATGTAATGGGTTTGACAAAGCTTACCCTTGTATTTCTTGAGACTTTGATGCTTCTGCGTCTATCTTTCAAACGGAATTCGATATCATCATCTAAATTGCATGGATTGTGTGTCAAGGATAGCTTAACAAACAACGTAAGAAAGAAGGTTGTAGATGCTAAGGGTCATGAGAGTAGAATATAGGAAAGGATTCAGAACCAATTAAAAAACTCAAATTACAAGTCATATAGTAATTAAAAGTATCATATTACATATCTTAAGTAAACAAATGGGGTGACCGTGGGAAATTCTTGGAATTCCTTATGCTGGGGGGGAAGCATGTCCACTATCAACGTGGGTGGCTTCGTTTGTCCGTCCGTCTGTCCGTAAGCATGCTGGATCGTGTCCATGATCAATGTGGGTGGTCTCGTTTGTCCGTCTGTCTGTTGATTGATCTAATTATGAAGCATTGACCATTGTTGAGGCATTGTGTTTATTGTATGTTTGTGTGTATGCCGTATGATTCATTTGCTTTGGATTGGATCAGCATCCACGATAGCTTCATTATATGTTTGTGTGTATGTCGTTTGGTTCTTTTGCTTTACTTTAAGTCAGAGGACAAGTGTACTGAGTATTTACTGAGTGTTTGAATATGCATTCGATCGATCTTCTCGATTTGTTTATTATTATTCGATGAAGGCGACAATGTCTTTAATATTTAATTGAAGGGTAGATTGAATTTTTGGTTGCTTCAAATTGATCTTGTCAATGGATTTGGATATGAATGCAAATATGATTGGGAGAGTTAAGGGGGAAAGGGGAACCAATGTGTACAAATGAGAAATCGATGACCATTGTTGAGGCATAGCGCTTGTGGTGGTACACTGGAAAAATATGTATGCATGTGTAACCGTGGGAAATTCTTGGAATTCCGTCCGTCCGTCCGCGTGACCGTGGGAACTTTTTTGGAATTCCGTTTGTCCGTCCGTCTGCTGACCGTGGGAACTTTTGGAATTCCGTTTGTCCGTCCGTCTGTCCGTGGGCATGCTTAATCGTGTCCATGATCAATGGTCCTGTTTGTCCCTCCTTTTGTCAGTTCATTGATCTAATTTCCTAATGTTATGAAATAAATGACGTCATCAGTTGGGTTTAAATAAAAAATGAATGAAACTGTACTCAAAAAGAATTTCTTTGAGTGCATAAATCGAAACAATCCAAATTAATTCATTTGGATCTTTTCGATTTTTTTATTTCAGAAGTCAAGTAAAGAATTAGCAAAAACTTGAATATTGGATTGAAGGGATGGTTTGGGATATTAAAGCATATGTGGGTGTGTGTGTATGTTTGATTCTTTGCAGTTATGAGGAATGTATTGACATTAAGTTCTAGCAATTTGTTATGAGTAAGAGGTTGAAAGGGGAAGCAAGCATCGAATGCTTTAAGATTAGCTAGAGCATTAACCATATGTTTGTATGAATATTGCCCTTCGATTGAAGCAGTGACCATTGTTGAGGCAATCAGTTTATATATATGTTTGTGTGTATGCAGTATGATTCCTTTGCTTTGCATTGGATCAGCAGCCACGATCGCTTTATTTTATGTTTGTGTGTATGTCGTTTGGTTCTTTTTCCCTTCCTTTTAATCAGCAGGCGTAATTGTCGCCTTTAACGAAAGCAAAAGGCGACAAGTGCCTGGGGCTATCTGCTGTGTTTGAATATGAATTCGATTCTCTTCTCGATTTGTTTGTTATTGTTTGATCTTATTATTTAATTGAAGGATGGATTGAATTTTTGGTTGCTTCAAATTGATCTTGTCAATGGATTTGGATATGAATGCAAATATGATTAGGGAAGTTAAGGGGGAAAGGGGAACCAATGTGTACAAATGAGAAATCGATGACCATTGTTGAGGTATAGCGTTTGTATGTACGTCAGTCCAGCTTCCTTTAAATTTATGCTGTGTATGTTTGCATTAAACCAAAAGGAGGAATCATTGAACTTTCATTCAGTATTACACAATATCGGATTTGTTTTGATTAAATGTTATGAATCTGGGTTATTGGACCACACAACGTCTGATTCTTTGAACACTGTATGTATGTATATACATATATATATATATTTTGTCGTCTTGAACTTGAAAAGGAATATATTTTTAATATAGAAAATGCTGAGCATATTTAATGTAAACAAATAAAGTGTTTAAAAGCGAAGGAAGTTTTAGAAAAATTATTCAGTTTCTAAAAATTATCGTACGTGTATCTCATCATCTTAAAAGTACAAAATATGTCAGTGCCAGTTTCAAAGGACGATTCAATCTTCCGTTTGCAACAACAGCATTTACTCCAGGACAGCATCGGTGACGCATACTTAAGTAGAGTAATGGAGAACTATGAATTTACATCCATGTTGCGGAACAATTTTTTAAACGATATTGCTGGAGATCAATACTGCATACATGTAATTATGAGTTACGAGTTAGAAATTTTGAGAAAGGGTCTCCCGGAGAAGCCTAAAATCCTGAAGGTAGAGGAATTGCCGACTGTATCACCATTGATTTTAAGCGATATTGACAGCTATATAAAAGAACATCTAAACGCACTTCTAAACATAGCTTGTAGAGTAGAGGATAACAATATAAATAGCTTTTTAAAAAGGTTTTTTACACTTATAAATAAAATCAATTTCGAAAATAAGTATAATCTCTTCTTTTTTTTAATGGGGGGAAGGTTGGGTTGGGTGGAAGGGTTGCGAAATCCATGTTTAATCGTGTTACAATTTTAGTATAAAAAGCCCATACTTTTAAATACGATTCACAGTTTAAACGTTATTAACAAAAGTAGGAAGCATTGTTCTGCGACCATTCGATTGAAGCAATGATCATTGT
This sequence comes from Musca autumnalis, assembly GCF_047663935.1. NCBI lineage: Eukaryota > Metazoa > Arthropoda > Insecta > Diptera > Muscidae > Musca > Musca autumnalis. Next base: position 267,216 of record NW_027411733.1, read on the forward strand.
TGAGGCATTATTATGTATGACCATCAACTTGATGTTGTTATATGTTTACATTAAAACAAAAGGAGGAATCATTGAACTTTCATTCAGTATTACTCAATATCCAATTTGTTATTATTATGGATTATTGGACCTTTTTTAAAGATATGAAATGCGGCTGGAACATCAAATAGAAGCAAAAGTATGCTTCAACTTGACCTTGAAATAACATTTGAAAATATGCTTATGTTGCTTTTCATCACAACATCTAAATGTCACCCCATTTCTCTGCAATTTAATACACAAATTATGAAAAACATAAATCTCACTCTTCATTAAAATTTTCGATCTATAAATGCACACCTATATTATAATAATTTTATTAGTCAGAAACATACTTTCAAACTGTTACAATATGAATTCTCAATATATACTTCCTGAAATCTTCAAGGAAAGCACATTAAGGGAGTCGAAGGATATCGAAGCAGACAAATATTTGTTAAGAATAACGGATGAAATTCAGGCGGAATTCTATATAACACATGGTTTGAAAACGGACAGAAACAGAATCCTTAAGCTTTTAAAAAGGTTGGAGAAAATCACAAATGCCAATAATAATTGAATTTAAATGATTATTAATAAATAAGAAACAAACAAATATATTTGTTGCATATTTTTTGGGGGGAAGAGAATGCAATGGTTTATGTATAATTGTCATCATCTAATCTAAAATTTTGTCCCTGTGTTTAGAGAAAATGTGATAACACTATACACAGTTACTATTTCATGCCACAGCTCGCTTTTCGCTTCAACAAATTCTTATTATAGCTCACCCTATCCCTAATTTGGTTCAACAGCTCTCTCTTAGAGTTAAACAGCTTCATATTATAACTTAAGAGCTCCCTAATCTTATTCAACAGTTTCGTACTCAACCCTCTTCACTTAAGATCGAACCTCTTAATACAAGGAGCACATTTTGATAGTTATCAAACATACCATTTGCTTCAAATTTATGAAAGTTAAAAAAAGCAAACAAATAAATATTAGTGTACCTCACTCAAATTGAAAATTCGAAGGAAAAGAAACTTTAACAATGCCATCTAGGGGTTGAGCTATCGATACCTAAATTATTACGAAGATATTATAAATGCTGACTTGTGTACATAACTGTACCATATTACTCATTAAAACAAAAAAATGAAATAAAAAACAATGATATTCAGAAGACCATAGATTGCATTTATTATATAAAACCCTATATGTATGTATATATAGTTTTGTCGTCTTGGACAGTCATTTCTTTTGATGTATTCCTTTTATATTTAATATAAACATTAAAACTCTATAAAAGTTGAGTTAGACTCGGAAACTATATTCAGTTTTCAAAATTCCTTTAATGGAGTGAGACATTTCTTCAAGAAAAGTAAGAAAACTAAAAATGGTCAATAATATCAACGGAGAGATTGGAGTTGAGTTCGAGAATGATGCAGAGTTCGAAAAGATTTGTTGCAATATGTTAGACCATTACGAGGCAACACAAAATACACCACAACAAATTGAATTATTTGAAATGGACTATGAGTTCGAGGCTGCTTGCGTAAAAGCTGTAAATGAATTCGAGGCAAAGTATAATGAGTCTCTGCGAGTGGAAACCGATGCTGAAGGAAAGGAGAACGAAACCCGAACAAACCAATCTTTGGAGAATTCAGAAGAAGATTATCCGTATATACCAGAAGCACAAAACGTATGGGCATTGGATGAAAACGATCCATGGTTTATAGTTTAGCCGACGACACTCAAGCTTTTGATATGTATATTAGAGGTGTCTATAGCACCACTCTTTGTTTACTTCTGCATTTGTTTCTTCTTGAAAAATGTTGACATTTAAATAAATGAATAATATTGTTTGTCTACAAAAATATATCTTTATTCTGGGATAATAAACAACAGAAAAGGTGAATACACATCTGTGGGACTGTAAGTTTTAATAATCTACTACTGTTAATCATGCAATTATGACCGTCTAAGCAAAGTTATAAAATATTAAAGATGGAACAAATGTATAAGCTGTTGAGTTGGGTTCGGGTTAGGTTGGTTTCAGGTTAGATTGGCTTGGGTTCCGGTTAGGTTGGGTTCGGGTTAGGTTGGGTTAGGTTGGGTTCGCGTTAGGTTGGGTTTGGGTTAGGTTGGGTTCGGGTTAGGTTAGGTTGGGTTCGGGTTAGGTTAGGTTCGGGTTAGGTTGGGTTCGGGTTAGGTTGGATTCAGGTTAGGTTGGGCTTAGATCAAGGGATACACTATTAATATTGTGACAATGTCCCACATTTAACAGTAGAACTCTAACTATGGACGAAGAAATGTTGAAACGATTGGTTCAATCCCGCAATGTTTTGAAAAGAAAATTTCAAAACATCAAAAGGGGAGAACAAGCAAGAACAACGCAATTGGAAAATACCTTCAAACCTATAACAGAAGAGTTAAACAAATTAGTTAAAACAACAAGTGAGAATGCATCCAAATACATTCCTAAAACAGAAAATATACCCGAGTATGGGAAATCATCGTTTTCCAGTATCAAGAGATATAAGGAAGATTTTAAAAACGAAATCACTGCAAACGATGAAGAGTACAAAGAAGATAATAATCAAGATGAGTCAAGCAACGATGAGGGTGGAGAAGAATCTTTTTATTCTGATCATGATGATTATGATTATGAAAACAATCTTCTTCAATTGAAAATCAATAATAATCTGGACACTGTATACGGTCCACATACAGATGTTAATGGGGAATGGAAATTTGGTGATAAACCTTTACATATAAATAATGAGAAAATTGTCGTAGGAAACCAGAATTGGGCGCTCACACCAGGCTTATTTGAACTTCTATTTCATCAAAAACCCAAAAACTACGATGAATCAGAGTTGGAGATATATAAGAAAATTTTACTCAACTCCAATGCACATAAAGTAAACTACAGCCATAATGAACGAGTGAAATCTAACAAAGGATATAAATACACCAATATAATAAAGAAGATAATCGATGGTACTCACACTGGTAAAGGCCTAATGAGAGTAAATTCCGAAAAACCTCAATATGTATATTGGAACGATCCCAATGTTCTTGTTGAACGACTAAAGCGGTTGGTGGAATCAAATCAAAGTGGAAAATATGATCATACAAATGAGATGGTCTCTATAATTGAAGAACTACGAGAGGCAGATATTATATATTAATCATATTTTATATTATATCAAATGTGTACATTGCGATTACGAAATAAATGCAATCTATGGTCTTCTGAATATCATTGTTTTTTATTTCATTTTTTTGTTTTAATGAGTAATATGGTACAGTTATGTACACAAGTCAGCATTTATAATATCTTCGTAATAATTTAGGTATCGATAGCTCAACCCCTAGATGGCATTGTTAAAGTTTCTTTTCCTTCGAATTTTCAATTTGAGTGAGGTACACTAATATTTATTTGTTTGCTTTTTTTAACTTTCATAAATTTGAAGCAAATGGTATGTTTGATAACTATCAAAATGTGCTCCTTGTATTAAGAGGTTCGATCTTAAGTGAAGAGGGTTGAGTACGAAACTGTTGAATAAGATTAGGGAGCTCTTAAGTTATAATATGAAGCTGTTTAACTCTAAGAGAGAGCTGTTGAACCAAATTAGGGATAGGGTGAGCTATAATAAGAATTTGTTGAAGCGAAAAGCGAGCTGTGGCACGAAATAGTAACTGTGTATAGTGTTATCACATTTTCTCTAAACACAGGGACAAAATTTTAGATTAGAAGATGACAATTATACATAAACCATTGCATTCTCTTCCCCCAAAAAATATGCAACAAATATATTTGTTTGTTTCTTATTTATTAATAATCATTTAAATTCAATTATTATTGGCATTTGTGATTTTCTCCAACCTTTTTAAAAGCTTAAGGATTCTGTTTCTGTCCGTTTTCAAACCATGTGTTATATAGAATTCCGCCTGAATTTCATCCGTTATTCTTAACAAATATTTGTCTGTATATATTGAGAATTCATATTGTAACAGTTTGAAAGTATGTTTCTGACTAATAAAATTATTATAATATAGGTGTGCATTTATAGATCGAAAATTTTAATGAAGAGTGAGATTTATGTTTTTCATAATTTGTGTATTAAATTGCAGAGAAGTGGGGTGACATTTAGATGTTGTGATGAAAAGCAACATAAGCATATTTTCAAATGTTATTTCAAGGTCAAGTTGAAGCATACTTTTGCTTCTATTTGATGTTCCAGCCGCATTTCATATCTTTAAAAAAGGTCCAATAATCCATAATAATAACAAATTGGATATTGAGTAATACTGAATGAAAGTTCAATGATTCCTCCTTTTGTTTTAATGTAAACATATAACAACATCAAGTTGATGGTCATACATAATAATGCCTCAACAATGATCATTGCTTCAATCGAATGGTCGCAGAACAATGCTTCCTACTTTTGTTAATAACGTTTAAACTGTGAATCGTATTTAAAAGTATGGGCTTTTTATACTAAAATTGTAACACGATTAAACATGGATTTCGCAACCCTTCCACCCAACCCAACCTTCCCCCCATTAAAAAAAAGAAGAGATTATACTTATTTTCGAAATTGATTTTATTTATAAGTGTTTAAAAACTTTATTAAAAAGCTATTTATATTGTTATCCTCTACTCTACAAGCTATGTTTAGAAGTGCGTTTAGATGTTCTTTTATATAGCTTAAAATCAATGGTGATACAGTCGGCAATTCCTCTACCTTCAGGATTTTAGGCTTCTCCGGGAGACCCTTTCTCAAAATTTCTAACTCGTAACTCATAATTACATGTATGCAGTATTGATCTCCAGCAATATCGTTTAAAAAATTGTTCCGCAACATGGATGTAAATTCATAGTTCTCCATTACTCTACTTAAGTATGCGTCACCGATGCTGTCCTGGAGTAAATGCTGTTGTTGCAAACGGAAGATTGAATCGTCCTTTGAAACTGGCACTGACATATTTTGTACTTTTAAGATGATGAGATACACGTACGATAATTTTTAGAAACTGAATAATTTTTCTAAAACTTCCTTCGCTTTTAAACACTTTATTTGTTTACATTAAATATGCTCAGCATTTTCTATATTAAAAATATATTCCTTTTCAAGTTCAAGACGACAAAATATATATATATATATATGTATATACATACATACAGTGTTCAAAGAATCAGACGTTGTGTGGTCCAATAACCCAGATTCATAACATTTAATCAAAACAAATCCGATATTGTGTAATACTGAATGAAAGTTCAATGATTCCTCCTTTTGGTTTAATGCAAACATACACAGCATAAATTTAAAGGAAGCTGGACTGACGTACATACAAACGCTATACCTCAACAATGGTCATCGATATCTCATTTGTACACATTGGTTCCCCTTTCCCCCTTAACTTCCCTAATCATATTTGCATTCATATCCAAATCCATTGACAAGATCAATTTGAAGCAACCAAAAATTCAATCCATCCTTCAATTAAATAATAAGATCAAACAATAACAAACAAATCGAGAAGAGAATCGAATTCATATTCAAACACAGCAGATAGCCCCAGGCACTTGTCGCCTTTTGCTTTCGTTAAAGGCGACAATTACGCCTGCTGATTAAAAGGAAGGGAAAAAGAACCAAACGACATACACACAAACATAAAATAAAGCGATCGTGGCTGCTGATCCAATGCAAAGCAAAGGAATCATACTGCATACACACAAACATATATATAAACTGATTGCCTCAACAATGGTCACTGCTTCAATCGAAGGGCAATATTCATACAAACATATGGTTAATGCTCTAGCTAATCTTAAAGCATTCGATGCTTGCTTCCCCTTTCAACCTCTTACTCATAACAAATTGCTAGAACTTAATGTCAATACATTCCTCATAACTGCAAAGAATCAAACATACACACACACCCACATATGCTTTAATATCCCAAACCATCCCTTCAATCCAATATTCAAGTTTTTGCTAATTCTTTACTTGACTTCTGAAATAAAAAAATCGAAAAGATCCAAATGAATTAATTTGGATTGTTTCGATTTATGCACTCAAAGAAATTCTTTTTGAGTACAGTTTCATTCATTTTTTATTTAAACCCAACTGATGACGTCATTTATTTCATAACATTAGGAAATTAGATCAATGAACTGACAAAAGGAGGGACAAACAGGACCATTGATCATGGACACGATTAAGCATGCCCACGGACAGACGGACGGACAAACGGAATTCCAAAAGTTCCCACGGTCAGCAGACGGACGGACAAACGGAATTCCAAAAAAGTTCCCACGGTCACGCGGACGGACGGACGGAATTCCAAGAATTTCCCACGGTTACACATGCATACATATTTTTCCAGTGTACCACCACAAGCGCTATGCCTCAACAATGGTCATCGATTTCTCATTTGTACACATTGGTTCCCCTTTCCCCCTTAACTCTCCCAATCATATTTGCATTCATATCCAAATCCATTGACAAGATCAATTTGAAGCAACCAAAAATTCAATCTACCCTTCAATTAAATATTAAAGACATTGTCGCCTTCATCGAATAATAATAAACAAATCGAGAAGATCGATCGAATGCATATTCAAACACTCAGTAAATACTCAGTACACTTGTCCTCTGACTTAAAGTAAAGCAAAAGAACCAAACGACATACACACAAACATATAATGAAGCTATCGTGGATGCTGATCCAATCCAAAGCAAATGAATCATACGGCATACACACAAACATACAATAAACACAATGCCTCAACAATGGTCAATGCTTCATAATTAGATCAATCAACAGACAGACGGACAAACGAGACCACCCACATTGATCATGGACACGATCCAGCATGCTTACGGACAGACGGACGGACAAACGAAGCCACCCACGTTGATAGTGGACATGCTTCCCCCCCAGCATAAGGAATTCCAAGAATTTCCCACGGTCACCCCATTTGTTTACTTAAGATATGTAATATGATACTTTTAATTACTATATGACTTGTAATTTGAGTTTTTTAATTGGTTCTGAATCCTTTCCTATATTCTACTCATGAGATATATGCTCTCATATGGACATGTAATGGGTTTGACAAAGCTTACCCTTGTATTTCTTGAGACTTTGATGCTTCTGCGTCTATCTTTCAAACGGAATTCGATATCGTCATCTAAATTGCATGGATGGTGTGTCAAGGATAGCTTAACAAACAACGTAAGAAGGAAGACTGTAGATGTAATGGGTCATGAGATATTTGCTCCCATATGGACATGTAATGGATTTGACAAAGCTTACCCTTGTATTTCTTGAGACTTTAATGCTTCTGCGTCTATCTTTCAAACGGATTTCGATATCGTCATCTAAATTGCATGGATGGTGTGTCAAGGATAGCTGAACAAACAACGTAAGAAGGAAGACTGTAGATGTAATGGGTCATGAGATATATGCTCTCATATGGACATGTAATGGGTTTGACAAAGCTTACACTTGTTTTTCTTGAGACTTTGATGCTTCTGCGTCTATCTTTCAAACGGAATTCGATATCGTCATCTAAATTGCATGGATGGTGTGTCAAGGATAGCTTAACAAACAACGTAAGAAGGAAGACTGTAGATGTAATGGGTCATGAGATATTTGCTCCCATATGGACATGTAATGGGTTTGTCATAGCTTACCCTTGTATTTCTTGAGACTTTGATGCTTCTGCGTCTCTCTTTCAAACGGAATTCGATATCATCATCTAAATTGCATGGATGGTGTGTCAAGGATAGCTTAACAAACAACGTAAGAAGGAAGACTGTAGATGTAATGGGTCATGAGATATTTGCTCCCATATGGACATGTAATGGGTTTGACAAAGCTTACCCTTGTATTTCTTGAGACTTTGATGCTTCTGCGTCTATCTTTCAAACGGAATTCGATATCGTCATCTAAATTGCATGGATGGTGTGTCAAGGATAGCTTAACCAACAGCGTAAGAAATACGCTCAAACGGAATTCGATATCATCATCTAAATTGCATGGATGGTGTGTCAAGGATAGCTTAACAAACAACGTAAGAAGGAAGACTGTAGATGTAATGGGTCATAAGATATTTGCCCCCATATGGACATGTAATGGGTTTGACAAAGCTTACCCTTGTATTTCTTGAGACTTTGATGCTTCTGCGTCTATCTTTCAAACGGAATTCGATATCGTCATCTAAATTGCATGGATGGTGTGTCAAGGATAGCTTAACAAACAACGTAAGAGGGAAGATTGTAGATGTAATGGGTCATGAGATATTTGCTCCCATATGGACATGTAATGGGTTTGACAAAGATTACCCTTGTATTTCTTGAGACTTTGATGCTTCTGCGTCTATCTTTCAAACGGAATTCGATATCGTCATCTAAATTACATGGATGGTGTATCAAGGATAGCTTAACAAACAACGTAAGAGGGAAGACTGTAGATGTAATGGGTCATGAGATATTTGCTCCCATATGGACATGTAATGGGTTTGTCATAGCTTAACCTTGTATTTCTTGAGACTTTGATGCTTCTGCGTCTATCTTTCAAACGGAATTCGATATCATCATCTAAATTGCATGGATGGTGTGTCAAGGATAGCTTAACAAACAACGTAAGAGGGAAGACTGTAGATGTAATGGGTCATGAGATATTTGCTCCCATATGGACATGTCATGGGTTTGACAAAGCTTACCCTTGTATTTCTTGAGACTTTGATGCTTCTGCGTCTATCTTTCAAACGGAATTCGATATCGTCATCTAAATTGCATGGATGGTGTGTCAAGGATAGCTTAGCAAACAACGTAAGAAGGAAGACTGCAGATGTAATGGGTCATGAGATATTTGCTCCCATATGGACATGTAATGGGTTTGACAAAGCTTAGACTTGTATTTCTTGAGACTTTGATACTTCTGCGTCTATCTTTCAAACGGAATTCGATATCATCATCTAAATTGCATGGATTGTGTGTCAAGGATAGCTTAACAAACAACGTAAGAAAGAAGGTTGTAGATGCTATGGGTCATGAGATATATGCTCTCCTATGTACATGTAATGTGTTTGACAAAGCTTACACTTGTGTTTCTTGAGACTTGGATACTTCTGCGTCTATCTTTCAAACGGAATTCGATATCGTCATCTAAATTGCATGGATGGTGTGTCAAGGATAGCTTAACAAACAACGTAAGAGGGAAGATTGTAGATGTAATGGGTCATGAGATATTTGCTCCCATATTGACATTTAATGGGTTTGACAAAGCTTACCCTTGTATTTCTTAAGACTTTGATGCTTCTGCGTCTATCTTTCAAACGGAATTCGATATCGTCATCTAAATTGCATGGATGGTGTGTCAAGGATAGCTTAGCAAACAACGTAAGAAGGAAGACTGTAGATGTAATGGGTCATGAGATATTTGCTCCCATATGGACATGTAATGGGTTTGACAAAGCTTACCCTTGTATTTCTTGAGACTTTGATGCTTCTGCGTCTATCTTTCAAACGGAATTCGATATCGTCATCTAAATTGCATGGATGGTGTGTCAAGGATAGCTTAACAAACAACGTAAGAAGGAAGACTGTAGATGTAATGGGTCATGAGATATTTGCTCCCATATGGACATGTAATGGGTTTGACAAAGCTTACCCTTGTATTTCTTGAGACTTGGATGCTTCTGCGTCTATCTTTCAAACGGAATTCGATATCATCATCTAAATTGCATGGATTGTGTGTCAAGGTTAGCTTAACAAACAACGTAAGAAGGAAGACTGTAGATGTAATGGGTCATGAGATATTTGCTCCCATATGGACATGTAATGGGTTTGACAAAGCTTACACTTGTGTTTCTTGAGACTTGGATGCTTCTGCGTCTATCTTTCAAACGGAATTCGATATCAGCATCTAAATTGCATGGATGGTGTGTCAAGGATAGCTTAACAAACAACGTAAGAGGGAAGACTGTAGATGTAATGGGTCATGAGATATGTGCTCCCATATGGACATGTAATGGGTTTGACAAAGCTTACCCTTGTATTTCTTGAGACTTTGATGCTTCTGCGTCTATCTTTCAAACGGAATTCGATATCATCATCTAAATTGCATGGATTGTATGTCAAGGATGGCTTAACAAACAACGTAAGAAAGAAGACTGTAGATGTAATGGGTCATGAGATATTTGCTCCCATATGGACATGTAATGGGTTTGACAAAGCTTACACTTGTGTTTCTTGAGACTTGGATGCTTCTGCGCCTATCTTTCAAACGGAATTCGATATCATCATCTAAATTGCATGGATGGTGTGTCAAGGATAGCTTAACAAACAACGTAAGAGGGAAGATTGTAGATGCTATGGGTCATGAGATATATGCTCTCATATGGACATGTAATGGGTTTGACAAAACTTACACTTGTTTTTCTTGAGACTTGGATGCTTCTGAGTCTATCTTTCAAACGGAATTCGATATCATCATCTAAATTGCATGGATTGTGTGTCAAGGATAGCTTAACAAACAACGTAAGAGGGAAGATTGTAGATGCTATGGGTCATGAGATATATGCTCTCATATGGACATGTAATGGGTTTGACAAAGCTTACACTTGTTTTTCTTGAGACTTGGATGCTTCTGCGTCTATCTTTCAAACGGAATTCGATATCGTCATCTAAATTGCATGGATGGTGTGTCAAGGATAGCTTAACAAACAGCGTAAGAAATAAGGCTGTAGATGCTATGGGTCATGAGATATATGCTCTCCTATGGACATGTAATGTGTTTGACAAAGCTTACATTTGTGTTTCTTGAGACTTGGATGCTTCTGCGTCTATCTTTCAAACGTAATTCGATATCATCATCTAAATTGCATGGATTGTGTGTCAAGGATAGCTTAACAAACAACGTAAGAAGGAAGACTGTAGATGTAATGGGTCATGAGATATTTGCTCCCATATGGACATGTAATGGGTTTGACAAAGCTTACACTTGTGTTTCTTGAGACTTGGATGCTTCTGCGTCTATCTTTCAAACGGAATTCGATATCAGCATCTAAATTGCATGGATGGTGTGTCAAGGATAGCTTAACAAACAACGTAAGAGGGAAGACTGTAGATGTAATGGGTCATGAGATATGTGCTCCCATATGGACATGTAATGGGTTTGACAAAGCTTACCCTTGTATTTCTTGAGACTTTGATGCTTCTGCGTCTATCTTTCAAACGGAATTCGATATCATCATCTAAATTGCATGGATTGTATGTCAAGGATAGCTTAACAAACAACGTAAGAAAGAAGACTGTAGATGTAATGGGTCATGAGATATTTGCTCCCATATGGACATGTAATGGGTTTGACAAAGCTTACACTTGTGTTTCTTGAGACTTGGATGCTTCTGCGCCTATCTTTCAAACGGAATTCGATATCATCATCTAAATTGCATGGATGGTGTGTCAAGGATAGCTTAACAAACAGCGTAAGAAATAAGGCTGTAGATGCTATGGGTCATGAGATATATGCTCTCCTATGGACATGTAATGTGTTTGACAAAGCTTACATTTGTGTTTCTTGAGACTTGGATGCTTCTGCGTCTATCTTTCAAACGGAATTCGATATCATCATCTAAATTGCATGGATTGTGTGTCAAGGATAGCTTAACAAACAACGTAAGAAGGAAGACTGTAGATGTAATGGGTCATGAGATATTTGCTCCCATATGGACATGTAATGGGTTTGACAAAGCTTACACTTGTGTTTCTTGAGACTTGGATGCTTCTGCGTCTATCTTTCAAACGGAATTCGATATCAGCATCTAAATTGCATGGATGGTGTGTCAAGGATAGCTTAACAAACAACGTAAGAGGGAAGACTGTAGATGTAATGGGTCATGAGATATGTGCTCCCATATGGACATGTGATGGGTTTGACAAAGCTTACCCTTGTATTTCTTGAGACTTTGATGCTTCTGCGTCTATCTTTCAAACGGAATTCGATATCATCATCTAAATTGCATGGATTGTATGTCAAGGATAGCTTAACAAACAACGTAAGAAAGAAGACTGTAGATGTAATGGGTCATGAGATATTTGCTCCCATATGGACATGTAATGGGTTTGACAAAGCTTACACTTGTATTTCTTGAGACTTGGATGCTTCTGCGCCTATCTTTCAAACGGAATTCGATATCATCATCTAAATTGCATGGATGGTGTGTCAAGGATAGCTTAACAAACAACGTAAGAGGGAAGATTGTAGATGCTATGGGTCATGAGATATATGCTCTCATATGGACATGTAATGGGTTTGACAAAACTTACACTTGTTTTTCTTGAGACTTGGATGCTTCTGCGTCTATCTTTCAAACGGAATTCGATATCATCATCTAAATTGCATGGATTGTGTGTCAAGGATAGCTTAACAAACAACGTGAGAATGAAGACTGTAGATGTAATGGGTCATGAGATATTTGCTCCCATATGGATATGTAATGGATTTGACAAAGCTTACCCTTGTATTTCTTGAGACTTTGATGCTTCTGCGTCTATCTTTCAAACAACGTAAGAGGGAAGATTGTAGATGCTATGGGTCATGAGATATATGCTCTCATATGGACATGTAATGGATTTGACAAAGCCTACACTTGTTTTCCTTGAGACTTGGATGCTTCTGCGTCTATCTTTCAAACGGAATTCGATATCGTCATCTAAATTGCATGGATGGTGTGTCAAGGATAGCTTAACAAACAGCGTAAGAAATAAGGCTGTAGATGCTATGGGTCATGAGATATATGCTCACATATGGACATGTAATGGGTTTGACAAAGCTTACATTTGTGTTTCTTGAGACTTGGATGCTTCTGCGTCTATCTTTCAAACGGAATTCGATATCATCATCTAAATTGCATGGATGGTGTGTCAAGGATAGCTTAACAAACAACGTAAGAAGGAAGATTGTAGATGTAATGGGTCATGAGATATTTGCTCCCATATGGACATGTAATGGGTTTGACAAAGATTACCCTTGTATTTCTTGAGACTTTGATGCTTCTGCGTCTATCTTTCAAACGGAATTCGATATCGTCATCTAAATTACATGGATGGTGTGTCAAGGATAGCTTAACAAACAACGTAAGAGGGAAGACTGTAGATGTAATGGGTCATTAGATATTTTCTCCCATATGGACATGTAATGGATTTGACAAAGCTTACCCTTGTATTTGTTGAGACTTTGATTCTTCTGCGTCTATCTTTCAAACGGAATTCGATATCGTCATCTAAATTGCATGGATGGTGTGTCAAGGATAGCTTAACAAACAACGTGAGAATGAAGACTGTAGATGTAATGGGTCATGAGATATTTGCTCCCATATGGACATGTAATGGGTTTGACAAAGCTTACCCTTGTATTTCTTGAGACTTTGATGCTTCTGCGTCTATCTTTCAAACGGAATTCGATATCGTCATCTAAATTGCATGGATGGTGTGTCAAGGATAGCTTAACAAACAACGTAAGAGGGAAGATTGTAGATGTAATGGGTCATGAGATATTTGCTCCCATATGGACATGTAATGGGTTTGACAAAGCTTACCCTTGTATTTCTTGAGACTTTGATGCTTCTGCGTCTATCTTTCAAACGAAATTCGATATCGTCATCTAAATTACATGGATGGTGTGTCAAGGATAGCTTAACAAACAACGTAAGAGGGAAGACTGTAGATGTAATGGGTCATTAGATATTTTCTCCCATATGGACATGTAATGGATTTGACAAAGCTTACCCTTGTATTTCTTGAGACTTTGATGCTTCTGCGTCTATCTTTCAAACGGAATTCGATATCGTCATCTAAATTGCATGGATGGTGTGTCAAGGATAGCTTAGCAAACAACGTAAGAAGGAAGACTGTATATGTAATGGGTCATGAGATATTTGCTCCCATATGGACATGTAATGGGTTTGACAAAGCTTACCCTTGTATTTCTTGAGACTTTGATGCTTCTGCGTCTATCTTTCAAACGAAATTCGATATCATCATCTAAATTGCATGGATTGTGTGTCAAGGATAGCTTAACAAACAACGTAAGAAAGAAGGTTGTAGATGCTATGGGTCATGAGATATATGCTCTCATATGGACATGTAATGGGTTTGACAAAGCTTACACTTGTGTTTCTTGAGACTTGGATACTTCTGCGTCTATCTTTCAAACGGAATTCGATATCGTCATCTAAATTGCATGGATGGTGTGTCAAGGATAGCTTAACAAACAACGTAAGAGGGAAGATTGTAGATGTAATGGGTCATGAGTTATTTGCTCCCATATGGACATGTAATGGGTTTGACAAAGCTTACCCTTGTATTTCTTGAGACTTTGATGCTTCTGCGTCTATCTTTCAAACGGAATTCGATATCGTCATCTAAATTGCATGGATTGTGTGTCAAGGATAGCTTAGCAAACAACGTAAGAAGGAAGACTGTAGATGTAATGGGTCATGAGATATTTGCTCCCATATGGACATGTAATGGGTTTGACAAAGCTTACCCTTGTATTTCTTGAGACTTTGATGCTTCTGCGTCTATCTTTCAAACGGAATTCGATATCGTCATCTAAATTGCATGGATGGTGTGTCAAGGATAGCTTAACAAACAACGTAAGAAGGAAGACTGTAGATGTAATGGGTCATGAGATATTTGCTCCCATATGGACATGTAATGGGTTTGACAAAGCTTACCCTTGTATTTCTTGAGACTTTGATGCTTCTGCGTCTATCTTTCAAACGGAATTCGATATCATCATCTAAATTGCATGGATTGTGTGTCAAGGATAGCTTAACAAACAACGTAAGAAAGAAGACTGTAGATGTAATGGGTCATAAGATATTTGCTCCCATATGGACATGTAATGGGTTTGACAAAGCTTACACTTGTGTTTCTTGAGACTTGGATGCTTCTGCGCCTATCTTTCAAACGGAATTCGATATCATCATCTAAATTGCATGGATGGTGTGTCAAGGATAGCTTAACAAACAACGTAAGAGGGAAGATTGTAGATGCTATGGGTCATGAGGTATATGCTCTCATATGGACATGTAATGGGTTTGACAAAACTTACACTTGTTTTTCTTGAGACTTGGATGCTTCTGCGTCTATCTTTCAAACGGAATTCGATATCAGCATCTAAATTGCATGGATTGTGTGTCAAGGATAGCTTAACAAACAACGTGAGAGGAAAGATTGTAGATGCTATGGGTCATGAGATATATGCTCTCATATGGACATGTAATGGGTTTGACAAAACTTACACTTGTTTTTCTTGAGACTTGGATGCTTCTGCGTCTATCTTTCAAACGGAATTCGATATCAGCATCTAAATTGCATGGATTGTGTGTCAAGGATAGCTTAACAAACTTCTGCGTCTATCTTTCAAACGGAATTCGATATCGTCATCTAAATTGCATGGATGGTGTGTCAAGGATAGCTTAACAAACAACGTAAGAGGGAAGATTGTAGATGTAATGGGTCATGAGATATTTGCTCCCATATGGACATGTAATGGGTTTGACAAAGATTACCCTTGTATTTCTTGAGACTTTGATGCTTCTGCGTCTATCTTTCAAACGGAATTCGATATCGTCATCTAAATTACATGGATGGTGTGTCAAGGATAGCTTAACAAACAACGTAAGAGGGAAGACTGTAGATGTAATGGGTCATTAGATATTTTCTCCCATATGGACATGTAATGGATTTGACAAAGCTTACCCTTGCATTTCTTGAGACTTTGATGCTTCTGCGTCTATCTTTCAAACGGAATTCGATATCGTCATCTAAATTGCATGGATGGTGTGTCAAGGATAGCTTAACAAACAACGTGAGAATGAAGACTGTAGATGTAATGGGTCATTAGATATTTTCTCCCATATGGACATGTAATGGATTTGACAAAGCTTACCCTTGTATTTCTTGAGACTTGGGTGGTTCTGCGTCTATCTTTCAAACGGAATTCGATATCATCATCTTAATTGCATGGATGGTGTGTCAAGGATAGCTTAGCAAACAACGTAAGAAGGAAGACTGTAGATGTAATGGGTTATGAGATATTTGCTCCCATATGGACATGTAATGGGTTTGACAAAGCTTACCCTTGTATTTCTTGAGACTTTGATGCTTCTGCTTCTATCTTTCAAACGGAATTCGATATCGTCATCTAAATTGCATGGATGGTGTGTCAAGGATAGCTTAACAAACAGCGTAAGAAAGAAGGTTGTAGATGCTATGGGTCATGAGATATATGCTCTCATATGGACATGTAATGGGTTTGACAAAGCTTACACTTGTGTTTCTTGAGACTTGGATGCTTCTGCGTCTATCTTTCAAACGGAGTTCGATATCGTCATCTAAATTGCATGGATTTTGTGTCAAGGATAGCTTAGCAAGCAACGTAAGAAGGAAGACTGTAGATGTAATGGGTCATGAGATATTTGCTCCCATATGGACATGTAATGGGTTTGACAAAGCTTACCCTTGTATTTCTTGAGACTTTGATGCTTCTGCGTCTATCTTTCAAACGGAATTCGATATCGTCATCTAAATTGCATGGATGGTGTGTCAAGGATAGCTTAACAAACAACGTAAGAAGGAAGACTGTACATGCAATGGGTCATGAGATATTTGCTCCCATATGGACATGTAATGGGTTTGACAAAGCTTACCCTTGTATTTCTTGAGACTTGGATGCTTCTGCGTCTATCTATCAAACGGAATTCGATATCATCATCTAAATTGCATGGATTGTGTGCCAAGGATAGCTTAAAAAACAACGTAAGAAGGAAGACTGTAGATGTAATGGGTCATGAGATATTTGCTCCCATATGGACATGTAATGGGTTTGACAAAGCTTACACTTGTGTTTCTTGAGACTTGGATGCTTCTGCGTCTATATTTCAAACGGAATTCGATATCGTCATCTAAATTGCATGGATGGTGTGTCAAGGATAGCTTAACAAACAACGTAAGAAGGAAGGCTGTAGATGTAATGGGTCATGAGATATTTGCTCCCATATGGACATGTAATGGATTTGACAAAGCTTACCCTTGTATTTCTTGAGACTTTGATGCTTCTGCGTCTATCTTTCAAACGGAATTCGATATCGTCATCTAAATTGCATGGATGGTGTGTCAAGGATAGCTTAGCAAACCACGTAAGAAGGAAGACTGTAGATGTAATGGGTCATGAGATATTTGCTCCCATATGGACATGTAATGGGTTTGACAAAGCTTACCCTTGTATTTCTTGAGACTTTGATGCTTCTGCGTCTATCTTTCAAACGGAATTCGATGTCATCATCTAAATTGCATGGATGGTGTGTCAAGGATAGCTTAGCAAACAACGTAAGAAGGAAGACTGTAGATGTAATGGGTCATGAGATATTTGCTCCCACATGGACATGTAATGGGTTTGACAAATCTTACCCTTGTATTTCTTGAGACTTTGATGCTTCTGCGTCTATCTTTCAAACGGAATTCGATGTCGTCATCTAAATTGCATGGATTGTGTGTCAAGGATAGCTTAACAAACAACGTAAGAAGGAAGACTGTAGAATGAATGGGTCATGAGATATTTGCTCCCATATGGACATGTAATGGGTTTGACAAAACTTTCCCTTGTATTTCTTGAGACTTTGATGCTTCTGCGTCTATCTTTCAAACGGAATTCGATATCGTCATCGCAATTGTATGGATGGTGTGTCAAGGATAGCTTAACAAACAACGTAAGAGGGAAGACTGTAGATGTAATGGGTCATGAGATATTTGCTCCCATATGGACATGTAATGGATTTGACAAAGCTTACCCTTGTATTTCTTGAGACTTTGATGCTTCTGCGTCTATCTTTCAAACGGAATTCGATATCGTCATCTAAATTGCATGGATTGTGTGTCAAGGATAGCTTAACAAACAACGTAAGAAGGAAGATTGTAGATGCTATGGGTCATGAGATATTTGCTCCCACATGGACATGTAATGGGTTTGACAAAACTTTCCCTTGTATTTCTTGAGACTTTGATGCTTCTGCGTCTATCTTTCAAACGGAATTCGATATCGTCAAACAAACAACGTAAGAGGGATGACTGTAGATGTAATGGGTCATGAGATATTTGCTCCCATATGGACATGTAATGGATTTGACAAAGCTTACCCTTGTATTTCTTGAGACTCTGATGCTTCTGCGTCTATCTTTCAAACGGAATTCGATATCGTCATCTAAATTGCATGGATTGTGTGTCAAGGATAGCTTAACAAACAACGTGAGAAAGAAGACTGTAGATGTAATGGGTCATGAGATATTTGCTCCCATTTGGACATGTAATGGATTTGACAAAGCTTACCCTTATATTTCTTGAGACTTTGATGCTTCTGCGTCTATCTTTCAAACGGAATTCGATATCATCATCTAAATTGCATGGATTGTGTGTCAAGGATAGCTTAACAAACAACGTAAGAGGAAAGATTGTAGATGCTATGGGTCATGAGATATTTGCTCCCATATGGACATGTAATGGGTTTGACAAAATTTACCCTTGTATTTCTTGAGACTTTGATGCTTCTGCGTCTATCTTTCAAACGGAATTCGATATCGTCATCTAAATTGCATGGATGGTGTTTCAAGGATAGCTTAACAAACAACGTAAGAAAGAAGACTGTAGATGTAATGGGTCATGAGATATTTGCTCCCATATGGACATGTAATGGGTTTGACAAAGCTTACCCTTGTATTTCTTGAGACCTTGATGCTTCTGCGTCTATCTTTCAAACGGAATTCGATATCGTCATCTAAATTGCATGGATGGTGTGTCAAGGATAGCTTAACAAACAGCTTAAGAAATAAGGTTGTAGATGCTATGGGTCATGAGATATATGCTCTCATATGGACATGTAATGGGTTTGACAAAGCTTACATATGTGTTTCTTGAGACTTGGATGCTTCTGCGTCTATCTTTCAAACGGAATTCGATATCATCATCTAAATTGCATGGATGGTGTGTCAAGGATAGCTTAACAAACAACGTAAGAAGGAAGACTGTAGATGTAATGGGTCATAAGATATTTGCCCCCATATGGACATGTAATGGGTTTGACAAAGCTTACCCTTGTATTTCTTGAGACTTTGATGCTTCTGCGTCTATCTTTCAAACGGAATTCGATATCGTCATCTAAATTGCATGGATGGTGTGTCAAGGATAGCTTAACAAACAACGTAAGAGGGAAGATTGTAGATGTAATGGGTCATGAGATATTTGCTCCCATATGGACATGTAATGGGTTTGACAAAGCTTACCCTTGTATTTCTTGAGACTTTGATGCTTCTGCGTCTATCTTTCAAACGGAATTCGATATCATCATCTAAATTGCATGGATTGTGTGTCAAGGATAGCTTAACAAACAACGTAAGAGGGAAGACTGTAGATGTAATGGGTCATGAGATATATGCTCTCATATGGACATGTAATGGGTTTGACAAAGCTTACACTTGTGTTTCTTGAGACTTGGATACTTCTGCGTCTATCTTTCAAACGGAATTCGATATCGTCATCTAAATTGCATGGATGGTGTTTCAAGGATAGCTTAACAAACAACGTAAGAGGGAAGATTGTAGATGTAATGGGTCATGAGATATTTGCTCCCATGTGGACATGTAATGGGTTTGACAAAGCTTACCCTTGTATTTCTTGAGACTTTGATGCTTCTGCGTCTATCTTTCAAACGGAATTCGATATCGTCATCTAAATTACATGGATTGTGTGTCAAGGATAGCTTAGCAAACAACGTAAGAAGGAAGATTGTAGATGTAATGGGTCATGAGATATTTGCTCCCATATGGACATGTAATGGGTTTGACAAAGCTTACCCTTGTATTTCTTGAGACTTTGATGCTTCTGCGTCTATCTTTCAAACGGAATTCGATATCGTCATCTAAATTGCATGGATGGTGTGTCAAGGATAGCTTAACAAACAACGTAAGAAGGAAGACTGTAGATGTAATGGGTCATGAGATATTTGCTCCCATATGGACATGTAATGGGTTTGACAAAGCTTACTCTTGTATTTCTTGAGACTTGGATGCTTCTGCGTCTATCTTTCAAACGGAATTCGATATCATCATCTAAATTGCATGGATTGTGTGTCAAGGATAGCTTAACAAACAACGTAAGAAGGAAGACTGTGCTCCCATATGGACATGTAATGGGTTTGACAAAGCTTACTCTTGTATTTCTTGAGACTTGGATGCTTCTGCGTCTATATTTCAAACGGAATTCGATATCATCATCTAAATTGCATGGATTGTGTGTCAAGGATAGCTTAACAAACAACGTAAGAAGGAAGACTGTAGATGTAATGGGTCATGAGATATTTGCTCCCATATGGACATGTAATGGGTTTGACAAAGCTTACACTTGTGTTTCTTGAGACTAGGATGCTTCTGCGTCTATCTTTCAAACGGAATTCGATATCATCATCTAAATTGCATGGATGGTGTGTCAAGGATAGCTTAACAAACAACGTAAGAGGGAAGACTGTAGATGTAATGGGTCATGAGATATGTGCTCCCATATGGACATGTAATGGGTTTGACAAAGCTTACCCTTGTATTTCTTGAGACTTTGATGCTTCTGCGTCTATCTTTCAAACGGAATTCGATATCATCATCTAAATTGCATGGATTGTATGTCAAGGATAGCTTAACAAACAACGTAAGAAAGAAGACTGTAGATGTAATGGGTCATGAGATATTTGCTCCCATATGGACATGTAATGGGTTTGACAAAGCTTACACTTGTGTTTCTTGAGACTTGGATGCTTCTGCGCCTATCTTTCAAACGGAATTCGATATCATCATCTAAATTGCATGGATGGTGTGTCAAGGATAGCTTAACAAACAACGTAAGAGGGAAGATTGTAGATGCTATGGGTCATGAGATATATGCTCTCATATGGACATGTAATGGGTTTGACAAAACTTACACTTGTTTTTCTTCGGAATTCGATATCATCATCTAAATTGCATGGATTGTGTGTCAAGGATAGCTTAACAAACAACGTAACAGGGAAGATTGTAGATGCTATGGGTCATGAGATATATGCTCTCATATGGACATGTAATGGGTTTGACAAAGCTTACCCTTGTTTTTCTTGAGACTTGGATGCTTCTGCGTCTATCTTTCAAACGGAATTCGATATCGTCATCTAAATTGCATGGATGGTGTGTCAAGGATAGCTTAACAAACAGCGTAAGAAATAAGGTTGTAGATGCTATGGGTCATGAGATATATGCTCACATATGGACATGTAATGGGTTTGACAAAGCTTACATTTGTGTTTCTTGAGACTTGGATGCTTCTGCCTCTATCTTTAAAACGGAATTCGATATCATCATCTAAATTGCATGGATGGTGTGTCAAGGATAGCTTAACAAACAACGTAAGAAGGAAGACTGTAGATGTAATGGGTCATAAGATATTTGCTCCCATATGGACATGTAATGGGTTTGACAAAGCTTACCCTTGTATTTCTTGAGACTTTGATGCTTCTGCGTCTATCTTTCAAACGGAATTCGATATCGTCATCTAAATTGCATGGCTGGTGTGTCAAGGATAGCTTAATAAACAATGTAAGAGGGAAGATTGTAGATGTAATGGGTCATGACATATTTGCTCCCATATGGACATGTAATGGGTTTGACAAAGATTACCCGTGTATTTCTTGAGACTTTGATGCTTCTGCGTCTATCTTTCAAACGGAATTCGATATCGTCATCTAAATTACACGGATGGTGTGTCAAGGATAGCTTAACAAACAACGTAAGAGGGAAGACTGTAGATGTAATGGTTCATTAGATATTTTCTCCCATATGGACATGTAATGGATTTGACAAAGCTTACCCTTGTATTTCTTGAGACTTTGATGCTTCTGCGTCTATCTTTCAAACGGAATTCGATATCGTCATCTAAATTGCATGGATGGTGTGTCAAGGATAGCTTAACAAACAGCGTGGAGAATGAAGACTGTAGATGTAATGGGTCATGAGATATTTGCTCCCATATGGACATGTAATGGATTTGACAAAGCTTACCCTTGTATTTCTTGAGACTTTGATGCTTCTGCGTCTATCTTTCAAACGGAATTCGATATCATCATCTAAATTGCATAGAAGGTGTGTCAAGGATAGCTTAACAAACAACGTGAGAAGGAAGACTGTAGATGTAATGGGTCATGAGATATTTGCTCCCATATGGACATGTAATGGGTTTGACAAAGCTTACCCTTGTATTTCTTGAGACTTTGATGCTTCTGCGTCTATCTTTCAAACGGAATTCGATATCGTCATCTAAATTGCATGGATGGTGTGTCAAGGATAGCTTAGCAAACAACGTAAGAAGGAAGACTGTAGATGTAATGGGTCATGAGATATTTGCTCCCATATGGACATGTAATGGGTTTGACAAAGCTTACCCTTGTATTTCTTGAGACTTTGATGCTTCTGCGTCTATCTTTCAAACGGAATTCGATATCATCATCTAAATTGCATGGATTGTGTGTCAAGGATAGCTTAACAAACAACGTAAGAAAGAAGGTTGTAGATGCTAAGGGTCATGAGATATATGCTCTCATATGGACATGTAATGGGTTTGACAAAGCTTACCCTTGTATTTCTTGAGACTTTGATGCTTCTGCGTCTATCTTTCAAACGGAATTCGATATCGTCATCTAAATTGCATGGATGGTGTGTCAAGGATAGCTTAACAAACAACGTAAGAAGGAAGACTGTAGATGTAATGGGTCATGAGATATTTGCTCCCATATGGACATGTAATGGATTTGACAAAGCTTACCCTTGTATTTCTTGAGACTTTAATGCTTCTGCGTCTATCTTTCAAACGGAATTCGATATCGTCATCTAAATTGCATGGATGGTGTGTCAAGGATAGCTGAACAAACCAAGTAAGACGGAAGACTGTAGATGTAATGGGTCATGAGATATATGCTCTCATATGGACATGTAATGGGTTTGACAAAGCTTACACTTGTTTTTCTTGAGACTTTGATGCTTCTGCGTCTATCTTTCAAACGGAATTCGATATCGTCATCTAAATTGCATGGATGGTGTGTCAAGGATAGCTTAACAAACAACGTAAGAAGGAAGACTGTAGATGTAATGGGTCATGAGATATTTGCTCCCATATGGACATGTAATGGGTTTGTCATAGCTTACCCTTGTATTTCTTGAGACTTTGATGCTTCTGCCTCTCTCTTTCAAACGGAATTCGATATCATCATCTAAATTGCATGGATGGTGTGTCAAGGATAGCTTAACAAACAACGTAAGAAGGAAGACTGTAGATGTAATGGGTCATGAGATATTTGCTCCCATATGGACATGTAATGGGTTTGACAAAGCTTACCCTTGTATTTCTTGAGACTTTGATGCTTCTGCGTCTATCTTTCAAACGGAATTCGATATCGTCATCTAAATTGCATGGATGGTGTGTCAAGGATAGCTTAACCAACAGCGTAAGAAATACGCTCAAACGGAATTCGATATCATCATCTAAATTGCATGGATGGTGTGTCAAGGATAGCTTAACAAACAACGTAAGAAGGAAGACTGTAGATGTAATGGGTCATAAGATATTTGCCCCCATATGGACATGTAATGGGTTTGACAAAGCTTACCCTTGTATTTCTTGAGACTTTGATGCTTCTGCGTCTATCTTTCAAACGGAATTCGATATCGTCATCTAAATTGCATGGATGGTGTGTCAAGGATAGCTTAACAAACAACGTAAGAGGGAAGATTGTAGATGTAATGGGTCATGAGATATTTGCTCCCATATGGACATGTAATGGGTTTGACAAAGATTACCCTTGTATTTCTTGAGACTTTGATGCTTCTGCGTCTATCTTTCAAACGGAATTCGATATCGTCATCTAAATTACATGGATGGTGTGTCAAGGATAGCTTAGCAAACAACGTAAGAAGGAAGACTGTAGATGTAATGGGTCATGAGATATTTGCTCCCATATGGACATGTAATGGGTATGACAAAGCTTAGACTTGTATTTCTTGAGACTTTGATACTTCTGCGTCTATCTTTCAAACGGAATTCGATATCATCATCTAAATTGCATGGATTGTGTGTCAAGGATAGCTTAACAAACAACGTAAGAAAGAAGGTTGTAGATGCTATGGGTCATGAGATATATGCTCTCCTATGGACATGTAATGTGTTTGACAAAGCTTACACTTGTGTTTCTTGAGACTTGGATACTTCTGCGTCTATCTTTCAAACGGAATTCGATATCGTCATCTAAATTGCATGGATGGTGTGTCAAGGATAGCTTAACAAACAACGTAAGAGGGAAGATTGTAGATGTAATGGGTCATGAGATATTTGCTCCCATATGGACATGTAATGGGTTTGACAAAGCTTACCCTTGTATTTCTTAAGACTTTGATGCTTCTGCGTCTATCTTTCAAACGGAATTCGATATCGTCATCTAAATTGCATGGATGGTGTGTCAAGGATAGCTTAGCAAACAACGTAAGAAGGAAGACTGTAGATGTAATGGGTCATGAGATATTTGCTCCCATATGGACATGTAATGGGTTTGACAAAGTTTACCCTTGTATTTCTTGAGACTTTGATGCTTCTGCGTCTATCTTTCAAACGGAATTCGATATCGTCATCTAAATTGCATGGATGGTGTGTCAAGGATAGCTTAACAAACAACGTAAGAAGGAAGACTGTAGATGTAATGGGTCATGAGATATTTGCTCCCATATGGACATGTAATGGGTTTGACAAAGCTTACCCTTGTATTTCTTGAGACTTGGATGCTTCTGCGTCTATCTTTCAAACGGAATTCGATATCATCATCTAAATTGCATGGATTGTGTGTCAAGGTTAGCTTAACAAACAACGTAAGAAGGAAGACTGTAGATGTAATGGGTCATGAGATATTTGCTCCCATATGGACATGTAATGGGTTTGACAAAGCTTACACTTGTGTTTCTTGAGACTTGGATGCTTCTGCGTCTATCTTTCAAACGGAATTCGATATCAGCATCTAAATTGCATGGATGGTGTGTCAAGGATAGCTTAACAAACAACGTAAGAGGGAAGACTGTAGATGTAATGGGTCATGAGATATGTGCTCCCATATGGACATGTAATGGGTTTGACAAAGCTTACCCTTGTATTTCTTGAGACTTTGATGCTTCTGCGTCTATCTTTCAAACGGAATTCGATATCATCATCTAAATTGCATGGATTGTATGTCAAGGATAGCTTAACAAACAACGTAAGAAAGAAGACTGTAGATGTAATGGGTCATGAGATATTTGCTCCCATATGGACATGTAATGGGTTTGACAAAGCTTACACTTGTGTTTCTTGAGACTTGGATGCTTCTGCGCCTATCTTTCAAACGGAATTCGATATCATCATCTAAATTGCATGGATGGTGTGTCAAGGATAGCTTAACAAACAACGTAAGAGGGAAGATTGTAGATGCTATGGGTCATGAGATATATGCTCTCATATGGACATGTAATGGGTTTGACA
Organism: Musca autumnalis; assembly: GCF_047663935.1. Classification (NCBI taxonomy): domain Eukaryota; kingdom Metazoa; phylum Arthropoda; class Insecta; order Diptera; family Muscidae; genus Musca; species Musca autumnalis. Next base: position 292,889 of record NW_027411733.1, read on the forward strand.
AAACTTACACTTGTTTTTCTTGAGACTTGGATGCTTCTGCGTCTATCTTTCAAACGGAATTCGATATCGTCATCTAAATTGCATGGATGGTGTGTCAAGGATAGCTTAACAAACAACGTAAGAAGGAAGACTGTAGATGTAATGGGTCATGAGATATTTGCTCCCATATGGACATGTAATGGGTTTGACAAAGCTTACCCTTGTATTTCTTGAGACTTGGATGCTTCTGCGTCTATCTTTCAAACGGAATTCGATATCATCATCTAAATTGCATGGATTGTGTGTCAAGGTTAGCTTAACAAACAACGTAAGAAGGAAGACTGTAGATGTAATGGGTCATGAGATATTTGCTCCCATATGGACATGTAATGGGTTTGACAAAGCTTACACTTGTGTTTCTTGAGACTTGGATGCTTCTGCGTCTATCTTTCAAACGGAATTCGATATCAGCATCTAAATTGCATGGATGGTGTGTCAAGGATAGCTTAACAAACAACGTAAGAGGGAAGACTGTAGATGTAATGGGTCATGAGATATGTGCTCCCATATGGACATGTAATGGGTTTGACAAAGCTTACCCTTGTATTTCTTGAGACTTTGATGCTTCTGCGTCTATCTTTCAAACGGAATTCGATATCATCATCTAAATTGCATGGATTGTATGTCAAGGATAGCTTAACAAACAACGTAAGAAAGAAGACTGTAGATGTAATGGGTCATGAGATATTTGCTCCCATATGGACATGTAATGGGTTTGACAAAGCTTACACTTGTGTTTCTTGAGACTTGGATGCTTCTGCGCCTATCTTTCAAACGGAATTCGATATCATCATCTAAATTGCATGGATGGTGTGTCAAGGATAGCTTAACAAACAACGTAAGAGGGAAGATTGTAGATGCTATGGGTCATGAGATATATGCTCTCATATGGACATGTAATGGGTTTGACAAAACTTACACTTGTTTTTCTTGAGACTTGGATGCTTCTGCGTCTATCTTTCAAACGGAATTCGATATCGTCATCTAAATTGCATGGATGGTGTGTCAAGGATAGCTTAACAAACAGCGTAAGAAATAAGGCTGTAGATGCTATGGGTCATGAGATATATGCTCACATATGGACATGTAATGGGTTTGACAAAGCTTACATTTGTGTTTCTTGAGACTTGGATGCTTCTGCGTCTATCTTTCAAACGGAATTCGATATCATCATCTAAATTGCATGGATGGTGTGTCAAGGATAGCTTAACAAACAACGTAAGAAGGAAGACTGTAGATGTAATGGGTCATAAGATATTTGCTCCCATATGGACATGTAATGGGTTTGACAAAGCTTACCCTTGTATTTCTTGAGACTTTGATGCTTCTGCGTCTATCTTTCAAACGGAATTCGATATCGTCATCTAAATTGCCTGGATGGTGTGTCAAGGGTAGCTTAACAAACAACGTAAGAGGGAAGATTGTAGATGTAATGGGTCATGAGATATTTGCTCCCATATGGACATGTAATGGGTTTGACAAAGATTACCCTTGTATTTCTTGAGACTTTGATGCTTCTGCGTCTATCTTTCAAACGGAATTCGATATCGTCATCTAAATTACATGGATGGCGTGTCAAGGATAGCTTAACAAACAACGTAAGAGGGAAGACTGTAGATGTAATGGGTCATTAGATATTTTCTCCCATATGGACATGTAATGGATTTGACAAAGCTTACCCTTGTATTTCTTGAGACTTTGATTCTTCTGCGTCTATCTTTCAAACGGAATTCGATATCGTCATCTAAATTGCATGGATGGTGTGTCAAGGTTAGCTTAACAAACAACGTGAGAATGAAGACTGTAGATGTAATGGGTCATGAGATATTTGCTCCCATATGGATATGTAATGGATTTGACAAAGCTTACCCTTGTATTTCTTGAGACTTTGATGCTTCTGCGTCTATCTTTCAAACGGAATTCGATATCATCATCTAAATTGCATGGATGGTGTGTCAAGGATAGCTTAACAAACAACGTGAGAAGGAAGACTGTAGATGTAATGGGTCATGAGATATTTGCTCCCATATGGACATGTAATGGGTTTGACAAAGCTTACCCTTGTATTTCTTGAGACTTTGATGCTTCTGCGTCTATCTTTCAAACGGAATTCGATATCGTCATCTAAATTGCATGGATGGTGTGTCAAGGATAGCTTAACAAACAACGTAAGAGGGAAGATTGTAGATGTAATGGGTCATGAGATATTTGCTCCCATATGGACATGTAATGGGTTTGACAAAGCTTACCCTTGTATTTCTTGAGACTTTGATGCTTCTGCGTCTATCTTTCAAACGAAATTCGATATCGTCATCTAAATTACATGGATGGTGTGTCAAGGATAGCTTAACAAACAACGTAAGAGGGAAGACTGTAGATGTAATGGGTCATTAGATATTTTCTCCCATATGGACATGTAATGGATTTGACATAGCTTACCCTTGTATTTCTTGAGACTTTGATGCTTCTGCGTCTATCTTTCAAACGGAATTCGATATCGTCATCTAAATTGCATGGATGGTGTGTCAAGGATAGCTTAGCAAACAACGTAAGAAGGAAGACTGTAGATGTAATGGGTCATGAGATATTTGCTCCCATATGGACATGTAATGGGTTTGACAAAGCTTACCCTTGTATTTCTTGAGACTTTGATGCTTCTGCGTCTATCTTTCAAACGAAATTCGATATCATCATCTAAATTGCATGGATTGTGTGTCAAGGATAGCTTAACAAACAACGTAAGAAAGAAGGTTGTAGATGCTATGGGTCATGAGATATATGCTCTCATATGGACATGTAATAGGTTTGACAAAGCTTACACTTGTGTTTCTTGAGACTTGGATACTTCTGCGTCTATCTTTCAAACGGAATTCGATATCGTCATCTAAATTGCATGGATGGTGTGTCAAGGATAGCTTAACAAACAACGTAAGAGGGAAGATTGTAGATGTAATGGGTCATGAGATATTTGCTCCCATATGGACATGTAATGGGTTTGACAAAGCTTACCCTTGTATTTCTTGAGACTTTGATGCTTCTGCGTCTATCTTTCAAACGGAATTCGATATCGTCATCTAAATTGCATGGATTGTGTGTCAAGGATAGCTTAGCAAACAACGTAAGAAGGAAGACTGTAGATGTAATGGGTCATGAGATATTTGCTCCCATATGGACATGTAATGGGTTTGACAAAGCTTACCCTTGTATTTCTTGAGACTTTGATGCTTCTGCGTCTATCTTTCAAACGGAATTCGATATCGTCATCTAAATTGCATGGATGGTGTGTCAAGGATAGCTTAACAAACAACGTAAGAAGGAAGACTGTAGATGTAATGGGTCATGAGATATTTGCTCCCATATGGACATGTAATGGGTTTGACAAAGCTTACCCTTGTATTTCTTGAGACTTGGATGCTTCTGCGTCTATCTTTCAAACGGAATTCGATATCATCATCTAAATTGCATGGATTGTGTGTCAAGGATAGCTTAACAAACAACGTAAGAAGGAAGACTGTAGATGTAATGGGTCATGAGATATTTGCTCCCATATGGACATGTAATGGGTTTGACAAAGCTTACACTTGTGTTTCTTGAGACTTGGATGCTTCTGCGTCTATCTTTCAAACGGAATTCGATATCATCATCTAAATTGCATGGATGGTGTGTCAAGGATAGCTTAACAAACAACGTAAGAGGAAGACTGTAGATGTAATGGGTCATGAGATATTTGCTCCCATATGGACATGTAATGGGTTTGACAAAGCTTACCCTTGTATTTCTTGAGACTTTTGATGCTTCTGCGTCTATCTTTCAAACGGAATTCGATATCATCATCTAAATTGCATGGATTGTGTGTCAAGGATAGCTTAACAAACAACGTAAGAAAGAAGACTGTAGATGTAATGGGTCATAAGATATTTGCTCCCATATGGACATGTAATGGGTTTGACAAAGCTTACACTTGTGTTTCTTGAGACTTGGATGCTTCTGCGCCTATCTTTCAAACGGAATTCGATATCATCATCTAAATTGCATGGATGGTGTGTCAAGGATAGCTTAACAAACAACGTAAGAGGGAAGATTGTAGATGCTATGGGTCATGAGATATATGCTCTCATATGGACATGTAATGGGTTTTGACAAAACTTACACTTGTTATTCTTGAGACTTGGATGCTTCTGCGTCTATCTTTCAAACGGAATTCGATATCAGCATCTAAATTGCATGGATCGTGTGTCAAGGATAGCTTAACAAACAACGTGAGAGGAAAGATTGTAGATGCTATGGGTCATGAGATATATGCTCTCATATGGACATGTAATGGGTTTGACAAAGCTTACGCTTGTTTTTCTTGAGACTTGGATGCTTCTGCGTCTATCTTTCAAACGGAATTCGATATCATCATCTAAATTGCATGGATTGTGTGTCAAGGATAGCTTAACAAACTTCTGCGTCTCTCTTTCAAACGGAATTCGATATCATCATCTAAATTGCATGGATGGTGTGTCAAGGATAGTTTAACAAACAACGTAAGAAGGAAGACTGTAGATGTAATGGGTCATGAGATATTTGCTCCCATATGGACATGTAATGGGTTTGACAAGGCTTACCCTTGTATTTCTTGAGACTTTGATGCTTCTGCGTCTATCTTTCAACCGGAATTCGATATCGTCATCTAAATTGCATGGATGGTGTGTCAAGGATAGCCTAACAAACAGCGTAAGAAATAAAGTTGTAGATGCTATGGGTCATGAGGTATATGCTCTCATATGGACATGTAACGGGTTTGACAAAGCTTACATTTGTGTTTCTTGAGACTTGGATGCTTCTGCGTCTATCTTTCAAACGGAATTCGATATCGTCATCTAAATTACATGGATGGTGTGTCAAGGATAGCTTAACAAACAACGTAAGAGGGAAGACTGTAGATGTAATGGGTCATTAGATATTTTCTCCCATATGGACATGTAATGGATTTGACAAAGCTTACCCTTGTATTTCCTGAGACTTTGATTCTTCTGCGTCTATCTTTCAAACGGAATTCGATATCGTCATCTAAATTGCATGGATGGTGTGTCAAGGATAGCTTAACAAACAACGTGAGAATGAAGACTGTAGATGTAATGGGTCATAAGATATTTGCTCCCATATGGACATGTAATGGGTTTGACAAAGCTTACCCTTGTATTTCTTGAGACTTTGATGCTTCTGCGTCTATCTTTCAAACGGAATTCGATATCGTCATCTAAATTGCATGGATGGTGTGTCAAGGATAGCTTAACAAACAACGTAAGAGGGAAGATTGTAGATGTAATGGGTCATGAGATATTTGCTCCCATATGGACATGTAATGGGTTTGACAAAGCTTACCCTTGTATTTCTTGAGACTTTGATGCTTCTGCGTCTATCTTTCAAACGAAATTCGATATCGTCATCTAAATTACATGGATGGTGTGTCAAGGATAGCTTAACAAACAACGTAAGAGGGAAGACTGTAGATGTAATGGGTCATTAGATATTTTCTCCCATATGGACATGTAATGGATTTGACAAAGCTTACCCTTGTATTTCTTGAGACTTTGATGCTTCTGCGTCTATCTTTCAAACGGAATTCGATATCGTCATCTAAATTGCATGGATGGTGTGTCAAGGATAGCTTAGCAAACAACGTAAGAAGGAAGACTGTAGATGTAATGGGTCATGAGATATTTGCTCCCATATGGACATGTAATGGGTTTGACAAAGCTTACCCTTGTATTTCTTGAGACTTTGATGCTTCTGCGTCTATCTTTCAAACGAAATTCGATATCATCATCTAAATTGCATGGATTGTGTGTCAAGGATAGCTTAACAAACAACGTAAGAAAGAAGGTTGTAGATGCTATGGGTCATGAGATATATGCTCTCATATGGACATGTAATGGGTTTGACAAAGCTTACACTTGTGTTTCTTGAGACTTGGATACTTCTGCGTCTATCTTTCAAACGGAATTCGATATCGTCATCTAAATTGCATGGATGGTGTGTCAAGGATAGCTTAACAAACAACGTAAGAGGGCAGATTGTAGATGTAATGGGTCATGAGATATTTGCTCCCATATGGACATGTAATGGGTTTGACAAAGCTTACCCTTGTATTTCTTGAGACTTTGATGCTTCTGCGTCTATCTTTCAAACGGAATTCGATATCGTCATCTAAATTGCATGGATTGTGTGTCAAGGATAGCTTAGCAAACAACGTAAGAAGGAAGACTGTAGATGTAATGGGTCATGAGATATTTGCTCCCATATGGACATGTAATGGGTTTGACAAAGCTTACCCTTGTATTTCTTGAGACTTTGATGCTTCTGCGTCTATCTTTCAAACGGAATTCGATATCGTCATCTAAATTGCATGGATGGTGTGTCAAGGATAGCTTAACAAACAACGTAAGAGGGAAGACTGTAGATGTAATGGGTCATTAGATATTTTCTCCCATATGGACATGTAATGGATTTGACAAAGCTTACCCTTGTATTTCTTGAGACTTTGATGCTTCTGCGTCTATCTTTCAAACGGAATTCGATATCGTCATCTAAATTGCATGGATGGTGTGTCAAGGATAGCTTAACAAACAACGTAAGAGGGAAGATTGTAGATGTAATGGGTCATGAGATATTTGCTCCCATATGGACATGTAATGGGTTTGACAAAGCTTACCCTTGTATTTCTTGAGACTTTGATGCTTCTGCGTCTATCTTTCAAACGGAATTCGATATCGTCATCTAAATTGCATGGATTGTGTGTCAAGGATAGCTTAGCAAACAACGTAAGAAGGAAGACTGTAGATGTAATGGGTCATGAGATATTTGCTCCCATATGGACATGTAATGGGTTTGACAAAGCTTACCCTTGTATTTCTTGAGACTTTGATGCTTCTGCGTCTATCTTTCAAACGGAATTCGATATCGTCATCTAAATTGCATGGATGGTGTGTCAAGGATAGCTTAACAAACAACGTAAGAAGGAAGACTGTAGATGTAATGGGTCATGAGATATTTGCTCCCATATGGACATGTAATGGGTTTGACAAAGCTTACCCTTGTATTTCTTGAGACTTGGATGCTTCTGCGTCTATCTTTCAAACGGAATTCGATATCATCATCTAAATTGCATGGATTGTGTGTCAAGGATAGCTTAACAAACAACGTAAGAAGGAAGACTGTAGATGTAATGGGTCATGAGATATTTGCTCCCATATGGACATGTATTGGGTTTGACAAAGCTTACACTTGTGTTTCTTGAGACTTGGATGCTTCTGCGTCTATCTTTCAAACGGAATTCGATATCATCATCTAAATTGCATGGATGGTGTGTCAAGGATAGCTTAACAAACAACGTAAGAGGAAGACTGTAGATGTAATGGGTCATGAGATATTTGCTCCCATATGGACATGTAATGGGTTTGACAAAGCTTACCCTTGTATTTCTTGAGACTTTGATGCTTCTGCGTCTATCTTTCAAACGGAATTCGATATCATCATCTAAATTGCATGGATTGTGTGTCAAGGATAGCTTAACAAACAACGTAAGAAAGAAGACTGTAGATGTAATGGGTCATAAGATATTTGCTCCCATATGGACATGTAATGGGTTTGACAAAGCTTACACTTGTGTTTCTTGAGACTTGGATGCTTCTGCGCCTATCTTTCAAACGGAATTCGATATCATCATCTAAATTGCATGGATGGTGTGTCAAGGATAGCTTAACAAACAACGTAAGAGGGAAGATTGTAGATGCTATGGGTCATGAGATATATGCTCTCATATGGACATGTAATGGGTTTGACAAAACTTACACTTGTTTTTCTTGAGACTTGGATGCTTCTGCGTCTATCTTTCAAACCGAATTCGATATCAGCATCTAAATTGCATGGATTGTGTGTCAAGGATAGCTTAACAAACAACGTGAGAGGAAAGATTGTAGATGCTATGGGTCATGAGATATATGCTCTCATATGGACATGTAATGGGTTTGACAAAGCTTACGCTTGTTTTTCTTGAGACTTGGATGCTTCTGCGTCTATCTTTCAAACGGAATTCGATATCATCATCTAAATTGCATGGATTGTGTGTCAAGGATAGCTTAACAAACTTCTGCGTCTCTCTTTCAAACGGAATTCGATATCATCATCTAAATTGCATGGATGGTGTGTCAAGGATAGTTTAACAAACAACGTAAGAAGGAAGACTGTAGATGTAATGGGTCATGAGATATTTGCTCCCATATGGACATGTAATGGGTTTGACAAGGCTTACCCTTGTATTTCTTGAGACTTTGATGCTTCTGCGTCTATCTTTCAACCGGAATTCGATATCGTCATCTAAATTGCATGGATGGTGTGTCAAGGATAGCCTAACAAACAGCGTAAGAAATAAAGTTGTAGATGCTATGGGTCATGAGGTATATGCTCTCATATGGACATGTAACGGGTTTGACAAAGCTTACATTTGTGTTTCTTGAGACTTGGATGCTTCTGCGTCTATCTTTCAAACGGAATTCGATATCATCATCTAAATTGCATGGATGGTGTGTCAAGGATAGCTTAACAAACAACGTAAGAAGGAAGACTGTAGATGTAATGGGTCATAAGATATTTGCTCCCATATGGACATGTAATGGGTTTGACAAAGCTTACCCTTGTATTTCTTGAGACTTTGATGCTTCTGCGTCTATCTTTCAAACGGAATTCGATATCGTCATCTAAATTGCATGGATGGTGTGTCAAGGATAGCTTAACAAACAACGTAAGAGGGAAGATTGTAGATGTAATGGGTCATGAGATATTTGCTCCCATATGGACATGTAATGGGTTTGACAAAGATTACCCTTGTATTTCTTGAGACTTTGATGCTTCTGCGTCTATCTTTCAAACGGAATTCGATATCGTCATCTAAATTACATGGATGGTGTGTCAAGGATAGCTTAACAAACAACGTAAGAGGGAAGACTGTAGATGTAATGGGTCATTAGATATTTTCTCCCATATGGACATGTAATGGATTTGACAAAGCTTACCCTTGCATTTCTTGAGACTTTGATGCTTCTGCGTCTATCTTTCAAACGGAATTCGATATCGTCATCTAAATTGCATGGATGGTGTGTCAAAGATAGCTTAACAAACAACGTGAGAATGAAGACTGTAGATGTAATGGGTCATTAGATATTTTCTCCCATATGGACATGTAATGGATTTGACAAAGCTTACCCTTGTATTTTCTGAGACTTGGGTGGTTCTGCGTCTATCTTTCAAACGGAATTCGATATCATCATCTAAATTGCATGGATGGCGTGTCAAGGATAGCTTAGCAAACAACGTAAGAAGGAAGACTGTAGATGTAATGGGTCATGAGATATTTGCTCCCATATGGACATGTAATGGGTTTGACAAAGCTTACCCTTGTATTTCTTGAGACTTTGATGCTTCTGCTTCTATCTTTCAAACGGAATTCGATATCGTCATCTAAATTGCATGGATGGTGTGCCAAGGATAGCTTAACAAACAGCGTAAGAGGGAAGATTGTAGATGTAATGGGTCATGAGATATTTGCTCCCATATGGACATGTAATGGGTTTGACAAAGCTTACCCTTGTATTTCTTGAGACTTTGATGCTTCTGCGTCTATCTTTCAAACGAAATTCGATATCGTCATCTAAATTACATGGATGGTGTGTCAAGGATAGCTTAACAAACAACGTAAGAGGGAAGACTGTAGATGTAATGGGTCATTAGATATTTTCTCCCATATGGACATGTAATGGATTTGACAAAGCTTACCCTTGTATTTCTTGAGACTTTGATGCTTCTGCGTCTATCTTTCAAACGGAATTCGATATCGTCATCTAAATTGCATGGATGGTGTGTCAAGGATAGCTTAGCAAACAACGTAAGAAGGAAGACTGTAGATGTAATGGGTCATGAGATATTTGCTCCCATATGGACATGTAATGGGTTTGACAAAGCGTACCCTTGTATTTCTTGAGACTTTGATGCTTCTGCGTCTATCTTTCAAACGAAATTCGATATCATCATCTAAATTGCATGGATTGTGTGTCAAGGATAGCTTAACAAACAACGTAAGAAAGAAGGTTGTAGATGCTATGGGTCATGAGATATATGCTCTCATATGGACATGTAATGGGTTTGACAAAGCTTACACTTGTGTTTCTTGAGACTTGGATACTTCTGCGTCTATCTTTCAAACGGAATTCGATATCGTCATCTAAATTGCATGGATGGTGTGTCAAGGATAGCTTAACAAACAACGTAAGAGGGAAGATTGTAGATGTAATGGGTCATGAGATATTTGCTCCCATATGGACATGTAATGGGTTTGACAAAGCTTACCCTTGAATTTCTTGAGACTTTGATGCTTCTGCGTCTATCTTTCAAACGGAACTCGATATCGTCATCTAAATTGCATGGATTGTGTGTCAAGGATAGCTTAGCAAACAACGTAAGAAGGAAGACTGTAGATGTAATGGGTCATGAGATATTTGCTCCCATATGGACATGTAATGGGTTTGACAAAGCTTACCCTTGTATTTCTTGAGACTTTGATGCTTCTGCGTCTATCTTTCAAACGGAATTCGATATCGTCATCTAAATTGCATGGATGGTGTGTCAAGGATAGCTTAACAAACAACGTAAGAGGGAAGACTGTAGATGTAATGGGTCATTAGATATTTTCTCCCATATGGACATGTAATGGATTTGACAAAGCTTACCCTTGTATTTCTTGAGACTTTGATGCTTCTGCGTCTATCTTTCAAACGGAATTCGATATCGTCATCTAAATTGCATGGATGGTGTGTCAAGGATAGCTTAACAAACAACGTAAGAGGGAAGATTGTAGATGTAATGGGTCATGAGATATTTGCTCCCATATGGACATGTAATGGGTTTGACAAAGCTTACCCTTGTATTTCTTGAGACTTTGATGCTTCTGCGTCTATCTTTCAAACGGAATTCGATATCGTCATCTAAATTGCATGGATTGTGTGTCAAGGATAGCTTAGCAAACAACGTAAGAAGGAAGACTGTAGATGTAATGGGTCATGAGATATTTGCTCCCATATGGACATGTAATGGGTTTGACAAAGCTTACCCTTGTATTTCTTGAGACTTTGATGCTTCTGCGTCTATCTTTCAAACGGAATTCGATATCGTCATCTAAATTGCATGGATGGTGTGTCAAGGATAGCTTAACAAACAACGTAAGAAGGAAGACTGTAGATATAATGGGTCATGAGATATTTGCTCCCATATGGACATGTATTGGGTTTGACAAAGCTTACACTTGTGTTTTTGAGACTTGGATGCTTCTGCGTCTATCTTTCAAACGGAATTCGATATCATCATCTAAATTGCATGGATGGTGTGTCAAGGATAGCTTAACAAACAACGTAAGAGGAAGACTGTAGATGTAATGGGTCATGAGATATTTGCTCCCATATGGACATGTAATGGGTTTGACAAAGCTTACCCTTGTATTTCTTGAGACTTTGATGCTTCTGCGTCTATCTTTCAAACGGAATTCGATATCATCATCTAAATTGCATGGATTGTGTGTCAAGGATAGCTTAACAAACAACGTAAGAAAGAAGACTGTAGATGTAATGGGTCATAAGATATTTGCTCCCATATGGACATGTAATGGGTTTGTCATAGATTACCCTTGTATTTCTTGAGACTTGGATGCTTCTGCGTCTATCTTTCAAACGGAATTCGATATCGTCATCTAAATTGCATGGATGGTGTGTCAAGGATAGCTTAACAAACAACGTGAGAAGGAAGACTGTAGATGTAATGGGTCATGAGATATTTGCTCCCATATGGACATGTAATGGGTTTGTCATAGATTACCCTTGTATTTCTTGAGACTTTGATGCTTCTGCGTCTCTCTTTCAAACGGAATTCGATATCATCATCTAAATTGCATGGATGGTGTGTCAAGGATAGCTTAACAAACAACGTAAGAAGGAAGACTGTAGATGTAATGGGTCATGAGATATTTGCTCCCATATGGACATGTAATGGGTTTGACAAAGCTTACCCTTGTATTTCTTGAGACTTTGATGCTTCTGCGTCTATCTTTCAAACGAAATTCGATATCGTGATCTAAATTGCATGGATGGTGTGTCAAGGATAGCTTAACAAACAACGTAAGCGGGAAGATTTTAGATGTAATGGGTCATGAGATATTTGCTCCCATATGGACATGTAATGGGTTTGACAAGCTTACCCTTGTATTTCTTGAGACTTTGATGCTTCTGCGTCCATCTTTCAAACGGAATTCGATATCGTCATCTAATTTGCATGGGTGGTGTGTCAAGGATAGCTTAACAAACAGCGTAAGAAAGAAGGTTGTAGATGCTATGGGTCATGAGATATATGCTCTCATATGGACATGTAATGGGTTTGACAAAGCTTACACTTGTGTTTCTTGAGACTTGGATGCTTCTGCGTCTATCTTTCAAACGGAATTCGATATCATCATCTAAATTGCATGGATGGTGTGTCAAGGATAGCTTAACAAGCAACGTAAGAAGGAAGACTGTAGATGTAATGGGTCATGAGACATTTGCTCCCATATGGACATGTAATGGGTTTGACAAAGCTAACCCTTGTATTTCTTGAGACTTTGATTCTTCTGCGTCTATCTTTCAAACGGAATTCGATATCGTCATCTAAATTGCATGGATGATGTGTCAAGGATAGCTTAGCAAACAACGTAAGAAGGAAGACTGTAGATGTAATGGGTCATGAGATATTTGCTCCCATATGGACATGTAATGGGTTTGACAAAGCTTACCCTTGTATTTCTTGAGACTTTGATGCTTCTGCGTCTATCTTTCAAACGGAATTCGATATCGTCATCTAAATTGCATGGATGGTGTGTCAAGGATAGCTTAATAAACAACGTAAGAGGGAAGATTGTAGATGCTATGGGTCATGAGATATTTGCTCCCATATGGACATATAATGGGTTTGACAAAACTTACCCTTGTATTTCTTGAGACTTTGATGCTTCTGCGTCTATCTTTCAAACGGAATTCGATATCGTCATCTAAATTGCGTGGATGGGGTGTCAAGGATAGCTTAACAAACAACGTAAGAAGGAAGACTGTAGATGTAATGGGTCATGAGATATTTGCTCCCATATGGACATGTAATGGGTTTGACAAAGCTTACCCTTGTATTTCTTGAGACTTTGATGCTTCTTCGTCTATCTTTCAAACGGAATTCGATATCGTCATCTAAATTGCATGGATTGTGTGTCAAGGATAGCTTAACAAACAACGTGAGAAGGAAGACTGTAGATGTAATGGGTCATGGGATATTTGCTCCCATATGGACATGTAATGGGTTTGTCATAGCTTACCCTTGTATTTCTTGAGACTTTGATGCTTCTGCGTCTATCTTTCAAACGGAATTCGATATCGTCATCTAACTTGCATGGATTGTGTGTCAAGGATAGCTTAACAAACAACGTAAGAAAGAAGACTGTAGATGTAATCGGTTATGAGATATTTGCTCCCATATGGACATGTAATGGTTTTGACAAAGCTTACCCTTGTATTTCTTGAGACTTTGATGCTTCTGCGTCTATCTTTCAAACGGAATTCGATATCGTCATCTAAATTGCATGGATGGTGTGTCAAGGATAGCTTAACAAACAGCGTAAGAAAGAAGGTTGTAGATGCTATGGGTCATGAGATATATGCTCTCATATGGACATGTAATGGGTTTGACAAAGCTTACACTTGTGTTTCTTGAGACTTGGATGCTTCTGCGTCTATCTTTCAAACGGAATTCGATATCATCATCTAAATTGCATGGATGGTGTTTCAAGAATAGCTTAGCAAACAACGTAAGAAGGAAGACTGTAGATGTAATGGGTCATGAGATATTTGCTCCCATATGGACATGTAATGGGTTTGACAAAGCTTACCCTTGTATTTCTTGAGACTTTGATGCTTCTGCGTCTATCTTTCAAACGGAATTCGATATCATCATCTAAATTGCATGGATGGTGTGTCAAGGATAGCTTAGCAAACAACGTAAGAAGGAAGACTGTAGATGTAATGGGTCATGAGATATTTGCTCCCATATGGACATGTAATGGGTTTGACAAAGCTTACCCTTGTATTTCTTGATGCTTGGATGCTTCTGCGTCTATCTTTCAAACGGAATTCGATATCATCATCTAAATTGCATGGATGGTGTTTCAAGAATAGCTTAGCAAACAACGTAAGAAGGAAGACTGTAGATGTAATGGGTCATGAGATATTTGCTCCCATATGGACATGTAATGGGTTTGACAAAGCTTACCCTTGTATTTCTTGAGACTTTGATGCTTCTGCGTCTATCTTTCAAACGGAATTCGATATCATCATCTAAATTGCATGGATGGTGTGTCAAGGATAGCTTAGCAAACAACGTAAGAAGGAAGACTGTAGATGTAATGGGTCATGAGATATTTGCTCCCATATGGACATGTAATGGGTTTGACAAAGCTTACCCTTGTATTTCTTGAGACTTTGATGCTTCTGCGTCTATCTTTCAAACGGAATTCGATATCGTCATCTAAATTGCATGGATTGTGTGTCAAGGATAGCTTAACAAACAACGTAAGAGGGAAGATTGTAGATGCTACGGATCATGAGATATTTGCTCCCATATGGACATATAATGGGTTTGAAAAAACTTACCCTTGTATTTCTTGAGACTTTGATGCTTCTGCGTCTATCTTTCAAACGGAATTCGATATCGTCATCTAAATTGCATGGATGGGGTGTCAAGGATAGCTTAACAAACAACGTAAGAGGGAAGACTGTAGATGTAATGGGTCATGAGATATTTGCTCCCATATGGACATGTAATGGATTTGACAAAGCTTACCCTTGTATTTCTTGAGACTTTGATGCTTCTGCGTGTATCTTTCAAACGGAATTCGATATCGTCATCTAAATTGCATGGATGGTGTGTCAAGGATAGCTTAACAAACAACGTGAGAAGGAAGACTGTAGATGTAATGGGTCATGGGATATTTGCTCCCATATGGACATGTAATGGGTTTGTCATAGCTTACCCTTGTATTTCTTGAGACTTTGATGCTTCTGCGTCTATCTTTCAAACGGAATTCGATATCGTCATCTAAATTGCATGGATTGTGTGTCAAGGATAGCTTAACAAACAACGTGAGAAGGAAGACTGTAGATGTAATGGGTCATGAGATATTTGCTCCCATATGGACATGTAATGGGTTTGTCCTAGCTTACCCTTGTATTTCTTGAGACTTTGATGCTTCTGCGTCTATCTTTCAAACGGAATTCGATATCGTCATCTAAATTGCATGGTTTTGTGTGTCAAGGATAGCTTAACAAACAACGTGAGAAGGAAGACTATAGATGTAATGGGTCATGAGATATATGCTCTCATATGGACATGTAATGGGTTTGACAAAGCTTACACTTGTGTTTCTTGAGACTTGGATGCTTCTGCGTCTATCTTTCAAACGGAATTCGGTATCATCATCTAAATTGCATGGATGGTGTGTCAAGGATAGTGTTCCACTTTATTTTAAGGGAAGTATAAAATAATTATAAAATCAATTTATTTATAATTTTTAATAATATTTTTATTTATTTTTAGGGATTTTCGGACGTTGGAGAAAGTTGAAGAAAATTGCTTTTATTTCGGCGGTAAGTTTACAACAACTAAAGTTTTTATTTCAATTCATTTTCTTATTTCTATTTTCTTTTCTTTACAGCTATCTTCATGATGATCTTACATACTATTTACATACTACACTTTGCAACTATGGGAATTCAATTATGTTTACATTAAAAAGAAATAGCATTAATTTAAAAATTCAAAAATAAAAATATGTAATAAAAAGAAAACAATAAAACAACAACAATTAAACACAACAGCCTTTTATCATGCTCCGACATTCTGGCCCCATTGAAGAGCCGCAGGTCTTCAATCAATTGGCAGTGGAGCTAGCTTCGCAATTGGCCTCTTACATATGCCTCTCTTCGTCCTTATCTCCGCCACCCTGACCTTTCCGTCTCTGCCTTCGGCTACACTGACGACTCGGCCTGTC
This sequence comes from Musca autumnalis, assembly GCF_047663935.1. Lineage (NCBI taxonomy): Eukaryota > Metazoa > Arthropoda > Insecta > Diptera > Muscidae > Musca > Musca autumnalis. The sequence goes on from NW_027411733.1 coordinate 309,081, forward strand.
AGCCACTCTTGGGGCGGTAGATTGTCCTCGTGCATGACCACTAGACGACCGATCTCGAGGTTGGGTTGAGGCTGCTTCCATTTGCCTTTGTCCTGCAGACCCAGGATATAATCCTTGGACCAGGCCCGCCAGAACCTCTGCTTGAGAGCGCAGAGCATCTGCCAACGCTTGCAGAACGTCAGCCTGTTGACGCTGTCTTCTTCGTCGAATCCTGGCGGCAGCGAACGCAGACCCGCTCCGACTAGTAGATGCCCGGGTGTCAGAGCCTCCTCGTCGTTGGGGTCTGGAGACAGCGGTGCTATGGGGCGACTGTTTAGCACCGCCTCTACTTCTGCGAGCATCGTCACCATCTCTTCTTGTGTCAGCAACACTTTGCCGACAGCTCGCAGAAGCAGGAACTTCGCCTGTTTTACAGCAGCTTCCCACAGGCCCCCGAAATGAGGAGCCCTCGGAGGAATGAAGCTGAACTGCACGCTGCACGAGGCTGCGTATTCCTCCACGGCTTTGTGGCTTGCTAGGAACCTCTCTTGCAGTTCCCTCAGCTCTCGGCTGGCTCCTACGAAATTCGTCGCATTGTCGCAGTACATCTTCTTGGGGAGCCCACGGCGTGCGGCAAACCTTTTAAATGAAAGAATGAAAGTATCAGTGGATAAATCAGATACTAATTCTAGGTGAACCGCTTTGGACGTGAAACAAACGAAGACGGCAATATACATTTTGGTTGGTGGTCTCCCGCGTATCTTCAGCGTGATATCAACGGGACCACAGAAGTCTACGCCTACTATTAAAAAAGGACGTAAAGCTCTCACTCTATCAGTGGGTAGATTTCCCATTATTTGGGTCATCAGCTTTGGCTTATATCTATAGCAATGAACACAATTCCGAACTATTCTGTTACATTCTTCACGGGCATTTATTAGCCAAATTTGCTCACGGGACAAGGCTACTAAGGCTTTTGTTCCAGCGTGACAATTTTTAAAATGTAAATCCCTTAGATAAATAGAAACGAAATGATGCTTTTTCGGGAGTAAAAGGGGGAATTTAGTATTATTTGGTATTTTTGCATTAAGCAATCTTCCGCCTACTCTTAGAAGCGAAAATGTTCTTTTACACTCAGAAAAATCGTGTATAAAAGGCGTTAATTTTTGAAGATTTGATTTTAGGCAGATTGATTTCTTTATTTTAGAATATCCTCTGAAAAACTGGACTTTTGAACAACTTCGACCAATTTCAGGAAAGACCAATTTAATTCTTGAGCTGTAAGACAGATAGAATTTGAAACCTTTCGCCTCTTAACTCGATCAACGAATCGAAAGACATATGAGACCACTCTAAGAAGCTTTTTGTAAGACGAGTGATCATTTATTAATTTTAGAAGAATGCTCTCAGAACATTCCTTATCTGTCTTACTATCTGACGCCACTAAAACTTTGGATTTTCTTACTTCCAATGATTTTTCTTCCTCTGTCAACTCAAAATGTTTGTTGACAGGCCATTTAGACATATGATCTAACAGGAATTTGGGTCCTTCGAACCATATTGAAGATTTAAGTTCTTCAACACTACATCCTCTCGACACTATGTCGGCTGGATTTTGTTTGGTGGGCACATGACGCCAAATACCACTTTCTGACCATTCTTGGATTTCTGCGACTCTATTCGAAACGAAAGTGGCCAGAGTTGAAGGATGGGTTCTTAACCAATACAGTATAAATTCCGAATCGGACCAAAAGTATATATTTTCAACTTCAAAGTTCATCATTGGTTTAATTCGTAACCACATATTAGCCACTAAATGTGCTGCAGATAGCTCCAATCTCGGAAGAGACATTGTTTTGAGCGGTGCTACCTTTGACTTGGCTGTTAAAAGGCGACAATAAACTCCACTGGAGTCCAAAGCACGAACATAAAAGCAGCACCCATATGCTCGCATCGAGGCATCTGAGAATCCATGAATTTGGATCCTCGAAGAAGTGATCGTGTTCACGAATCTTGGGATTTGAATCGTATTTAACTTCGAAAGATTAAATTTGAAATCTTCCCATGCTGAATTCAAGCGCATAGGAATCGATTCATCCCAGTCTAATTTATTTATCCAAAGTTCTTGCAAGAGCATTTTAGCTTTGGTTATTATAGGGCACAAGAGACCGAGGGGATCGAATAATCTTGACGAAATGGACAAAATGTGTCTTTTTGTAGCTTTCATCTCTTGAAAGCCTCCCTCAATATAAAATTTGAAAACGTCATTTCTTGGAGCCCAATGAATTCCTAATGCTCTTGCAGTTTCAGAATCTGAGTGCAATAGTTTTTCACTGCAACTTGTTTCATTGAAATCTGGATGATTTGAAAACCATTTAGTAAGTTTGAATCCTGCTGAACTAAGAATGGTAGTTACTTGGTCACGAATTGTGAGAAGACTATCCAAATTAGCAGCACCAGTCAATAAATCATCCACATAAAAGTCGTTGCGTATAACTTCAGCCCCAATTGGCAAAGTCTCTTTGGAAGAATCACTTAAATGGCTAGACAGCGTATCGCTAAAAATGGCGCAGAAGATGTGCCATAAGTGACCGTGTTCAACTTGAAAATTTGTAACGGATCACTTTCGTTTGCTCTCCAAAGGATTAAATGAAAATTTCTATCTTTCTCGTCAAGCAAAACTTGACGGTACATTTTCTCAATGTCTGCTGTAATCACATATTTATGTAGACGGAAACGAAGTAGAGTAGAGTACAACTCTTCCTGAATAGTTGGACCAACCATCAAGAGATCGTTGAGCGAAACATGAGAAGAAGTTTTGCTCGATGCATCAAAGACGACGCGAAGTTTCGTAGTTGTACTTTGAGGTCGGAAAACACATTGATGAGGAATGAAATAATGTGGTTTAAGGGGAACAACATTGTTTGTAATTTCCATATGACCTAAGTCAAGATACTCTTTCATAAAGGAATTATACATTTCTTTAGATGTGTCGTCATGAGAAAGTCTCCTTTCTAAAGAGAGAAACCGCCTTTTTGCTGTTTCGAATGACGAACCCAAACGTTTCACATCTTCCTTGAAAGGTAAAGACACTTGAAAGCGTCCTGACGGTAAACGTCGAACATTCTTTTGGAAATGTTCCTCACACTTAGTTTGCTCATCAGACCAAATTTTTAACGAATTATTTGGAATCTCTTCCAACTCCCAGAATTTTCTAACAATTGCATCAATCGTTTCACTATTCCCTATTGAACTATTTAAATGGCATACACTTGACGTGGACCCCTTTGACTCATCGCATTTTCCAGCTACGATCCAGCCAAGCGAAGTTTTTTGTAAAACTGGAAGACTCGGGTTGGGTTTGATTTGGCCAACACAAAGAAGTTCGAAGAAAACTTCAGCGCCAATTAATAAGTCAACTCTCCGAGGTTCGTTGAAATTAGGGTCAGCCAGTTCAATATTTTTGGGAATGTTCCATTTAGAAATAGATATTCTCTTATCAGGTTGAATATTTGTTATGGAACTCAATACCCAGAACTTGGAGGAAAATTGGGTTTGATTGAGTCTCGACATTACAGACAGGTGGACACAATTCTTTGAAAATGATGAAGTTTCAGAAATGCCAGTTAAATTTAATCTGCCACCTTCTCGTTTTACTTTAAGCCTCTGTACCAGGTCCTCAGTAATCAAATTAGGTTGAGAACCGGAATCCAAAAGAGCTCTAGCCAAAATATATTTCCCAGAACTACTTCTCACTTGAACCAGTGCTGTGGCCAAAATTACGCCTTCACTCGACGCCGAATGGTTGACGGAAGCACTGGAAGTAGAGGGCTGCTCTTGATATAGATTTGAATTTGGATTATCAGAAGCATATCGATGCAGTAAGAAATGGTGTGCACCACCGCATACTCTACACTTCACTCCTGAATTGCATTTGGCCACCGTATGACCTTTTTTCAAACAATTAATGCAAGCAGGGACGGCTTTAATAAATTCAAATCGTTGGAGAACTGGTACAACAGTAAAAGATGTACAATTTGTTACGTTATGTTGCAAAGATCTACAGAAGATACACTTTTCGGGAGATTGTTTCTGTTTAGAAACCGAAAGTGAAGTCTTGAAATTCCTTTTAGGCTGATTATCGAATTTAGGTTTGTTTAATTTTGGTCTTGCACCAGAAGACTCCTCAGCAGAAATATGCTGGTATCTTTTATTTAATGCAGCCTCGCAATCAGACCATAATGGGAGCTTTTCGAAGTCAAGCTGTTCTTCCCATTTGGACTTAGTGATTGGATCGACCTTTGACATAACTAAGTGAATTAAAATTGCGTTTGTAATCTTTTTGTCATCACCAATTGACAACAATGAGTCGTAAATAGCAGAAACAGTGTCAATCATGCTTCTCAAAGCAGAAGCCGAAGGTTTAGTGATCTCAGGAAGATCAAAAAGCTTAGCAATATTATCAAAAAATATCAAGCAATCATTATCATAAACCTTCTTTAAACTGGCTAATGCCTTGGGGTAGTTTTCTTCAGAAATCTGAAAAGCTTTGACAGTGCCAAGTGCCTCATCGGACAAGCATGAAATTAAATGGTTAAACTTCTCTATATCTGTTAATGTCGGATCAGTATGAACTAGGTTTTCGAAAAGACTTATGAAATTCTTATATTCGGAATATTTTCCGCTGAATTTTGGCAATTTCATGTTTGGCAACCTAGATTGATGCGATTGAGCACAAAAAGAAGTCTCAGGCATACTACTCCTCCTATTTTTAGATAAAATTCCTAAAAATAGGGACTTTGCCGTAACACATAAGTCCTCAAGTTCACCACGATCATCATTATCGGGATCTAGAATATCTAGTTCGGATTGCAAATGCATTGCCTCATCAATATATTTGTTTAGAATGTCTAATCGACATTCTAATTCAATTGAATTGAAGGAGATTTTCTTTTCTCGGAAAGAAGTCTTTATTCTTTCAATATTTTTTATAATTTTTTCCTGTTGTTGCTTTAAATTGGCTATTTCCGTGTCAGGATTACTTTGGTGTTTCTTACCACCAGCCATTTTGATAAATATCAATAAGTTTAAAGAATGCTTAAGCAACAGGAAAACTCTACGCACCTATTATATTTATTAGTGGTAGGTAATATGATAAGTTTATTATCAATAAACTCTCGCTTTGTTAGTAAAATATAAATTGTCAGCTGTTAAAATAGTATATTAATACTATCTCAATTAATTAATATTAGTTAAGTAATTGAAAACACAAAAATTTCAGTAAATTAGAAATTTTGGAAAATTGCGTAGTCTAAAGCACCCTTAAGTATTTTGTGTATATCGATAACACCGATAACACAATTGATCAAATTGAATAACCGAAGATGGGTACTCAATTACTCACAAAGTATGTGGCACTAATGAAATTAAATCAAAACAAAAGAAAAATATTAGAAAAGTGGCAAATGTGCGAAAATAATAATTAAATTATATCAAATTGCCAAAAATAATAAATATTTTGTGTAAATAATTTCACTCGCGAAGTAAAATTGAATAATAATCGCGGAGAGTGGTGCTTTGAAAAGACCAACAACACAAACAATTGGAACGGCTGACAAAGTGAAATACAAAGCGGAATAGGAAAAGAAAAGCAAACTTAATTTAAATGTAATAATTAAGTTTGTGTTATTTTGCCGCGAATAACTATTGCCAAAGCGTTTCACAAAATGTAAATATGTTTTAATGATGAAGCGTATAGTGATAATTTGTGTGAAGTGTATTGTATATATTACAGACAAATTTGAACAATTTACAAATTCTCTAAACCTGAATAATTTACAGGTTAGGATTCACACAAATTATTACAACGCTTTTACCTGTGAATCAGAATCACTCTCCTGATTATGTTTGGATTTGCAGAGACGGCAATCACAGAATCGGGGCATTGATGAAGATCTGCAACACAGCAACAGGCAATAATGCGGGAAGTATATTTTTGTGTAAAAAGTCTTTATTTTAAACACAGTTTTTTATGAACGTTCTTCTTTTGCAGCAATTTAGCAAAATTTGGTTTTGTAGAATCTTAACAAAACACAACCGACACTTTATATCCCGGGTTTCGGCACCAAAATGTTCCACTTTATTTTAAGGGAAGTATAAAATAATTATAAAATCAATTTATTTATAATTTTTAATAATATTTTTATTTATTTTTAGGGATTTTCGGACGGTGGAGAAAGTTGAAGAAAAACGCTTTTATTTCGGCGGTAAGTTTACAACAACTAAAGTTTTTATTTCAATTCATTTTCTTATTTCTATTTTCTTTTCTTACAGCTATCTTCATGATGATCTTACATACTATTTACATACTACACTTTGCAACTATGGGAATTCAATTATGTTTACATTAAAAAGAAATAGCATTGATTTAAAAATTCAAAAATAAAAATATGTAATAAAAAGAAAACAATAAAACAACAACAATTAAACACAACAGCCTTTTATCATGCTCCGACAGATAGCTTAACAAACAACGTAAGAAGGAAGACTGTAGATGTAATGGGTCATGAGATATTTGCTCCCATATGGACATGTAATGGGTTTGACAAAGCTTACACTTGTGTTTCTTGAGACTTGGATGCTTCTGCGTCTATCTTTCAAACGGAATTCGATATCATCATCTAAATTGCATGGATGGTGTGTCAAGGATAGCTTAACAAACAACGTAAGAGGGAAGACTGTAGATGTAATGGGTCATGAGATATTTGCTCCCATATGGACATGTAATGGGTTTGACAAAGCTTACACTTGTGTTTCTTGAGACTTGGATGCTTCTGCGTCTATCTTTCAAACGGAATTCGATATCATCATCTAAATTGCATGGATGGTGTGTCAAGGATAGCTTAACAAACAACGTAAGAGGGAAGACTGTAGATGTAATGGGTCATGAGATATTTGCTCCCATATGGACATGTAATGGGTTTGACAAAGCTTACCCTTATATTTCTTGAGACTTTGATGCTTCTGCGTCTATCTTTCAAACGGAATTCGATATCGTCATCTAAATTGCATGGATGGTGTGTCAAGGATAGCTTAACAAACAACGTAAGAAGGAAGGCTATAGATGTAATGGGTCATGAGATATTTGCTCCCATATGGACATGTAATGGATTTGACAAAGCTTACCCTTGTATTTCTTGAGACTTTGATGCTTCTGCGTCTATCTTTCAAACGGAATTCGATATCGTCATCTAAATTGCATGGATTGTGTGTCAAGGATAGCTTAACAAACAACGTAAGAGGGAAGATTGTAGATGCTATGGGTCATGAGATATTTGCTCCCATATGGACATATAATGGGTTTGACAAAACTTACCCTTGTATTTCTTGAGACTTTGATGCTTCTACGTCTATCTTTCAAACGGAATTCGATATCGTCATCTAAATTGCATGGATGGGGTGTCAAGGATAGCTTAACAAACAGCGTAAGAAGGAAGACTGTAGATGTAATGGGTCATGAGATATTTGCTCCCATATGGACATGTAATGGGTTTGACAAAGCTTACCCTTGTATTTCTTGAGACTTTGATGCTTCTGCGTCTATCTTTCAAACGGAATTCGATATCGTCATCTAAATTGCATGGATGGTGTGTCAAGGATAGCTTAGCAAACAACGTAAGAAGGAAGACTGTAGATGTAATGGGTCATGAGATATTTGCTCCCATATGGACATGTAATGGGTTTGACAAAGCTTACCCTTGTATTTCTTGAGACTTTGATGCTTCTGCGTCTATCTTTCAAACGGAATTCGATATCGTCATCTAAATTGCATGGATTGTGTGTCAAGGATAGCTTAACAAACAACGTAAGAGGGAAGATTGTAGATGCTATGGGTCATGAGATATTTGCTCCCATATGGACATATAATGGGTTTGAAAAAACTTACCCTTGTATTTCTTGAGACTTTGATGCTTCTGCGTCTATATTTCAAACGGAATTCGATATCGTCATCTAAATTGCATGGATGGGGTGTCAAGGATAGCTTAACAAACAACGTAAGAGGGAAGACTGTAGATGTAATGGGTCATGAGATATTTGCTCCCTTATGGACATGTAATGGATTTGACAAAGCTTACCCTTGTATTTCTTGAGACTTTGATGCTTCTGCGTCTATCTTTCAAACGGAATTCGATATCGTCATCTTAATTGCATGGATGGTGTGTCAACGATAGCTTAACAAACAACGTGAGAAGGAAGACTGTAGATGTAATGGGTCATGGGATATTTGCTCCCATATGGACATGTAATGGGTTTGTCATAGCTTACCCTTGTATTTCTTGAGACTTTGATGCTTCTGCGTCTATCTTTCAAACGGAATTCGATATCGTCATCTAAATTGCATGGATTGTGTGTCAAGGATAGCTTAACAAACAACGTGAGAAGGAAGACTGTAGATGTAATGGGTCTTGAGATATTTGCTCCCATATGGACATGTAATGGGTTTGTCCTAGCTTACCCTTGTATTTCTTGGGACTTTGATGCTTCTGCGTCTATCTTTCAAACGGAATTCGATATCGTCATCTAAATTGCATGGATTGTGTGTCAAGGATAGCTTAACAAACAACGTGAGAAGTAAGACTATAGATGTAATGGGTCATGAGATATATGCTCTCATATGGACATGTAATGGGTTTGACAAAGCTTACACTTGTGTTTCTTGAGACTTGGATGCTTCTGCGTCTATCTTTCAAACGGAATTCGGTATCATCATCTAAATTGCATGGATGGTGTGCCAAGGATAGCTTAACAAACAACGTAAGAAGGAAGACTGTAGATGTAATGGGTCATGAGATATTTGCTCCCATATGGACATGTAATGGGTTTGACAAAGCTTGCACTTGTGTTTCTTGAGACTTGGATGCTTCTGCGTCTATCTTTCAAACGGAATTCGATATCATCATCTAAATTGCATGAATGGTGTGTCAAGGATAGCTTAACAAACAACGTAAGAGGGAAGACTGTAGATGTAATGGGTCATGAGATATTTGCTCCCATATGGACATGTAATGGGTTTGACAAAGCTTACACTTGTGTTTCTTGAGACTTGGATGCTTCTGCGTCTATCTTTCAAACGGAATTCGATATCATCATCTAAATTGCATGGATGGTGTGTCAAGGATAGCTTAACAAACAACGTAAGAGGGAAGACTGTAGATGTAATGGGTCATGAGATATTTGCTCCCATATGGACATGTAATGGGTTTGACAAAGCTTACCCTTGTATTTCTTGAGACTTTGATGCTTCTGCGTCTATCTTTCAAACGGAATTCGATATCGTCATCTAAATTGCATGGATGGTGTGTCAAGGATAGCTTAACAAACAACGTAAGAAGGAAGGCTATAGATGTAATGGGTCATGAGATATTTGCTCCCATATGGACATGTAATGGATTTGACAAAGCTTACCCTTGTATTTCTTGAGACTTTGATGCTTCTGCGTCTATCTTTCAAACGGAATTCGATATCATCATCTAAATTGCATGGATTGTGTGTCAAGGATAGCTTAACAAACAATGTAAGAAAGAAGACTGTAGATGTAATGGGTCATGAGATATTTGCTCCCATATGTAATGGGTTTGACAAAGCTTACACTTGTGTTTCTTGAGACTTGGATGCTTCTGCGTCTATCTTTCGAACGGAATTCGATATCATCATCTAAATTGCATGGATGGTGTGTCAAGGATAGCTTAACAAACAACGTAAGAGGGAAGATTGTAGATGCTATGGGTCATGAGATATATGCTCTCATATGGACATGTAATGGGTTTGACAAAGCTTACACTTGTTTTTCTTGAGACTTGGATGCTTCTGCGTCTATCTTTCAAACGGAATTCGATATCATCATCTAAATTGCATGGATTGTGTGTCAAGGATAGCTTAACAAACAACGTAAGAGGGAAGATTGTAGATGCTATGGGTCATGAGATATATGCTCTCATATGGACATGTTATGGGTTTGACAAAGCTTACACTTGTTTTTCTTGAGACTTGGATGCTTCTGCGTCTATCTTTCAAACGGAATTCGATATCATCATCTAAATTGCATGGATTGTGTGTCAAGGATAGCTTAACAAACAACGTAAGAAGGAAGACTGTAGATGTAATGGTTCATGAGATACTTGCTCCCATATGGACATGTAATGGATTTGACAAAGCTTACCCTTGTATTTCTTGAGACTTTGATGCTTCTGCGTCTATATTTCCAACGGAATTCGATATCGTCATCTAAATTGCATGAATTTTGTGTCAAGGATAGCTTAACAAACAACGTAAGAAAGAAGACTGTAGATGTATTGGGTCATGAGATATTTGCTCCCATATGGACATGTAATGGGTTTGACAAAACTTACCCTTGTATTTCTTGAGACTTTGATGCTTCTGCGTCTTTCTTTCAAACGGAATTCGATATCGTCATCTAAATTGCATGGATGGTGTGTCAAGGATAGCTTAACAAACAACGTGAGAAGGAAGAGTGTAGATGTAATGGGCCATGATATATTTGCTCCCATATGGACATGTAATGGGTTTGTCATAGCTTACCCTTGTATTTCTTGAGACTTTGTGTCAAGGATAGCTTAACAAACAACGTAAGACGGAAGACTGTAGATGTAATGGGTCATGAGATATTTGCTCCCATATGGACATGTAATGGATTTGACAAAGCTTACCCTTGTATTTCTTGAGACTTTGATGCTTCTGCGTCTATCTTTCAAACGGAATTCGATATCGTCATCTAAATTGCATGGATGGTGTGTCAAGGATAGCTTAACAAACAACGTAAGAGGGAAGATTGTAGATGTAATGGGTCATGAGATATTTGCTCCCATATGGACATGTAATGGGTTTGACAAAGCTTACCCTTGTATTTCTTGAGACTTTGATGCTTCTGCGTCTATCTTTTAAACGGAATTCGATATCGTTATCTAAATTGCATGGATGGTGTGTCAAGGATAGCTTAGCAAACAACGTAAGAAGGAAGACTGTAGATGTAATGGGTCATGAGATATTTGCTCCCATATGGACATGTAATGGGTTTGACAAAGATTGCCCTTGTTTTTTTTTTTGAGACTTTGATGCTTCTTCGTCTATCTTTCAAACGGAATTCGATATCGTCATCTAAATTGCATGGATGGGGTGTCAAGGATAGCTTAACAAACAACGTAAGAGGGAAGACTGTAGATGTAATGGGTCATGAGATATTTGCTCCAATATGGACATGTAATGGATTTGACAAAGCTTACCCTTGTATTTCTTGAGACTTTGATGCTTCTGCGTCTATCTTTCAAACGGAATTCGATATCGTCATCTAAATTGCATGGATTGTGTGTCAAGGATAGCTTAACAAACAACGTGAGAAGGAAGACTGTAGATGTAATGGGTCATGAGATATTTGCTCCCATATGGACATGTAATGGGTTTGACAAAGCTTACCCTTGTATTTCTTGAGACTTTGATGCTTCTGCGTCTATCTTTTAAACGGAATTCGATATCGTCATCTAAATTGCATGGATGGTGTGTCAAGGATAGCTTAGCAAACAACGTAAGAGGGAAGATTGTAGATGCTATGGGTCATGAGATATTTGCTCCCATATGGACATGTAATGGGTTTGACAAAACTTACCCTTGTATTTCTTGAGACTTTGATGCTTCTGCGTCTTTCTTTCAAACGGAATTCGATATCGTCATCTAAATTGCATGGATGGTGTGTCAAGGATAGCTTAACAAACAACGTGAGAAGGAAGACTGTAGATGTAATGGGCCATGAGATATTTGCTCCCATATGGACATGTAATGGGTTTGTCCTAGCTTACCCTTGTATTTCTTGGGACTTTGATGCTTCTGCGTCTATCTTTCAAACGGAATTCGATATCGTCATCTAAATTGCATGGATTGTGTGTCAAGGATAGCTTAACAAACAACGTGAGAAGGAAGACTATAGATGTAATGGGTCATGAGATATATGCTCTCATATGGACATGTAATGGGTTTGAAAAAACTTACCCTTGTATTTCTTGAGACTTTGATGCTTCTGCGTCTATATTTCAAACGGAATTCGATATCGTCATCTAAATTGCATGGATGGGGTGTCAAGGATAGCTTAACAAACAACGTAAGAGGGAAGACTGTAGATGTAATGGGTCATGAGATATTTGCTCCCTTATGGACATGTAATGGATTTGACAAAGCTTACCCTTGTATTTCTTGAGACTTTGATGCTTCTGCGTCTATCTTTCAAACGGAATTCGATATCGTCATCTTAATTGCATGGATGGTGTGTCAACGATAGCTTAACAAACAACGTGAGAAGGAAGACTGTAGATGTAATGGGTCATGGGATATTTGCTCCCATATGGACATGTAATGGGTTTGTCATAGCTTACCCTTGTATTTCTTGAGACTTTGATGCTTCTGCGTCTATCTTTCAAACGGAATTCGATATCGTCATCTAAATTGCATGGATTGTGTGTCAAGGATAGCTTAACAAACAACGTGAGAAGGAAGACTGTAGATGTAATGGGTCTTGAGATATTTGCTCCCATATGGACATGTAATGGGTTTGTCCTAGCTTACCCTTGTATTTCTTGGGACTTTGATGCTTCTGCGTCTATCTTTCAAACGGAATTCGATATCGTCATCTAAATTGCATGGATTGTGTGTCAAGGATAGCTTAACAAACAACGTGAGAAGTAAGACTATAGATGTAATGGGTCATGAGATATATGCTCTCATATGGACATGTAATGGGTTTGACAAAGCTTACACTTGTGTTTCTTGAGACTTGGATGCTTCTGCGTCTATCTTTCAAACGGAATTCGGTATCATCATCTAAATTGCATGGATGGTGTGCCAAGGATAGCTTAACAAACAACGTAAGAAGGAAGACTGTAGATGTAATGGGTCATGAGATATTTGCTCCCATATGGACATGTAATGGGTTTGACAAAGCTTGCACTTGTGTTTCTTGAGACTTGGATGCTTCTGCGTCTATCTTTCAAACGGAATTCGATATCATCATCTAAATTGCATGAATGGTGTGTCAAGGATAGCTTAACAAACAACGTAAGAGGGAAGACTGTAGATGTAATGGGTCATGAGATATTTGCTCCCATATGGACATGTAATGGGTTTGACAAAGCTTACACTTGTGTTTCTTGAGACTTGGATGCTTCTGCGTCTATCTTTCAAACGGAATTCGATATCATCATCTAAATTGCATGGATGGTGTGTCAAGGATAGCTTAACAAACAACGTAAGAGGGAAGACTGTAGATGTAATGGGTCATGAGATATTTGCTCCCATATGGACATGTAATGGGTTTGACAAAGCTTACCCTTGTATTTCTTGAGACTTTGATGCTTCTGCGTCTATCTTTCAAACGGAATTCGATATCGTCATCTAAATTGCATGGATGGTGTGTCAAGGATAGCTTAACAAACAACGTAAGAAGGAAGGCTATAGATGTAATGGGTCATGAGATATTTGCTCCCATATGGACATGTAATGGATTTGACAAAGCTTACCCTTGTATTTCTTGAGACTTTGATGCTTCTGCGTCTATCTTTCAAACGGAATTCGATATCATCATCTAAATTGCATGGATTGTGTGTCAAGGATAGCTTAACAAACAATGTAAGAAAGAAGACTGTAGATGTAATGGGTCATGAGATATTTGCTCCCATATGTAATGGGTTTGACAAAGCTTACACTTGTGTTTCTTGAGACTTGGATGCTTCTGCGTCTATCTTTCGAACGGAATTCGATATCATCATCTAAATTGCATGGATGGTGTGTCAAGGATAGCTTAACAAACAACGTAAGAGGGAAGATTGTAGATGCTATGGGTCATGAGATATATGCTCTCATATGGACATGTAATGGGTTTGACAAAGCTTACACTTGTTTTTCTTGAGACTTGGATGCTTCTGCGTCTATCTTTCAAACGGAATTCGATATCATCATCTAAATTGCATGGATTGTGTGTCAAGGATAGCTTAACAAACAACGTAAGAGGGAAGATTGTAGATGCTATGGGTCATGAGATATATGCTCTCATATGGACATGTTATGGGTTTGACAAAGCTTACACTTGTTTTTCTTGAGACTTGGATGCTTCTGCGTCTATCTTTCAAACGGAATTCGATATCATCATCTAAATTGCATGGATTGTGTGTCAAGGATAGCTTAACAAACAACGTAAGAAGGAAGACTGTAGATGTAATGGTTCATGAGATACTTGCTCCCATATGGACATGTAATGGATTTGACAAAGCTTACCCTTGTATTTCTTGAGACTTTGATGCTTCTGCGTCTATATTTCCAACGGAATTCGATATCGTCATCTAAATTGCATGAATTTTGTGTCAAGGATAGCTTAACAAACAACGTAAGAAAGAAGACTGTAGATGTATTGGGTCATGAGATATTTGCTCCCATATGGACATGTAATGGGTTTGACAAAACTTACCCTTGTATTTCTTGAGACTTTGATGCTTCTGCGTCTTTCTTTCAAACGGAATTCGATATCGTCATCTAAATTGCATGGATGGTGTGTCAAGGATAGCTTAACAAACAACGTGAGAAGGAAGAGTGTAGATGTAATGGGCCATGATATATTTGCTCCCATATGGACATGTAATGGGTTTGTCATAGCTTACCCTTGTATTTCTTGAGACTTTGTGTCAAGGATAGCTTAACAAACAACGTAAGACGGAAGACTGTAGATGTAATGGGTCATGAGATATTTGCTCCCATATGGACATGTAATGGATTTGACAAAGCTTACCCTTGTATTTCTTGAGACTTTGATGCTTCTGCGTCTATCTTTCAAACGGAATTCGATATCGTCATCTAAATTGCATGGATGGTGTGTCAAGGATAGCTTAACAAACAACGTAAGAGGGAAGATTGTAGATGTAATGGGTCATGAGATATTTGCTCCCATATGGACATGTAATGGGTTTGACAAAGCTTACCCTTGTATTTCTTGAGACTTTGATGCTTCTGCGTCTATCTTTTAAACGGAATTCGATATCGTTATCTAAATTGCATGGATGGTGTGTCAAGGATAGCTTAGCAAACAACGTAAGAAGGAAGACTGTAGATGTAATGGGTCATGAGATATTTGCTCCCATATGGACATGTAATGGGTTTGACAAAGATTGCCCTTGTTTTTTTTTTTTTGAGACTTTGATGCTTCTTCGTCTATCTTTCAAACGGAATTCGATATCGTCATCTAAATTGCATGGATGGGGTGTCAAGGATAGCTTAACAAACAACGTAAGAGGGAAGACTGTAGATGTAATGGGTCATGAGATATTTGCTCCAATATGGACATGTAATGGATTTGACAAAGCTTACCCTTGTATTTCTTGAGACTTTGATGCTTCTGCGTCTATCTTTCAAACGGAATTCGATATCGTCATCTAAATTGCATGGATTGTGTGTCAAGGATAGCTTAACAAACAACGTGAGAAGGAAGACTGTAGATGTAATGGGTCATGAGATATTTGCTCCCATATGGACATGTAATGGGTTTGACAAAGCTTACCCTTGTATTTCTTGAGACTTTGATGCTTCTGCGTCTATCTTTTAAACGGAATTCGATATCGTCATCTAAATTGCATGGATGGTGTGTCAAGGATAGCTTAGCAAACAACGTAAGAGGGAAGATTGTAGATGCTATGGGTCATGAGATATTTGCTCCCATATGGACATGTAATGGGTTTGACAAAACTTACCCTTGTATTTCTTGAGACTTTGATGCTTCTGCGTCTTTCTTTCAAACGGAATTCGATATCGTCATCTAAATTGCATGGATGGTGTGTCAAGGATAGCTTAACAAACAACGTGAGAAGGAAGACTGTAGATGTAATGGGCCATGAGATATTTGCTCCCATATGGACATGTAATGGGTTTGTCCTAGCTTACCCTTGTATTTCTTGGGACTTTGATGCTTCTGCGTCTATCTTTCAAACGGAATTCGATATCGTCATCTAAATTGCATGGATTGTGTGTCAAGGATAGCTTAACAAACAACGTGAGAAGGAAGACTATAGATGTAATGGGTCATGAGATATATGCTCTCATATGGACATGTAATGGGTTTGACAAAGCTTACACTTGTGTTTCTTGAGACTTGGATGCTTCTGCGTCTATCTTTCAAACGGAATTCGGTATCATCATCTAAATTGCATGGATGGTGTGTCAAGGATAGCTTAACAAAAAACGTAAGAAGGAAGACTGTAGATGTAATGGGTCATGAGATATTTGCTCCCATATGGACATGTAATGGGTTTGACAAAGCTTACACTTGTGTTTCTTGAGACTTGGATGCTTCTGCGTCTATCTTTCAAACGGAATTCGATATCATCATCTAAATTGCATGAATGGTGTGTCAAGGATAGCTTAACAAACAACGTAAGAGGGAAGACTGTAGATGTAATGGGTCATGAGATATTTGCTCCCATATGGACATGTAATGGGTTTGACAAAGCTTACACTTGTGTTTCTTGAGACTTGGATGCTTCTGCGTCTATCTTTCAAACGGAATTCGATATCATCATCTAAATTGCATGGATGGTGTGTCAAGGATAGCTTAACAAACAACGTAAGAGGGAAGATTGTAGATGCTATGGGTCATGAGATATATGCTCTCATATGGACATGTAATGGGTTTGACAAAGCTTACACTTGTTTTTCTTGAGACTTGGATGCTTCTGCGTCTATCTTTCAAACGGAATTCGATATCATCATCTAAATTGCATGGATTGTGTGTCAAGGATAGCTTAACAAACAACGTAAGAGGGAAGATTGTAGATGCTATGGGTCATGAGATATATGCTCTCATATGGACATGTTATGGGTTTGACAAAGCTTACACTTGTTTTTCTTGAGACTTGGATGCTTCTGCGTCTATCTTTCAAACGGAATTCGATATCATCATCTAAATTGCATGGATTGTGTGTCAAGGATAGCTTAACAAACAACGTAAGAAGGAAGACTGTAGATGTAATGGTTCATGAGATACTTGCTCCCATATGGACATGTAATGGATTTGACAAAGCTTACCCTTGTATTTCTTGAGACTTTGATGCTTCTGCGTCTATATTTCCAACGGAATTCGATATCGTCATCTAAATTGCATGAATTTTGTGTCAAGGATAGCTTAACAAACAACGTAAGAAAGAAGACTGTAGATGTATTGGGTCATGAGATATTTGCTCCCATATGGACATGTAATGGGTTTGACAAAACTTACCCTTGTATTTCTTGAGACTTTGATGCTTCTGCGTCTTTCTTTCAAACGGAATTCGATATCGTCATCTAAATTGCATGGATGGTGTGTCAAGGATAGCTTAACAAACAACGTGAGAAGGAAGAGTGTAGATGTAATGGGCCATGATATATTTGCTCCCATATGGACATGTAATGGGTTTGTCATAGCTTACCCTTGTATTTCTTGAGACTTTGTGTCAAGGATAGCTTAACAAACAACGTAAGACGGAAGACTGTAGATGTAATGGGTCATGAGATATTTGCTCCCATATGGACATGTAATGGATTTGACAAAGCTTACCCTTGTATTTCTTGAGACTTTGATGCTTCTGCGTCTATCTTTCAAACGGAATTCGATATCGTCATCTAAATTGCATGGATGGTGTGTCAAGGATAGCTTAACAAACAACGTAAGAGGGAAGATTGTAGATGTAATGGGTCATGAGATATTTGCTCCCATATGGACATGTAATGGGTTTGACAAAGCTTACCCTTGTATTTCTTGAGACTTTGATGCTTCTGCGTCTATCTTTTAAACGGAATTCGATATCGTTATCTAAATTGCATGGATGGTGTGTCAAGGATAGCTTAGCAAACAACGTAAGAAGGAAGACTGTAGATGTAATGGGTCATGAGATATTTGCTCCCATATGGACATGTAATGGGTTTGACAAAGATTGCCCTTGTTTTTTTTTTTTGAGACTTTGATGCTTCTTCGTCTATCTTTCAAACGGAATTCGATATCGTCATCTAAATTGCATGGATGGGGTGTCAAGGATAGCTTAACAAACAACGTAAGAGGGAAGACTGTAGATGTAATGGGTCATGAGATATTTGCTCCAATATGGACATGTAATGGATTTGACAAAGCTTACCCTTGTATTTCTTGAGACTTTGATGCTTCTGCGTCTATCTTTCAAACGGAATTCGATATCGTCATCTAAATTGCATGGATTGTGTGTCAAGGATAGCTTAACAAACAACGTGAGAAGGAAGACTGTAGATGTAATGGGTCATGAGATATTTGCTCCCATATGGACATGTAATGGGTTTGACAAAGCTTACCCTTGTATTTCTTGAGACTTTGATGCTTCTGCGTCTATCTTTTAAACGGAATTCGATATCGTCATCTAAATTGCATGGATGGTGTGTCAAGGATAGCTTAGCAAACAACGTAAGAGGGAAGATTGTAGATGCTATGGGTCATGAGATATTTGCTCCCATATGGACATGTAATGGGTTTGACAAAACTTACCCTTGTATTTCTTGAGACTTTGATGCTTCTGCGTCTTTCTTTCAAACGGAATTCGATATCGTCATCTAAATTGCATGGATGGTGTGTCAAGGATAGCTTAACAAACAACGTGAGAAGGAAGACTGTAGATGTAATGGGCCATGAGATATTTGCTCCCATATGGACATGTAATGGGTTTGTCCTAGCTTACCCTTGTATTTCTTGGGACTTTGATGCTTCTGCGTCTATCTTTCAAACGGAATTCGATATCGTCATCTAAATTGCATGGATTGTGTGTCAAGGATAGCTTAACAAACAACGTGAGAAGGAAGACTATAGATGTAATGGGTCATGAGATATATGCTCTCATATGGACATGTAATGGGTTTGACAAAGCTTACACTTGTGTTTCTTGAGACTTGGATGCTTCTGCGTCTATCTTTCAAACGGAATTCGGTATCATCATCTAAATTGCATGGATGGTGTGTCAAGGATAGCTTAACAAAAAACGTAAGAAGGAAGACTGTAGATGTAATGGGTCATGAGATATTTGCTCCCATATGGACATGTAATGGGTTTGACAAAGCTTACACTTGTGTTTCTTGAGACTTGGATGCTTCTGCGTCTATCTTTCAAACGGAATTCGATATCATCATCTAAATTGCATGAATGGTGTGTCAAGGATAGCTTAACAAACAACGTAAGAGGGAAGACTGTAGATGTAATGGGTCATGAGATATTTGCTCCCATATGGACATGTAATGGGTTTGACAAAGCTTACACTTGTGTTTCTTGAGACTTGGATGCTTCTGCGTCTATCTTTCAAACGGAATTCGATATCATCATCTAAATTGCATGGATGGTGTGTCAAGGATAGCTTAACAAACAACGTAAGAGGGAAGACTGTAGATGTAATGGGTCATGAGTTATTTGCTCCCATATGGACATGTAATGGGTTTGACAAAGCTTACCCTTGTATTTCTTGAGACTTTGATGCTTCTGCGTCTATCTTTCAAACGGAATTCGATATCGTCATCTAAATTGCATCTAAATTGGATGGTGTGTCAAGGATAGCTTAACAAACAACGTAAGAAGGAAGGCTATAGATGTAATGGGTCATGAGATATTTGCTCCCATATGGACATGTAATGGATTTGACAAAGCTTACCCTTGTATTTCTTGAGACTTTGATGCTTCTGCGTCTATCTTTCAAACTGAATTCGATATCGTCATCTAAATTGCATGGATGGTGTGTCAAGGATAGCTTAGCAAACAACGTAAGAAGGAAGACTGTAGATGTAATGGGTCATGAGATATTTGCTCCCATATGGACATGTAATGGGTTTGACAAAGCTTACCCTTGTATTTCTTGAGACTTTGATGCTTCTGCGTCTATCTTTCAAACGGAATTCGATATCATCATCTAAATTGCATGGATTGTGTGTCAAGGATAGCTTAACAAACAATGTAAGAAAGAAGACTGTAGATGTAATGGGTCATGAGATATTTGCTCCCATATGTAATGGGTTTGACAAAGCTTACACTTGTGTTTCTTGAGACTTGGATGCTTCTGCGTCTATCTTTCGAACGGAATTCGATATCCTCATCTAAATTGCATGGATGGTGTGTCAAGGATAGCTTAACAAACAACGTAAGAGGGAAGATTGTAGATGCTATGGGTCATGAGATATATGCTCTCATATGGACATGTAATGGGTTTGACAAAGCTTACACTTGTTTTTCTTGAGACTTGGATGCTTCTGCGTCTATCTTTCAAACGGAATTCGACATCATCATCTAAATTGCATGGATTGTGTGTCAAGGATAGCTTAACAAACAACGTAAGAGGGAAGATTGTAGATGCTATGGGTCATGAGATATATGCTCTCATATGGATATGTTATGGGTTTGACAAAGCTTACACTTGTTTTTCTTGAGACTTGGATGCTTCTGCGTCTATCTTTCAAACGGAATTCGATATCATCATCTAAATTGCATGGATTGTGTTTCAAGGATAGCTTAACAAACAACGTAAGAAGGAAGACTGTAGATGTAATGGTTCATGAGATACTTGCTCCCATATGGACATGTAATGGATTTGACAAAGCTTGCCCTTGTATTTCTTGAGACTTTGATGCTTCTGCGTCTATATTTCCAACGGAATTCGATATCGTCATCTAAATTGCATGAATTTTGTGTCAAGGATAGCTTAACAAACAACGTAAGAAAGAAGACTGTAGATGTATTGGGTCATGAGATATTTGCTCCCATATGGACATGTAATGGGTTTGACAAAACTTACCCTTGTATTTCTTGAGACTTTGATGCTTCTGCGTCTTTCTTTCAAACGGAATTCGATATCGTCATCTAAATTGCATGGATGGTGTGTCAAGGATAGCTTAACAAACAACGTGAGAAGGAAGAGTGTAGATGTAATGGGCCATGAGATATTTGCTCCCATATGGACATGTAATGGGTTTGTCATAGCTTACCCTTGTATTTCTTGAGACTTTGTGTCAAGGATAGCTTAACAAACAACGTAAGAAGGAAGACTGTAGATGTAATGGGTCATGAGATATTTGCTCCCATATGGACATGTAATGGATTTGACAAAGCTTACCCTTGTATTTCTTGAGACTTTGATGCTTCTGCGTCTATCTTTCAAACGGAATTCGATATCGTCATCTAAATTGCATGGATGGTGTGTCAAGGATAGCTTAACAAACAACGTAAGAGGGAAGATTGTAGATGTAATGGGTCATGAGATATTTGCTCCCATATGGACATGTAATGGGTTTGACAAAGCTTACCCTTGTATTTCTTGAGACTTTGATGCTTCTGCGTCTATCTTTTAAACGGAATTCGATATCGTTATCTAAATTGCATGGATGGTGTGTCAAGGATAGCTTAGCAAACAACGTAAGAAGGAAGACTGTAGATGTAATGGGTCATGAGATATTTGCTCCCATATGGACATGTAATGGGTTTGACAAAGATTGCCCTTGTTTTTTTTTTGAGACTTTGATGCTTCTTCGTCTATCTTTCAAACGGAATTCGATATCGTCATCTAAATTGCATGGATGGGGTGTCAAGGATAGCTTAACAATATGGACATGTAATGGGTTTGACAAAACTTACCCTTGTATTTCTTGAGACTTTGATGCTTCTGCGTCTTTCTTTCAAACGGAATTCGATATCGTCATCTAAATTGCATGGATGGTGTGTCAAGGATAGCTTAACAAACAACGTGAGAAGGAAGACTGTAGATGTAATGGGCCATGAGATATTTGCTCCCATATGGACATGTAATGGGTTTGTCATAGCTTACCCTTGTATTTCTTGAGACTTTGATGCTTCTGCGTCTATCTTTTAAACGGAATTCGATATCGTTATCTAAATTGCATGGATGGTGTGTCAAGGATAGCTTAGCAAACAACGTAAGAAGGAAGACTGTAGATGTAATGGGTCATGAGATATTTGTCAAACCCATTAAGGATAGCTTAACAAACAACGTAAGAAAGAAGACTGTAGATGTAAGGGGTCATGAGATATATGCTCCCATATGGACATGTAATGGGTTTGACAAAACTTACCCTTGTATTTCTTGAGACTTTGATGCTTCTGCGTCTATCTTTCAAACGGAATTCGATATCATCATCTAAATTGCATGGATGGTGTGTCAAGGATAGCTTAACAAACAACGTGAGAAGGAAGACTGTAGATGTAGATGTAATGCTTCTTCGTCTATCTTTCAAACGGAATTCGATATCGTCATATAAATTGCATGGATGGGGTGTCAAGGATAGCTTAACAATATGGACATGTAATGGGTTTGACAAAACTTACCCTTGTATTTCTTGAGACTTTGATGCTTCTGCGTCTTTCTTTCAAACGGAATTCGATATCGTCATCTAAATTGCATGGATGGTGTGTCAAGGATAGCTTAACAAACAACGTGAGAAGGAAGACTGTAGATGTAATGGGCCATGAGATATTTGCTCCCATATGGACATGTAATGGGTTTGTCATAGCTTACCCTTGTATTTCTTGAGACTTTGATGCTTCTGCGTCTATCTTTTAAACGGAATTCGATATCGTTATCTAAATTGCATGGATGGTGTGTCAAGGATAGCTTAGCAAACAACGTAAGAAGGAAGACTGTAGATGTAATGGGTCATGAGATATTTGTCAAACCCATTAAGGATAGCTTAACAAACAACGTAAGAAAGAAGACTGTAGATGTAAGGGGTCATGAGATATATGCTCCCATATGGACATGTAATGGGTTTGACAAAACTTACCCTTGTATTTCTTGAGACTTTGATGCTTCTGCGTCTATCTTTCAAACGGAATTCGATATCATCATCTAAATTGCATGGATGGTGTGTCAAGGATAGCGTAACAAACAACGTGAGAAGGAAGACTGTAGATGTAATGGGTCATGGGATATTTGCTCCCATATGGACATGTAATGGGTTTGTCATAGCTTACCCTTGTATTTCTTGAGAGTTTGATGCTTCTGCGTCTATCTTTCAAACGGAATCCGATATCGTCATCTAAATTGCATGGATTGTATGTCAAGGATAGCTTAACAAACAACGTAAGAAAGAAGACTGTAGATGTAATGGGTCATGAGATATTTGCTCCCATATGGACATGTAATGGGTTTGACAAAGCTTACCCTTGTATTTCTTGAGACTTTGATGCTTCTGCGTCTATCTTTCAAACGGAATTCGATATCGTCATCTAAATTGCATGGATGGTGTGTCAAGGATAGCTTAACAAGCAGCGTAAGAAAGAAGGTTGTAGATGCTATGGGTCATGAGATATATGCTCTCATATGGACATGTAATGGGTTTGACAAAGCTTACACTTGTGTTTCTTGAGACTTGGATGCTTCTGCGTCTATCTTTCAAACGGAATTCGATATCATCATCTAAATTGCATGGATGGTGTGTCAAGGATAGCTTAACAAACAACGTAAGAAGGAAGACTGTAGATGTAATGGGAAGGAAGGCTGTAGATGTAATGGGTCATGAGATATTTGCTCCCATATGGACATGTAATGGATTTGACAAAGCTTACCCTTGTATTTCTTGAGACTTTGATGCTTCTGCGTCTATCTTTCAAACTGAATTCGATATCGTCATCTAAATTGCATGGATGGTGTGTCAAGGATAGCTTAGCAAACAACGTAAGAAGGAAGACTGTAGATGTAATGGGTCATGAGATATTTGCTCCCATATGGACATGTAATGGGTTTGACAAAGCTTACCCTTGTATTTCTTGAGACTTTGATGCTTCTGCGTCTATCTTTCAAACGGAATTCGATATCATCATCTAAATTGCATGGATTGTGTGTCAAGGATAGCTTAACAAACAATGTAAGAAAGAAGACTGTAGATGTAATGGGTCATGAGATATTTGCTCCCATATGTAATGGGTTTGACAAAGCTTACACTTGTGTTTCTTGAGACTTGGATGCTTCTGCGTCTATCTTTCGAACGGAATTCGATATCATCATCTAAATTGCATGGATGGTGTGTCAAGGATAGCTTAACAAACAACGTAAGAGGGAAGATTGTAGATGCTATGGGTCATGAGATATATGCTCTCATATGGACATGTAATGGGTTTGACAAAGCTTACACTTGTTTTTCTTGAGACTTGGATGCTTCTGCGTCTATCTTTCAAACGGAATTCGATATCATCATCTAAATTGCATGGATTGTGTGTCAAGGATAGCTTAACAAACAACGTAAGAGGGAAGATTGTAGATGCTATGGGTCATGAGATATATGCTCTCATATGGACATGTTATGGGTTTGACAAAGCTTACACTTGTTTTTCTTGAGACTTGGATGCTTCTGCGTCTATCTTTCAAACGGAATTCGATATCATCATCTAAATTGCATGGATTGTGTGTCAAGGATAGCTTAACAAACAACGTAAGAAGGAAGACTGTAGATGTAATGGTTCATGAGATACTTGCTCCCATATGGACATGTAATGGATTTGACAAAGCTTACCCTTGTATTTCTTGAGACTTTGATGCTTCTGCGTCTATATTTCCAACGGAATTCGATATCGTCATCTAAATTGCATGAATTTTGTGTCAAGGATAGCTTAACAAACAACGTAAGAAAGAAGACTGTAGATGTATTGGGTCATGAGATATTTGCTCCCATATGGACATGTAATGGGTTTGACAAAACTTACCCTTGTATTTCTTGAGACTTTGATGCTTCTGCGTCTTACTTTCAAACGGAATTCGATATCGTCATCTAAATTGCATGGATGGTGTGTCAAGGATAGCTTAACAAACAACGTGAGAAGGAAGAGTGTAGATGTAATGGGCCATGAGATATTTGCTCCCATATGGACATGTAATGGGTTTGTCATAGCTTACCCTTGTATTTCTTGAGACTTTGTGTCAAGGATAGCTTAACAAACAACGTAAGAAGGAAGACTGTAGATGTAATGGGTCATGAGATATTTGCTCCCATATGGACATGTAATGGATTTGACAAAGCTTACCCTTGTATTTCTTGAGACTTTGATGCTTCTGCGTCTATCTTTCAAACGGAATTCGATATCGTCATCTAAATTGCATGGATGGTGTGTCAAGGATAGCTTAACAAACAACGTAAGAGGGAAGATTGTAGATGTAATGGGTCATGAGATATTTGCTCCCATATGGACATGTAATGGGTTTGACAAAGCTTACCCTTGTATTTCTTGAGACTTTGATGCTTCTGCGTCTATCTTTTAAACGGAATTCGATATCGTTATCTAAATTGCATGGATGGTGTGTCAAGGATAGCTTAGCAAACAACGTAAGAAGGAAGACTGTAGATGTAATGGGTCATGAGATATTTGCTCCCATATGGACATGTAATGGGTTTGACAAAGATTGCCCTTGTTTTTTTTTTGAGACTTTGATGCTTCTTCGTCTATCTTTCAAACGGAATTCGATATCGTCATCTAAATTGCATGGATGGGGTGTCAAGGATAGCTTAACAAACAACGTAAGAGGGAAGACTGTAGATGTAATGGGTCATGAGATATTTGCTCCAATATGGACATGTAATGGATTTGACAAAGCTTACCCTTGTATTTCTTGAGACTTTGATGCTTCTGCGTCTATCTTTCAAACGGAATTCGATATCGTCATCTAAATTGCATGGATTGTGTGTCAAGGATAGCTTAACAAACAACGTGAGAAGGAAGACTGTAGATGTAATGGGTCATGAGATATTTGCTCCCATATGGACATGTAATGGGTTTGACAAAGCTTACCCTTGTATTTCTTGAGACTTTGATGCTTCTGCGTCTATCTTTTAAACGGAATTCGATATCGTCATCTAAATTGCATGGATGGTGTGTCAAGGATAGCTTAGCAAACAACGTAAGAGGGAAGATTGTAGATGCTATGGGTCATGAGATATTTGCTCCCATATGGACATGTAATGGGTTTGACAAAACTTACCCTTGTATTTCTTGAGACTTTGATGCTTCTGCGTCTTTCTTTCAAACGGAATTCGATATCGCCATCTAAATTGCATGGATGGTGTGTCAAGGATAGCTTAACAAACAACGTGAGAAGGAAGACTGTAGATGTAATGGGCCATGAGATATTTGCTCCCATATGGACATGTAATGGGTTTGTCCTAGCTTACCCTTGTATTTCTTGGGACTTTGATGCTTCTGCGTCTATCTTTCAAACGGAATTCGATATCGTCATCTAAATTGCATGGATTGTGTGTCAAGGATAGCTTAACAAACAACGTGAGAAGGAAGACTATAGATGTAATGGGTCATGAGATATATGCTCTCATATGGACATGTAATGGGTTTGACAAAGCTTACACTTGTGTTTCTTGAGACTTGGATGCTTCTGCGTCTATCTTTCAAACGGAATTCGGTATCATCATAGTAGAATATAGGAAAGGATTCAAAATCAATTAAAAAACTCAAATTACAAGTCATATAGTAATTAAAGTATCAAATTACATATCTTAAGTAAACAAATGGGGTAAAAAGGGTGGCAGACTCATTTATAAAGTAAACAAACAGCATACCATGAGATGGGGTGACCGTGGGAAATTCTTGGAATTCCTTATGCTGGTGGGAAGCATGTCCACTATCAACGTGGGTGGCTTCGTTTGTCCGTCCGTCTGTCCGTGAGCATGCTGGATCGTGTCCATGATCAATGTGGGTGGTCTCGTTTGTCCGTCTGTCTGTTGATTGATCTAATTATGAAGCATTGACCATTGTTGAGGCATTGTGTTTATTGTATGTTTGTGTGTATGTCGTTTGGTTCCTTTTGCTTGGCATTGGATCAGCAGCCACGATAGCTTTATTGTATGTTTGTGTGTATGTCGTTTGGTTCCTTTTGTTTAGCATTGGATCAGCAGCCACGATAGCTTTATTGTATGTTTGTGTGTATGTCGTTTGGTTCTTTTGCTTTACTTTAAGTCAGAGGACAAGTGTACTGAGTATTTACTGTGTGTTTGAATATGAATTCGATCGATCTTTTCGATTTGTTTATTATTATTATTCGATGAAGGCGACAAAATCTTTAATATTGAATTGAAGGGTGGATTGAATTTTTGGTTGCTTCAAATTGATCTTTGCAATGGATTTGGATATGTATGCAAATATGATTGGGAGAGTTAAGGGGGAAAGGGAACCAATGTGTACAAATGAGAAATCGATGACCATTGTTGAGGCATAGCGTTTGTATGTATGTTATTGAGCTTCCTTTAAATTTATGCTGTGTATGTTTGCATTAAACCTACATTCAGCATTATACAATATCGGATTTGTTTTGATTAAATGTTATGAAGCTGGGTTATTGAATTTTTTTAAAGACGACACCACGTCTGGTTCTTTAAACCCTATATGTATGTATAGATGTATGTATATTTCATATTCATATATTCACATTGGCCTTGAAAAGGAATATGTTTAGATTATGACTTTGATTTCCTTACATCTGTGTATGGAAGATTGAAGAAAGATTTATAAAGCTACTGTAGGAATCAGTTCCTCACTTTCAATTGAGAGTTTGAAGGAATAACATATCCCATTCAACATCAGCTTAAGTTAAAGTTCCTTAACGATTTCAACAAATCCAAAGATTTCTAAATAGTGAACTCATACTATAGTATAAAAGCAACAAGTGCAAAAAAAGTTTAAGTTTTAAAGTGCTTTTGAAAAAAATGGAAAGATTCGAGTGTAACGTTTGCTCAAAAAAGTGCGTGTCTAACGCTGCATTAAGGAAGCATTTGCAGTCCCACAAAATTTGCAATATATGCAATAGAATACTGCTACATTCGCAAGCGCTTAGAACACACTATGCTGTTTATCATCCGGAGTATCCGCACGGACTACAACGTCAGGTTAATCATCAGCAGCAGAGATTAAGACAGGTGCCTCAATATCAACAACAACAACCTCTTCTGAATCATGGAATATGGCAAAATAATGGATTTTGGAATCAAGATAATCGATTATGGCAGCGATACAATCATCAGCCTCAAGCACCCCAACAATATCAAGACTTATGGAATAACTCTCCTGGATTTTGGCAGCGATACAATCAGCAGCCTCAAGCACCCCAACAATATCAAGACTTATGGAATAACTCTACTGGATTTTGGCAGCCGTACAATCAACAGACTCAAGCGTCCCAACAATATCAAGACTTATGGAATCACTATCCTGGATTATGGCAGCAATATAATCAACTGCAACATACACCACAACAACAAGTCAATCAAGATTTCGGATTATGGCAACAAAACAATCAACAACAGCAGGTGCCCCAACAATATACAGGTATATGGCACCAAGGTCATCGGTTATTACAACAACAACAACAAGCAGAATTTCAGCATCCATATACTATGAATCAACATCCTCAACAATTACCACAACAACAGGAACAACAAGTTGATCAAAGCACTCCTATATTTAAATATTGCGAATATTGCAAACTTTTTGTAATAAGCACAAATTGGCTTCAGCACTGTAAAACAAAAAGCCACAGACAGAAAGTAGGTGGACTAATTAATGGTGACATGACATTGGTCAAAAGTGGCTTCAGCAATAGGGTGCAAACTTTCCAATATAATATAAAAAGGGATACAATTGATGTCGACTACATATTTCGTGAATCGAAAACAGCTCTAATGAATCAGCTTGATGATGCCTTAATCCGCCATGATTTAATAAAATTCTATTTGGAGCTTGGAGGAAAATATGTCAAAATTTCTCAAGAAAAGGTGATAGAAAAAAATATTTACCACAACACAAAAATGAAACAATTCTCTAGATCTGATAATATAGAGAGTCAAATAAATGATCATTTTGACTGCATTAAAGTTAAAATGTCTGAATTTCAAGAACGGGGATCTGGTTGGGCTCTTTCAAACATAATGAGCCTGAAAATTCACATTAATAAGTGTTGTCCTATAAGAGGTTCGCAATACATACCAACCCCTGAAGAGCTGCTTGATAGACGTGCATGCATCAATGTATACAATAAAGATATATATTGCTTAAAGTGGAGCATACTTGCAGCGTTGTTAAACCCCAAAAACCCCTCAAGAACGTCATCATACGGAAGGATTAATATTGAATCAGATTTACTTAGTTTGCAGAATGGCATAATCCTTAATTTTAAAGGGATGGAGTTTCCGACGGATGTCAAACAAATAAAAATATTTGAGGAAAATAATCCAAACATAAGTATAAATGTGTTTGGATATGATTATAAAACAAAAGATATTGTAGGTCCATATTACATCACTCAAAAGGAAAAAGATACGCATATAACGCTGCTACTTCTAGAAAAGGAGGATAAAGCTCACTATATTCTAGTGAAGCATATATCTAGGTGAGTTATAATAGTTCAAGTATTATTTTAACATCGTTATACTAATTTTTTTACTTTTCCTTAGGTTAATACGTCCACAGATAACTAAGAATAAAAGACGTGTATACATCTGCAACCAATGCTTACATTATACGTTTAATAAAGATTTAATGGATAGACATAAGAATATATGCAGCAGGATTGTGACCAGAATGCCTGTAGAAGGTAAATCGACCTTAGCATTTAAGAATTTCAAAAAACAAATGTATGTACCTTTTGTTATATATGCAGACTTTGAATGTATTTTAGAAAAATCAGGTAATAATGACAATATTGTTAATAAGCACATTCCCTGTGCCTTTAGCTTTTATATAAAATGTAGTTTTGACAGTAGCTTAGATAAGTTTTTTATATACACTGGTGAGGACGCAGCCAAAAAATTTGTTGAAATGTTAGATAAGGAATGTAAAGAAATCTATACAAACTATTTAAGCGTCAATAAACCTATGCCACCTTTAACTCAATCACAATTAGAAGATTTTGATGCAGCAGTAAATTGCCATATATGTGAAAAGAAATTAGACAATGATAAAGTTAGAGATCATTGTCACATTACTGGCGAATATAGAGGGGCTGCACATAATGAGTGCAACCTCAACTATACAGTTCCAAAATTTATCCCAATTTTATTTCACAATTTTTCATCGTATGACTGCCATCTGTTTATAAAAGAACTCATAAAGTATATACCTAGGAAGAAAACCAATTTAATTCCTCAAAATAAAGAGCTATACATCTCCTTATCTCATATCATTGATATGGGAAATAATGAAACACTAGAATACAGATTTTTGGATAGTTATAGATTCATGGCGGCAAGTTTAGACACTCTAGCCAAAAATTTGAAAGATGACGACATGTTATCGGTAAGATCACACTTTCCTAACAATAATGAATTCTCGTTAATGAGGAGGAAGGGCATATTTTGTTATGAGTATTTAGATTCATTTCAAAAGCTCAATGAATCAACTCTTCCTCCCATAGAGGATTTCTATAGCAACCTAAATAATAAACATTGTGATAAAGACGATTATGAGCATGCTAAGAAAGTGTGGGAAAACTTTAATTGTCGATCATTGAAAGATTATATGGAATTATATTTAAAAACAGATGTGCTCCTACTGACTGACGTTTTTGAAAATTTTCGCAAGTCTTGCAAAAAGGATCACCAGCTCGATCCTTGTCAGTATTATACTGCGCCAGGGTTAGCTTTTGATGCGATGCTGAGACATACAAATGTATCGCTTGAGCTGATTAGGGATTTAGACATGTTTAATTTAATTAAAAAGGGTATACGGGGTGGTCTAACCCAATGCTCAAAAAGATATGCCAAAGCTAACAATAAATACATGAAGAATTTCGATAAGGATTTACCGTCAAATTTTTTATTATACCTAGATGCAAATAATTTATACGGTTGGGCAATGAAACAATTTCTTCCAATTTCAAATTTTAAATTTCTGGAGCCAGAAGAAATGATTATAGATGAAGAAGAAATAAAGAAGCTTCAACCAGATTCTGACATTGGATACATATATATAGTTGACTTGGACTATCCAAAAGAACTTCATGATAGTCATAATGATTTGCCCTTTTGTGCACAAAATAAAAAGGTAGGGGGTTCTAAATATGAGAAGCTTATTGCTGATTTTGCTCCAAAGAGGGAGTTTCCAATTCATTATATGGTTTTAAAGCAATGTCTTGAAAATGGACTTAAATTGAAAAAAGTTCATAGCGTTATTTCCTTCAAACAAGCTCAATGGCTTGATCCATATATAGATAAAAACACAGCTAAAAGAAAAGAAGCAACCAATTCGTTTCTTAAAGATCTATATAAATTATATAATAATGCAGTATTTGGTAAAACGATGGAAAATGTTGACAAACGAAAAATTGTGAAATTAGTAACTGAGTGGGAAAGTGAAAGTCGATGCAAATTAGACGCCAGAAAATTAATTGCAAAGCCAAATTTTCATAGTATGTCGCAATTTGATAATGATCTTTGGGCAATACAAATGAATAGAGTAAATGTATTATATGATAAACCAATCTATCTAAGATTTTGTATTTTAGAATTAGCAAAGTGGAAAATGTATGATTTCCACTATAATTATATTAAGAAAAAATTCGGAAATCGGGCCACTTTATGCTATATGGATACAGATTCTTTCATTTATGATATTTTATCAGAAGATGTTTACGAAGAAATTAAACCTGATATAGATTTATACTTTGACACTTCCGATTATCCTGAAAATAATATTTACAACATACCACGGAAAAACAAAAAAGTAATCGGAATGATGAAAGACGAGAATTGTGGCAAAATAATGAGTCTTTTCGTGGGTTTAGGATCAAAAATGTATTCTTTTAGAACTGAAGAGGATGAAGAGGTAAAAAAGGCTAAAGGTGTAAAGAAGAGCGTCATATCAAAATATTCCATATATGATTATAAAGATTGTTTATTTAATGAAAGCACTACTAGTGATAAACACTTAATTTTAGATCTAAGATGCATCAAATATATACAAATATAATGCATAAAGTTGTCTTAAGTTCTAAAGATACTAAGAGAAAGATTATGCCAGATAAAGTACATACTTTAGCTTGGGACCATTATAGTATCGAATTAAATGATTTAAATAACGTGCCTGAATTGAATGATTTAATAAATTTACCTGATTTTGTAACAGATATGGATATTGATTTAGATTTAGATACATCACTCAGTACCGAAGATTTTAATAACTTACCCCCATTTTAAGGTATATTGTTATTGTAATACCTAAGAAAATACTTACATTATGAAAAAAGAACATCTAAATAAAACAAAACTTGTATATTGTTATATAATAAAGATGTGTTTTATTTCATTATTGAATTTGCATGATGCAAAGGTAAGTATACAAATACATACAAACTTATACTATTTTTCTGACAATTCCAGTCAATGGAACATACTCTACCAGACGATCATGGATAATTAAGCAGTATGCTGAGGTATTTTGATGAATTGGTGTATTGGTTTCAAATTGAATTTTTAAATCGATGGGTCCATTCTTCACAGTTTCGTTTTGATTGCTGATGTCAATAACGGTAATGGGGTTGTCTTTAAAACTTGCATATGTGAGAAGTGGTTGTGGTTCCCTCATATAATAAGATTGTTGAAACTTGGCATACATGTCATAGAGTACTGCATAACGATTTTCTCCAAACTTTAGATTCAAATCATCATACGGATAAGTTTCAGAGTTCAAGTGAACTTTAATATTTTGAAGTTCACAGTGTTGTAGCTTGTTGCCTCTTTCAAATATCAAAGCAACGTATCGAGGTCTTTCGTGATTGGCAGATAATTTAACACTCCAGCTGTGTTGCCTTCCACCAGCAAAAGTTGGATTAAAGTAGCAAACCCAGTAGGATAATAAACAATAGAAAAGGTGAATACACATCTGTGGGACTAAGTTTTAGTAATCTACTACTGCTAATCATGTAATTATGAACATTTAAGCATGATTGTAAAATATTAAAGATGCATATGGTGTTCAGGTTGGTTTCAGGTTAGGTTGGCTTGGGTTCGGGTTACGTTTGGTTCGGGTTAGGTTGGGTTCGGGTTAGGTTGGGTTCGGGTTAGGTTGGGTTCGCGTTAGGTTGGGTTCGGGTTAGGTTGGGTTCGGGTTAGGTTGGGTTCGGGTTAGGTTGGGTTCGTGTTAGGTTAGGTTCGGGTTAGGTTGGATTCAGGTTGGGTTGGGTTCAAGTTAGGTGGGGTTAAGATCAAGGGATACACTATTTATATTGTGACAATATCCCACATTTAACAGTAGAACTCTAACTAAGGAAGAAGAAATCTTGAAACGATTGGTTCAATCCCGCAATGTTTTGAAAAGAAAATTTCAAAACATTAAAAGGGGAGAACAAGCAAGAACAACCCAATTGGAAAATACCTTCAAACCAATAACAGATGAACTAAACAAATTAGTTAAAACAACAAGTGAGAATGCATCCAAATACATTCCTAAAACAGAAAATATGCATGAATATGAGAAAACACCGTTTTCCAGTATCGAGAAACATAAGGAAGATTTTAAAAACGAAATCACTGCAAACGATGAAGAGTACGAAGAAGATAATAATCAAGATGAGTCAAGCAACGATGAGGGTGGAGAAGAATCTTTTTATTCTGATCATGATGATTATGATTATGAAAACAATCTTCTTCAATTGAAAATCAATAATAATCTGGACACTGTATACGGTCCACATACAGATGTTAATGGGGAATGGAAATTTGGTGATAAACCTTTACATATAAATAATGAGAAAATTGTTGTAGGAAACCAGAATTGGGCGCTCACACCAGGCTTATTTGAACTTCTATTTCATCAAAAACCCAAAAACTACGATGAATCAGAGTTGGAGATATATAAGAAAATTTTACTCAACTCCAATGCACATAAAGTAAACTACAGCCATAATGAACGAGTGAAATCTAACAAAGGATATAAATACACCAATATAATAAAGAAGATAATCGATGGTACTCACACTGGTAAAGGCCTAATGAGAGTAAATTCCGAAAAACCTCAATATGTATATTGAAACGATCCCAATGTTCTTGTTGAACGACTAAAGCGGTTGGTGGAATCAAATCAAAGTGGAAAATATGATCATCCAAATGAGATGGTCTCTATAATTGAAGAACTACGAGAGGCAGATATTATATATTAATCATATTATATATTATATCAAATGTGTACATTGCGATTACGAAATAAATGCATTCTATGGTCTTATGAATATCATTGTTTTTATTTCTTTTTTTGTTTTAATGAGTAATATGATACAGTTATGCCAGTCATCTTATAATATCATAATTTTGTATATCCATAGCACAATCCCTAGATGGCATTGTTTAAGTTTCCTTTCCTCCGAGTTTTTCAATTTGAATGATGTATACTTACATTTCTTTGCTTAAAATTTAGTAGGGTTGGCGTTTTATTCTTGAAAATATTATATCTATATATACTTATATAATTTATGTAACTTTCATAAATTTGAACTAAATGGTACGTTTGAGAGCTACCAAAATGTGTTCCTGTTACTAAGAAGTCGTATTTAAAGTAAAGAAGACTGATTAGTCAGAGCCTCTTGAAACGAAGAGTTGATCTCTTCCACCCAAAAATATGCCATACAAATATTTGTTTGTTTCTTATTATAATTTATTAATAAACATTCAAATTAAATCACTGGTAGCACTTGAAATTTTCTGAAGTATCCTGTTTCTTTCCGTTTTCAAACCATTTGTAATATAGAATTCCGACTGAATATCATCCGCTATTCTTAGCAAATATTTGTCTGCTTCGATGTCCTTCGACTCTCTTATGTACATTAAGAGGTTGGAGTCCTTGATGTTTACAGGAATGACATTTTCAGAGTCCATATTGAAATAGCTTGAAAGTAAGTTTCAGACTGCATAAAATTATTCCAAACTAGATGCCCATTTATAGATCTTAAATGTTAATGAAGAGTAAGATTTGTTTTCTTCATATTCGTGTTTTTATATTTATCAGCAAGATAAAGGGTTTGAAACGTTGTGACAAAAAAAAAAAAAAAGAAAGCAAAAGCAGGATATCATAGCCATATTTTCATAATTATTTCAAGCTCATGTTCAAGCATACTTTTGTCTATATTTTTTATCTTAAAAAAAAAGCTAAATAACCCATTTTTAACATTCATAATAAATGGAATATTAAGTAATAGTGAAGTCCAATGATTCATCCTTTTGTTTTAATAAAACATATTTTTTACAATTATTTCCTTTTTATACTAAAATTGTAGTGTGATTAACATTAATTTCACAATATTGTGAAATTCATTAAGCATACATGTGTTAAGCTAACAGAAAGTTCTTGTCCATTTCTTATTTGTACACATTGATTTTTTCGCAGCTATTCCCCCTTTCTTCCTTAACTCTACCAATCATATTTGTATTCATATCTAAATCCATTGCAAAGATCAATTCAAAGCAGCCAAAAATTCAATTCAATATGAAAGACTTTGTCGCCTTCATTGTGCTTTTTATACTAAAATTGTAGTGTGATTAACATTAATTTTGCAATATTGTGAAATTCATTAAGCATACATATGTTAATCCAACTAAAAGTTCTTGTCGATTTCTTATTTGTAAAGATTGATTTCTTTTTTTCGCTATTCCCCTTTCCCCCTTCACTCTCCTAAAATAAGTCTATCGTCACTTTCCATACACAGACGTAAAGAAATCAAAGTCATAATCTAAACATATTCCTTTTCAAGGTCAATATGACCACAACATACATACATCTATACATACATATATGGTTTAAAGAACCAGACGTGGTGTCGTATTTAAAAAAAAAAAACTCAATAACCCAGATTCATAACATTTAATCAAAACAAATTGAATATTGAGTAATATTGAATCTAGGTTTAATGCAAACATACACAGCATAAATTTAAAGGCTATGCCTCAACAATGGTCATCGTTTTCTCATTTGTACACATTGGTTCCCTTTCCCCCTTAACTCTCCCAATCATATTTGCATACATATCCAAATCCATTGCAAAGATCAATATGAAGCAACCAAAAATTCAATCCACCCTTCAATTCAATATTAAAGATTTTGTCGCCTTCATCGAATAATAATAATAAACAAATCGAGAAGATCGATCGAATTCATATTCAAACACACAGCAAATACTCAGTACACTTGTCCTCTGACTTAAAGTAAAGCAAAAGAACCAAACGACATACGCACAAACATATAAAGAAGCTATCGTGGCTGCTGATCCAATGCTAAACAAAAGGAACGAAACGACATACACACAAACATACAATAAAGCTATCGTGGCTGCTGATCCAATGCAAAGCAAAAGGAACCAAACGACATACACACAAACATACAATAAACACAATGCCTCAACAATGGTCAATGCTTCATAATTAGATCAATCAACAGACAGACGGACAAACGAGACCACCCACATTGATCATGGACACGATTCAACATGCTTACGGACAGACGGACGGACAAACGAAGCCACCCACGTTGATCATGGACACGATCCAGCATGCTCACGGACAGACGGACGGACAAACGAAGCCACCCACGTTGATAGTGGACATGCTTCCCCCCAGCATAAGGAATTCCAAGAATTTCCCACGGTCACCCCATCTCATGGTATGCTGTTTGTTTACTTTATAAATGAGTCTGCGACCCTTTTTACCCCATTTGTTTACTTAAGATATGTAATTTGATACTTTAATTACTATATGACTTGTAATTTGAGTTTTTTAATTGATTTTGAATCCTTTCCTATATTCTACTCATCATCTAAATTGCATGGATGGATAGCTTAACAAACAACGTAAGAAGAAAGACTGTAGATGTAATGGGTCATGAGATATAATGGGTTTGACAAAGCTTACACTTGTGTTTCTTGAGACTTGGATGCTTCTGCGTCTATCTTTCAAACGGAATTCGATATCATCATCTAAATTGCATGAATGGTGTGTCAAGGATAGCTTAACAAACAACGTAAGAGGGAAGACTGTAGATGTAATGGGTCATGAGATATTTGCTCCCATATGGACATGTAATGGGTTTGACAAAGCTTACACTTGTGTTTCTTGAGACTTGGATGCTTCTGCGTCTATCTTTCAAACGGAATTCGATATCATCATCTAAATTGCATGGATGGTGTGTCAAGGATAGCTTAACAAACAACGTAAGAGGGAAGACTGTAGATGTAATGGGTCATGAGATATTTGCTCCCATATGGACATGTAATGGGTTTGACAAAGCTTACCCTTGTATTTCTTGAGACTTTGATGCTTCTGCGTCTTTCTTTCAAACGGAATTCGATATCGTCATCTAAATTGCATGGATGGTGTGTCAAGGATAGCTTAACAAACAACGTAAGAAGGAAGGCTATAGATGTAATGGGTCATGAGATATTTGCTCCCATATGGACATGTAATGGATTTGACAAAGCTTACCCTTGTATTTCTTGAGACTTTGATGCTTCTGCGTCTATCTTTCAAACTGAATTCGATATCGTCATCTAAATTGCATGGATGGTGTGTCAAGGATAGCTTAGCAAACAACGTAAGAAGGAAGACTGTAGATGTAATGGGTCATGAGATATTTGCTCCCATATGGACATGTAATGGTTTTGACAAAGCTTACCCTTGTATTTCTTGAGACTTTGATGCTTCTGCGTCTATCTTTCAAACGGAATTCGATATCATCATCTAAATTGCATGGATTGTGTGTCAAGGATAGCTTAACAAACAATATAAGAAAGAAGACTGTAGATGTAATGGGTCATGAGATATTTGCTCCCATATGTAATGGGTTTGACAAAGCTTACACTTGTGTTTCTTGAGACTTGGATGCTTCTGCGTCTATCTTTCGAACGGAATTCGATATCATCATCTAAATTGCATGGATGGTGTGTCAAGGATAGCTTAACAAACAACGTAAGAGGGAAGATTGTAGATGCTATGGGTCATGAGATATATGCTCTCATATGGACATGTAATGGGTTTGACAAAGCTTACACTTGTTTTTCTTGAGACTTGGATGCTTCTGCGTCTATCTTTCAAACGGAATTCGATATCATCATCTAAATTGCATGGATTGTGTGTCAAGGATAGCTTAACAAACAACGTAAGAGGGAAGATTGTAGATGCTATGGGTCATGAGATATATGCTCTCATATGGACATGTTATGGGTTTGACAAAGCTTACACTTGTTTTTCTTGAGACTTGGATGCTTCTGCGTCTATCTTTCAAACGGAATTCGATATCATCATCTAAATTGCATGGATTGTGTGTCAAGGATAGCTTAACAAACAACGTAAGAAGGAAGACTGTAGATGTAATGGTTCATGAGATACTTGCTCCCATATGGACATGTAATGGATTTGACAAAGCTTACCCTTGTATTTCTTGAGACTTTGATGCTTCTGCGTCTATATTTCCAACGGAATTCGATATCGTCATCTAAATTGCATGAATTTTGTGTCAAGGATAGCTTAACAAACAACGTAAGAAAGGAGACTGTAGATGTATTGGGTCATGAGATATTTGCTCCCATATGGACATGTAATGGGTTTGACAAAACTTACCCTTGTATTTCTTGAGACTTTGATGCTTCTGCGTCTTTCCTTCAAACGGAATTCGATATCGTCATCTAAATTGCATGGATGGTGTGTCAAGGATAGCTTAACAAACAACGTGAGAAGGAAGAGTGTAGATGTAATGGGCCATGAGATATTTGCTCCCATATGGACATGTAATGGGTTTGTCATAGCTTACCCTTGTATTTCTTGAGACTTTGTGTCAAGGATAGCTTAACAAACAACGTAAGAAGGAAGACTGTAGATGTAATGGGTCATGAGATATTTGCTCCCATATGGACATGTAATGGATTTGACAAAGCTAACCCTTGTATTTCTTGAGACTTTGATGCTTCTGCGTCTATCTTTCAAACGGAATTCGATATCGTCATCTAAATTGCATGGATGGTGTGTCAAGGATAGCTTAACAAACAACGTAAGAGGGAAGATTGTAGATGTAATGGGTCATGAGATATTTGCTCCCATATGGACATGTAATGGGTTTGACAAAGCTTACCCTTGTATTTCTTGAGACTTTGATGCTTCTGCGTCTATCTTTCAAACGGAATTCGATATCGTCATCTAAATTGCATGGATGGTGTGTCAAGGATAGCTTAACAAACAACGTGAGAAGGAAGACTCTAGATGTAATGGGTCATGAGATATTTGCTATCATATGGACATGTAATGGGTTTGACAAAGCTTACCCTTGTATTTCTTGAGACTTTGATGCTTCTGCGTCTATCTTTTTAACGGAATTCGATATCGTTATCTAAATTGCATGGATTGTATGTCAAGGATAGCTTAACAAACAACTTAAGAAAGAAGACTGTAGATGTAATGGGTCATGAGATATTTGCTATCATATGGACATGTAATGGGTTTGACAAAGCTTACCCTTGTATTTCTTGAGACTTTGATGCTTCTGCGTCTATCTTTCAAACGGAATTCGATATCGTCATCTAAATTGCATGGATGGTGTGTCAAGGATAGCTTAACAAGCAGCGTAAGAAAGAAGGTTGTAGATGCTATGGGTCATGAGATATATGCTCTCATATGGACATGTAATGGGTTTGACAAAGCTTACACTTGTGTTTCTTGAGACTTGGATGCTTCTGCGTCTATCTTTCAAACGGAATTCGATATCATCATCTAAATTGCATGGATGGTGTGTCAAGGATAGCTTAACAAACAACGTAAGAAGGAAGACTGTAGATGTAATGGGTCATGAGATATTTGCTCCCATATGGACATGTAATGGGTTTGACAAAGCTTACCCTTGTATTCCTTGAGACTTTGATGCTTCTGCGTCTATCTTTCAAACGGAATTCGATATCGTCATCTAAATTGCATGGATGGTGTGTCAAGGATAGCTTAGCAAACAACGTAAGAAGGAAGACTGTAGATGTAATGGGTCATGAGATATTTGCTCCCATATGGACATGTAATGGGTTTGACAAAGCTTACCCTTGTATTTCTTGAGACTTTGATGCTTCTGTGTCTATCTTTCAAACGGAATTCGATATCGTCATCTAAATTGCATGGATTGTGTGTCAAGGATAGCTTAACAAACAACGTAAGAGGGAAGATTGTAGATGCTATGGGTCATGAGATATTTGCTCCCATATGGACATATAATGGGTTTGACAAAGCTTACCCTTGTATTTCTTGAGACTTTGATGCTTCTGCGTCTATCTTTCAAACGGAATTCGATATCGTCATCTAAATTGCATGGATGGGGTGTCAAGGATAGCTTAACAAACAACGTAAGAGGGAAGACTGTAGATGTAATGGGTCATGAGATATTTGCTCCCATATGGACATGTAATGGATTTGACAAAGCTTACCCTTGTATTTCTTGAGACTTTGATGCTTCTGCGTCTATCTTTCAAACGGAATTCGATATCGTCATCTAAATTGCATGGATTGTGTGTCAAGGTTAGCTTAACAAACAACAAAGTCTCAAGAAATACAAGGTCGGCAGGGGCGGGTGTGAGTGGCGTGGGAACGAACGAAAAAAAAAAAAAAAAAAAAAAAAAAAAAAAAAAAAAAAAAGGGGAAGATTGTAGATGCTATGGGTCATGAGATATTTGCTCCCATATGGACATATAATGGGTTTGACAAAGCTTACCCTTGTATTTCTTGAGACTTTGATGCTTCTGCGTCTATCTTTCAAACGGAATTCGATATCGTCATCTAAATTGCATGGATGGGGTGTCAAGGATAGCTTAACGAACAACGTAAGAGGGAAGATTGTAGATGCTATGGGTCATGATATACATGCTCTCATATGGACATGTAATGGGTTTGACAAAGCTTACACGTATATTTCTTGAGACTTTGATGCTTCTGCGTCTATCTTTCAAACGGAATTCGATATCGTCATCTAAATTGCACGGATGGTGTGTCAAGGATAGCTTAGCAAACAACGTAAGAAGGAAGACTGCAGATGTAATGGGTCATGAGATATTTGCTCCCATATGGACATGTAATGGGTTTGACAAAACTTACCCTTGTATTTCTTGAGACTTTGATGCTTCTGCCTCCATCTTTCAAACGGAATTCGATATCGTCATCTAAATTGCATGGATTGTGTGTCAAGGATAGCTTAACAAACAACGTAAGAAGGAAGACTGTAGATGTAATGGGTCATGTGATATTTGCTCCCATATGGACATGTAATGGATTTGACAAAGCTTACCCTTGTATTTCTTGAGACTTTGATGCTTCTGCGTCTATCTTTCAAACGGAATTCGATATCGTTATCTAAATTGCATGGATGGTGTGTCAAGGATAGCTTCACAAACAACGTGAGAAGGAAGACTGTAGATGAAATGGGTCATGAGATATTTGCTCCCATATGGACATGTAATGGGTTTGTCATAGCTTACCCTTGTATTTCTTGAGACTTTGATGCTTCTGCGTCTATCTTTCAAACGGAATTCGATATCGTCATCTAAATTGCATGGATTGTGTGTCAAGGATAGCTTAACAAACAACGTAAGAGGGAAGATTGTAGATGCTATGGGTCATGAGATATTTGCTCCCATATGGACATGTATTGGGTTTGACAAAACTTACCCTTGTATTTCTTGAGACTTTGATGCTTCTGCGTCTATCTTTCAAACGGAATTCGATATCGTCATCTAAATTGCATGGATGGTGTGTCAAGGATAGCTTAAAAAACCACGTAAGAGGGAAGATTGTAGATGCTATGGGTCATGAGATATTTGCTCCCATATGGTCATGTAATGGATTTGACAAAGCTTACCCTTGTATTTCTTGAGACTTTGATGCTTCTGCGTCTATCTTTCAAACGGAATTCGATATCGTCATCTAAATTGCATGGATGGTGTGTCAAGGATAGCTTAACAAACAACGTGAGAAGGAAGACTCTAGATGTAATGGGTCATGAGATATTTGCTCCCATATGGACATGTAATGGGTTTGACAAAGCTTACCTTGTATTTCTTGAGATTTTGATGCTTTTGCGTCTATCTTTCAAACGGAATTCGATATCGTCATCTAAATTGCATGGATTGTGTGCCAAGGATAGCTTAACAAACAACGTAAGAAAGAAGACTGTAGATGTAATGGGTCATGAGATATTTGCTCCCACATGGACATGTAATGGGTTTGACAAAGCTTACCCTTGCATTTGTTGAGACTTTGATGCTTCTGCGTCTATCTTTCAAACGGAATTCGATATCGTCATCTAAATTGCATGGATGGTGTGTCAAGGATAGCTTAACAAACAACGTAAGAAAGAAGACTGTAGATGAAATGGGTCATGAGATATTTGCTCCCATATGGACATGTAATGGGTTTGACAAAGCTTACACATGTGTTTCTTGAGACTTGGATGCTTCTGCGTCTATCTTTCAAACGGAATTCGATATCATCATCTAAATTGCATGGATGGTGTGTCAAGGATAGCTTAACAAACAACGTAAGAGGGAAGATTGTAGATGCTATGGGTCATGAGATATTTGCTCCCATATGGACATGTAATGGGTTTGTCATAGCTTACCCTTGTATTTCTTGAGACTTTGATGCTTCTGCGTCTATCTTTCAAACGGAATTCAATATCGTCATCTAAATTGCATGGATTGTGAGTCAAGGATAGGTTAACAAACAACGTAAGAGGGAAGATTGTAGATGCTATGGGTCATGAGATATTTGCTCCCATATGGACATGTAATGGGTTTGACAAAACTTACCCTTGTATTTCTTGAGATTTTGATGCTTTTGCGTCTATCTTTCAAACGGAATTCGATATCGTCATCTAAACTGCATGGATTGTGTGTCAAGGATAGCTTAACAAACAACGTGAGAAGGAAGACTGTAGATGTAATGGGTCATGAGATATTTGCTCCCATA
Organism: Musca autumnalis; assembly: GCF_047663935.1. NCBI lineage: Eukaryota > Metazoa > Arthropoda > Insecta > Diptera > Muscidae > Musca > Musca autumnalis. The sequence continues at coordinate 352,107 of NW_027411733.1, forward strand.
TGGACATGTAATGGGTCTGACAAAGCTTACACTTGTGTTTCTTGAGACTTGGATGCTTCTGCGTCTATCTTTCAAACGGAATTCGATATCATCATCTAAATTGCGTGGATTGTGTGTCAAGGATAGCTTAACAAACAATGTGAGAAGGAAGACTGTAGATGTAATGGGTCATGAGATATTTGCTCCCATATGAACATGTAATGGGTTTGACAAAGCTTACCCTTGTATTTCTTGAGACTTTGATGCTTCTGCGTCTATCTTTCAAACGGAATTCGATATCGTCATCTAAATTGCATGGATTGTGTGTCAAGGATAGCTTAACAAACAACGTAAGAAAGAAGACTGTAGATGTAATGGGTCATGAGATATTTGCTCCCATATGGACATGTAATGGGTTTGACAAAGCTTACCCTTGTATTTCTTGAGACTTTGATGCTTCTGCGCCTATCTTTCAAACGGAATTCGATATCGTCATCTAAATTGCATGGATGGTGTGTCAAGGATAGCTTAACAAACAACGTAAGAAAGAAGACTGTAGATGTAATGGGTCATGAGAGATTTGCTCCCATATGGACATGTAATGGGTTTGACAAAGCTTACACTTGTGTTTCTTGAGACTTGGATGCTTCTGCGTCTATCTTTCAAACGGAATTCGATATCATCATCTAAATTGCATGGACGGTGTGTCAAGGATAGCTTAACAAACAACGTAAGAAAGAAGACTGTAGATGTATTGGGTCATGAGATATTTGCTCCCATATGGACATGTAATGGGTTTGACAAAACTTACCCTTGTATTTCTTGAGACTTTGATGCTTCTGCGTCTTTCTTTCAAACGGAATTCGATATCGTCATCTAAATTGCATGGATGGTGTGTCAAGGATAGCTTAACAAACAACGTGAGAAGGAAGACTGTAGATGTAATGGGCCATGAGATATTTGCTCCCATATGGACATGTAATGGGTTTGTCATAGCTTACCCTTGTATTTCTTGAGACTTTGTGTCAAGGATAGCTTAACAAACAACGTAAGAAGGAAGACTGTAGATGTAATGGGTCATGACATATTTGCTCCCATATGGACATGTAATGGATTTGACAAAGCTTACCCTTGTATTTTTTGAGACTTTGATGCTTCTGCGTCTATCTTTCAAACGGAATTCAATATCGTCATCTAAATTGCATGGATGGTGTGTCAAGGATAGCTTAACAAACAACGTAAGAGGGAAGATTGTAGATGTAATGGGTCATGAGATATTTGCTCCCATATGGACATGTAATGGGTTTGACAAAACTTACCCTTGTATTTCTTGAGACTTTGATGCTTCTGCGTCTATCTTTTAAACGGAATTCGATATCGTTATCTAAATTGCATGGATGGTGTGTCAAGGATAGCTTAGCAAACAACGTAAGAAGGAAGACTGTAGATGTAATGGGTCATGAGATATTTGCTCCCATATGGACTTGTAATGGGTTTGACAAAGATTGCCCTTGTTTTTTTTTTTTTTTTTGAGACTTTGATGCTTCTTCGTCTATCTTTCAAACGGAATTCGATATCGTCATCTAAATTGCATGGATTGTGTGTCAAGGATAGCTTAACAAACATCGTAAGAGGGAAGACTGTAGATGTAATGGGTCATGCGATATTTGCTCCAATATGGACATGTAATGGATTTGACAAAGCTTACCCTTGTATTTCTTGAGACTTTGATGCTTCTGCGTCTATCTTTCAAACGCTTTTGCGTCTATCTTTCAAACGGAATTCGATATCGTCATCTAAATTGCATGGATTGTGTGTCAAGGATAGCTTAACAAACAACGTAAGAAAGAAGACTGTAGATGTAATGGGTCATGAGATATTTGCTCCCACATGGACATGTAATGGGTTTGACAAAGCTTACCCTTGTATTTCTTGAGACTTTGATGCTTCTGCGTCTATCTTTCAAACGGAATTCGATATCGTCATCTAAATTGCATGGATGGTGTGTCAAAGATAGCTTAACAAACAACGTAAGAAAGAAGACTGTAGATGAAATGGGTCATGAGATATTTGCTCCCATATGGACATGTAATGGGTTTGACAAAGCTTACACTTGTGTTTCTTGAGACTTGGATGCTTCTGCGCCTATCTTTCAAACGGAATTCGATATCGTCATCTAAATTGCATGGATGGTGTGTCAAGGATAGCTTAACAAACAACGTAAGAAAGAAGACTGTAGATGTAATGGGTCATGAGAGATTTGCTCTCATATGGACATGTAATGGGTTTGACAAAGCTTACACTTGTGTTTCTTGAGACTTGGATGCTTCTGCGTCTATCTTTCAAACGGAATTCGATATCATCATCTAAATTGCATGGATGGTGTGTCAAGGATAGCTTAACAAACAACGTAAGAAAGAAGACTGTCGATGTATTGGGTCATGAGATATTTGCTCCCATATGGACATGTAATGGGTTTGACAAAACTTACCCTTGTATTTCTTGAGACTTTGATGCTTCTGCGTCTTTCTTTCAAACGGAATTCGATATCGTCATCTAAATTGCATGGATGGTGTGTCAAGGATAGCTTAACAAACAACGTGAGAAGGAAGACTGTAGATGTAATGGGCCATGAGATATTTGCTCCCATATGGACATGTAATGGGTTTGTCATAGCTTACCCTTGTATTTCTTGAGACTTTGTGTCAAGGATAGCTTAACAAACAACGTAAGAAGGAAGACTGTAGATGTAATGGGTCATGACATATTTGCTCCCATATGGACATGTAATGGATTTGACAAAGCTTACCCTTGTATTTCTTGAGACTTTGATGCTTCTGCGTCTATCTTTCAAACGGAATTCGATATCGTCATCTTAACAAACAACGTAAGAGGGAAGATTGTAGATGTAATGGGTCATGAGATATTTGCTCCCATATGGACATGTAATGGGTTTGACAAAGCTTACCCTTGTATTTCTTGAGACTTTGATGCTTCTGCGTCTATCTTTTAAACGGAATTCGATATCGTTATCTAAATTGCATGGATGGTGTGTCAAGGATAGCTTAGCAAACAACGTAAGAAGGAAGACTGTAGATGTAATGGGTCATGAGATATTTGCTCCCATATGGACATGTAATGGGTTTGACAAAGATTGCCCTTGTTTTTTTTTTTTTTTTTTTTTGAGACTTTGATGCTTCTTCGTCTATCTTTCAAACGGAATTCGATATCGTCATCTAAATTGCATGGATGGGGCGTCAAGGATAGCTTAACAAACAACGTAAGAGGGAAGACTGTAGATGTAATGGGTCATGAGATATTTGCTCCAATATGGACATGTAATGGATTTGACAAAGCTTACCCTTGTATTTCTTGAGACTTTGATGCTTCTGCGTCTATCTTTCAAACGGAATTCGATATCGTCATCTAAATTGCATGGATTGTGTGTCAAGGATAGCTTAAAAAACCACGTAAGAGGGAAGATTGTAGATGCTATGGGTCATGAGATATTTGCTCCCATATGGTCATGTAATGGATTTGACAAAGCTTACCCTTGTATTTCTTGAGACTTTGATGCTTCTGCGTCTATCTTTCAAACGGAATTCGATATCGTCATCTAAATTGCATGGATGGTGTGTCAAGGATAGCTTAACAAACAACGTGAGAAGGAAGACTCTAGATATAATGGGTCATGAGATATTTGCTCCCATATGGACATGTAATGGGTTTGACAAAGGTTACCTTGTATTTCTTGAGATTTTGATGCTTTTGCGTCTATCTTTCAAACGGAATTCGATATCGTCATCTAAATTGCATGGATTGTGTGTCAAGGATAGCTTAACAAACAACGTAAGAAAGAAGACTGTAGATGTAATGGGTCATGAGATATTTGCTCCCACATGGACATGTAATGGGTTTGACAAAGCTTACCCTTGTATTTGTTGAGACTTTGATGCTTCTGCGTCTATCTTTCAAACGGAATTCGATATCGTCATCTAAATTGCATGGATGGTGTGTCAAGGATAGCTTAACAAACAGCGTAAGAAAGAAGACTGTAGATGAAATGGGTCATGAGATATTTGCTCCCATATGGACATGTAATGGGTTTGACAAAGCTTACACTTGTGTTTCTTGAGACTTGGATGCTTCTGCGTCTATCTTTCAAACGGAATTCGATATCATCATCTAAATTGCATGGATGGTGTGTCAAGGATAGCTTAACAAACAACGTAAGAGGGAAGATTGTAGATGCTATGGGTCATGAGATATTTGCTCCCATATGGACATGTAATGGGTTTGTCATAGCTTACCCTTGTATTTCTTGAGACTTTGATGCTTCTGCGTCTATCTTTCAAACGGAATTCGATATCGTCATCTAAATTGCATGGATTGTGAGTCAAGGATAGGTTAACAAACAACGTAAGAGGGAAGATTGTAGATGCTATGGGTCATGAGATATTTGCTCCCATATGGACATGTAATGGGTTTGACAAAACTTACCCTTGTATTTCTTGAGACTTTGATGCTTCTGCGTCTATCTTTCAAACGGAATTCGATATCGTCATCTAAATTGCATCGATGGTGTGTCAAGGATAGCTTAACAAACAACGTAAGAGGGAAGACTGTAGATGTAATGGGTCATGAGATATTTGCTCCCATATGGACATGTAATGGATTTGACAAAGCTTACCCTTGTATTTCTTGAGACTTTGATGCTTCTGCGTCTATCTTTCAAACGGAATTCGATATCGTCATCTAAACTGCATAAAATTGTGTGTCAAGGATAGCTTAACAAACAACGTGAGAAGGAAGACTGTAGATGTAATGGGTCATGAGATATTTGTTCCCATATGGACATGTAATGGGTCTGACAAAGCTTACACTTGTGTTTCTTGAGACTTGGATGCTTCTGCGTCTATCTTTCAAACGGAATTCGATATCATCATCTAAATTGCGTGGATTGTGTGTCAAGGATAGCTTAACAAACAATGTGAGAAGGAAGACTGTAGATGTAATGGGTCATGAGATATTTGCTCCCATATGGACATGTAATGGGTTTGACAAAGCTTACCCTTGTATTTCTTGAGACTTTGATGCTTCTGCGTCTATCTTTCAAACGGAATTCGATATCGTCATCTAAATTGCATGGATTGTGTGTCAAGGATAGCTTAACAAACAACGTAAGAAAGAAGACTGTAGATGTAATGGGTCATGAGATATTTGCTCCCATATGGACATGTAATGGGTTTGACAAAGCTTACCCTTGTATTTCTTGAGACTTTGATGCTTCTGCGCCTATCTTTCAAACGGAATTCGATATCGTCATCTAAATTGCATGGATGGTGTGTCAAGGATAGCTTAACAAACAACGTAAGAAAGAAGACTGTAGATGTAATGGGTCATGAGAGATTTGCTCCCATATGGACATGTAATGGGTTTGACAAAGCTTACACTTGTGTTTCTTGAGACTTGGATGCTTCTGCGTCTATCTTTCAAACGGAATTCGATATCATCATCTAAATTGCATGGACGGTGTGTCAAGGATAGCTTAACAAACAACGTAAGAAAGAAAACTGTAGATGTATTGGGTCATGAGATATTTGCTCCCATATGGGCATGTAATGGGTTTGACAAAACTTACCCTTGTATTTCTTGAGACTTTGATGCTTCTGCGTCTTTCTTTCAAACGGAATTCGATATCGTCATCTAAATTGCATGGATGGTGTGTCAAGGATAGCTTAACAAACAACGTGAGAAGGAAGACTGTAGATGTAATGGGCCATGAGATATTTGCTCCCATATGGACATGTAATGGGTTTGTCATAGCTTACCCTTGTATTTCTTGAGACTTTGTGTCAAGGATAGCTTAACAAACAACGTAAGAAGGAAGACTGTAGATGTAATGGGTCATGACATATTTGCTCCCATATGGACATGTAATGGATTTGACAAAGCTTACCCTTGTATTTTTTGAGACTTTGATGCTTCTGCGTCTATCTTTCAAACGGAATTCAATATCGTCATCTAAATTGCATGGATGGTGTGTCAAGGATAGCTTAACAAACAACGTAAGAGGGAAGATTGTAGATGTAATGGGTCATGAGATATTTGCTCCCATATGGACATGTAATGGGTTTGACAAAGCTTACCCTTGTATTTCTTGAGACTTTGATGCTTCTGCGTCTATCTTTTAAACGGAATTCGATATCGTTATCTAAATTGCATGGATGGTGTGTCAAGGATAGCTTAGCAAACAACGTAAGAAGGAAGACTGTAGATGTAATGGGTCATGAGATATTTGCTCCCATATGGACATGTAATGGGTTTGACAAAGATTGCCCTTGTTTTTTTTTTTTTTTTTTTTGAGACTTTGATGCTTCTTCGTCTATCTTTCAAACGGAATTCGATATCGTCATCTAAATTGCATGGATGGGGTGTCAAGGATAGCTTAACAAACAACGTAAGAGGGAAGACTGTAGATGTAATGGGTCATGAGATATTTGCTCCAATATGGACATGTAATGGATTTAACAAAGCTTACCCTTGTATTTCTTGAGACTTTGATGCTTCTGCGTCTATCTTTCAAACGGAATTCGATATCGTCATCTAAATTGCATGGATTGTGTGTCAAGGATAGCTTAAAAAACCACGTAAGAGGGAAGATTGTAGATGCTATGGGTCATGAGATATTTGCTCCCATATGGTCATGTAATGGATTTGACAAAGCTTACCCTTGTATTTCTTGAGACTTTGATGCTTCTGCGTCTATCTTTCAAACGGAATTCGATATCGTCATCTAAATTGCATGGATGGTGTGTCAAGGATAGCTTAACAAACAACGTGAGAAGGAAGACTCTAGATGTAATGGGTCATGAGATATTTGCTCCCATATGGACATGTAATGGGTTTGACAAAGCTTACCTTGTATTTCTTGAGATTTTGATGCTTTTGCGTCTATCTTTCAAACGGAATTCGATATCGTCATCTAAATTGCATGGATTGTGTGTCAAGGATAGCTTAACAAACAACGTAACAAAGAAGACTGTAGATGTAATGGGTCATGAGATATTTGCTCCCACATGGACATGTAATGGGTTTGACAAAGCTTACCCTTGTATTTGTTGAGACTTTGATGCTTCTGCGTCTATCTTTCAAACGGAATTCGATATCGTCATCTAAATTGCATGGATGGTGTGTCAAGGATAGCTTAACAAACAACGTAAGAAAGAAGACTGTAGATGAAATGGGTCATGAGATATTTGCTCCCATATGGACATGTAATGGGTTTGACAAAGCTTACACTTGTGTTTCTTGAGACTTGGATGCTTCTGCGTCTATCTTTCAAACGGAATTCGATATCATCATCTAAATTGCATGGATGGTGTGTCAAGGATAGCTTAACAAACAACGTAAGAGGGAAGATTGTAGATGCTATGGGTCATGAGATATTTGCTCCCATATGGACATGTAATGGGTTTGTCATAGCTTACCCTTGTATTTCTTGAGACTTTGATGCTTCTGCGTCTATCTTTCAAACGGAATTCGATATCGTCATCTAAATTGCATGGATTGTGAGTCAAGGATAGGTTAACAAACAACGTAAGAGGGAAGATTGTAGATGCTATGGGTCATGAGATATTTGCTCCCATATGGACATGTAATGGGTTTGACAAAACTTACCCTTGTATTTCTTGAGACTTTGATGCTTCTGCGTCTATCTTTCAAACGGAATTCGATATCGTCATCTAAATTGCATCGATGGTGTGTCAAGGATAGCTTAACAAACAACGTAAGAGGGAAGACTGTAGATGTAATGGGTCATGAGATATTTGCTCCCATATGGACATGTAATGGATTTGACAAAGCTTACCCTTGTATTTCTTGAGACTTTGATGCTTCTGCGTCTATCTTTCAAACGGAATTCGATATCGTCATCTAAACTGCATGGATTGTGTGTCAAGGATAGCTTAACAAACAACGTGAGAAGGAAGACTGTAGATGTAATGGGTCATGAGATATTTGCTCCCATATGGACATGTAATGGGTCTGACAAAGCTTACACTTGTGTTTCTTGAGACTTGGATGCTTCTGCGTCTATCTTTCAAACGGAATTCGATATCATCATCTAAATTGCGTGGATTGTGTGTCAAGGATAGCTTAACAAACAATGTGAGAAGGAAGACTGTAGATGTAATGGGTCATGAGATATTTGCTCCCATATGGACATGTAATGGGTTTGACAAAACTTACCCTTGTATTTCTTGAGACTTTGATGCTTCTGCGTCTATCTTTCAAACGGAATTCGATATCGTCATCTAAATTGCATGGATTGTGTGTCAAGGATAGCTTAACAAACAACGTAAGAAAGAAGACTGTAGATGTAATGGGTCATGAGATATTTGCTCCCATATGGACATGTAATGGGTTTGACAAAGCTTACCCTTGTATTTCTTGAGACTTTGATGCTTCTGCGCCTATCTTTCAAACGGAATTCGATATCGTCATCTAAATTGCATGGATGGTGTGTCAAGGATAGCTTAACAAACAACGTTAGAAAGAAGACTGTAGATGTAATGGGTCATGAGAGATTTGCTCCCATATGGACATGTAATGGGTTTGACAAAGCTTACACTTGTGTTTCTTGAGACTTGGATGCTTCTGCGTCTATCTTTCAAACGGAATTCGATATCATCATCTAAATTGCATGGACGGTGTGTCAAGGATAGCTTAACAAACAACGTAAGAAAGAAGACTGTAGATGTATTGGGTCATGAGATATTTGCTCCCATATGGACATGTAATGGGTTTGACAAAACTTACCCTTGTATTTCTTGAGACTTTGATGCTTCTGCGTCTTTCTTTCAAACGGAATTCGATATCGTCATCTAAATTGTATGGATGGTGTGTCAAGGATAGCTTAACAAACAACGTGAGAAGGAAGACTGTAGATGTAATGGGCCATGAGATATTTGCTCCCATATGGACATGTAATGGGTTTGTCATAGCTTACCCTTGTATTTCTTGAGACTTTGTGTCAAGGATAGCTTAACAAACAACGTAAGAAGGAAGACTGTAGATGTAATGGGTCATGACATATTTGCTCCCATATGGACATGTAATGGATTTGACAAAGCTTACCCTTGTATTTTTTTAGACTTTGATGCTTCTGCGTCTATCTTTCAAACGGAATTCAATATCGTCATCTAAATTGCATGGATGGTGTGTCAAGGATAGCTTAACAAACAACGTAAGAGAGAAGATTGTAGATGTAATGGGTCATGAGATATTTGCTCCCATATGGACATGTAATGGGTTTGACAAAGCTTACCCTTGTATTTCTTGAGACTTTGATGCTTCTGCGTCTATCTTTTAAACGGAATTCGATATCGTTATCTAAATTGCATGGATGGTGTGTCAAGGATAGCTTAGCAAACAACGTAAGAAGGAAGACTGTTGATGTAATGGGTCATGAGATATTTGCTCCCATATGGACTTGTAATGGGTTTGACAAAGATTGCCCTTGTTTTTTTTTGAGACTTTGATGCTTCTTCGTCTATCTTTCAAACTGAATTCGATATCGTCATCTAAATTGCATGGATGGGGTGTCAAGGATAGCTTAACAAACAACGTAAGAGGGAAGACTGTAGATGTAATGGGTCATGAGATATTTGCTCCAATATGGACATGTAATGGATTTGACAAAGCTTACCCTTGTATTTCTTGAGACTTTGATGCTTCTGCGTCTATCTTTCAAACGCTTTTGCGTCTATCTTTCAAACGGAATTCGATATCGTCATCTAAATTGCATGGATTGTGTGTCAAGGATAGCTTAACGAACAACGTAAGAAAGAAGACTGTAGATGTAATGGGTCATGAGATATTTGCTCCCACATGGACATATAATGGGTTTGACAAAGCTTACCCTTGTATTTCTTGAGACTTTGATGCTTCTGCGTCTATCTTTTAAACGGAATTCGATATCGTCATCCAAATTGCACGGATGGTGTGTCAAGGATAGCTTAACAAACAACGTAAGAAAGAAGACTGTAGATGAAATGGGTCATGAGATATTTGCTCCCATATGGACATGTAATGGGTTTGACAAAGCTTACACTTGTTTTTCTTGAGACTTGGATGCTTCTGCGCCTATCTTTCAAACGGAATTCGATATCGTCATCTAAATTGCATGGATGGTGTGTCAAGGATAGCTTAACAAACAACGTAAGAAAGAAGACTGTAGATGTAATGGGTCATGAGAGATTTGCTCTCATATGGACATGTAATGGGTTTGACAAAGCTTACACTTGTGTTTCTTGAGACTTGGATGCTTCTGCGTCTATCTTTCAAACGGAATTCGATATCATCATCTAAATTGCATGGATGGTGTGTCAAGGATAGCTTAACAAACAACGTAAGAAAGAAGACTGTAGATGTATTGGGTCATGAGATATTTGCTCCCATATGGACATGTAATGGGTTTGACAAAACTTACCCTTGTATTTCTTGAGACTTTTTTGCTTCTGCGTCTTTCTTTCAAACGGAATTCGATATCGTCATCTAAATTGCATGGATGGTGTGTCAAGGATAGCTTAACAAACAACGTGAGAAGGAAGACTGTAGATGTAATGGGCCATGAGATATTTGCTCCCATATGGACATGTAATGGGTTTGTCATAGCTTACCCTTGTATTTCTTGAGACTTTGTGTCAAGGATAGCTTAACAAACAACGACTGTAGATGGAATGGGTCATGACATATTTGCTCCCATATGGACATGTAATGGATTTGACAAAGCTTACCCTTGTATTTCTTGAGACTTTGATGCTTCTGCGTCTATCTTTCAAACGGAATTCGATATCGTCATCTTAACAAACAACGTAAGAGGGAAGATTGTAGATGTAATGGGTCATGAGATATTTGCTCCCATATGGACATGTAATGGGTTTGACAAAGCTTACCCTTGTATTTCTTGAGACTTTGATGCTTCTGCGTCTATCTTTTAAACGGAATTCGATATCGTTATCTAAATTGCATGGATGGTGTGTCAAGGATAGCTTAGCAAACAACGTAAGAAGGAAGACTGTAGATGTAATGGGTCATGAGATATTTGCTCCCATATGGACATGTAATGGGTTTGACAAAGATTGCCCTTGTTTTTTTTTTTTGAGACTTTGATGCTTCTTCGTCTATCTTTCAAACGGAATTCGATATCGTCATCTAAATTGCATGGATGGGGTGTCAAGGATAGCTTAACAAACAACGTAAGAGAGAAGACTGTAGATGTAATGGGTCATGAGATATTTGCTCCAATATGGACATGTAATGGATTTGACAAAGCTTACCCTTGTATCTCTTGAGACTTTGATGCTTCTGGGTCTATCTTTCAAACGGAATTCGATATCGTCATCTAAATTGCATGGATTGTGTGTCAAGGATAGCTTAACAAACAACGTGAGAAGGAAGACTGTAGATGTAATGGGTCATGAGATATTTGCTCCCATATGGACATGTAATGGGTTTGACAAAGCTTACCCTTGTATTTCTTGAGACTTTGATGCTTCTGCGTCTATCTTTTAAACGGAATTCGATATCGTCATCTAAATTGCATGGATGGTGTGTCAAGGATAGCTTAGCAAACAACGTAAGAGGGAAGATTGTAGATGCTATGGGTCATGAGATATTTGCTCCCATATGGACATGTAATGGGTTTGACAAAACTTACCCTTGTATTTCTTGAGGCTTTGATGCTTCTGCGTCTTTCTTTCAAACGGAATTCGATATCGTCATCTAAATTGCATGGATGGTGTGTCAAGGATAGCTTAACAAACAACGTGAGAAGGAAGACTGTAGATGTAATGGGCCATGAGATATTTGCTCCCATATGGACATGTAATGGGTTTGTCATAGCTTACCCTTGTATTTCTTGAGACTTTGTGTCAAGGATAGCTTAACAAACAACGTATCCATATGGACATGTAATGGGTTTGACAAAGCTTACCCTTGTATTTCTTGAGACTTTGATGCTTCTGCGTCTATCTTTTAAACGGAATTCGATATCGTTATCTAAATTGCATGGATGGTGTGTCAAGGATAGCTTAGCAAACAACGTAAGAAGGAAGACTGTAGATGTAATGGGTCATGAGATATTTGCTCCCATATGGACTTGTAATGGGTTTGAAAAAGATTGCCCTTGTTTTTTTTTTTTTTTGAGACTTTGATGCTTCTTCGTCTATCTTTCAAACGGAATTCGATATCGTCATCTAAATTGCATGGATGGGGTGTCAAGGATAGCTTAACAAACAACGTAAGAGGGAAGACTGTAGATGTAATGGGTCATGAGATATTTGCTCCAATATGGACATGTAATGGATTTGACAAAGCTTACCCTTGTATTTCTTGAGACTTTGATGCTTCTGCGTCTATCTTTCAAACGCTTTTGCGTCTATCTTTCAAACGGAATTCGATATCGTCATCTAAATTGCATGGATTGTGTGTCAAGGATAGCTTAACGAACAACGTAAGAAAGAAGACTGTAGATGTAATGGGTCATGAGATATTTGCTCCCACATGGACATGTAATGGGTTTGACAAAGCTTACCCTTGTATTTCTTGAGACTTTGATGCTTCTGCGTCTATCTTTCAAACGGAATTCGATATCGTCATCTAAATTGCACGGATGGTGTGTCAAGGATAGCTTAACAAACAACGTAAGAAAGAAGACTGTAGATGAAATGGGTCATGAGATATTTGCTCCCATATGGACATGTAATGGGTTTGACAAAGCTTACACTTGTGTTTCTTGAGACTTGGATGCTTCTGCGCCTATCTTTCAAACGGAATTCGATATCGTCATCTAAATTGCATGGATGGTGTGTCAAGGATAGCTTAACAAACAACGTAAGAAAGAAGACTGTAGATGTAATGGGTCATGAGAGATTTGCTCTCATATGGACATGTAATGGGTTTGACAAAGCTTACACTTGTGTTTCTTGAGACTTGGATGCTTCTGCGTCTATCTTTCAAACGGAATTCGATATCATCATCTAAATTGCATGGATGGTGTGTCAAGGATAGCTTAACAAACAACGTAAGAAAGAAGACTGTAGATGTATTGGGTCATGAGATATTTGCTCCCATATGGACATGTAATGGGTTTGACAAAACTTACCCTTGTATTTCTTGAGACTTTGATGCTTCTGCGTCTTTCTTTCAAACGGAATTCGATATCGTCATCTAAATTGCATGGATGGTGTGTCAAGGATAGCTTAACAAACAACGTGAGAAGGAAGACTGTAGATGTAATGGGCCATGAGATATTTGCTCCCATATGGACATGTAATGGGTTTGTCATAGCTTACCCTTGTATTTCTTGAGACTTTGTGTCAAGGATAGCTTAACAAACAACGTAAGAAGGAAGACTGTAGATGTAATGGGTCATGACATATTTGCTCCCATATGGACATGTAATGGATTTGACAAAGCTTACCCTTGTATTTCTTGAGACTTTGATGCTTCTGCGTCTATCTTTCAAACGGAATTCGATATCGTCATCTTAACAAACAACGTAAGAGGGAAGATTGTAGATGTAATGGGTCATGAGATATTTGCTCCCATATGGACATGTAATGGGTTTGACAAAGCTTACCCTTGTATTTCTTGAGACTTTGATGCTTCTGCGTCTATCTTTTAAACGGAATTCGATATCGTTATCTAAATTGCATGGATGGTGTGTCAAGGATAGCTTAGCAAACAACGTAAGAAGGAAGACTGTAGATGTAATGGGTCATGAGATATTTGCTCCCATATGGACATGTAATGGGTTTGACAAAGATTGCCCTTGTTTTTTTTTTTTGAGACTTTGATGCTTCTTCGTCTATCTTTCAAACGGAATTCGATATCGTCATCTAAATTGCATGGATGGGGTGTCAAGGATAGCTTAACAAACAACGTAAGAGGGAAGACTGTAGATGTAATGGGTCATGAGATATTTGCTCCAATATGGACATGTAATGGATTTGACAAAGCTTACCCTTGTATTTCTTGAGACTTTGATGCTTCTGCGTCTATCTTTCAAACGGAATTCGATATCGTCATCTAAATTGCATGGATTGTGTGTCAAGGATAGCTTAACAAACAACGTGAGAAGGAAGACTGTAGATGTAATGGGTCATGAGATATTTGCTCCCATATGGACATGTAATGGGTTTGACAAAGCTTACCCTTGTATTTCTTGAGACTTTGATGCTTCTGCGTCTATCTTTTAAACGGAATTCGATATCATCATCTAAATTGCATGGATGGTGTGTCAAGGATAGCTTAACAAACAACGTAAGAAAGAAGACTGTAGATGTATTGGGTCATGAGATATTTGCTCCCATATGGACATGTAATGGGTTTGACAAAACTTACCCTTGTATTTCTTGAGACTTTGATGCTTCTGCGTCTTTCTTTCAAACGGAATTCGATATCGTCATCTAAATTGCATGGATGGTGTGTCAAGGATAGCTTAACAAACAACGTGAGAAGGAAGACTGTAGATGTAATGGGCCATGAGATATTTGCTCCCATATGGACATGTAATGGGTTTGTCATAGCTTACCCTTGTATTTCTTGAGACTTTGTGTCAAGGATAGCTTAACAAACAACGTAAGAAGGAAGACTGTAGATGTAATGGGTCATGACATATTTGCTCCCATATGGACATGTAATGGATTTGACAAAGCTTACCCTTGTATTTCTTGAGACTTTGATGCTTCTGCGTCTATCTTTCAAACGGAATTCGATATCGTCATCTTAACAAACAACGTAAGAGGGAAGATTGTAGATGTAATGGGTCATGAGATATTTGCTCCCATATGGACATGTAATGGGTTTGACAAAGCTTACCCTTGTATTTCTTGAGACTTTGATGCTTCTGCGTCTATCTTTTAAACGGAATTCGATATCGTTATCTAAATTGCATGGATGGTGTGTCAAGGATAGCTTAGCAAACAACGTAAGAAGGAAGACTGTAGATGTAATGGGTCATGAGATATTTGCTCCCATATGGACATGTAATGGGTTTGACAAAGATTGCCCTTGCCCTTAACAAACAACGTATCCATATGGACATGTAATGGGTTTGACAAAGCTTACCCTTGTATTTCTTGAGACTTTGATGCTTCTGCGTCTATCTTTTAAACGGAATTCGATATCGTTATCTAAATTGCATGGATGGTGTGTCAAGGATAGCTTAGCAAACAACGTAAGAAGGAAGACTGTAGATGTAATGGGTCATGAGATATTTGCTCCCATATGGACTTGTAATGGGTTTGAAAAAGATTGCCCTTGTTTTTTTTTTTTTTTTTTTGAGACTTTGATGATTCTTCGTCTATCTTTCAAACGGAATTCGATATCGTCATCTAAATTGCATGGATGGGGTGTCAAGGATAGCTTAACAAACAACGTAAGAGGGAAGACTGTAGATGTAATGGGTCATGAGATATTTGCTCCAATATGGACATGTAATGGATTTGACAAAGCTTACCCTTGTATTTCTTGAGACTTTGATGCTTCTGCGTCTATCTTTCAAACGCTTTTGCGTCTATCTTTCAAACGGAATTCGATATCGTCATCTAAATTGCATGGATTGTGTGTCAAGGATAGCTTAACGAACAACGTAAGAAAGAAGACTGTAGATGTAATGGGTCATGAGATATTTGCTCCCACATGGACATGTAATGGGTTTGACAAAGCTTACCCTTGTATTTCTTGAGACTTTGATGCTTCTGCGTCTATCTTTCAAACGGAATTCGATATCGTCATCTAAATTGCACGGATGGTGTGTCAAGGATAGCTTAACAAACAACGTAAGAAAGAAGACTGTAGATGAAATGGGTCATGAGATATTTGCTCCCATATGGACATGTAATGGGTTTGACAAAGCTTACACTTGTGTTTCTTGAGACTTGGATGCTTCTGCGCCTATCTTTCAAACGGAATCCGATATCGTCATCTAAATTGCATGGATGGTGTGTCAAGGATAGCTTAACAAACAACGTAAGAAAGAAGACTGTAGATGTAATGGGTCATGAGAGATTTGCTCTCATATGGACATGTAATGGGTTTGACAAAGCTTACACTTGTGTTTCTTGAGACTTGGATGCTTCTGCGTCTATCTTTCAAACGGAATTCGATATCATCATCTAAATTGCATGGATGGTGTGTCAAGGATAGCTTAACAAACAACGTAAGAAAGAAGACTGTAGATGTATTGGGTCATGAGATATTTGCTCCCATATGGACATGTAATGGGTTTGACAAAACTTACCCTTGTATTTCTTGAGACTTTGATGCTTCTGCGTCTTTCTTTCAAACGGAATT
Organism: Musca autumnalis; assembly: GCF_047663935.1. Lineage (NCBI taxonomy): Eukaryota > Metazoa > Arthropoda > Insecta > Diptera > Muscidae > Musca > Musca autumnalis. Next base: position 368,448 of record NW_027411733.1, read on the forward strand.
CGATATCGTCATCTAAATTGCATGGATGGTGTGTCAAGGATAGCTTAACAAACAACGTGAGAAGGAAGACTGTAGATGTAATGGGCCATGAGATATTTGCTCCCATATGGACATGTAATGGGTTTGTCATAGCTTACCCTTGTATTTCTTGAGACTTTGTGTCAAGGATAGCTTAACAAACAACGTAAGAAGGAAGACTGTAGATGTAATGGGTCATGACATATTTGCTCCCATATGGACATGCAATGGATTTGACAAAGCTTACCCTTGTATTTCTTGAGACTTTGATGCTTCTGCGTCTATCTTTCAAACGGAATTCGATATCGTCATCTTAACAAACAACGTAAGAGGGAAGATTGTAGATGTAATGGGTCATGAGATATTTGCTCCCATATGGACATGTAATGGGTTTGACAAAGCTTACCCTTGTATTTCTTGAGACTTTGATGCTTCTGCGTCTATCTTTTAAACGGAATTCGATATCGTTATCTAAATTGCATGGATGGTGTGTCAAGGATAGCTTAGCAAACAACGTAAGAAGGAAGACTGTAGATGTAATGGGTCATGAGATATTTGCTCCCATATGGACATGTAATGGGTTTGACAAAGATTGCCCTTGTTTTTTTTTTTTTTGAGACTTTGATGCTTCTTCGTCTATCTTTCAAACGGAATTCGATATCGTCATCTAAATTGCATGGATGGGGTGTCAAGGATAGCTTAACAAACAACGTAAGAGGGAAGACTGTAGATGTAATGGGTCATGAGATATTTGCTCCAATATGGACATGTAATGGATTTGACAAATCTTACCCTTGTATTTCTTGAGACTTTGATGCTTCTGCTTCTATCTTTCAAACGGAATTCGATATCGTCATCTAAATTGCATGGATTGTGTGTCAAGGATAGCTTAACAAACAACGTGAGAAGGAAGACTGTAGATGTAATGGGTCATGAGATATTTGCTCCCATATGGACATGTAATGGGTTTGACAAAGCTTACCCTTGTATTTCTTGAGACTTTGATGCTTCTGCGTCTATCTTTTAAACGGAATTCGATATCATCATCTAAATTGCATGGATGGTGTGTCAAGGATAGCTTAACAAACAACGTAAGAGGGAAGATTGTAGATGTAATGGGTCATGAGATATTTGCTCCAATATGGACATGTAATGGATTTGACAAAGCTTACCCTTGTATTTCTTGAGACTTTGATGCTTCTGCGTCTATCTTTCAAACGGAATTCGATATCGTCATCTAAATTGCATGGATTGTGTGTCAAGGATAGCTTAACAAACAACGTGAGAAGGAAGACTGTAGATGTAATGGGTCATGAGATATTTGCTCCCATATGGACATGTAATGGGTTTGACAAAACGTACCCTTGTATTTCTTGAGACTTTGATGCTTCTGCGTCTTTCTTTCAAACGGAATTCGATATCGTCATCTAAATTGCATGGATGGTGTGTCAAGGATAGCTTAACAAACAACGTGAGAAGGAAGACTGTAGATGTAATGGGCCATGAGATATTTGCTCCCATATGGACATGTAATGGGTTTGTCATAGCTTACCCTTGTATTTCTTGAGACTTTGTGTCAAGGATAGCTTAACAAACAACGTAAGAAGGAAGACTGTAGATGTAATGGGTCATGAGATATTTGCTCCCATATGGACATGTAATGGATTTGACAAAGCTTACCCTTGTATTTCTTGAGACTTTGATGCTTCTGCGTCTATCTTTCAAACGGAATTCGATATCGTCATCTAAATTGCATGGATGGTGTGTCAAGGATAGCTTAGCAAACAACGTAAGAGGGAAGATTGTAGATGCTATGGGTCATGAGATATTTGCTCCCATATGGACATGTAATGGGTTTGACAAAACGTACCCTTGTATTTCTTGAGACTTTGATGCTTCTGCGTCTTTCTTTCAAACGGAATTCGATATCGTCATCTAAATTGCATGGATGGTGTGTCAAGGATAGCTTAACAAACAACGTGAGAAGGAAGACTGTAGATGTAATGGGCCATGAGATATTTGCTCCCATATGGACATGTAATGGGTTTGTCATAGCTTACCCTTGTATTTCTTGAGACTTTGTGTCAAGGATAGCTTAACAAACAACGTAAGAAGGAAGACTGTAGATGTAATGGGTCATGAGATATTTGCTCCCATATGGACATGTAATGGATTTGACAAAGCTTACCCTTGTATTTCTTGAGACTTTGATGCTTCTGCGTCTATCTTTCAAACGGAATTCGATATCGTCATCTAAATTGCATGGATGGTGTGTCAAGGATAGCTTAACAAACAACGTAAGAGGGAAGATTGTAGATGTAATGGGTCATGAGATATTTGCTCCCATATGGACATGTAATGGGTTTGACAAAGCTTACCCTTGTATTTCTTGAGACTTTGATGCTTCTGCGTCTATCTTTTAAACGGAATTCGATATCGTTATCTAAATTGCATGGATGGTGTGTCAAGGATAGCTTAGCAAACAACGTAAGAAGGAAGACTGTAGATGTAATGGGTCATGAGATATTTGTCAAACCCATTAAGGATAGCTTAACAAACAACGTAAGAAAGAAGACTGTAGATGTAATGGGTCATGAGATATATGCTCCCATATGGACATGTAATGGGTTTGACAAAACTTACCCTTGTATTTCTTGAGACTTTGATGCTTCTGCGTCTATCTTTCAAACGGAATTCGATATCATCATCTAAATTGCATGGATGGTGTGTCAAGGATAGCTTAACAAATAACGTGAGAAGGAAGACTGTAGATGTAATGGGTCATGGGATATTTGCTCCCATATGGACATGTAATGGGTTTGTCATAGCTTACCCTTGTATTTCTTGAGAGTTTGATGCTTCTGCGTCTATCTTTCAAACGGAATTCGATATCATCATCTAAATTGCATGGATGGTGTGTCAAGGATAGCTTAACAAACAACGTAAGAAGGAAGACTGTAGATGTAATGGGTCATGAGATATTTGCTCCCATATGGACATGTAATGGGTTTGACAAAGCTTACCCTTGTATTCCTTGAGACTTTGATGCTTCTCCGTCTATCTTTCAAACGGAATTCGATATCGTCATCTAAATTGCATGGATGGTGTGTCAAGGATAGCTTAGCAAACAACGTAAGAAGGAAGACTGTAGATGTAATGGGTCATGAGATATTTGCTCCCATATGGACATGTAATGGGTTTGACAAAGCTTACCCTTGTATTTCTTGAGACTTTGATGCTTCTGTGTCTATCTTTCAAACGGAATTCGATATCGTCATCTAAATTGCATGGATTGTGTGTCAAGGATAGCTTAACAAACAACGTAAGAGGGAAGATTGTAGATGCTATGGGTCATGAGATATTTGCTCCCATATGGACATATAATGGGTTTGACAAAGCTTACCCTTGTATTTCTTGAGACTTTGATGCTTCTGCGTCTATCTTTCAAACGGAATTCGATATCGTCATCTAAATTGCATGGATGGGGTGTCAAGGATAGCTTATCAAACAACGTAAGAGGGAAGACTGTAGATGTAATGGGTCATGAGATATTTGCTCCCATATGGACATGTAATGGATTTGACAAAGCTTACCCTTGTATTTCTTGAGACTTTGATGCTTCTGCGTCTATCTTTCAAACGGAATTCGATATCGTCATCTAAATTGCATGGATTGTGTGTAAAGGATAGCTTAACAAACTAAACTTCTTGAGACTTGGATGCTTCTGCGTCTATCTTTCAAACGGAATTCGATATCATCATCTAAATTGCATGGATTGTGTGTCAAGGATAGGTTAACGAACAACGTAAGAGGGAAGATTGTAGATGCTATGGGTCATGATATACATGCTCTCATATGGACATGTAATGGGTTTGACAAAGCTTACACGTATATTTCTTGAGACTTTGATGCTTCTGCGTCTATCTTTCAAACGGAATTCGATATCGTCATCTAAATTGCACGGATGGTGTGTCAAGGATAGCTTAGCAAACAACTTAAGAAGGAAGACTGCAGATGTAATGGGTCGTGAGATATTTGCTCTCATATGGACATGTAATGGGTTTGACAAAACTTACCCTTGTATTTCTTGAGACTTTGATGCTTCTGCCTCTATCTTTCAAACGGAATTCGATATCGTCATCTAAATTGCATGGATTGTGTGTCAAGGATAGCTTAACAAACAACGTAAGAAGGAAGACTGTAGATGTAATGGGTCATGTGATATTTGCTCCCATATGGACATGTAATGGATTTGACAAAGCTTACCCTTGTATTTCTTGAGACTTTGATGCTTCTGCGTCTATCTTTCAAACGGAATTCGATATCGTTATCTAAATTGCATGGATGGTGTGTCAAGGATAGCTTAACAAACAACGTGAGAAGGAAGACTGTAGATGAAATGGGTCATGAGATACTTGCTCCCATATGGACATGTAATGGGTTTGTCATAGCTTACCCTTGTATTTCTTGAGACTTTGATGCTTCTGCGTCTATCTTTCAAACGGAATTCGATATCGTCATCTAAATTGCATGGATTGTGTGTCAAGGATAGCTTAACAAACAACGTAAGAGGGAAGATTGTAGATGCTATGGGTCATGAGATATTTGCTCCCATATGGACATGTAATGGGTTTGACAAAACTTACCCTTGTATTTCTTGAGACTTTGATGCTTCTGCGTCTATCTTTCAAACGGAATTCGATATCGTCATCTAAATTGCATGGATGGTGTGTCAAGGATTGCTTAACAAACAACGTAAGAGGGAAGACTGTAGATGTAATGGGTCATGAGATATTTGCTCCCATATGGACATGTAATGGATTTGACAAAGCTTACCCTTGTAATTCTTGAGACCTTGATGCTTCTGCGTCTATCTTTCAAACGGAATTCGATATCGTCATCTAAATTGCATGGATTGTGTGTCAAGGATAGCTTAACAAACAACGTGAGAAGGAAGACTCTAGATGTAATGGGTCATGAGATATTTGCTCCCATATGGACATGTAATGGGTTTGACAAAGCTTACCTTGTATTTCTTGAGACTTTGATGCTTTTGCGTCTATCTTTCAAACGGAATTCGATATCGTCATCTAAATTGCATGGATTGTGTGTCAAGGATAGCTTAACAAACAACGTAAGAAAGAAGACTGTAGATGTAATGGGTCATGAGATATTTGCTCCCATATGGACATGTAATGGGTTTGACAAAGCTTACCCTTGTATTTCTTGAGACTTTGATGCTTCTGCTTCTATCTTTCAAACGGAATTCGATATCATCATCTAAATTGCATGGATGGTGTGTCAAGGATAGCTTAACAAACAACGTAAGAGGGAAGATTGTAGATGCTATGGGTCATGAGATATTTGCTCCCATATGGACATGTAATGGGTTTGTCATAGCTTACCCTTGTATTTCTTGAGACTTTGACGCTTCTGCGCCTATCTTTCAAACGGAATTCGATATCGTCATCTAAATTGCATGAATTGTGTGTCAAGGATAGGTTAACAAACAACGTTAAATATCATGAGATATTTGCTCCCATATGGACATGTAATGGGTTTGACAAAGCTTACACTTGTGTTTCTTGAGACTTTGATGCTTCTGCGTCTATCTTTCAAACGGAATTCGATATCATCATCTAAATTGCATGGATTGTGTGTCAAGGATAGCTTAACAAACAACGTAAGAAGAAAGACTGTAGATGTAATGGGTCATGAGATATTTGCTCCCATATGGACATGTAATGGATTTGACAAAGCTTATCCTTGTATTTCTTGAGACTTTGATGCTTCTGCGTCTATCTTTCAACGGAATTCGATATCGTCATTTAAATTGCATGGATGGTGTGTCAAGGATAGCTTAACAAACAGCGTAAGAAAGAAGGTTGTAGATGCTATGGGTCATGAGATATATGCTCTCATATGGACGTGTAATAGGTTTGACAAAGCTTACACTTGTTTTTCTTGAGACTTGGATGCTTCTGCGTCTATCTTGCAAACGGAATTAGATATCATCATCAAAATTGCATGGATTGTGGGTCAAGCATAGCTTAACAAACAACGTAAGAAGGAAGACTGTAGATGTAATGGGTCATGAGATATTTGCTCCCATATGGACATGTAATGGATTTGACAAAGCTTACCGTTGTATTTCTTGAGACTTTGATGCTTCTGCGTCTATCTTTCAAACGGAATTCGATATCGTCATCTAAATTGCATGGATGGTGTGTCAAGGATAGCTTAACAAACAACGTGAGAAGGAAGACTCTAGATGTAATGGGTCATGAGATATTTGCTCCCATATGGACATGTAATGGGTTTGACAAAGCTTACCTTGTATTTCTTGAGATTTTGATGCTTTTGCGTCTATCTTTCAAACGGAATTCGATATCGTCATCTAAATTGCATGGATTGTGTGTCAAGGATAGCTTAACAAACAACGTAAGAAAGAAGACTGTAGATGTAATGGGTCATGAGATATTTGCTCCCACATGGACATGTAATGGGTTTGACAAAGCTTACCCTTGTATTTCTTGAGACTTTGATGCTTCTGCGTCTATCTTTCAAACGGAATTCGATATCGTCATCTAAATTGCATGGATGGTGTGTCAAGGATAGCTTAACAAACAACGTAAGAAAGAAGACTGTAGATGAAATGGGTCATGAGATATTTGCTCCCATATGGACATGTAATGGGTTTGACAAAGCTTACACTTGTGTTTCTTGAGACTTTGATGCTTCTGCGTCTATCTTTCAAACGGAATTCGATATCGTCATCTAAATTGCATGGATTGTGAGTCAAGGATAGGTTAACAAACAACGTAAGAGGGAAGATTGTAGATGCTATGGGTGAGATATTTGCTCCCATATGGACATGTAATGGGTTTGACAAAACTTACCCTTGTATTTCTTGAGACTTTGATGCTTCTGCGTCTATCTTTCAAACGGAATTCGATATCGTCATCTAAATTGCATCGATGGTGTGTCAAGGATAGCTTAACAAACAACGTAAGAGGGAAGACTGTAGATGTAATGGGTCATGAGATATTTGCTCCCATATGGACATGTAATGGATTTGACAAAGCTTACCCTTGTATTTCTTGAGACTTTGATGCTTCTGCGTCTATCTTTCAAACGGAATTCGATATCGTCATCTAAATTGCATGGATTGTGTGTCAAGGATAGCTTAACAAACAACGTGAGAAGGAAGACTGTAGATGTAATGGGTCATGAGATATTTGCTCCCATATGGACATGTAATGGGTCTGACAAAGCTTACACTTGTGTTTCTTGAGACTTGGATGCTTCTGCGTCTATCTTTCAAACGGAATTCGATATCATCATCTAAATTGCGTGGATTGTATGTCAAGGATAGCTTAACAAACAATGTGAGAAGGAAGACTGTAGATGTAATGGGTCATGAGATATTTGCTCCCATATGGACATGTAATGGGTTTGACAAAGCTTACCCTTGTATTTCTTGGGACTTTGATGCTTCTGCGTCTATCTTTCAAACGGAATTCGATATCGTCATCTAAATTGCATGGATTGTGTGTCAAGGATAGCTTAACAAACAACGTAAGAAAGAAGACTGTAGATGTAATGGGTCATGAGATATTTGCTCCCATATGGACATGTAATGGGTCTGACAAAGCTTACACTTGTGTTTCTTGAGACTTGGATGCTTCTGCGTCTATCTTTCAAACGGAATTCGATATCATCATCTAAATTGCGTGGATTGTATGTCAAGGATAGCTTAACAAACAATGTGAGAAGGAAGACTGTAGATGTAATGGGTCATGAGATATTTGCTCCCATATGGACATGTAATGGGTTTGACAAAGCTTACCCTTGTATTTCTTGAGACTTTGATGCTTCTGCGTCTATCTTTCAAACGGAATTCGATATCGTCATCTAAATTGCATGGATTGTGAGTCAAGGATAGGTTAACAAACAACGTAAGAGGGAAGATTGTAGATGCTATGGGTCATGAGATATTTGCTCCAATATGGACATGTAATGGGTTTGACAAAACTTACCCTTGTATTTCTTGAGACTTTGATGCTTCTGCGTCTATCTTTCAAACGGAATTCGATATCGTCATCTAAATTGCATTGATGGTGTGTCAAGGATAGCTTAACAAACAACGTAAGAGGGAAGACTGTAGATGTAATGGGTCATGAGATATTTGCTCCCATATGGACATGTAATGGATTTGACAAAGCTTACCCTTGTATTTCTTGAGACTTTGATGCTTCTGCGTCTATCTTTCAAACGGAATTCGATATCGTCATCTAAATTGCATGGATTGTGTGTCAAGGATAGCTTAACAAACAACGTGAGAAGGAAGACTGTAGATGTAATGGGTCATGAGATATTTGCTCCCATATGGACATGTAATGGGTCTGACAAAGCTTACACTTGTGTTTCTTGAGACTTGGATGCTTCTGCGTCTATCTTTCAAACGGAATTCGATATCATCATCTAAGTTGCGTGGATTGTATGTCAAGGATAGCTTAACAAACAATGTGAGAAGGAAGACTGTAGATGTAATGGGTCATGAGATATTTGCTCCCATATGGACATGTAATGGGTTTGACAAAGCTTACCCTTGTATTTCTTGAGACTTTGATGCTTCTGCGTCTATCTTTCAAACGGAATTCGATATCGTCATCTAAATTGCATGGATTGTGTGTCAAGGATAGCTTAACAAACAACGTAAGAAAGAAGACTGTAGATGTAATGGGTCATGAGATATTTGCTCCCATATGGACATGTAATGGGTTTGACAAAGCTTACCCTTGTATTTCTTGAGACTTTGATGCTTCTGCGTCTATCTTTCAAACGGAATTCGATATCGTCATCTAAATTGCAAGGATGGTGTGTCAAGGATAGCTTAACAAACAACGTAAGAAAGAAGACTGTAGATGTAATGGGTCATGAGAGATTTGCTCCCATATGGACATGTAATGGGTTTGACAAAGCTTACACTTGTGTTTCTTGAGACTTGGATGCTTCTGCGTCTATCTTTCAAACGGAATTCGATATCATCATCTAAATTGCATGGATGGTGTGTCAAGGATAGCTTAACAAACAACGTGAGAAGGAAGACTATAGATGTAATGGGTCATGAGATATTTGCTCCCATATGGACATGTAATGGGTTTGACAAAGCTAACCCTTGTATTTCTTGAGACTTTGATGCTTCTGCGTCTATCTTTCAAACGGAATTCGATATCGTCATCTAAATTGCATGGATGGTGTGTCAAGGATAGCTTAACAAACAACGTAAGAAGGAAGACTGTAGATGTAATGGGTCATGAGATATTTGCTCCCATATGGACATGTAATGGGTTTGACAAAGCTTACCCTTGTATTTCTTGAGACTTGGATGCTTCTGCGTCTATCTTTCAAACGGAATTCGATATCATCATCTAAATTGCATGGATTGTGTGTCAAGGATAGTTTAACAAACAACGTAAGAAGGAAGACTGTAGATGTAATGGGTCATGAGATATTTGCTCCCATACGGACATGTAATGGGTTTGACAAAGCTTACACTTGTGTTTCTTGAGACTTGGATGCTTCTGCGTCTATCTTTCAAACGGAATTCGGTATCATCATCTAAATTGCATGGATGGTGTGTCGAGGATAGCTTAACAAACAACGTAAGAAGGAAGACTGTAGATGTAATGGGTCATGAGATATTTGCTCCCATATGGACATGTAATGGGTTTGACAAAGCTTACCCTTGTATTTCTTGAGACTTTGATGCTTCTGCGTCTATCTTTCAAACGGAATTCGATATCGTCATCTAAATTGCAAGGATGGTGTGTCAAGGATAGCTTAACAAACAACGTAAGAAAGAAGACTGTAGATGTAATGGGTCATGAGAGATTTGCTCCCATATGGACATGTAATGGGTTTGACAAAGCTTACACTTGTGTTTCTTGAGACTTGGATGCTTCTGCGTCTATCTTTCAAACGGAATTCGATATCATCATCTAAATTGCATGGATGGTGTGTCAAGGATAGCTTAACAAACAACGTGAGAAGGAAGACTATAGATGTAATGGGTCATGAGATATTTGCTCCCATATGGACATGTAATGGGTTTGACAAAGCTAACCCTTGTATTTCTTGAGACTTTGATGCTTCTGCGTCTATCTTTCAAACGGAATTCGATATCGTCATCTAAATTGCATGGATGGTGTGTCAAGGATAGCTTAACAAACAACGTAAGAAGGAAGACTGTAGATGTAATGGGTCATGAGATATTTGCTCCCATATGGACATGTAATGGGTTTGACAAAGCTTACCCTTGTATTTCTTGAGACTTGGATGCTTCTGCGTCTATCTTTCAAACGGAATTCGATATCATCATCTAAATTGCATGGATTGTGTGTCAAGGATAGTTTAACAAACAACGTAAGAAGGAAGACTGTAGATGTAATGGGTCATGAGATATTTGCTCCCATACGGACATGTAATGGGTTTGACAAAGCTTACACTTGTGTTTCTTGAGACTTGGATGCTTCTGCGTCTATCTTTCAAACGGAATTCGATATCATCATCTAAATTGCATGGATGGTGTGTCAAGGATAGCTTAACAAACAACGTAAGAGGGAAGACTGTAGATGTAATGGGTCATGAGATACTTGCTCCCATATAGACATGTAATGGGTTTGACAAAGCTTACCCTTGTATTTCTTGAGACTTTGATGATTCTGCGTCTATCTTTCAAACGGAATTCGATATCGTCATCTAAATTGCATGGATGGTGTGTCAAGGATAGCTTAACAAACAACGTAAGAAGGAAGGCTATAGATGTAATGGGTCATGAGATATTTGCTCCCATATGGACATGTAATGGATTTGACAAAGCTTACCCTTGTATTTCTTGAGACTTTGATGCTTCTGCGTCTATCTTTCAAACTGAATTCGATATCGTCATCTAAATTGCATGGATGGTGTGTCAAGGATAGCTTAGCAAACAACTTAAGAAGGAAGACTGTAGATGTAATGGGTCATGAGATATTTGCTCCCATATGGACATGTAATGGGTTTGACAAAGCTTACCCTTGTACTTCTTGAGACTTTGATGCTTCTGCGTCTATCTTTCAAACGGAATTCGATATCATCATCTAAATTGCATGGATTGTGTGTCAAGGATAGCTTAACAAACAATGTAAGAAAGAAGACTGTAGATGTAATGGGTCATGAGATATTTGCTCTCATATGGACATGTAATGGGTTTGACAAAGCTTACACTTGTTTTTCTTGAGACTTGGATGCTTCTGCGTCTATCTTTCAAACGGAATTCGATATCATCATCTAAATTGCATGGATTGTGTGTCAAGGATAGCTTAACAAACAACGTAAGAGGGAAGACTGTAGATGCTATGGGTCATGAGATATATGCTCTCATATGGACATGTTATGGGTTTGACAAAGCTTACACTTGTTTTTCTTGAGACTTGGATGCTTCTGCGTCTATCTTTCAAACGGAATTCGATATCATCATCTAAATTGCATGGATTGTGTGTCAAGGATAGCTTAACAAACAACGTAAGAAGGAAGACTGTAGATGTAATGGTTCATGAGATATTTGCTCCCATATGGACATGTAATGGATTTGACAAAGCTTACCCTTGTATTTCTTGAGACTTTGATGCTTCTGCGTCTATCTTTCCAACGGAATTCGATATCGTCATCTAAATTGCATGGATTTTGTGTCAAGGATAGCTTAACAAACAACGTAAGAAAGAAGACTGTAGATGTATTGGGTCATGAGATATTTGCTCCCATATGGACATGTAATGGGTTTGACAAAACTTACCCTTGTATTTCTTGAGACTTTGATGCTTCTGCGTCTTTGTACTGTACCAAAGGATTTCCTGTTAACCGACAACCTATAGATTATCAGAAGAATGACCTAAAGATAAAAGACGATGGGAGCCAATGTATCGCTAGCGATCAGCCGGATTTGGGGGGAGTTCTTGTCTTTTAACTTTTGTCACATTTTTATATACAGACATTTGTTATTTTAGACTCCCTAAGAAAAAGAATGTAAACTATACAATTTAGAAATTTAAGTGGACCAGAGCAACCAAAAATATAAAAAAAAACTCAAGCCCCGTTTTGGTTGTGAATGAGAATACGTTTAATACCAAGGATATGCAGTGCTCTAAAATACTCATATTGAGGACCTTCAGATGTATCAAGGCCCTCCTCTTACCCACGCCAGCCTAATCCTCTTATATTTTCTATAGGGACCCACAAAGAGAATTTTCTAACTCATCCCCTTACAAGAAACGAATTCGGATTAGTTTAATACTCCATTAAAAACATTTTTTTGGTGATAAATTTTTTTTCAAGTCATGTATAATTATTTATTAATAATTTACAAATTCAGGAATTCAACAAAAATCTAATATGTGATCATTTCATTTTGGGGGGGGAAATAAAGACAAACATTTTTCATGCAATAAATTCAAGTCTTAAAATTATGATTAAAACAATAGTAGCATGCCTATATTCTAAACGGATTATATATCTAATCCTATTAAATTTTTTCTATGTCTTTCTCTTTTTTTTAAATCACACGTCTGTCAACAATGAATGTAATAATAAATATTATTTTCTCGAAGTATAATTCATTCCTTTATAACTGCATTCATTATTTTCGTAGATTTATATGTTTTTCTTTTTTTTTCAATTAGCCTAATAAATGTTTAACGAGTAATGAGTAATGATAATTATCTCATTCTTGAAGAAAAATGGTAATTTAATAAATGCCAAATATCAATAAGAATTGCTAAAATTTAATACTAGTTATTGTGAATGATCTGATTAATAAATGGAGTAAGTGAAGGAGGAGCAAAGTTCTAACATAATAAGTGCCAACAAATAAAAACAATAAGGTAGAAACAATGATCATAATGAAATGTGAATAAACTCAAATATGCCGTAAACTATAAATTTGCGTAGGAGATAGAGGGGGAAGGGGAGAACTTCAATAACAGTTCTTTTCTTTCTAATAAACGACAATGAGATTATGTAGAACATAAGCCCATGGTTACAACCTTTTATTCTGGTTTCTTTGTTTTGATTTTAATTTCTTTATGATCTTTAATGAAGTTCTCTCCTTTAGTTATTAATGTACACAATTTTTTCGATTTTTATGTTTTACTCACCCAAAAATGTTGTCTCGATGAGGCCTCAGCGTTTCAACTTGTGGTGGTCTTTAGGCTAGATGGAATAATTAAGCAATAGCAAAAATATGTTTTACGACGTGGACAAACCAAAAAAAAAAACTGTGCCCACTTAAATCAAATTAGCAATTTTGTTGTTGTTTTTTTTTTTGTTTAGGTTACCCTTGACTACTTCTTCACTTATTTGGTCACATGTAATATTTACTTCTGCTTAAATAATTTTTTTAACGAAATTAATTGGATTTTTCTTATACTTATTATATAATTACTGTGGTAATTATTTTTCTTTTCTTTTTTTTATTTTTTTAAATTTTTCTAGGATTTAGCATGCACTTTACTTTGCTTCGATTTATTTGGTATTTTTGTTCCGTTTTTATCACCACACTAAGGACGTTTTGTATTGTTAGTTCTTCTTGAACATATGCGAATATACTAATTCTGCTTTGCTGTAAATCTAGGTGGGTGAGGCAGCGTTCCAGAATCGGAGTGTTAGAAAGCACTCAAATTTTTAATTCCTCATTTCCAAGGATAGGGTTTATCCCTTGGTCGTTTGCCCGTTAAGATCGCTGGGGAAACGGGACAATCCCAAGAAATTTTGATTTTTACGCCGGGTAGGAGTACGGCTAAATTAACACTCTGTAAGTGTTAATTCACCGTAAGGATGGTTCTTCCAAGGTATATGGAGATGTATTAATCGATTATACCAAGTATAAGTATATGAAAAACTGCCCTCAGTGTCCAGATTTATCGGGAACGTCCAGAATTTTCTGGGTTCGTTATAACCAGCACAGTTCAGAGTTTGGCTGAACCATCCAATAAATAATAAGTGGTTTCCGGACAATCGAAAGAATCTGGAACAAATTTGGTATGCGTGGAGTAATATTGTTATGACAAAAATTTTATTGTTCAAGTAATTAGCAAGAAAATACCTCTTTATATTATTTTATATCTGGATTTCTTCGCCAATTCTCGGGAATATTATTTTGGATTTTCACCAGTATGTTGAATATATATGGATATAAGTTTGGCTTTCTATAATATGATGATACCACGTCTGCTGGTTGACGTGTTCAGGAGGAAAAGGAAGTGATTTTTATCTGGCATTATCGAGGTACCTCAGCTTTGAAACCGATAACTCCGATAACAGCGTTACCGCTTTAATGTTATCGACACTGAGTTCCATTACACCTCTGGTACTGGTTAGTGCGCGAGCACATATATCAATTTATTCTCCTTGAAGTAGTACGGAGGTCACAATGCTTAATAAAAATATTCCTTGGACTTTACTTTTGGGTATTTTTTTTTTTTGGAAATAATAAAATATAGAAATGAAATTGCGGCTACCCTATTATTTTTCTGCACAAAATTCCATTGCCACTCTTAACAAAGATGTCTGCTAGAGTATTATTCTTTTTTTTTTTTTTTTTTTAATTTTTCTCTTACGTCCATTGAGGAAAGAATTTTATCGCATGCTAGATAAATGTTAAGATTGATAATAATTACAACCATCTTGATTTTTTTTAGTTATGAAATTTTAAGGAATACTGAGCAATATATCATTACAAAACTGGATAATATGTCTCCATGAGAAACATATTAGCCAGAAAAGATATATTGTAAATTGAATGTTGATTAACGTCATAAAAGATTGTAAACCGAGGTGAAAAGTATGTACATAGTTTTAGCCAAAAAAGATTGTTTTTTCTTTGGTATGAGATCTATGGGTGAGGTTGAGGCAGATTGCAGCGGTGCAGATTACACACTGAAGAGCGTGGGTTCGATTCCCCGCGAGATAAGTTCTTTTCGGTGTGGTCAAATAACCCCTTAAAAACAAATGCTGGCAACATCTTCTATTCACACATTCCAATATCATGGTCTGGATACGAGAAGAGTCTCCTCTTGGCTCTCCGGGAATGTTTGATGGAAAACCACGAGGAATAAATACATAAGATATATTTTCAAAAATGTTGACCACCGAAAAGTCTATCATCCAAGCTAATTTGAGAGAAAGATCGGTGTACGTAAATTACAGATATACAGATTGGCGAACTATATGACATATATTTAGCCAAAAAGTGTTGAGAAGGATTTCATTCATCAAGACCACGGGTGTAATTTATTGATTTCCATGAAACAATTTTTGCTCCACATACATTC
Organism: Musca autumnalis; assembly: GCF_047663935.1. Classification (NCBI taxonomy): domain Eukaryota; kingdom Metazoa; phylum Arthropoda; class Insecta; order Diptera; family Muscidae; genus Musca; species Musca autumnalis. The sequence goes on from NW_027411733.1 coordinate 383,837, forward strand.
TATGAGTTTTAGGGCATCAATGTGGATAGTATATATTAGACGGAGTGAACCGTCTTCTCATAGAATCTAAAGTCGACACTTATATTATAATATACAAAGTTTAAGATGCCATAAGCGGCCAATATGTAGATTGGACCAAATCGAATACACTCAGCCGATATTTAGACTGACGGTCATCAATATCTCGACTCCAAATGCCCTGAATGAAATTCGTCCAGAATGACAGAACGTTAAAACAATTGTTTCGACTTTGTATTTTGGCATAAAAAAAAATATATTCCACATATGGGAATTCTCAAATTCTCCATATCACTCTCTCAGGTCTTTGGCATGAAAAGTGCCTACTAATTTCCCCTCTAAGTTCTCCAAAAGATAGTAGTGACTCCCTGTTTTTTCTCGTATTCGAGCTTTGACGAATAGAGGAGCAAATTTTGCATTAAATCGTCTTTCACTACTACTTTGTACAAAGTTCCGTCGCCAAACTTCTTGGCCAATTTTGAAGTTTGATGGTCTCGTTCTGAAATTATACCGTGACTGATTTTGCTCGTAGGCAGCTTTAACGTGTTTTTGAAGTTCTCGTCTTAATAGTTGCATGTTATCTCCTCTAGTTAGTTGATAGGATGGATCATCCATCAACTGAAGGTCTTTTAAAACTCCATATTGAGATGCATGAGTAACCATGTCTAAGCCGAATAATACCCGATAGGGGGATACTTTTATAGCTGAATGTATAGTGTTCCTTAAACTACAACTTATGGCGCTAAGATGCTCATCCCATCGAGAGTGGTCATGTTTTAGGTAGGCACGGATCCCTGCAATCAAAGACCGGTTTACCCTTTCTGACGCATTGCTTTGTGGAGAATATAGGGCTGTGTAGGTGTGTTTAATGCCCAATGAGGTGAAGAATGCGTTAAGATCGTTAGCTTTAAACTGCGATCCATTATCGCTAATAACAACTTCTGGTACCCCATAGCAATGAAATATCTGTTTTTCCATGAAGTCTTTTATAGATTTAGATGTGAACTTTCTAAGGGGGTGCAGCCAATGAAATTTGGAAAAATGATCGAGAACAATCAGAATTCCAATATTTCCGCTTTTACTGCGGGGATAGGGACCTAACAGGTCCATATACATCCTCTGAAAGGGCCGTTCGGAAATAGGCTGACGACCCATTGCAGGTTTCATCACAAAATTTGGTGCCTTAGAAGCTTTGCATATATCACAATTTCTAACAAAATCTCGTACATCTCGAATTAGTCCAGGCCAGAAGAATAATCTTTTGAGAAGATCAATAGTTTTTGACATGCCCCCATGCGAAAAAGTAGGGGAGTTATGATAGCGACGGATCAAATCTTCCCGAAGACCTTGGGGTACCCAAAGTTTCCAGCACATATTTTCATTCTCTTCTATGCCATCGTAATGATGTGTTCTAATATAAACAAACTGGTCCACTACATGAATATCGGGATATTTTTCTGGTGAAGTTTTGATTTTTTTGCGAAGACTTATGTATTCTGGACTTTCAAACATCGGTGACTGTAAATCGATTTCTGGTTGTTCAATGGTCAAGTCTGCAATCTCCTCGTTATACATCCGGGATAGCGCATCGGGCACAACATTATCCTTCCCTTTTCGATGGCTAACAGAAAATTTGAAGGATTGCAACTTTAGGACCCATCGAGCCAACCTTCCCGAAAGATTTGGCTGCCTCATGAGCCATACAAGACTCGAGTGGTCGGTGATCACTTCGAATTCTTGCAGCTCAAGATAGCAGCGAAATCGTTGAATGGCTTCTACAGCCGCCAAGCATTCACGCTCTGTTACGCTGTAGTTTCTTTGAGCGGAATTGAGCTTCTTGCTCATGAATGCTATCGGTTTCTCTTGGCCTTGGTCATCCAGTTGTACCAATACTGCTCCTATTCCGAAATCACTTGCATCGCAATGCAAGAAAAATTTCTTTGCAAAGTCGGGGTTGGTAAGAACTGGTGCCGAGCATAATAAGGCTTTGATCTTTTCAAAAGCCGCTTGTGCCTCAGAAGACCAAAAGAATTTCTTTTTATTAGATATAGTCTCGGTTATTGGGAATACTATTGTTGAGAAGTTCTCGATAAACCGCCTATACCATCCGGCGATTCCTAGGAATCCTCTAACTTGCCGGATCGTTTTCGGAATTGGCCAGTTTAGGATAGAACTTATTTTGTCCGGATCGGTTGTGATTCCGCCATCTCCAATCACGTAACCCAGGTACTTTACCCGAGTTACGCAAAAGTGACTTTTGGATATATTTAAGGTTAGATTAGCCTTTCTAAATTGTTCGGCAATGCGAACTAAGACAGTTAGGTGTTCGGAAAACTTGTCGGATACGATGATGAGATCATCAAGGTAACCGAATACACAGGTTTTGAGGTCTGGGGGAATGATTTCATCCATTAGCCTGCACATTGTTTGTGGCGCATTACACAGTCCAAATGGCATGACCACGAATTGGTAGAGTGGTCTACCAGGGACTGTGAATGCAGTAATGGCTTTTGCTTCTTCTGTAAGACCTATTTGCCAATAGGCGTCTTTAAGGTCCAACTTTGAAATTATGTTTGCCTTGGGTAACCTCGCGAATATTCCTTCTATGGATGGTAATGGATACGCATCCTTTTTGGTTACAAGATTGATCTTTCTTGCATCAAGGCATAAACGAAGTTTGTTTGGTTTTATAACCAGCCTCATAGGCGAACTCCAAGGCGAGTTGGACTTCTCTATAACACCTAACGACAACATACGATCTACTTCCTTATACATCAGTTTCTCCACTGCTGGGGAAACTGGGTAGAATCGTTGTTTTATTGGCTTTGAACTGCCCACATCTATGTCATGTTTGATAATTTCCGTCCTACCTAAGCCTTCCGTTGCAAAATTTGGGAACATTGATATTACAGTTTCTAACTTTAGCCTTTCAGATGGACTTAAAGGATACGAATGTGAGTTGTCTCCGGTCTCTGGTGTTGTGGTCGGCTCCTCAGAATGGTTAGAATCGACAGAGGAGAGACTAAACAGAGATTTGTCAATAATATCAGCTGAGTTGACTATACTAGGAATTAAATTAAAACATTTCCAAAAATCTATGCCTAGAATTAATCTCTGTGAGATTGCTGGTATAATAAATAGGTTTAGATTTTTGGTTTTGTTTTGGAAAGAAATATCCACATTCAGCCAACCAACAACTTTTTGAGAGGCGCCATCTGCCGTTCGAACTTGGGACTTGCATTTGAAAAAGTTTTGAAATTTAGGAAAATTTAGATTAGCAAAATCGGCACCTAAACAACTAATACTGGCCCCAGTATCCAGAAGCCCATATTCCGTAAAGTCCAGAAAGGAAACTTTAGCGTAATACCTCTGGTCTTTGGGATTATTGACTATAGCCGATATCAAAAATCTAGAACACATCTTACGGGTTTTAAAATATTTCCTGAATCTAAGTGTTGATCGTTTTGGTTTCATGTTGGTTGCAGTGATTTCTGAAATGTGAGAATCTGAAAATATCTGTTGCCGTTTGAGTTGATAAATTTCCAAACGCTTATGATATGGTAATGTTGGGAAAATGATTTTGTTACAATTAGAACAATCTCGGGTTGGTGAGAAAACGAAATCTCTCTGTAAAATTTCCAGCTTTTTCCCATCAGGGTTTTGTAAGTCAGACGAGTTTTCATAATTTTTGGGAGAAGAATCAGGGTAGTTTGTGACATGGTCGGAGTGAAAATCTAACTTTCTCTCACAATCACTATTTAAGTTGGTTCCTCGACTGAAACTTGGCTCTGGAAGTTTTTTGGTTTACGTGAGCTGCATTTGCGACACTGTGGTTTGTACGTGTCTTTCGCTCCACAGCCGTAACAAAAGATGGCTCTTTGTTCCAAACAGTCTTGCCAATGGTGACCTTGCTGGTCACAATTCCAGCATCTATATAGGAACTCCGATTGCTGAATTGCATTTATACCGTCCGAAACATCATCATCGGGAATTTCTGATGCACATGTAGCACCATCGATTTCCGAGATCTGTTTCCGAGGAACAAATTGGTTGCCAGGCGTTTTAGCCGAAAAATTTCGACGAACATATTCGTCATTTATGAGACTTTCTCTCATTTGGACCAGTTTTCGCAAATGAGGAATGCTATTTATGGGAACATAAAGCAACTCACGCCGTATCTCGGGTCTGAGATTCCGTGTGACAATCTCGATTAGTTCCATATCTGACAGCGGAGTGGGTAAGTGATCCATTATAGTGGAGACAGCATCGAAAAAAGTATCGAATGTTTCTCCAGCTTTTTGTTTACGATTCCGCATCTCTTCGCGGATATCAAATGTGGATTTGTAATCTTTATACTGGAGTTTTATGGCATCACAAAAATCGTCCCATTCTATAGTGCCAACCTGTCTATGGTATCTCCAAAACCACGTTTGGGCCTTACCAGTTAGAAGAATTGGGAGATTTTTGCATATCAATGAAAAATCTCCATTAAAGTTATCATTTGTTAGTATCCTTACTCGGTACAAGAATTCTTCTACGTGCATGACAGACGAACCATCAAATGTTACACCCCAATTTCGAATAACAGAGGTAATCTTATCAGACTGTAGATTACTTAAATTTGGTAGAGAAGGACGAACGTCAGTATTGGATTGATTATTGGTAGGATTTGTAGAATTAATGGCTGGACTATTCCGTGGAGGAATACCAGGACCACCAGGGTTAGTAGATATGTTCATGTTTTGTAGAATTTTGGTGATATTTTTCTCGATGAGTCTATTGATTTTATTATAGTCGACCATTTGATTGCCAGAATTTTCTTGTCTTTGAGGAAGATCAAGAGTGTCATTCGTAGCCAAATCTGTCTGAATATTTGGAAATATATTTTTGCTCTGGCTTCTAGTCTGATAGTGCTTAGCCATAGCCCCTCTAGGTTTACCTTTACCTTTTGTCTGATTCGCTGGATATGTAACCATTCGTAATTCAGATAAATTGCAGGGAGATTTGCAGGTTGGACAAATACCCTCAGTCGACAAATGATTTTCGATACATGTTTGATGGAAAGAATGATTACAGTTAGCTATCATTAAACACGGAGTCTTGTCGTTCATGACTTCATTACAAATAGGGCAAAAAATGGGTACTGCGCTGCTATATTTATTTGTACAAGGCGATAGAGGATACATTTGAGCGTGTTCTTGTGTAATATTACTTTGGTCAGAGTTTGGCACTTGGCCTTGAATTGAGACTTGGCCCGCTACGGGTTCTAAGTCGGACGTAGGTGGTGAATGCTGTATAGGCATTTTTATAGTTATTTACAGTTTACAAATATTATGTGTATAAAATATGTGAAATTTATCCGTTTCTTGTATAGGTTAGATGAGCGAAAATTATGAGCAATATTTAGAGTCTGTTGGAAACAAAAAGGTCTATGGATTACGTGTATTCTTGTATCATGGAATAGACAAAGTATGCAAGTTACAAACCTACGTAAAATGACATTTCTCCTAATTACTTTCGGATGTTTAATAGCGAATCACCAGAAAACATTGTCCATTAAAGTTATTAGTGCAGGTAACTAAGCCACTTGTATCTTCTATCTACCATTCATACGAGATTTCACTCGGAACTAACTCAATTGTTTTTTTATATGGAATTTTCCAGGAAAATGAGGAATAGTAAAACTTTCGGTAGTTAAACTCGATATTTTCCATCTCAAGTTCCTAAATCCAAGAAAACTCACTATACCTTATTTCAAAGAAGAACCCATTATCAATTACACTCGAGTTCAGTTCCATAAAGATTCTTGAAATTTTACCAATTTAAAAACAATGATTCGGAACCAAAATTTCACCAATTATTGGATCTATTTCGGCCCCACGTTGGGCGCCATTTTCTGTACTGTACCAAAGGATTTCCTGTTAACCGACAACCTATAGATTATCAGAAGAATGACCTAAAGATAAAAGACGATGGGAGCCAATGTATCGCTAGCGATCAGCCGGATTTGGGGGGAGTTCTTGTCTTTTAACTTTTGTCACATTTTTATATACAGACATTTGTTATTTTAGACTCCCTAAGAAAAAGAATGTAAACTATACAATTTAGAAATTTAAGTGGACCAGAGCAACCAAAAATATAAAAAAAAACTCAAGCCCCGTTTTGGTTGTGAATGAGAATACGTTTAATACCAAGGATATGCAGTGCTCTAAAATACTCATATTGAGGACCTTCAGATGTATCAAGGCCCTCCTCTTACCCACGCCAGCCTAATCCTCTTATATTTTCTATAGGGACCCACAAAGAGAATTTTCTAACTCATCCCCTTACAAGAAACGAATTCGGATTAGTTTAATACTCCATTAAAAACATTTTTTTGGTGATAAATTTTTTTCAAGTCATGTATAATTATTTATTAATAATTTACAAATTCAGGAATTCAACAAAAATCTAATATGTGATCATTTCATTTTGGGGGGGGAAATAAAGACAAACATTTTTCATGCAATAAATTCAAGTCTTAAAATTATGATTAAAACAATAGTAGCATGCCTATATTCTAAACGGATTATATATCTAATCCTATTAAATTTTTTCTATGTCTTTCTCTTTTTTTTAAATCACACGTCTGTCAACAATGAATGTAATAATAAATATTATTTTCTCGAAGTATAATTCATTCCTTTATAACTGCATTCATTATTTTCGTAGATTTATATGTTTTTCTTTTTTTTTCAATTAGCCTAATAAATGTTTAACGAGTAATGAGTAATGATAATTATCTCATTCTTGAAGAAAAATGGTAATTTAATAAATGCCAAATATCAATAAGAATTGCTAAAATTTAATACTAGTTATTGTGAATGATCTGATTAATAAATGGAGTAAGTGAAGGAGGAGCAAAGTTCTAACATAATAAGTGCCAACAAATAAAAACAATAAGGTAGAAACAATGATCATAATGAAATGTGAATAAACTCAAATATGCCGTAAACTATAAATTTGCGTAGGAGATAGAGGGGGAAGGGGAGAACTTCAATAACAGTTCTTTTCTTTCTAATAAACGACAATGAGATTATGTAGAACATAAGCCCATGGTTACAACCTTTTATTCTGGTTTCTTTGTTTTGATTTTAATTTCTTTATGATCTTTAATGAAGTTCTCTCCTTTAGTTATTAATGTACACAATTTTTCGATTTTTATGTTTTACTCACCCAAAAATGTTGTCTCGATGAGGCCTCAGCGTTTCAACTTGTGGTGGTCTTTAGGCTAGATGGAATAATTAAGCAATAGCAAAAATATGTTTTACGACGTGGACAAACCAAAAAAAAAAAACTGTGCCCACTTAAATCAAATTAGCAATTTTGTTGTTGTTTTTTTTTTGTTTAGGTTACCCTTGACTACTTCTTCACTTATTTGGTCACATGTAATATTTACTTCTGCTTAAATAATTTTTTTAACGAAATTAATTGGATTTTTCTTATACTTATTATATAATTACTGTGGTAATTATTTTTCTTTTCTTTTTTTTATTTTTTTAAATTTTTCTAGGATTTAGCATGCACTTTACTTTGCTTCGATTTATTTGGTATTTTTGTTCCGTTTTTATCACCACACTAAGGACGTTTTGTATTGTTAGTTCTTCTTGAACATATGCGAATATACTAATTCTGCTTTGCTGTAAATCTAGGTGGGTGAGGCAGCGTTCCAGAATCGGAGTGTTAGAAAGCACTCAAATTTTTAATTCCTCATTTCCAAGGATAGGGTTTATCCCTTGGTCGTTTGCCCGTTAAGATCGCTGGGGAAACGGGACAATCCCAAGAAATTTTGATTTTTACGCCGGGTAGGAGTACGGCTAAATTAACACTCTGTAAGTGTTAATTCACCGTAAGGATGGTTCTTCCAAGGTATATGGAGATGTATTAATCGATTATACCAAGTATAAGTATATGAAAAACTGCCCTCAGTGTCCAGATTTATCGGGAACGTCCAGAATTTTCTGGGTTCGTTATAACCAGCACAGTTCAGAGTTTGGCTGAACCATCCAATAAATAATAAGTGGTTTCCGGACAATCGAAAGAATCTGGAACAAATTTGGTATGCGTGGAGTAATATTGTTATGACAAAAATTTTATTGTTCAAGTAATTAGCAAGAAAATACCTCTTTATATTATTTTATATCTGGATTTCTTCGCCAATTCTCGGGAATATTATTTTGGATTTTCACCAGTATGTTGAATATATATGGATATAAGTTTGGCTTTCTATAATATGATGATACCACGTCTGCTGGTTGACGTGTTCAGGAGGAAAAGGAAGTGATTTTTATCTGGCATTATCGAGGTACCTCAGCTTTGAAACCGATAACTCCGATAACAGCGTTACCGCTTTAATGTTATCGACACTGAGTTCCATTACACCTCTGGTACTGGTTAGTGCGCGAGCACATATATCAATTTATTCTCCTTGAAGTAGTACGGAGGTCACAATGCTTAATAAAAATATTCCTTGGACTTTACTTTTGGGTATTTTTTTTTTTTGGAAATAATAAAATATAGAAATGAAATTGCGGCTACCCTATTATTTTTCTGCACAAAATTCCATTGCCACTCTTAACAAAGATGTCTGCTAGAGTATTATTCTTTTTTTTTTTTTTTAATTTTTCTCTTACGTCCATTGAGGAAAGAATTTTATCGCATGCTAGATAAATGTTAAGATTGATAATAATTACAACCATCTTGATTTTTTTTAGTTATGAAATTTTAAGGAATACTGAGCAATATATCATTACATCTTTCTTTCAAACGGAATTCGATATCGTCATCTAAATTGCATGGATGGTGTGTCAAGGATAGCTTAACAAACAACGTGAGAAGGAAGACTGTAGATGTAATGGGCCATGTGGTATTTGCTCCCATATGGACATGTAATGGGTTTGTCATAGCTTACCCTTGTATTTCTTGAGACTTTGTGTCAAGGATAGCTTAACAAACAACGTAAGAGGGAAGACTGTAGATGTAATGGGTCATGAGATATTTGCTCCAATATGGACATGTAATGGATTTGACAAAGCTTACCCTTGTATTTCTTGAGACTTTGATGCTTCTGCGTCTATCTTTCAAACGGAATTCGATATCGTCATCTAAATTGCATGGATGGGGTGTCAAGGATAGCTTAACAAACAACGTAAGAGGGAAGACTGTAGATGTAATGGGTCATGAGATACTTGCTCCCATATAGACATGTAATGGGTTTGACAAAGCTTACCCTTGTATTTCTTGAGACTTTGATGATTCTGCGTCTATCTTTCAAACGGAATTCGATATCGTCATCTAAATTGCATGGATGGTGTGTCAAGGATAGCTTAACAAACAACGTAAGAAGGAAGGCTATAGATGTAATGGGTCATGAGATATTTGCTCCCATATGGACATGTAATGGATTTGACAAAGCTTACCCTTGTATTTCTTGAGACTTTGATGCTTCTGCGTCTATCTTTCATACTGAATTCGATATCGTCATCTAAATTGCATGGATGGTGTGTCAAGGATAGCTTAGCAAACAACTTAAGAATGAAGACTGTAGATGTAATGGGTCATGAGATATTTGCTCCCATATGGACATGTAATGGGTTTGACAAAGCTTACCCTTGTACTTCTTGAGACTTTGATGCTTCTGCGTCTATCTTTCAAACGGAATTCGATATCATCATCTAAATTGCATGGATTGTGTGTCAAGGATAGCTTAACAAACAATGTAAGAAAGAAGACTGTAGATGTAATGGGTCATGAGATATTTGCTCCCATATGGACATGTAATGGGTTTGACAAAGCTTACACTTGTGTTTCTTGAGACTTGGATGCTTCTTCGTCTATCTTTCGAACGGAATTCGATATTGTAACGATCCTCACCAGACACTATTCCTTCTTGTCCGCAGCTACCATTAATACCGGCCGTGCTCAGGGCTTGGGGGGTGTTCTTGACAGAAGAAATATGTCCCAACCAGTTACATTGAAAATTAAAGTTTTTGGTAGCTATATATATTCATACGCAGTGATGGATCAAGCTAATATAAAGGATCATTATGTACTAGAATCATAGATGTTGCTGATTCTACCGAGATGACGGTTATCCCACCCAACCATGCCGACTATGTTTCTGTCAGCCCACTAATCATTTTAAATGGTCATGCCTTCAATTTCGTGGATCTAATTATAAGTTTAATTTGAATAAACCGCCATAACTTATACCTTCATTTTCAATTCAAATTATATTTAGCAACAACAACAAAAAAGTATAAATGACCAACAGAAAACGTCTTTGAATATTATCTATATATATAAAATTGAAATTTGTTTGTACGTTTGTTTGTTTGTTTGTTTGTTTGTGCCTTATAGACTCGAAAACCGCTGAACAGATCTTACTGAAATTTGTAGGGTACATTGCTACATGGCCTGGAATGAAAATAGGCTATATAATTTTTTGAAATTTCGCGTTGATCTGGAGATATGGCATCAAAACCGGAGGTACCTCCAAAAAATTTAGATTTTGTATGCAAATATGTTTAGAACTGTTACAGATACAATCTCCAAATTTTGTATGACGGACGGAATTTGATGTAGAAATAAATTTACCAAATTATATTCAAATCGGTTCAGATTTGGATATAGCTCCCACATACATATATTTTCGGCCGATTTCCTTATTTTATGCACCAAACACGCTATATATGTCCAATTTCGCTGAAATTTTGAAATTCTCACGGAATTTGTTCTAGAAATAAATGTGCCAAATTATATTGAGATTGGTTCAGATTTGGATATAGCTCCCATACACATATATTTTCGGCCAATTTCCTTATTTTATGCACCAAACACTCTATATATGTCCAATTTCGCTGAAAATTGGAGGGTCTGACGGAATTTGTTCTAGAAATTGATGTGCTAAATTATATAGAGATCGGTTCAGATTTGAATATAGCTCCCATATATATTTTCGGCCGATTTCCTGTATTTTATGCACCAAGCACACAATATATGTCCAAATTCGCTGAAATTTGGAATGTGTAACGGAATTTGGTCTAGACATAAATGTGCCGAATTATATCGAAATCGCTTCATATTTGGATATAGCTCCCATATATATTTTCGGCCGATTTTCCGCATTTGATGCACCAAACACGCTATTTATGTCCAATTTCGCTGAAATTTGGAATGTGTAACGGAATTTGGTCAAGGTATAAATGTGCCGAGTTATATCGAAAACGGTTCAGATTTGGATATAGCTCCAATATATATTTTCGGCCGATTTTCCACATTTGATGCACCAAACACGCTATATATGTTAAATTTCGCTGAAATTTGGAGGGTCTGACGGAATTTGTTCTAGAAATAAATGTGCTAAATTATATAGAGATCGGTTCAGATTTGAATATAGCTCCCATATATATTTTCGGCCGATTTCCTGTATTTTATGCAGCAAGCACGCTATATATGTCCAATTTCGCTGAAATTTGGAATGTGTTACAGAACTTGGTCTAGAAATAAATGTGCCAAATTATATCGAAATCGGTTCAGATTTGGATACAGTTCCTGTATATATTTTCGGCCGATTTCCTGTATTTTATGCACAAAACTCGCTATTCAGATTTGGATATAGCTCCCATATATATTTTCGGCCGATTTTCCGCATTTGATGCACCAAACACGCTATTTATGTCCAATTTCGCTGAAATTTGGAATGTGTAACGGAATTTGGTCAAGGCATAAATGTGCCGAGTTATATCGAAAACGGTTCAGATTTGGATATAGCTCCAATATATATTTTCGGCCAATTTTCCACATTTGATGCACCAAACACGCTATATATGTTAAATTTCGCTGAAATTTGGAGGGTCTGACGGAATTTGTTCTAGAAATAAATGTGCTAAATTATATAGAGATCGGTTCAGATTTGAATATAGCTCCCATATATATTTTCGGCCGATTTCCTGTATTTTATGCAGCAAGCACGCTCTATATGTCCAATTTCGCTGAAATTTGGAATGTGTTACAGAACTTGGTCTAGAAATAAATGTGCCAAATTATATCGAAATCGGTTCAGATTTGGATACAGTTCCTGTATATATTTTCGGCCGATTTCCTGTATTTTATGCACAAAACTCGCTATTCAGATTTGGATATAGCTCCCATATATATTTTCGGTCGATTTTCCGCATTTGATGCACCAAACACTGTATATATGTCCACTTTCGCTGAAATTTGGAAAGTGTAACGGGATTTGGTCTAGATATAAATGTGCCAAATCATATCGAAATCGGTTCAGATTTGAATATTGCTCCCATATATATTTTACGCTGATTTTCTGTATTTTATGCACAAAATATAAATGTGAGTCGGGATTTGGTCTAAAAATAAATTTAACGAATTATATCGAGAGCGGTTCATATAGGAATATAGCTACCCATATATATTTTCGGTCGATTTCATGTTTTTGTTACGTATGTTCAATTTCAATGAAATTTTGAAGACTTGGCAGTCAGTAAAAGTCATCATTATTTACAGAAGTACTTATAGTCGGGAAGGAATTGAGCAAGGCTACAGCTATTAAGTATCATGTCTTTGAGAGACTTCTTAAGATTTATGTTTTATTATGATATACATATATTAGGAATACTTATAGGCGGAAAGGCTTTCGGAGGAGTGTTACCTCCTGAAACATACAAAAATACCATAGTAGCTCCATAACAACCCTGAATAGGTATATAACGCCTTCATATCTCCTATATTTATTCGCTAAAATATTAAAAACGTTGAAATAATTATGGCATTCCATTATATTTTATCGTAGTCGGGGCAGCAAAGCGCACCGGGTTCAGCTAGTATAATATATAAATGATCTAAGATATTATATACAAATTTTATAACATTGATGCAGTGTGTGGTTATATAAACAAAATCTTACATTTTTCACAGATAAAACGGTGAAATATCTTTAATTATGTGAACTAGAATACAAATACCGAAATGTTCATTTAATACTCACAAAGTTTTATTATTGATGCTGCGTCGACAAGCGCTTGTAGATCGTAGTTCAGCAGTTTTAGATGATTATGTTAAGTGTGATGATTAAAAATTAATACTGCAAAATTCCATTAGATTTAAAAAAAAAACTATATAGGTAATTAACAGGATACTTTTTAAATAATATTCCGTGTACGATATGAATATGTTGTTTGAATAGACATAAGGACAGCTTCAAGAACTTTTCCCCGGATGACGATATTGATTTTAAATTGTAAATATGGCAGCTTAAACAATAGGCATGATATCTCAATATTCTTGTATAGATATCAGCATAGAAACAAATATGTTCTACCAAGATTGAATGTTGCAAATTCTTATAAATTTTTGTATTGATCTGCTTCCAAATTTTTGATGTAAATTCAAGGTTTCGTCCTGATTATTGAAAAATTGTATAAAATTCTACGCAAATTTTCTCCAAACGTATAACAAAGAAGAATTCTTTCTATGGCAGAGATAAATTATTGGTTGCAATCCTTTTCCCCAAATTATTGAGCGGTAATTTCATTCAAAGGATATTTAAAAAAATTCAATCCTTGATATCCAATTTAATTAATAGAAATCCTTCGGCAGGGATTTTGAAAATTGCCCTTTTTATGAATATTATATTTTTTTTATAATATATTTTTATATGTTCTTTTCACAACGAAAACCAAAAGTCGAAACCCCAAAACAATTTTTTCATTTCTATCCAAAACTTTCTGACACCCAAAACAAAATCCAATGTTTTCTTTTCAATAAAAAATATTATTTTCAGTAGAAGTAGTTCTGCTACAAAGTAGTCACAAATTTACCCCTCTTCTTCCAAAAAAAAAGAAAAAAAAAAAAAAAAGATTTTTAGGTCCACATGTCTTTAGCATGATATATACCTTTGTTGCCACTGTCACAATCCTGTAACTCATAGTAAACCATTCCAATTTTCCGTATTACTTTTGCTAATTTTCCTACAGGCGCTAGTTTAGAGTTGAAACTATTAATTTTAGAACTTTGAGCAAAATTACGTCTTACAACTTCCTGGCCTATTTCATATTGTTTGTTGCGAGATCGTAAATTGTACGTCTTTTCATTTTTCTTGTAAGCCCTTTTCATATGTTCACGAATTGAGTTCCTTATCAGCGCAAATTCGTCCTGTCTTTCTATATGAATGTCCGTTTCTGATAATAAATTAAGACGTCGTAACATTGCATAATCTTGTCCATGGGTTATCATAGCTTGCCCGAATACTATTTCATAAGGTGTCCTTCCTACACTTTGATGATGACTATTTCTTAGTGCACAATTCACACTACCTAAATACTGGTCCCATTCACGTTGGTCTTCCCTCACATATGACCGTAAAGCTTCATTTATAACACGATTAACACGTTCACTTGCGTTGGCTTGAGGACTATAGACTGCTGTCGTTACATGTTTTACTCCAAAACGTTGCAGAAATTTTGAAAAATCCTTACTCCGAAATTGTGAGCCATTATCAGTAACTATGACTTCAGGAACTCCAAAACAGTTAAATATGTCGGCCCATAAATAATCCGTTATTGGTTTTGTTACAAACTTCCTTAACGGCTTTAAAAAAGTGAATTTGGAAAAATGATCCACTATGATTAAAATGCCTATGTTTCCAGATTTTGTTCGCGGCAGAGGTCCAATCAGATCAATATATAATCTTTGAAATGGCCTATCAGACTTAATCATCTGGCCCATAGGAGGTCTTAAAACAGTTGTTGGTGTTTTCGATGTCTTGCATAACTCACAATTTCCAATATAATTTCTTACGTCCTTTACTAAACCAGGCCAATAAAAATATCTCCTGATTCGTTCTAAGGTTCTACCTATACCGCCATGAGAAGCGTTCGGTATGTTGTGGCATGCATAAATGATTTTCAGTCTCAAATCTTGTGGTACTAAAAGTTTCCATGTACTGGACTCACATTCGTCCCCAGAGGCAAAAGAAGTACGTTTATATATAAACTTGTCCAGTACCCTAAAATCCGGTAACAGTTCACGTGAATATTCTTGACGTAATTTCCTGTACTCTTCACTCTCGAACGCGGCAGAATTTAAGTCAATCGATGGTAAAATCTCCAGTTCTACTGCTTCAACAGCAACATCCCCCTCATATATTCTAGATAAAGTGTCAGGAACAACATTATCTTTTCCTTTCCTATGTTCTATTTCAAAATTGAAACCCTGGAGTTTTAGGGACCATCTCGCTAACCTCCCTGATAAGTCCTTTTGGCTCATAAGCCATTTCAGGCTTGCGTGATCTGTAACAACCTTAAATTCGTGTCCTTCGATATAGGACCTATATTTTGCAATAGCCATCACAACGGCTAAACACTCTAATTCCGTTATGGAATAATTACGCTGACTTTTATTCAATTTGTGTGACATATACGCTATTGGTCTTTCATTCCCATCCTCATCCTCCTGAGCTAATACCGCACCTATTCCATACGTACTGGCATCGCATTGCAAAATGAAAGGTTTCTCGTAGTCAGGATTAACCAAAACTGGGGCCGATGTTAATTTCTTCTTCAATAACTCAAAAGAATGCTGTGCATCATCATTCCACACAAATGATTTCTTCTTGGACAGAAGTTCTGTCAAAGGAAACGTAATAGCCGAGTATCCTTTAATAAACCGTCTGTACCATCCGGTCATTCCTAAGAAACGCCGAACTTGTTTAATTGATTTTGGTATGGGAAGCTCTTCTATAGCTCGCACTTTATCTGTATCTACCTGTAACGTACCGTTTCCCACCACGTATCCTAAATATTTTACTTTATTTAAAGCAAAACTGCTTTTGCTGACATTTATCGTCAAACCAGCTTTACGCAATTGAGTTGCCACCTCTGCCAAGTGTGATAAATGTTCCTCAAAATTTTCCGATACCACCAACAAATCATCTAAGTATACGAATACATGAGATTTTAGATTGTAGGGTATAACTATATCCATTAGTCGGCACAAAGATTGAGGAGCATTACATAGCCCAAAAGGCATCCTAGTAAATTGATACAATGGTCTATTGGGCACTGTAAAAGCTGTCTTCTGTTTGGAATCTTCACTCAGTTTGATCTGCCAAAAGGCATCTTTTAGATCAATCTTAGATATACAATGTACTGGTGGCAGCCTTGCCAAAATACCATCAATATTGGGTATCGGATATGCATCCTTTTCTGTGACTGAGTTCAAACGTCTGCTATCCAAACACATACGTACTTTCCCTGGCTTAATAACTACAACTGTCGGGGAAGACCATGGGGAACTGGGCGCCTCTTCAATTACTCCAAGGGAAAGCATGCGATCTAATTCACCTGCGAGCTGTTTCTCAATAGCAGGTGATATTGGATAATATCGTTGCTTTATAGGCTTCGCATTACCGGTGTCAATATGGTGTTCTATGAGATTTGTACATCCTAAACCTTCGATCTCTGAATTTGGAAAAATAGCAATAACTGAATTTAATTTCCGTGTCTGATCGCTCGTCAAAGCGATTCTGTCTGAATCTGGCTCTTCTACAGCTATACTATCAATAGATGGCATCGAAATTTCTAACCCAAAAGCTTTCCAAAAATCATATCCACAAATGACATCCTGACATATCGAGGGTACAAGTAAAAATTCAAACGAAACAGTTGAATTTTTAAACTCTACCTCTAGCTCTATTGTTCCCAAAACCGCTTGTTTCTGTCCATCTGCAGTTTTAACATTTCCTATACACCTCCTAAATTCAGATTTTTCTTGTAAAGTTGTTGCTAATTGCCCGCCTACCACGCTTTTAGTAGCTCCGCTATCAAGTAACGCATAATAACATGTTTTTGCGATGCTAATTTTGATATAGGGTCTGTTATCAGATCCCATGTTTACTATCGAAGATATTCTACACTTTTTATATTCCCTAAGTCTTCTATAGTGTTCATTGATCCTTTTGGCTGATCTAATTTTTCTACTTGACAGTTTCGCGATTCTTTTCACTCCCTTTTTTCTATATTGTTCAATCCGTTCATTTAAAGGTATTATCAGTGGAACATAGTTGACATTATTTTCTGAAGTGTCTAATTGAATTTGCTCTGATTCGGATGCCCGACCTTCTTTCGGTGGACATCCGACATGTCGTTTCCCTGTGCCTTTTTGGAACATTTAGGACATGTCGGTTTGTAATTATCAACCAAACCACATCCATAGCAAAATATTCTTCTTGGTTCCATACAGTCCATGAAAGAATGACCTACTTTGTCGCAGTTCCAGCATTTCAAAACTCTCAAAGCACATGCTTCTTCCATGTCAGATTTTACCTCTACTTCTTCGGAATCTACATTCTGAATTTCTGCTACTCTTATCTTTCCAAATTTCGGTTCTTTAAGACTCACCTCTCGCATGAACTTTTCATGTTTGCGCACTTCCTTTCTAAGTTGTGATAGACTGGATATGTTCAAATGCAAAAGTTCATGTCTTATTTCCGGTCTTAGATTTCTCATAATGGTTTCACACAAATCATTGTCTTGTATAGGACGCTTCATTCTATTTGTCAATCTCGCGATTACTTCTAAATACTCATCAATTGTTTCGTTACATTTTTGTTTACGTCTCCGAATATCCTCTAAAATGTCAAAATCATTATATTCGTCCTTGTATTGATTCTTTAATGCGTCGGTTAGAGATTGCCAATTAAGATCTTCAGTATGCCTATGGTATCTCCAGAACCATTCTAGAGCTTTACCTTCGAACAAGCTATGAGCATGTCTACATAGAAGTTGAAAATCCCCCTGTAGATTATTTGTCGTCAAAATGCTCACACGGTATATGAATTCTTCGACGGTCATGTCGTCGGTGTGCCCCGTGAACTTTATTCTCCAATTCCGTATGATATTTAAGACCTTTTCTGTACCTAAAGTCTCCACCGATCGGGACGCTACTGGCTCACTTGCTGATGTCCTGGAATTAAATTCTGTTCCTCGCGCTCTTTCCTCCTGTGCTGGTCGCGAATTACCGATAGTCGTGTTACTCATATTCTGTACGATTGATCTAACTTCCCCAGATACTATACTAATTATGTCTTCACGTAAGCTACAAACTGATTCACTAATCATTGACCGTATCCGATTTTCATCAAATGCAGTCCTATCCGTGGGGTTATTATTTTGGGTTGCAACGTTTGGGCTATTATGGTTTTCATTTGTGGTATGTCTTTCAGTGTTATTATTACGGGTTTGAGATCTAGTTATTCTCCTAGTATTGCCTGAATTTGACTGATCCATATCAATCGTAAAACTGCAATTTGCAGGTTCTTCTAAACCCATCAAATTTAAGTTTTCTCGACTTCTGGTTAACGGCATTTTAAATTATAAATATGTATCTTTTTTTATTTTTATAGGTAAAGTGTAAAATAATTGGGTAATCGATCCTTTTAATCCTCGTAAAGTACTAATAAAATTACAATAATAACTTGTCCACTACTCAAGAAGACCATTGCATTCAAAATGATTTATTCCGCGTTTTAATATGATCCTTTATACTAAAATTTTCACTAATAAAATATCCGATTTTTTTGTTGGTTAGAAACCAGAACTTTATCCAGCATGCTAATATCCTAACAAAATATCGAATATTGAACTACAAATTTATCTCCCAACTTATTCCAAAAATGCCGAACAACGAAACGTGAGTATAAATCCCGATTTATGTAATACCAAGTTTCAAAATCTCAAACGATATTCGCTGCTAGACCTTAACCCTCAACATTCATTTCAAGCTTGGTAATGGTACAAAAATTAATTCTCGAACCATAATTCCTAGCGTGCAATGAATGTTCATAGATAAACAACCAAAATATTTGACCATCGCCACTAAAATGTGAGGCAATATCAGATGGTTTAAAATATCGTCCTTCTCGCTGCGGTTACGAGTCTCGAAATTTCTGTTTTTAAGTAATCAATTGACGTAGTCCATCTGAGAGTGCCCCACGTTGGGCGCCATTTAATTTATGTAACGATCCTCACCAGACACTATTCCTTCTTGTCCGCAGCTACCATTAATACCGGCCGTGCTCAGGGCTTGGGGGGTGTTCTTGACAGAAGAAATATGTCCCAACCAGTTACATTGAAAATTAAAGTTTTTGGTAGCTATATATATTCATACGCAGTGATGGATCAAGCTAATATAAAGGATCATTATGTACTAGAATCATAGATGTTGCTGATTCTACCGAGATGACGGTTATCCCACCCAACCATGCCGACTATGTTTCTGTCAGCCCACTAATCATTTTAAATGGTCATGCCTTCAATTTCGTGGATCTAATTATAAGTTTAATTTGAATAAACCGCCATAACTAATACCTTCATTTTCAATTCAAATTATATTTAGCAACAACAACAAAAAAGTATAAATGACCAACAGAAAACGTCTTTGAATATTATATAATATATAAATGATCTAAGATATTATATACAAATTTTATAACATTGATGCAGTGTGTGGTTATATAAACAAAATCTTACATTTTTCACAGATAAAACGGTGAAATATCTTTAATTATGTGAACTAGAATACAAATACCGAAATGTTCATTTAATACTCACAAAGTTTTATTATTGATGCTGCGTCGACAAGCGCTTGTAGATCGTAGTTCAGCAGTTTTAGATGATTATGTTAAGTGTGATGATTAAAAATTAATACTGCAAAATTCCATTAGATTTAAAAAAAAAACTATATAGGTAATTAACAGGATACTTTTTAAATAATATTCCGTGTACGATATGAATATGTTGTTTGAATAGACATAAGGACAGCTTCAAGAACTTTTCCCCGGATGACGATATTGATTTTAAATTGTAAATATGGCAGCTTAAACAATAGGCATGATATCTCAATATTCTTGTATAGATATCAGCATAGAAACAAATATGTTCTACCAAGATTGAATGTTGCAAATTCTTATAAATTTTTGTATTGATCTGCTTCCAAATTTTTGATGTAAATTCAAGGTTTCGTCCTGATTATTGAAAAATTGTATAAAATTCTACGCAAATTTTCTCCAAACGTATAACAAAGAAGAATTCTTTCTATGGCAGAGATAAATTATTGGTTGCAATCCTTTTCCCCAAATTATTGAGCGGTAATTTCATTCAAAGGATATTTAAAAAAATTCAATCCTTGATATCCAATTTAATTAATAGAAATCCTTCGGCAGGGATTTTGAAAATTGCCCTTTTTATGAATATTATATTTTTTTTATAATATATATTTATATGTTCTTTTCACAACGAAAACCAAAAGTCGAAACCCCAAAACAATTTTTTCATTTCTATCCAAAACTTTCTGACACCCAAAACAAAATCCAATGTTTTCTTTTCAATAAAAAATATTATTTTCAGTAGAAGTAGTTCTGCTACAAAGTAGTCACAATATCATCATCTAAATTGCATGGATGGTGTGTCAAGGATAGCTTAACAAACAACGTAAGAGGGAAGATTGTAGATGCTATGGGTCATGAGATATATGCTCTCATATGGACATGTAATGGGTTTGACAAAGCTTACACTTGTTTTTCTTGAGACTTGGATGCTTCTGCGTCTATCTTTCAAACGGAATTCGATATCATCATCTAAATTGCATGGATTGTGTGTCAAGGATAGCTTAACAAACAACGTAAGAGGGAAGACTGTAGATGCTATGGGTCATGAGATATATGCTCTCATATGGACATGTTATGGGTTTGACAAAGCTTACACTTGTTTTTCTTGAGACTTGGATGCTTCTGCGTCTATCTTTCAAACGGAATTCGATATCATCATCTAAATTGCATGGATTGTGTGTCAAGGATAGCTTAACAAACAACGTAAGAAGGAAGACTGTAGATGTAATGGTTCATGAGATATTTGCTCCCATATGGACATATAATGGATTTGACAAAGCTTACCCTTGTATTTCTTGAGACTTTGATGCTTCTGCGTCTATCTTTCCAACGGAATTCGATATCGTCATCTAAATTGCATGGATTTTGTGTCAAGGATAGCTTAACTAACAACGTAAGAAAGAAGACTGTAGATGTATTGGGTCATGAGATATTTGCTCCCATATGGACATGTAATGGGTTTGACAAAACTTACCCTTGTATTTATTGAGACTTTGATGCTTCTGCGTCTTTCTTTCAAACGGAATTCGATATCGTCATCTAAATTGCATGGATGGTGTGTCAAGGATAGCTTAACAAACAACGTGAGAAGGAAGACTGTAGATGTAATGGGCCATGTGGTATTTGCTCCCATATGGACATGTAATGGGTTTGTCATAGCTTACCCTTGTATTTCTTGAGACTTTGTGTCAAGGATAGCTTAACAAACAACGTAAGAAGGAAGACTGCAGATGTAATGGGTCATGAGATATTTGCTCCCATATGGACATGTAATGGGTTTGACAAAGCTTACCCTTGTATTTCTTGAGACTTTGATGCTTCTGCGTCTATCTTTTAAACGGAATTCGATATCGTTATCTAAATTGCATGGATGGTGTGTCAAGGATAGCTTAGCAAACAACGTAAGAAGGAAGACTGTAGATGTAATGGGTCATGAGATATTTGCTCCCATATGGACATGTAATGGGTTTGACAAAGCTTGCCCTTGTATTTCTTGAGACTTTGATGCTTCTTCGTCTATCTTTCAAACGGAATTCGATATCGTCATCTAAATTGCATGGATGGGGTGTCAAGGATAGCTTAACAAACAACGTAAGAGGGAAGACTGTAGATGTAATGGGTCATGAGATATTTGCTCCAATATGGACATGTAATGGATTTGACAAAGCTTACCCTTGTATTTCTTGAGACTTTGATGCTTCTGCGTCTATCTTTCAAACGGAATTCGATATCGTCATCTAAATTGCATGGATTGTGTGTCAAGGATAGCTTAACAAACAACGTAAGAGGGAAGATTGTAGATGCTATGGGTCATGAGATATTTGCTCCCATATGGACATGTAATGGGTTTGACAAAACTTACCCTTGTATTTCTTGAGACTTTGATGCTTCTGCGTCTATCTTTCAAACGGAATTCGATATCGTTATCTAAATTGCATGGATGGTGTGTCAAGGATAGCTTAACAAACAACGTGAGAAGGAAGACTGTAGATGAAATGGGTCATGAGATATTTGCTCCCATATGGACATGTAATGGGTTTGTCATAGCTAACCCTTGTATTTCTTGAGACTTTGATGCTCCTGCGTCTATCTTTCAAATGGAATTCGATATCGTCATCTAAATTGCATGGATTGTGTGTCAAGGATAGCTTAACAAACAACGTAAGAGGGAAGATTGTAGATGCTATGGGTCATGAGACATTTGCTCCCATATGGACATGTAATGGGTTTGACAAAACTTACCCTTGTATTTCTTGAGACTTTGATGCTTCTGCGTCTATCTTTCAAACGGAATTCGATATCGTCATCTAAATTGCATGGATGGTGTGTCAAGGATAGCTTAACAAACAACGTAAGAGGGAAGACTGTAGATGTAATGGGTCATGAGATATTTGCTCCCATATGGACATGTAATGCATTTGACAAAGCTTACCCTTGTAATTCTTGAGACCTTGATGCTTCTGCGTCTATCTTTCAAACGGAATTCGATATCGTCATCTAAATTGCATGGATTGTGTGTCAAGGATAGCTTAACAAACAACGTGAGAAGGAAGACTCTAGATGTAATGGGTCATGAGATATTTGCTCCCATATGGACATGTAATGGGTTTGACAAAGCTTACCTTGTATTTCTTGAGACTTTGATGCTTTTGCGTCTATCTTTCAAACGGAATTCGATATCGTCATCTAAATTGCATGGATTGTGTGTCAAGGATAGCTTAACAAACAACGTAAGAAAGAAGACTGTAGATGTAATGGGTCATGAGATATTTGCTCCCATATGGACATGTAATGGGTTTGACAAAGCTTACTCTTGTATTTCTTGAGACTTTGATGCTTCTGCTTCTATCTTTCAAACGGAATTCGATATCATCGTCTAAATTGCATGGATGGTGTGTCAAGGATAGCTTAACAAACAACGTAAGAGGGAAGATTGTAGATGCTATGGGTCATGAGATATTTGCTCCCATATGGACATGTAATGGGTTTGTCATAGCTTACCCTTGTATTTCTTGAGACTTTGATGCTTCTGCGCCTATCTTTCAAACGGAATTCGATATCGTCATCTAAATTGCATGAATTGTGTGTCAAGGATAGGTTAACAAACAACGTAAGAGGGAAGATTGTAGATGC
Organism: Musca autumnalis; assembly: GCF_047663935.1. NCBI lineage: Eukaryota > Metazoa > Arthropoda > Insecta > Diptera > Muscidae > Musca > Musca autumnalis. Next base: position 407,211 of record NW_027411733.1, read on the forward strand.
TATGGGTCATGAGATATTTGCTCCCATATGGACATGTAATGGGTTTGACAAAGCTTACACTTGTGTTTCTTGAGACTTTGATGCTTCTGCGTCTATCTTTCAAACGGAATTCGATATCATCATCTAAATTGCATGGATTGTGTGTCAAGGATAGCTTAACAAACAACGTAAGAAGAAAGACTGTAGATGTAATGGGTCATGAGATATTTGCTCCCATATGGACATGTAATGGATTTGACAAAGCTTACCCTTGTATTTCTTGAGACTTTGATGCTTCTGCGTCTATCTTTCAAACGGAATTCGATATCGTCATTTAAATTGCGTGGATGGTGTGTCAAGGATAGCTTAACAAACAGCGTAAGAAAGAAGGTTGTAGATGCTATGGGTCATGAGATATATGCTCTCATATGGACTTGTAATGGGTTTGACAAAGCTTACATTTGTTTTTCTTGAGACTTGGATGCTTCTGCGTCTATCTTGCAAACGGAATTAGATATCATCATCAAAATTGCATGGATTGTGGGTCAAGCATAGCTTAACAAACAACGTAAGAAGGAAGACTGTAGATGTAATGGGTCATGAGATATTTGCTCCCATATGGACATGTAATGGATTTGACAAAGCTTACCCTTGTATTTCTTGAGACTTTGATGCTTCTGCGTCTATCTTTCAAACGGAATTCGATATCGTCATATAAATTGCATGGATTGTGTGTCAAGGATAGCTTAGCAAACAACGTAAAAAGGAAGACTGTAGATGTAATGGGTCATGAGATATTTGCTCCCATATGGACATGTAATGGGTTTGACAAAACTTACCCTTGTATTTCTTGAGACTTTGATGCTTCTGCGTCTATCTTTCAAACGGAATTCGATATCGTCATCTAAATTGCATGGATGGTGTGTCAAGGATAGCTTAACAAACAACGTAAGAGGGAAGATTGTAGATGCTATGGGTCATGAGATATATGCTCTCATATGGACATGTAATGGGTTTGACAAAGCTTACCCTTGTATTTCTTGAGACTTTGATGCTTCTGCGTCTATCTTTCAAACGGAATTCGATATCATCATCTAAATTGCATGGATGGTGTGTCAAGGATAGCTTAACAAACAACGTAAGAGGGAAGATTGTAGATGCTATGGGTCATGAGATATCTGCTCTCATATGGACACGTAATGGGTTTGACAAAGCTTACACTTGTTTTTCTTGAGACTTGGATGCTTCTGCGTCTATCTTTCAAACGGAATTCGATATCATCATCTAAATTGCATGGATTGTGTGTCAAGGATAGCTTAACAAACCACGTAAGAGGGAAGATTGTAGATGCTATGGGTCATGAGATATTTGCTCCCATATGGTCATGTAATGGATTTGACAAAGCTTACCCTTGTATTTCTTGAGACTTTGATGCTTCTGCGTCTATCTTTCAAACGGAATTCGATATCGTCATCTAAATTGCATGGATGGTGTGTCAAGGATAGCTTAACAAACAACGTGAGAAGGAAGACTCTAGATGTAATGGGTCATGAGATATTTGCTCCCATATGGACATGTAATGGGTTTGACAAAGCTTACCTTGTATTTCTTGAGATTTTGATGCTTTTGCGTCTATCTTTCAAACGGAATTCGATATCGTCATCTAAATTGCATGGATTGTGTGTCAAGGATAGCTTAACAAACAACGTAAGAAAGAAGACTGTAGATGTAATGGGTCATGAGATTTTTGCTCCCTCATGGACATGTAATGGGTTTGACAAAGCTTACCCTTGTATTTCTTGAGACTTTGATGCTTCTGCGTCTATCTTTCAAACGGAATTCGATATCGTCATCTAAATTGCATGGATGGTGTGTCAAGGATAGCTTAACAAACAACGTAAGAAAGAAGACTGTAGATGAAATGGGTCATGAGATATTTGCTCCCATATGGACATGTAATGGGTTTGACAAAGCTTACACTTGTGTTTCTTGAGACTTGGATGCTTCTGCGTCTATCTTTCAAACGGAATTCGATATCGTCATCTAAATTGCATGGATTGTGAGTCAAGGATAGGTTAACAAACAACGTAAGAGGGAAGATTGTAGATGCTATGGGTCATGAGATATTTGCTCCCATATGGACATGTAATGGGTTTGACAAAACTTACCCTTGTATTTCTTGAGACTTTGATGCTTCTGCGTCTATCTTTCAAACGGAATTCGATATCGTCATCTAAATTGCATCGATGGTGTGTCAAGGATAGCTTAACAAACAACGTAAGAGGGAAGACTGTAGATGTAATGGGTCATGAGATATTTGCTCCCATATGGACATGTAATGGATTTGACAAAGCTTACCCTTGTATTTCTTGAGACTTTGATGCTTCTGCGTCTATCTTTCAAACGGAATTCGATATCGTCATCTGAATTGCATGGATTGTGTGTCTAGGATAGCTTAACAAACAACGTGAGAAGGAAGACTGTAGATGTAATGGGTCATGAGATATTTGCTCCCATATGGACATGTAATGGGTCTGACAAAGCTTACACTTGTGTTTCTTGAGACTTGGATGCTTCTGCGTCTATCTTTCAAACGGAATTCGATATCATCATCTAAATTGCGTGGATTGTGTGTTAAGGATAGCTTAACAAACAATGTGAGAAGGAAGACTGTAGATGTAATGGGCCATGAGATATTTGCTCCCATATGGACATGTAATGGGTTTGACAAAGCTTACCCTTGTATTTCTTGAGACTTTGATGCTTCTGCGTCTATCTTTCAAACGGAATTCGATATCGTCATCTAAATTGCATGGATTGTGTGTCAAGGATAGCTTAACAAACAACGTAAGAAAGAAGACTGTAGATGTAATGGGTCATGAGATATTTGCTCCCATATGGACATGTAATGGGTTTGACAAAGCTTACCCTTGTATTTCTTGAGACTTTGATGCTTCTGCGTCTATCTTTCAAACGGAATTCGATATCGTCATCTAAATTGCATGGATGGTGTGTCAAGGATAGCTTAACAAACAACGTAAGAAAGAAGACTGTAGATGTAATGGGTCATGAGAGATTTGCTCCCATATGGGCATGTAATGGGTTTGACAAAGCTTACACTTGTGTTTCTTGAGACTTGGATGCTTCTGCGTCTATCTTTCAAACGGAATTCGATATCATCATCTAAATTGCATGGATGGTGTGTCAAGGATAGCTTAACAAACAACGTAAGAGGGAAGATTGTAGATGCTATGGGTCATGAGATATATGCTCTCATATGGACATGTAATGGGTTTGACAAAGCTTACACTTGTGTTTCTTGAGACTTTGATGCTTCTGCGTCTATCTTTCAAACGGAATTCGATATCATCATCTAAATTGCATGGATTGTGTGTCAAGGATAGCTTGACAAACAACGTAAGATGGAAGACTGTAGATGTAATGGGTCATGAGATATTTGCTCCCATATGGACATGTAATGGATTTGACAAAGCTTACCCTTGTATTTCTTGAGACTTTGATGCTTCTGCGTCTATCTTTCAAACGGAATTCGATATCGTCATCTAAATTGCATGGATGGTGTGTCAAGGATAGCTTAACAAACAGCGTAAGAAAGAAGGTTGTAGATGCTATGGTTCATGAGATATATGCTCTCATATGGACATGTAATGGGTTTGACAAAGCTTACACTTGTATTTCTTGAGACTTTGATGCTTCTGCGTCTATCTTTCAAACGGAATTCGATATCGTCATCTAAATTGCATGGATTGTGTGTCAAGGATAGCTTAACAAACAACGTGAGAAGGAAGACTATAGATGTAATGGGTCATGAGATATTTGCTCCCATATGGACATTTAATGGGTTTGACAAAGCTAACCCTTGTATTTCTTGAGACTTTGATGCTTCTGCGTCTATCTTTCAAACGGAATTCGATATCGTCATCTAAATTGCATGGATAGTGTGTCAAGGATAGCTTAACAAACAACGTAAGAAGGAAGTCTGTAGATGTAAGGGGCATGAGATATTTGCTCCCATATGGACATGTAATGGGTTTGACAAAGCTTACCCTTGTATTTCTTGAGACTTGGATGCTTCTGCGTCTATCTTTCAAACGGAATTCGATATCATCATCTAAATTGCATGGATTGTGTGTCAAGGATAGTTTAACAAACAACATAAGAAGGAAGACTGTAGATGTAATGGGTCATGAGATATTTGCTCCCATATGGACATGTAATGGGTTTGACAAAGCTTACACTTGTGTTTCTTGAGACTTGGATGCTTCTGCGTCTATCTTTCAAACGGAATTCGGTATCATCATCTAAATTGCATGGATGGTGTGTCAAGGATAGCTTAACAAACAACGTAAGAAGGAAGACTGTAGATGTAATGGGTCATGAGATATTTGTTCCCATATGGACATGTAATGGGTTTGACAAAGCTTACACTTGTGTTTCTTGAGACTTGGATGCTTCTGCGTCTATCTTTCAAACGGAATTCGATATCATCATCTAAATTGCATGGATGGTGTGTCAAGGATAGCTTAACAAACAACGTAAGAGGGAAGACTGTAGATGTAATGGGTCATGAGATATTTGCTCCCATATGGACATGTAATGGGTTTGACAAAGCTTACACTTGTGTTTCTTGAGACTTGGATGCTTCTGCGTCTATGTTTCAAACGGAATTCGATATCATCATCTAAATTGCATGGATGGTGTGTCAAGGATAGCTTAACAAACAACGTAAGAGGGAAGACTGTAGATGTAATGGGTCATGAGATATTTGCTCCCATATAGACATGTAATGGGTTTGACAAAGCTTACCCTTGTATTTCTTGAGACTTTGATGCTTCTGCGTCTATCTTTCAAACGGAATTCGATATCGTCATCTAAATTGCATGGATGGTGTGTCAAGGATAGCTTAACAAACAACGTAAGAAGGAAGGCTATAGATGTAATGGGTCATGAGATATTTGCTCGCATATGGACATGTAATGGGTTTGACAAAGCTTACCCTTGTATTTCTTGAGACTTTGATGCTTCTGCGTCTATCTTTCAAACGGAATTCGATATCGTCATCTAAATTGCATGGATGGTGTGTCAAGGATAGCTTAACAAACAACGTAAGAAAGAAGACTGTAGATGAAATGGGTCATGAGATATTTGCTCCCATATGGACATGTAATGGGTTTGACAAAGCTTACACTTGTGTTTCTTGAGACTTGGATGCTTCTGCGTCTATCTTTCAAACGGAATTCGATATCGTCATCTAAATTGCATGGATTGTGAGTCAAGGATAGGTTAACAAACAACGTAAGAGGGAAGATTGTAGATGCTATGGGTCATGAGATATTTGCTCCCATATGGACATGTAATGGGTTTGACAAAACTTACCCTTGTATTTCTTGAGACTTTGATGCTTCTGCGTCTATCTTTCAAACGGAATTCGATATCGTCATCTAAATTACATCGATGGTGTGTCAAGGATAGCTTAACAAACAACGTAAGAGGGAAGACTGTAGATGTAATGGGTCATGAGATATTTGCTCCCATATGGACATGTAATGGATTTGACAAAGCTTACCCTTGTATTTCTTGAGGCTTTGATGCTTCTGCGTCTATCTTTCAAACGGAATTCGATATCGTCATCTAAATTGCATGGATTGTGTGTCAAGGATAGCTTAACAAACAACGTGAGAAGGAAGACTGTAGATGTAATGGGTCATGAGATATTTGCTCCCATATGGACATGTAATGGGTCTGACAAAGCTTACACTTGTGTTTCTTGAGACTTGGATGCTTCTGCGTCTATCTTTCAAACGGAATTCGATATCATCATCTAAATTGCGTGGATTGTGTGTCAAGGATAGCTTAACAAACAATGTGAGAAGGAAGACTGTAGATGTAATGGGTCATGAGATATTTGCTCCCATATGGACATGTAATGGGTTTGACAAAGCTTACCCTTGTATTTCTTGAGACTTTGATGCTTCTGCGTCTATCTTTCAAACGGAATTCGATATCGTCATCTAAATTGCATGGATGGTGTGTCAAGGATAGCTTAACAAACAACGTAAGAAAGAAGACTGTAGATGTAATGGGTCATGAGAGATTTGCTCCCATATGGACATGTAATGGGTTTGACAAAGCTTACACTTGTGTTTCTTGAGACTTGGATGCTTCAGCGTCTATCTTTCAAACGGAATTCGATATCATCATCTAAATTGCATGGATGGTGTGTCAAGGATAGCTTAACAAACAACGTAAGAGGGAAGATTGTAGATGCTATGGGTCATGAGATATATGCTCTCATATGGACATGTAATGGGTTTGACAAAGCTTACACCTGTGTTTCTTGAGACTTTGATGCTTCTGCGTCTATCTTTCAAACGGAATTCGATATCATCATCTAAATTGCATGGATTGTGTGTCAAGGATAGCTTGACAAACAACGTAAGATGGAAGACTGTAGATGTAATGGGTCATGAGATATTTGTTCCCATATGGACATGTAATGGATTTGACAAAGCTTACCCTTGTATTTCTTGAGACTTTGATGCTTCTGCGTCTATCTTTCAAACGGAATTCGATATCGTCATCTAAATTGCATGGATGGTGTGTCAAGGATAGCTTAACAAACAGCGTAAGAAAGAAGGTTGTAGATGCTATGGTTCATGAGATATATGCTCTCATATGGACATGTAATGGGTTTGACAAAGCTTACACTTGTATTTCTTGAGACTTTGATGCTTCTGCGTCTATCTTTCAAACGGAATTCGATATCGTCATCTAAATTGCATGGATTGTGTGTCAAGGATAGCTTAACAAACAACGTGAGAAGGAAGACTATAGATGTAATGGGTCATGAGATATTTGCTCCCATATGGACATGTAATGGGTTTGACAAAGCTAACCCTTGTATTTCTTGAGACTTTGATGCTTCTGCGTCTATCTTTCAAACGGAATTCGATATCGTCATCTAAATTGCATGGATAGTGTGTCAAGGATAGCTTAACAAACAACGTAAGAAGGAAGACTGTAGATGTAATGGGTCATGAGATATTTGCTCCCATATGGACATGTAATGGGTTTGACAAAGCTTACCCTTGTATTTCTTGAGACTTGGATGCTTCTGCGTCTATCTTTCAAACGGAATTCGATATCATCATCTAAATTGCATGGATTGTGTGTCAAGGATAGTTTAACAAACAACGTAAGAAGGAAGACTGTAGATGTAATGGGTCATGAGATATTTGCTCCCATATGGACATGTAATGGGTTTGACAAAGCTTACACTTGTGTTTCTTGAGACGTGGATGCTTCTGCGTCTATCTTTCAAACGGAATTCGGTATCATCATCTAAATTGCATGGATGGTGTGTCAAGGATAGCTTAACAAACAACGTAAGAAGGAAGACTGTAGATGTAATGGGTCATGAGATATTTGTTCCCATATGGACATGTAATGGGTTTGACAAAGCTTACACTTGTGTTTCTTGAGACTTGGATGCTTCTGCGTCTATCTTTCAAACGGAATTCGATATCATCATCTAAATTGCATGGATGGTGTGTCAAGGATAGCTTAACAAACAACGTAAGAGGGAAGACTGTAGATGTAATGGGTCATTAGATATTTGCTCCCATATGGACATGTAATGGGTTTGACAAAGCTTACACTTGTGTTTCTTGAGACTTGGATGCTTCTGCGTCTATCTTTCAAACGGAATTCGATATCATCATCTAAATTGCATGGATGGTGTGTCAAGGATAGCTTAACAAACAACGTAAGAGGGAAGACTGTAGATGTAATGGGTCATGAGATATTTGCTCCCATATAGACATGTAATGGGTTTGACAAAGCTTACCCTTGTATTTCTTGAGACTTTGATGCTTCTGCGTCTATCTTTCAAACGAAATTCGATATCGTCATCTAAATTGCATGGATGGTGTGTCAAGGATAGCTTAACAAACAACGTAAGAAGGAAGGCTATAGATGTAATGGGTCATGAGATATTTGCTCGCATATGGACATGTAATGGATTTGACAAAGCTTACCCTTGTATTTCTTGAGACTTTAATGCTTCTGCGTCTATCTTTCAAACTGAATTCGATATCGTCATCTAAATTGCATGGATGGTGTGTCAAGGATAGCTTAGCAAACAACTTAAGAAGGAAGACTGTAGATGTAATGGGTCATGAGATATTTGCTCCCATATGGACATGTAATGGGTTTGACAAAGCTTACCCTTGTATTTCTTGAGACTTTGATGCTTCTGCGTCTATCTTTCAAACGGAATTCGATATCATCATCTAAATTGCATGGATTGTGTGTCAAGGATAGCTTAACAAATAATGTAAGAAAGAAGACTGTAGATGTAATGGGTCATGAGATATTTGCTCCCATATGGACATGTAATGGGTTTGACAAAGCTTACACTTGTGTTTCTTGAGACTTGGATGCTTCTGCGTCTATCTTTCGAACGGAATTCGATATCATCATCTAAATTGCATGGATGGTGTGTCAAGGATAGCTTAACAAACAACGTAAGAGGGAAGATTGTAGACGCTATGGGTCATGAGATATATGCTCTCATATGGACATGTAATGGGTTTGACAAAGCTTACACTTGTTTTTCTTGAGACTTGGATGCTTCTGCGTCTATCTTTCAAACGGAATTCGATATCGTCATCTAAATTGCATGGACTGTGTGTCAAGGATAGCTTAACAAACAATGTAAGAAAGAAGACTGTAGATGTAATGGGTCATGAGATATTTGCTCCCATATGGACATGTAATGGGTTTGACAAAGCTTACACTTGTGTTTCTTGAGACTTGGATGCTTCTGCGTCTATCTTTCGAACGGAATTCGATATCATCATCTAAATTGCATGGATGGTGTGTCAAGGATAGCTTAACAAACAACGTAAGAGGGAAGATTGTAGATGCTATGGGTCATGAGATATATGCTCTCATATGGACATGTAATGGGTTTGACAAAGCTTACACTTGTTTTTCTTGAGACTTGGATGCTTCTGCGTCTATCTTTCAAACGGAATTCGATATCATCATCTAAATTGCATGGATTGTGTGTCAAGGATAGCTTAACAAACAACGTAAGAGGGAAGATTGTAGATGCTATGGGTCATGAGATATATGCTCTCATATGGACATGTTATGGGTTTGACAAAGCTTACACTTGTTTTTCTTGAGACTTGGATGCTTCTGCGTCTATCTTTCAAACGGAATTCGGTATCATCATCTAAATTGCATGGATTGTGTGTCAAGGATAGCTTAACAAACAACGTAAGAAGGAAGACTGTAGATGTAATGGTTCATGAGATATTTGCTCCCATATGGACATGTAATGGATTTGACAAAGCTTACCCTTGTATTTCTTGAGACTTTGATGCTTCTGCGTCTATCTTTCCAACGGAATTCGATATCGTCATCTAAATTGCATGGATTTTGTTTCAAGGATAGCTTAACAAACAACGAAAGAAAGAAGACTGTAGATGTATTGGGTCATGAGATATTTGCTCCCATATGGACATGTAATGGGTTTGACAAAACTTACCCTTGTATTTCTTGAGACTTTGATGCTTCTGCGTCTTTCTTTCAAACGGAATTCGATATCGTCATCTAAATTGCATGGATGGTGTGTCAAGGATAGCTTAACAAACAACGTGAGAAGAAAGACTGTAGATGTAATGGGCCATGTGGTATTTGCTCCCATATGGGCATGTAATGGGTTTGTCATAGGTTACCCTTGTATTTCTTGAGACTTTGTGTCAAGGATAGCTTAATACCCTAGACAGACGGCAGAGTTAATTTGCATTTAAAATTCCTTAATTTGAATTAACTTTTTACCCTGACAGACGATAGTTTCTGCATTTATGAAACAGCTGTTTGTGTTGTTTGTTTGTACCCAGCAGACCATTTCATAAAGTTTTACAAAATTTCGCCAAAATATGCGAAACAAATATACTTTCTACCATTGACTTTTTCACAACGATAATGCAAAAATAAATGTAATTTATTCGTGATATTTTTGAGTCCTTTTAATATTAAAAAATGTCGCAAAACTCTAAAGGAAAATTTGAAGAAGATATTATTTTCGATTGAATTGGTATGGTGGGTAATGAAATGCTTGTGAAAATAAAAATTTTAAAAGTAGATTTGACAGAAGGCGCGAAAACGATTAGCTGCTATTCTATTCGAGAAAGACCACTACTTATTTGAAAGAAACGCGAAAATATCTGATTTGTTTTCCTTTTTTTTTCTTAAACATGGAAATTTGACAAAAGACAATTGATTTTCAATGCAAATTGTGTCTCAGAGCATGAATATGCTCTCTCTCCTACATGAATATGGTCTCTCTTTTACAGCATTGCCATATTGAAATACCTAAATACAGTTTAAATTTCCTTTGATTTTGTGCATTAAGAATGTGGATAATGCACGAATTAATTTGAATTAAAGCAGTTAATGCAAATTAACGCTGCCGTCTGTCTAGGGTATAACAAACAACGTAAGAAGGAAGACTGCAGATGTAATGGGTCATGAGATATTTGCTCCCATATGGACATGTAATGGATTTGACAAAGCTTACCCTTGTATTTCTTGAGACTTTGATGCTTCTGCGTCTATCTTTCAAACGGAATTCGATATCGTCATCTAAATTGCATGGATGGTGTGTCAAGGATAGCTTAACAAACAACGTAAGAGGGAAGATTGTAGATGTAATGGATCATGAGATATTTGCTCCCATATGGACATGTAATGGGTTTGACAAAGCTTACCCTTCTATTTTTTGAGACTTTGATGCTTCTGCGTCTATCTTTTAAACGGAATTCGATATCGTTATCTAAATTGCATGGATGGTGTGTCAAGGATAGCTTAGCAAACAACGTAAGAAGGAAGACTGTAGATGTAATGGGTCATGAGATATTTGCTCCCATCTGGACATGTAATGGGTTTGACAAAGCTTGCCCTTGTATTTCTTGAGACTTTGATGCTTCTTCGTCTATCTTCCAAACGGAATTCGATATCGTCATCTAAATTGCATGGATGGGGTGTCAAGGATAGCTTAACAAACAACGTAAGAGGGAAGACTGTAGATAAAATGGGTCATGAGATATATGCTCCAATATGGACATGTAATGGATTTGACAAAGCTTACCCTTGTATTTCTTGAGACTTTGATGCTTCTGCGTCTATCTTTCAAACGGAATTCGATATCGTCATCTAAATTGCATGGATTGTGTGTCAAGGATAGCTTAACAAACAACGTGAGAAGGAAGACTGTAGATGTAATGGGTCATGAGATATTTGCTCCCATATGGACATGTAATGGGTTTGACAAAGCTTACCCTTGTATTTCTTGAGACTTTGATGCTTCTGCGTCTATCTTTTAAACGGAATTCGATATCGTCATCTAAATTGCATGGATGGTGTGTCAAGGATAGCTTAGCAAACAACGTAAGAGGGAAGATTGTAGATGCTATGGGTCATGAGATATTTGCTCCCATATGGACATATAATGGGTTTGACAAAACTTACCCTTGTATTTCTTGAGACTTTGATGCTTCTGCGTCTATCTTTCAAACGAAATTCGATATCGTCATCTAAATTGCATGGATGGGGTGTCAAGGATAGCTTAACAAACAACGTAAGAGGGAAGACTGTAGATGTAATGGGTCATGAGATATTTGCTCCAATATGGACATGTAATGGATTTGACAAAGCTTACCCTTGTATTTCTTGAGACTTTGATGCTTCTGCGTCTATCTTTCAAACGGAATTCGATATAGTCATCTAAATTGCATGGATTGTGTGTCAAGGATAGCTTAACAAACAACGTGAGAAGGAAGACTGTAGATGTAATGGGTCATGAGATATTTGCTCCCATATGGACATGTAATGGGTTTGACAAAGGTTACCCTTGTATTTCTTGAGACTTTGATGCTTCTGCGTCTATCTTTCAAACGGAATTCGATATCGTCATCTAAATTGCATGGATTGTGTGTCAAGGATAGCTTAACAAACAACGTAAGAAAGAAGACTGTAGATGTAATGGGTCATGAGATATATGCTCCAATATGGACATGTAATGGGTTTGACAAAGCTTACCCTTGTATTTCTTGAGACTTTGATGCTTCTGCGTCTATCTTTCAAACGGAATTCGATATCGTCATCTAAATTGCATGGATGGTGTGTCAATGATAGCTTAACAAGCAGCGTAAGAAAGAAGGTTGTAGATGCTATGGGTCATGAGATATATGCTCTCATATGGACATGTAATGGGTTTGACAAAGCTTACACTTGTGTTTCTTGAGACTTGGATGCTTCTGCGTCTATCTTTCAAACGGAATTCGATATCATCATCTAAATTGCATGGATGGTATGTCAATTATAGCTTAACAAACAACGTAAGAAGGAAGACTGTAGATGTAATGGGTCATGAGATATTTGCTCCCATATGGACATGTAATGGGTTTGACAAAGCTTACCCTTGTATTTCTTGAGACTTTGATGCTTCTGTGTCTATCTTTCAAACGGAATTCGATATCGTCATCTAAATTGCATGGATGGTGTGTCAAGGATAGCTTAACAAGCAGCGTAAGAAAGAAGGATGTAGATGCTATGGGTCACGAGATATATGCTCTCATATGGACATGTAATGGGTTTGACAAAGCTTACACTTGTGTCTCTTGAGACTTGGATGCTTCTGCGTCTATCTTTCAAACGGAATTCGATATCATCATCTAAATTGCATGGATGGTGTGTCAAGGATAGCTTAACAAGCAGCGTAAGAAAGAAGGTTGTAGATGCTATGGGTCATGAGATATATGCTCCCATATGGACATGTAATGGGTTTGACAAAGCTTACCCTTGTATTTCTTGAGACTTTGATGCTTCTGCGTCTATTTTTCAAACGGAATTCGATATCGTCATCTAAATTGCATCAAGGATAGCTTAGCAAACAACGTAAGAAGGAATACTGTAGATGTAATGGGTCATGAGAGATTTGCTCCCATATGGACATGTAATGGGTTTAACAAAGCTTACCCTTGTATTTCTTGAGACTTTGATGCTTCTGCGTCTATCTTTCAAACGGAATTCGATATCGTCATCTAAATTGCATGGATTGTGTGTCAAGGATAGCTTAACAAACAACGTAAGAGGGAAGATTGTAGATGCTATGGGTCATGAGATATTTGCTCCCATATGGACATATAATGGTTTTGACAAAGCTTACCCTTGTATTTCTTGAGACTTTGATGCTTCTGCGTCTATCTTTCAAACGGAATTCGATATCGTCATCTAAATTGCATGGATTGTGTGTCAAGGATAGCTTAACAAACAACGTAAGAGGGAAGACTGTAGATGTAATGGGTCATGAGATATTTGCTCCCATATGGACATGTAATGGATTTGACAAAGCTTACCCTTGTATTTCTTGAGACTTTGATGCTTCTGCGTCTATCTTTCAAACGGAATTCGATATCGTCATCTAAATTGCATGGATTGTGTGTCAAGGATAGCTTAACAAACAACGTAAGAGGGAAGATTGTAGATGCTATGGGTCATGAGATATTTGCTCCCATATTGACATGTAATGGGTTTGACAAAACTTACCCTTGTATTTCTTGAGACTTTGATGCTTCTGCCTCTATCTTTCAAACGGAATTCGATATCGTCATCTAAATTGCATGGATTGTGTGTCAAGGATAGCTTAACAAACAACGTAAGAAGGAAGACTGTAGATGTAATGGGTCATGTGATATTTGCTCCCATATGGACATGTAATGGATTTGACAAAGCTTACCCTTGTATTTCTTGAGACTTTGATGCTTGTGCGTCTATCTTTCAAACGGAATTCGATATCGTTATCTAAATTGCATGGATGGTGTGTCAAGGATAGCTTAACAAACAACGTGAGAAGGAAGACTGTAGATGAAATGGGTCATGAGATATTTGCTCCCATATGGACATGTAATGGGTTTGTCATAGCTTACCCTTGTATTTCTTGAGACTTTGATGCTTCTGCGTCTATATTCCAAACAGAATTCGCTATCGTCATCTAAATTGCATGGATTGTGTGTCAAGGATAGCTTAACAAACAACGTAAGAGGGAAGATTTTAGATGCTATGGGTCATGAGATATTTGCTCCCATATGGACATGTAATGGGTTTGACAAAACTTACCCTTGTATTTCTTGTGACTTTGATGCTTCTGCGTCTATCTTTCTAAATTGCATGGATGGTGTGTCAAGTATAGCTTAACAAACAACGTAAGAGGGAAGACTGTAGATGTAATGGGTCATGAGATATTTGCTCCCATATGGACATGTAATGGATTTGCAAAGCTTACCCTTGTAATTCTTGAGACTTTGATGCTTCTGCGTCTATCTTTTAAACGGAATTCGATATCGTCATCTAAATTGCATGGATGGTGTGTCAAGGATAGCTTAGCAAACAACGTAAGAGGGAAGATTGTAGATGCTATGGGTCATGAGATATTTGCTCCCATATGGACATATAATGGGTTTGACAAAACTTACCCTTGTATTTCGTGAGACTTTGATGCTTCTGCGTCTATCTTTCAAACGAAATTCGATATCGTCATCTAAATTGCATGGATGGGGTGTCAAGGATAGCTTAACAAACAACGTAAGAGGGAAGACTGTAGATGTAATGGGTCATGAGATATTTGCTCCCATATGGACATGTAATGGGTTTGACAAAGCTTACACTTGTGTTTCTTGAGACTTGGATGCTTCTGCGTCTATCTTTCAAACGGAATTCGATATCATCATCTAAATTGCATGGATGGTGTGTCAAGGATAGCTTAACAAACAACGTAAGAGGGAAGACTGTAGATGTAATGGGTCATGAGATATTTGCTCCCATATAGACATGTAATGGGTTTGACAAAGCTTACCCTTGTATTTCTTGAGACTTTGATGCTTCTGCGTCTATCTTTCAAACGGAATTCGATATCGTCATCTAAATTGCATGGATGGTGTGTCAAGGATAGCTTAACAAACAACGTAAGAAGGAAGGCTATAGATGTAATGGGTCATGAGATATTTGCTCGCATATGGACATGTAATGGATTTGACAAAGCTTACCCTTGTATTTCTTGAGACTTTAATGCTTCTGCGTCTATCTTTCAAACTGAATTCGATATCGTCATCTAAATTGCATGGATGGTGTGTCAAGGATAGCTTAGCAAACAACTTAAGAAGGAAGACTGTAGATGTAATGGGTCATGAGATATTTGCTCCCATATGGACATGTAATGGGTTTGACAAAGCTTACCCTTGTATTTCTTGAGACTTTGATGCTTCTGCGTCTATCTTTCAAACGGAATTCGATATCATCATCTAAATTGCATGGATTGTGTGTCAAGGATAGCTTAACAAATAATGTAAGAAAGAAGACTGTAGATGTAATGGGTCATGAGATATTTGCTCCCATATGGACATGTAATGGGTTTCACAAAGCTTACACTTGTGTTTCTTGAGACTTGGATGCTTCTGCGTCTATCTTTCGAACGGAATTCGATATCATCATCTATATTGCATGGATGGTGTGTCAATGATAGCTTAACAAACAACGTAAGAGGGAAGATTGTAGACGCTATGGGTCATGAGATATATGCTCTCATATGGACATGTAATGGGTTTGACAAAGCTTACACTTGTTTTTCTTGAGACTTGGATGCTTCTGCGTCTACCTTTCAAACGGAATTCGATATCGTCATCTAAATTGCATGGACTGTGTGTCAAGGATAGCTTAACAAACAATGTAAGAAAGAAGACTGTAGATGTAATGGGTCATGAGATATTTGCTCCCATATGGACATGTAATGGGTTTGACAAAGCTTACACTTGTGTTTCTTGAGACTTGGATGCTTCTGCGTCTATCTTTCGAACGGAATTCGATATCATCATCTAAATTGCATGGATGGTGTGTCAAGGATAGCTTAACAAACAACGTAAGAGGGAAGATTGTAGATGCTATGGGTCATGAGACATATGCTCTCATATGGACATGTAATGGGTTTGACAAAGCTTACACTTGTTTTTCTTGAGACTTGGATGCTTCTGCGTCTATCTTTCAAACGGAATTCGATATCATCATCTAAATTGCATGGATTGTGTGTCAAGGATAGCTTAACAAACAACGTAAGAGGGAAGATTGTAGATGCTATGGGTCATGAGATATATGCTCTCATATGGACATGTTATGGGTTTGACAAAGCTTACACTTGTTTTTCTTGAGACTTGGATGCTTCTGCGTCTATCTTTCAAACGGAATTCGATATCATCATCTAAATTGCATGGATTGTGTGTCAAGGATAGCTTAACAAACAACGTAAGAAGGAAGACTGTAGATGTAATGGTTCATGAGATATTTGCTCCCATATGGACATGTAATGGATTTGACAAAGCTTACCCTTGTATTTCTTGAGACTTTGATGCTTCTGCGTCTATCTTTCCAACGGAATTCGATATCGTCATCTAAATTGCATGGATTTTGTGTCAAGGATAGCTTAACAAACAACGTAAGAAAGAAGACTGTAGATGTATTGGGTCATGAGATATTTGCTCCCATATGGACATGTAATGGGTTTGACAAAACTTACCCTTGTATTTCTTGAGACTTTGATGCTTCTGCGTCTTTCTTTCAAACGGAATTCGATATCGTCATCTAAATTGCATGGATGGTGTGTCAAGGATAGCTTAACAAACAACGTGAGAAGAAAGACTGTAGATGTAATGGGCCATGTGGTATTTGCTCCCATATGGACATGTAATGGGTTTGTCATAGGTTACCCTTGTATTTCTTGAGACTTTGTGTCAAGGATAGCTTAACAAACAACGTAAGAAGGAAGACTGCAGATGTAATGGGTCATGAGATATTTGCTCCCATATGGACATGTAATGGATTTGACAAAGCTTACCCTTGTATTTCTTGAGACTTTGATGCTTCTGCGTCTATCTTTCAAACGGAATTCGATATCGTTATCTAAATTGCATGGATGGTGTGTCAAGGATAGCTTAGCAAACAACGTAAGAAGGAAGACTGTAGATGTAATGGGTCATGAGATATTTGCTCCCATCTGGACATGTAATGGTTTTGACAAAGCTTGCCCTTGTATTTCTTGAGACTTTGATGCTTCTTCGTCTATCTTTCAAACGGAATTCGATATCGTCATCTAAATTGCATGGATGGGGTGTCAAGGATAGCTTAACAAACAACGTAAGAGGGAAGACTGTAGATAAAATGGGTCATGAGATATATGCTCCAATATGGACATGTAATGGATTTGACAAAGCTTACCCTTGTATTTCTTGAGACTTTGATGCTTCTGCGTCTATCTTTCAAACGGAATTCGATATCGTCATCTAAATTGCATGGATTGTGTGTCAAGGATAGCTTAACAAACAACGTGAGAAGGAAGACTGTAGATGTAATGGGTCATGAGATATTTGCTCCCATATGGACATGTAATGGGTTTGACAAAGCTTACCCTTGTATTTCTTGAGACTTTGATGCTTCTGCGTCTATCTTTTAAACGGAATTCGATATCGTCATCTAAATTGCATGGATGGTGTGTCAAGGATAGCTTAGCAAACAGCGTAAGAGGGAAGATTGTAGATGCTATGGGTCATGAGATATTTGCTCCCATATGGACATATAATGGGTTTGACAAAACTTACCCTTGTATTTCTTGAGACTTTGATGCTTCTGCGTCTATCTTTCAAACGAAATTCGATATCGTCATCTAAATTGCATGGATGGGGTGTCAAGGATAGCTTAACAAACAACGTAAGAGGGAAGACTGTAGATGTAATGGGTCATGAGATATTTGCTCCAATATGGACATGTAATGGATTTGACAAAGCTTACCCTTGTATTTCTTGAGACTTTGATGCTTCTGCGTCTATCTTTCAAACGGAATTCGATATAGTCATCTAAATTGCATGGATTGTGTGTCAAGGATAACTTAACAAACAACGTGAGAAGGAAGACTGTAGATGTAATGGGTCATGAGATATTTGCTCCCATATGGACATGTAATGGGTTTGACAAAGGTTACCCTTGTATTTCTTGAGACTTTGATGCTTCTGCGTCTATCTTTCAAACGGAATTCGATATCGTCATCTAAATTGCATGGATTGTGTGTCAAGGATAGCTTAACAAACAACGTAAGAAAGAAGACTGTAGATGTAATGGGTCATGAGATATATGCTCCAATATGGACATGTAATAAGTTTGACAAAGCTTACCCTTGTATTTCTTGAGACTTTGATGCTTCTGCGTCTATCTTTCAAACGGAATTCGATATCGTCATCTAAATTGCATGGATGGTGTGTCAAGGATAGCTTAACAAGCAGCGTAAGAAAGAAGGTTGTAGATGCTATGGGTCATGAGATATATGCTCTCATATGGACATGTAATGGGTTGGACAAAGCTTACACTTGTGTTTCTTGAGACTTGGATGCTTCTGCGTCTATCTTTCAAACGGAATTCGATATCATCATCTAAATTGCATGGATGGTATGTCAATTATAGCTTAACAAACAACGTAAGAAGGAAGACTGTAGATGTAATGGGTCATGAGATATTTGCTCCCATATGGACATGTAATGGGTTTGACAAAGCTTACCCTTGTATTTCTTGAGACTTTGATGCTTCTGCGTCTATCTTTCAAACGGAATTCGATATCGTCATCTAAATTGCATGGATGGTGTGTCAAGGATAGCTTAACAAGCAGCGTAAGAAAGAAGGATGTAGATGCTATGGGTCACGAGATATATGCTCTCATATGGACATGTAATGGGTTTGACAAAGCTTACACTTGTGTCTCTTGAGACTTGGATGCTTCTGCGTCTATCTTTCAAACGGAATTCGATATCATCATCTAAATTGCATGGATGGTGTGTCAAGGATAGCTTAACAAGCAGCGTAAGAAAGAAGGTTGTAGATGCTATGGGTCATGAGATATATGCTCCCATATGGACATGTAATGGGTTTGACAAAGCTTACCCTTGTATTTCTTGAGACTTTGATGCTTCTGCGTCTATTTTTCAAACGGAATTCGATATCGTCATCTAAATTGCATCAAGGATAGCTTAGCAAACAACGTAAGAAGGAATACTGTAGATGTAATGGGTCATGAGAGATTTGCTCCCATATGGACATGTAATGGGTTTAACAAAGCTTACCCTTGTATTTCTTGAGACTTTGATGCTTCTGCGTCTATCTTTCAAACGGAATTCGATATCGTCATCTAAATTGCATGGATTGTGTGTCAAGGATAGCTTAACAAACAACGTAAGAGGGAAGACTGTAGATGTAATCGGTCATGAGATATTTGCTACCATATGGACATGTAATGGATTTGACAAAGCTTACCCTTGTATTTCTTGAGACTTTGATGCTTCTGCGTCTATCTTTCAAACGGAATTCGATATCGTCATCTAAATTGCATGGATTGTGTGTCAAGGATAGCTTAACAAACAACGTAAGAGGGAAGATTGTAGATGCTATGGGTCATGAGATATTTGCTCCCATATTGACATGTAATGGGTTTGACAAAACTTACCCTTGTATTTCTTGAGACTTTGATGCTTCTGCCTCTATCTTTCAAACGGAATTCGATATCGTCATCTAAATTGCATGGATTGTGTGTCAAGGATAGCTTAACAAACAACGTAAGAAGGAAGACTGTAGATGTAATGGGTCATGTGATATTTGCTCCCATATGGACATGTAATGGATTTGACAAAGCTTACCCTTGTATTTCTTAAGACTTTGATGCTTGTGCGTCTATCTTTCAAACGGAATTCGATATCGTTATCTAAATTGCATGGATGGTGTGTCAAGGATAGCTTAACAAACAACGTGAGAAGGAAGACTGTAGATGAAATGGGTCATGAGATATTTGCTCCCATATGGACATGTAATGGGTTTGTCATAGCTTACCCTTGTATTTCTTGAGACTTTGATGCTTCTGCGTCTATATTCCAAACAGAATTCGCTATCGTCATCTAAATTGCATGGATTGTGTGTCAAGGATAGCTTAACAAACAACGTAAGAGGGAAGATTTTAGATGCTATGGGTCATGAGATATTTGCTCCCATATGGACATGTAATGGGTTTGACAAAACTTACCCTTGTATTTCTTGTGACTTTGATGCTTCTGCGTCTATCTTTCTAAATTGCATGGATGGTGTGTCAAGTATAGCTTAACAAACAACGTAAGAGGGAAGACTGTAGATGTAATGGGTCATGAGATATTTGCTCCCATATGGACATGTAATGGATTTGCAAAGCTTACCCTTGTAATTCTTGAGACTTTGATGCTTCTGCGTCTATCTTTCAAACGGAATTCGATGTCGTCATCTAAATTGCATGGATTGTGTGTCAAGAATATCTTAGCAAACAACGTGAGAAGGAAGACTCTAGATGTAATGGGTCATGAGATATTTGCTCCCATATGGACATGTAATGGGTTTGACAAAGCTTACCTTGTATTTCTTGAGACTTTGATGCTTTTGCGTCTATCTTTCAAACGGAATTCGATATCGTCATCTAAATTGCATGGATTGTGTGTCAAGGATAGCTTAACAAACAACGTAAGAAAGAAGACTGTAGATGTAAAGGGTCATGAGATATTTGCTCCCATATGGACATGTAATGGGTTTGACAAAGCTTACCCTTGTATTTCTTGAGACTTTGATGCTTCTGCGTCTATCTTTCAAACGGAATTCGATATCGTCATCTAAATTGCATGGATGGTGTGTCAAGGATAGCTTAACAAACAACGTAAGAAAGAAGACTGTAGATGAAATGGGTCATGAGATATTTGTTCCCATATGGACATGTAATGGGTTTAACAAAGCTTACACTTGTGTTTCTTGAGACTTGGATGCTTCTGCTTCTATCTTTCAAACGGAATTCGATATCATCATCTAAATTGCATGGATGGTCTGTCAAGTATAGCTTAACAAACAACGTAAGAGGGAAGATTGTAGATGCTATGGGTCATGAGATATTTGCCCCCATATAGAGATGTAATGGGTTTGACAAAACTTACCCTTGTATTTCTTGAGACTTTGATGCTTCTGCGTCTATCTTTCAAACGGAATTCGATATCGTCATCTAAATTGCATGGATGGTGTGTCAAGGATAGCTTAACAAACAACGTAAGAGGGAAGACTGTAGATGTAATGGGTCATGAGATATTTGCTCCCATATGGACATGTAATGGATTTGACAAAGCTTACCCTTGTATTTCTTGAGACTTTGATGCTTCTGCGTCTATCTTTCAAACGGAATTCGATATCGTCATCTAAATTGCATGGATGGTGTGTCAAGGATAGCTTAACAAGCAGCGTAAGAAAGAAGGTTGTAGATGCTATGGGTCATGAGATATATGCTCTCATATGGACATGTAATGGGTTTGACAAAGCTTACCCTTGTATTTCTTGAGACTTTGATGCTTCTGCGTCTATCTTTCAAACGGAATTCGATATCGTCATCTAAATTGCATGGATGGTGTGTCAAGGATAGCTTAACAAGCAGCGTAAGAAAGAAGGTTGTAGATGCTATGGGTCATGAGATATATGCTCTCATATGGACATGTAATGGGTTTGACAAAGCTTACACTTGTGTTTCTTGAGACTTGGATGCTTCTGCGTCTATCTTTCAAACGGAATTCGATATCATCATCTAAATTGCATGGATGGTATGTCAATTATAGCTTAACAAACAACGTAAGAAGGAAGACTGTAGATGTAATGGGTCATGAGATATTTGCTCCCATATGGACATGTAATGGGTTTGACAAAGCTTACCCTTGTATTTCTTGAGACTTTGATGCTTCTGCGTCTATCTTTCAAACGGAATTCGATATCGTCATCTAAATTGCATGGATGGTGTGTCAAGGATAGCTTAACAAGCAGCGTAAGAAAGAAGGATGTAGATGCTATGGGTCACGAGATATATGCTCTCATATGGACATGTAATGGGTTTGACAAAGCTTACACTTGTGTCTCTTGAGACTTGGATGCTTCTGCGTCTATCTTTCAAACGGAATTCGATATCATCATCTAAATTGCATGGATGGTGTGTCAAGGATAGCTTAACAAGCAGCGTAAGAAAGAAGGTTGTAGATGCTATGGGTCATGAGATATATGCTCCCATATGGACATGTAATGGGTTTGACAAAGCTTACCCTTGTATTTCTTGAGACTTTGATGCTTCTGCGTCTATTTTTCAAACGGAATTCGATATCGTCATCTAAATTGCATCAAGGATAGCTTAGCAAACAACGTAAGAAGGAATACTGTAGATGTAATGGGTCATGAGAGATTTGCTCCCATATGGACATGTAATGGGTTTAACAAAGCTTACCCTTGTATTTCTTGAGACTTTGATGCTTCTGCGTCTATCTTTCAAACGGAATTCGATATCGTCATCTAAATTGCATGGATTGTGTGTCAAGGATAGCTTAACAAACAACGTAAGAGGGAAGACTGTAGATGTAATCGGTCATGAGATATTTGCTCCCATATGGACATGTAATGGATTTGACAAAGCTTACCCTTGTATTTCTTGAGACTTTGATGCTTCTGCGTCTATCTTTCAAACGGAATTCGATATCGTCATCTAAATTGCATGGATTGTGTGTCAAGGATAGCTTAACAAACAACGTAAGAGGGAAGATTGTAGATGCTATGGGTCATGAGATATTTGCTCCCATATTGACATGTAATGGGTTTGACAAAACTTACCCTTGTATTTCTTGAGACTTTGATGCTTCTGCCTCTATCTTTCAAACGGAATTCGATATCGTCATCTAAATTGCATGGATTGTGTGTCAAGGATAGCTTAACAAACAACGTAAGAAGGAAGACTGTAGATGTAATGGGTCATGTGATATTTGCTCCCATATGGACATGTAATGGATTTGACAAAGCTTACCCTTGTATTTCTTGAGACTTTGATGCTTGTGCGTCTATCTTTCAAACGGAATTCGATATCGTTATCTAAATTGCATGGATGGTGTGTCAAGGATAGCTTAACAAACAACGTGAGAAGGAAGACTGTAGATGAAATGGGTCATGAGATATTTGCTCCCATATGGACATGTAATGGGTTTGTCATAGCTTACCCTTGTATTTCTTGAGACTTTGATGCTTCTGCGTCTATATTCCAAACAGAATTCGCTATCGTCATCTAAATTGCATGGATTGTGTGTCAAGGATAGCTTAACAAACAACGTAAGAGGGAAGATTTTAGATGCTATGGGTCATGAGATATTTGCTCCCATATGGACATGTAATGGGTTTGACAAAACTTACCCTTGTATTTCTTGTGACTTTGATGCTTCTGCGTCTATCTTTCTAAATTGCATGGATGGTGTGTCAAGTATAGCTTAACAAACAACGTAAGAGGGAAGACTGTAGATGTAATGGGTCATGAGATATTTGCTTAATGTAATGGATTTGCAAAGCTTACCCTTGTAATTCTTGAGACTTTGATGCTTCTGTAATGTAATGGATTTGCAAAGCTTACCCTTGTAATTCTTGAGACTTTGATGCTTCTGCGTCTATCTTTCAAACGGAATTCGATGTCGTCATCTAAATTGCATGGATTGTGTGTCAAGAATATATTAGCAAACAACGTGAGAAGGAAGACTCTAGATGTAATGGGTCATGAGATATTTGCTCCCATATGGACATGTAATGGGTTTGACAAAGCTTACCTTGTATTTCTTGAGACTTTGATGCTTTTGCGTCTATCTTTCAAACGGAATTCGATATCGTCATCTAAATTGCATGGATTGTGTGTCAAGGATAGCTTAACAAACAACGTAAGAAAGAAGACTGTAGATGTAAAGGGTCATGAGATATTTGCTCCCATATGGACATGTAATGGGTTTGACAAAGCTTACCCTTGTATTTCTTGAGACTTTGATGCTTCTGCGTCTATCTTTCAAACGGAATTCGATATCGTCATCTAAATTGCATGGATGGTGTGTCAAGGATAGCTTAATAAACAACGTAAGAAAGAAGACTGTAGATGAAATGGGTCATGAGATATTTGTTCCCATATGGACATGTAATGGGTTTAACAAAGCTTACACTTGTGTTTCTTGAGACTTGGATGCTTCTGCTTCTATCTTTCAAACGGAATTCGATATCATCATCTAAATTGCATGGATGGTCTGTCAAGGATAGCTTAACAAACAACGTAAGAGGGAAGATTGTAGATGCTATGGGTCATGAGATATTTGCCCCCATATGGAGATGTAATGGGTTTGACAAAACTTACCCTTGTATTTCTTGAGACTTTGATGCTTCTGCGTCTATCTTTCAAACGGAATTCGATATCGTCATCTAAATTGCATGGATGGTGTGTCAAGGATAGCTTAACAAACAACGTAAGAGGGAAGACTGTAGATGTAATGGGTCATGAGATATTTGCTCCCATATGGACATGTAATGGATTTGACAAAGCTTACCCTTGTATTTCTTGAGACTTTGATGCTTCTGCGTCTATCTTTCAAACGGAATTCGATATCGTCATCTAAATTGCATGGATTGTGTGTCAAGGATAGCTTAACAAACAACGTGAGAAGGAAGACTGTAGATGTAATGGGTCATGAGATATTTGCTCCCATATGGACATGTAATGGGTTTGACAAAGCTTACACTTGTGTTTCTTGAGACTTGGATGCTTCTGCGTCTATCTTTCAAACGGAATTCGATATCATCAACCAAATTGCGTGGATTGTGTGTCAAGGATAGCTTAACAAACAACGTGAGAAGGAAGACTGTAGATGTAATGGGTCATGAGATATTTGCTCCCATATGGACATGTAATGGGTTTGACAAAGCTTACCCTTGTATTTCTTGAGACTTTGATGCTTCTGCGTCTATCTTTCAAACGGAATTCGATATCGTCATCTAAATTGCATGGATTGTGTGTCAAGGATAGCTTAACAAACAACGTAAGAAAGAAGACTGTAGATGTAATGGGTCATGAGATATTTGCTCCCATATGGACATGTAATGCGTCTATCTTTCAAACGGAATTCGATATCGTCATCTAAATTGCATGGATGGTGTGTCAAGGATAGCTTAACAAACAACGTAAGAAAGAAGACTGTAGATGTAATGGGTCATGAGAGATTTGCTCCCATATGGACATGTAATGGGTTTGACAAAGCTTACACTTGTGTTTTATGAGACTTGGATGCTTCTGCGTCTATATTTCAAACGGAATTCGATATCATCATCTAAATTGCATGGATGGTGTGTCAAGGATAGCCTAACAAACAACGTAAGAGGGAAGATTGTAGATGCTATGGGTCATGAGATATATGCTCTCATATGGACATGTAATGGGTTTGACAAAGCTTACACTTGTGTTTCTTGAGACTTGGATGCTTCTGCGTCTATCTTTCAAACGGAATTCGATATCATCATCTAAATTGCATGGATGGTGTGTCAAGGATAGCCTAACAAACAACGTAAGAGGGAAGATTGTAGATGCTATGGGTCATGAGATATATGCTCTCATATGGACATGTAATGGGTTTGACAAAGCTTACACTTGTGTTTCTTGAGACTTTGATGCTTCTGCGTCTATCTTTCAAACGGAATTCGATATCATCATCTAAATTGCATGGATTGTGTGTCAAGGATAGCTTAACAAACAACGTGAGAAGGAAGACTGTAGATGTAATGGGTCATGAGATATTTGCTCCCATATGGACATGTAATGGGTTTGACAAAGCTTACACTTGTGTTTCTTGAGACTTGGATGCTTCTGCGTCTATCTTTCAAACGGAATTCGATATCATCAACCAAATTGCGTGGATTGTGTGTCAAGGATAGCTTAACAAACAACGTGAGAAGGAAGACTGTAGATGTAATGGGTCATGAGATATTTGCTCCCATATGGACATGTAATGGGTTTGACAAAGCTTACCCTTGTATTTCTTGAGACTTTGATGCTTCTGCGTCTATCTTTCAAACGGAATTCGATATCGTCATCTAAATTGCATGGATTGTGTGTCAAGGATAGCTTAACAAACAACGTAAGAAAGAAGACTGTAGATGTAATGGGTCATGAGATATTTGCTCCCATATGGACATGTAATGCGTCTATCTTTCAAACGGAATTCGATATCGTCATCTAAATTGCATGGATGGTGTGTCAAGGATAGCTTAACAAACAACGTAA
This sequence comes from Musca autumnalis, assembly GCF_047663935.1. Taxonomy (NCBI): domain Eukaryota; kingdom Metazoa; phylum Arthropoda; class Insecta; order Diptera; family Muscidae; genus Musca; species Musca autumnalis. The sequence goes on from NW_027411733.1 coordinate 433,468, forward strand.
GAAAGAAGACTGTAGATGTAATGGGTCATGAGAGATTTGCTCCCATATGGACATGTAATGGGTTTGACAAAGCTTAAACTTGTGTTTTATGAGACTTGGATGCTTCTGCGTCTATATTTCAAACGTAATTCGATATCATCATCTAAATTGCATGGATGGTGTGTCAAGGATAGCCTAACAAACAACGTAAGAGGGAAGATTGTAGATGCTATGGGTCATGAGATATATGCTCTCATATGGACATGTAATGGGTTTGACAAAGCTTACACTTGTGTTTCTTGAGACTTGGATGCTTCTGCGTCTATCTTTCAAACGGAATTCGATATCATCATCTAAATTGCATGGATGGTGTGTCAAGGATAGCCTAACAAACAACGTAAGAGGGAAGATTGTAGATGCTATGGGTCATGAGATATATGCTCTCATATGGACATGTAATGGGTTTGACAAAGCTTACACTTGTGTTTCTTGAGACTTTGATGCTTCTGCGTCTATCTTTCAAACGGAATTCGATATCATCATCTAAATTGCATGGATGGTGTGTCAAGGATAGCCTAACAAACAACGTAAGAGGGAAGATTGTAGATGCTATGGGTCATGAGATATATGCTCTCATATGGACATGTAATGGGTTTGACAAAGCTTACACTTGTGTTTCTTGAGACTTTGATGCTTCTGCGTCTATCTTTCAAACGGAATTCGATATCATCATCTAAATTGCATGGATGGTGTGTCAAGGATAGCCTAACAAACAACGTAAGAGGGAAGATTGTAGATGCTATGGGTCATGAGATATATGCTCTCATATGGACATGTAATGGGTTTGACAAAGCTTACACTTGTATTTCTTGAGACTTTGATGCTTCTGCGTCTATCTTGCGAACGGAATTCGATATCATCATCTAAATTGCATGGATTGTGGGTCAAGCATAGCTTAACAAACAACGTAAGAAGGAAGACTGTAGATGTAATGGGTCATGAGATATTTGCTCCCATATGGACATGTAATGGATTTGACAAAGCTTACCCTTGTATTTCTTGAGTCTTTGATGCTTCTGCGTCTATCTTTCAAACGGAATTCGATATCGTCATATAAATTGCATGGATTGTGTGTCAAGGATAGCTTAGCAAACAACGTAAAAAGGAAGACTGTAGATGTAATGGGTCATGAGATATTTGCTCCCATATGGACATGTAATGGGTTTGACAAAACTTACCCTTGTATTTCTTGAGACTTTGATGCTTCTGCGTCTATCTTTCAAACGGAATTCGATATCGTCATCTAAATTGCATGGATGGTGTGTCAAGGATAGCCTAACAAACAACGTAAGAGGGAAGATTGTAGATGCTATGGGTCATGAGATATATGCTCTCATATGGACATGTAATGGGTTTGACAAAGCTTACACTTGTGTTTCTTGAGACTTTGATGCTTCTGCGTCTATCTTTCAAACGGAATTCGATATCGTCATTTAAATTGCATGGGTGGTGTGTCAAGGATAGCTTAACAAACAGCGTAAGAAAGAAGGTTGTAGATGCTATGGGTCATGAGATATATGCTCTCATATGGACATGTAATGGGTTTGACAAAGCTTACACTTGTTTTTCTTGAGACTTGGATGCTTCTGCGTCTATCTTGCGAACGGAATTCGATATCATCATCTAAATTGCATGGATTGTGGGTCAAGCATAGCTTAACAAACAACGTAAGAAGGAAGACTGTAGATGTAATGGGTCATGAGATATTTGCTCCCATATGGACATGTAATGGATTTGACAAAGCTTACCCTTGTATTTCTTGAGACTTTGATGCTTCTGCGTCTATCTTTCAAACGGAATTCGATATCGTCATATAAATTGCATGGATTGTGTGTCAAGGATAGCTTAGCAAATAACGTAAAAAGGAAGACTGTAGATGTAATGGGTCATGAGATATTTGCTCCCATATGGACATGTAATGGGTTTGACAAAACTTACCCTTGTATTTCTTGAGACTTTGATGCTTCTGCGTCTATCTTTCAAACGGAATTCGATATCGTCATCTAAATTGCATGGATGGTGTGTCAAGGATAGCTTAACAAACAACGTAAGAGGGAAGATTGTAGATGCTATGGGTCATGAGATATATGCTCTCATATGGACATGTAATGGGTTTGACAAAGCTTACCCTTGTATTTCTTGAGACTTTGATGCTTCTGCGTCTATCTTTCAAACGGAATTCGATATCATCATCTTAATTGCATGGATGGTGTGTCAAGGATAGCTTAACAAACAACGTAAGAGGGAAGATTGTAGATGCTATGGTTCATGAGATATCTGCTCTCATATGGACACGTAATGGGTTTGACAAAGCTTACACTTGTTTTTCTTGAGACTTGGATGCTTCTGCGTCTATCTTTCAAACGGAATTCGATATCATCATCTAAATTGCATGGATTGTGTGTCAAGGATAGCTTAACAGACCACGTAAGAGGGAAGATTGTAGATGCTATGGGTCATGAGATATTTGCTCCCATATGGTCATGTAATGGATTTGACAAAGCTTACCCTTGTATTTCTTGAGACTTTGATGCTTCTGCGTCTATCTTTCAAACGGAATTCGATATCGTCATCTAAATTGCATGGATGGTGTGTCAAGGATAGCTTAACAAACAACGTGAGAAGGAAGACTGTAGATGTAATGGGTCATGAGATATTTGCTCCCATATGGACATGTAATGGGTTTGACAAAGCTTACCTTGTATTTCTTGAGATTTTGATGCTTTTGCGTCTATCTTTCAAACGGAATTCGATATCGTCATATAAATTGCATGGATTGTGTGTCAAGGATAGCTTAACAAACAAGGTAAGAAAGAAGACTGTAGATGTAATGGGTGATGAGATATTTGCTCCCATATGGACATGTAATGGGTTTGTCATAGCTTACCCTTGTATTTCTTGAGACTTTGATGCTTCTGCGTCTATCTTTCAAACGGAATTCGATATCGTCATCTAAATTGCATGGATTGTGTGTCAAGGATAGGTTAACAAACAACGTAAGAGGGAAGATTGTAGATGCTATGGGTCATGAGATATTTGCTCCCATATGGACATGTAATGGGTTTGACAAAACTTACCCTTGTATTTCTTGAGACTTTGATGCTTCTGCGTCTATCTTTCAAACGGAATTCGATATCGTCATCTAAATTGCATCGATGGTGTGTCAAGGATAGCTTAACAAACAACGTAAGAGGGAAGACTGTAGATGTAATGGGTCATGAGATATTTGCTCCCATATGGACATGTAATGGATTTGACAAAGCTTACCCTTGTATTTCTTGAGATTTTGATGGTGTGTCAAGGATAGCTTAACAAACAACGTGAGAAGGAAGACTGTAGATGTAATGGGTCATGAGATATTTGCTCCCATATGGACATGTAATGGGTTTGACAAAGCTTACCTTGTATTTCTTGAGATTTTGATGCTTTTGCGTCTATCTTTCAAACGGAATTCGATATCGTCATCTAAATTGCATGGATTGTGTGTCAAGGATAGCTTAACAAACAAGGTAAGAAAGAAGACTGTAGATGTAATGGGTGATGAGATATTTGCTCCCATATGGACATGTAATGGGTTTGTCATAGCTTACCCTTGTATTTCTTGAGACTTTGATGCTTCTGCGTCTATCTTTCAAACGGAATTCGATATCGTCATCTAAATTGCATGGATTGTGTGTCAAGGATAGGTTAACAAACAACGTAAGAGGGAAGATTGTAGATGCTATGGGTCATGAGATATTTGCTCCCATATGGACATGTAATGGGTTTGACAAAACTTACCCTTGTATTTCTTGAGACTTTGATGCTTCTGCGTCTATCTTTCAAACGGAATTCGATATCGTCATCTAAATTGCATCGATGGTGTGTCAAGGATAGCTTAACAAACAACGTAAGAGGGAAGACTGTAGATGTAATGGGTCATGAGATATTTGCTCCCATATGGACATGTAATGGATTTGACAAAGCTTACCCTTGTATTTCTTGAGATTTTGATGCTTCTGCGTCTATCTTTCAAACGGAATTCGATATCGTCATCTAAATTGCATGGATTGTGTGTCAAGGATAGCTTAACAAACAACGTGAGAAGGAAGACTGTAGATGTAATGGGTCATGAGATATTTGCTCCCATATGGACATGTAATGGGTTTGACAAAGCTTACACTTGTGTTTCTTGAGACTTGGATGCTTCGGCGTCAATCTTTCAAACGGAATTCGATATCATCATCTAAATTGCGTGGATGGTGTGTCAAGGATAACTTAACAAACAACGTGAGAAGGAAGACTGTAGATGTAATGGGTCATGAGATATTTGCTCCCATATGGACATGTAATGGGTTTGACAAAGCTTACCCTTGCATTTCTTGAGACTTTGATGCTTCTGCGTCTATCTTTCAAACGGAATTCGATATCGTCATCTAAATTGCATGGATTGTGTGTCAAGGATAGCTTAACAAACAACGTAAGAAAGAAGACTGTAGATGTAATGGGTCATGAGATATTTGCTCCCATATGGACATGTAATGGGTTTGACAAAGCTTACCCTTGTATTTCTTGAGACTTTGATGCTTCTGCGTCTATCTTTCAAACGGAATTCGATATCGTCATCTAAATTGCATGGATGGTGTGTCAAGGATAGCTTAACAAACAACGTAAGAGGGAAGATTGTAGATGCTATGGGTCATGAGATATATGCTCTCATATGGACATGTAATGGGTTCGACAAAGCTTACACTTGTTTTTCTTGAGACTTGGATGCTTCTGCGTCTATCTTGCGAACGGAATTCGATATCATCATCTAAATTGCATGGATTGTGGGTGTTTGCTTTGCTGTTTCGCCAGTCAGTTACGAATAACTATTAATTTATACCAACTAATAATAAATGATAATTTGGTTTACAATTATTATTGAAATTGACGTCATACGCCCACCATCGTCGTATGTTAACAACATTCGGAGTATGGCCTGGCACCTTCATCATTAGAACTTGTCTGTCAAAGTTTAGTTAGTACTAAAACCAAAACAAAAGTGAAAAAAAGAATTTAGCAGCAGCAACTACCGCCACTTTTTGTTAAGATCTTTTGTGAACAACATTGTTTAAGCTCTTCTAGCAATATCTTAATATCGTATTATTACAACTCAATTGCAAGTTGCAACATTATTGAAGTGTCAATAAACCATTGAATTGAAGTAAACCAACCTTCGAATTTTATTTTAACAAATTGGTCTTTGACAACGACGTGCCAAACAAAGATATTGAGTAAAGAGTTTTACCTAACCCTTACTGAGATTATCTGGTTCATCACAACGTGTGCAGTGAAGGTGCTCTCCATTGGAATCGTATTAAGGCGACCGTGGAAAGACTTATCGTTGACCAAAGTGATTGCTTGCGAGGAGATAGTTGACAACCCAGAGAAAGGAAAAGTTGGCGAGTTCTGGGAATCTGGCTCAATTGAATTGACAGTGTGTTGGGATCCAACGAGGAGTCCTCGGTTCAGCTAAGTATCAGAGAATCATCAAACCTAATTGGACAGAGCTGTGGGTATTAACATTGGTCCTTCTACCAACAAGGAATTCAGCGAGTTTGGTGGATTAGTTTGTGGCCCAAGTAGGGTAAAGTACGGAGGATATAGAGGTACGTATGTACTTAGTGATTCGTACGCATGCTGTGAAATTTATTGTACTCCAAAATTATAAGCGGAATTGTGTTGTGCATATTAAAATTATCATTGCGGTACCTAGAGGGAAGTGTTTCTATGCTAATGATCGTAAGGTGAAAGCAGTGATCTGTTACATAATATAGTTTGATCTTAGTACTGAATCCGCCATTTTCATTCTGCTTTGCTAATTTTTTTTGATATTTATTGGAGACTCTGTTTTACATTCAATAGCGGTTGGCACAACAAACCAGTGGTGGTATTAGTATGTAAATAAAGTAACAATACATACATACGTAAACAAATATACATATACATACTTCTATGAAAATATATTGACGGTTTGTGTGTGACTGCACAGTGCTTTGGAATCTTGTTGAAGTTTATTACAAAAACTGAAACACTTTTCAGTGTATTTATATTTGTGTACATCGAGTAAATATATAGACGCTTATTTTTCTTGATTGCACAGTGTTTCAAAGCTTCGAGTGAATTTATTTTGAGAACAAATATAAATATATTTTACATAGAGTTGTTGCTCTGTTTTACAATTTATGTGAGCTTTTCCTTTCTCGTGGCTATATAAGTGAAAGGAGCACAAATACTAGACGTGTTCCTTTCCGTGCCTGAGGTCACCAGTTTTTGACACTTTTTACCCGCAAGGTGTTTCCTTTACTTTAAAAGCATACAATTTATATGAGTGCAGTTCACCAATTTTACCATTTTTTGCCACTGTTATAATTCTTAAAAAGTAAGGGAACAGACACATCTATTTGTGTTTAATAGGATATTATTCCAATTTTAAATAAAAATACAAATAAAATGGATGTTTTTGATAAATGTTTGGAAGCGGGCGTCGAGTTATCCAAAATAGAAAATCGACTAAAAGAAGAAGACTTCACGGATTATTCGGGGGAAGCTCTAGACTTTGAAAAAAGTGAACTTTCGAAAGCCTGGACAAAATATAAAAAAGTATTTGATGAGTGTGGCCCTGAAGAGGGAAAAGAAAAGAAAAATGTGGCAATACAAACAAAACATAAGGAGGTTAGAAAATCGTATATAAAATGCATAAATATTATTGCCGCTGCACGAAAAACTTTACTTGGAGATAAACCTGTTGCTCCACCCATAGTTTCACAACCAATTCATGGGTTTTCTGTACCTGTACCCCCTTGTGATACAGCCGTTTTTCATGGCAGTTATGAATCATGGCCCACCTTTAGGGACATGTTCACTGCAATTTTTATTGAAAATACGCGACTTAGCCAAGTGGAAAAGCTGTTTTATTTATACCAAAAAACAGATGGCGAAGCACGCGAAATAAATAGAAATGTGACACTAACAGGTGATAATTTTGAAATTGCATGGAATAATTTGAAAGTGCAGTATGAAAATAAAAGGATCCTTGTCAATTCTCAATTGAAACAGTTGTTCAATCTGACGCCATGTAGACACGAATCTGCGGAGGAAGTGAAAAGGCTACAGAGGGAGGTGAACAATTGTATCTCAGTACTGAAATTGTACAATATCGACATTGATTCGTGGGATCCAATTTTTGTTTTCCAATGTTCATCACGGCTTTCGGAACAAACTCTAAATTTGTGGGAACAGTCGGTCAAAAACAAAACAGAAGTGCCGAAGTGGTCCGAACTTAACGAATTTCTCACTGATAGGTTTCATGCATTGGAGAGTGTTTCCGAGATGTTGAATAACAATCGGTTTTCCATTGAAATGCAATCGTTTTCTAATAGAAATCAACAAACACCTTTTAAAGTTAAACAAATCAAGTCCCACCACACTAAATCGGAAATGCCCCAATGTAAATTGTGCAAAGAAACGCATATGATAAGCTTATGTCCAAAATTCTTATGTTTAGACTACAAAGGACGAACTGCAATTTTGAGAAAATTCAAATTCTGTTTTAATTGTCTCAAGATAGGTCATATGTATAATGATTGCAGTAGTACAAATGGATGTTCAAAATGTCATAAAAAACACCACAATTTGTTGCACAGAGATTTCACAAAGAAAACGGGTCAAACTCTGAATAATGAGGTAACTCAAACTAAGAAAAATTTTTTCACTCAAATACAGTCCATCGAAGTTCCTGGTCCGTCCAATGTGGTTCAAACTCATCATACAGTGGTGGCAAAAAAGGTGATGTTAGCTACGGCATGGATAAAGATTATAAGTCATAGTGTTGCATATAAAGTGCGAGCTTTAATAGATCCGTGCTCGGATGAGAATTTTATTTCTGAAAAGGTTCAAAAGTTACTCAAATTGCCTACGTTGCCTATCTCCGCAGAGGTAACTGGGCTTGGAGGGCAAATGGTTAGTCGATCCGAGAAATTGGCCAGCTTTACTATAGAACCGATGAATAATCAGAATTTGTCATTAAAAGTAGACGCTTTGGTTGTACGCGAGGTGACCGGAAAGGTACCGTCGCATTCATTAAATACCATAGATCATTTGAATTTACCAAACATTACTCTGGCAGATCCAGATTTTTACAAAAGTGGTCCTATAGACATATTATTAGGAGGAAATTTATATCCAATAATTTTACGCGGTGGTGTTCAACATGGAATTTTAGATACGTTAGTTGCCCAAGAAACAATATTTGGCTGGATAATAACTGGCCCTTCAGTATCGAGAATTCAGTCGTGTTGTACAAGAGTATGTCATGTAACCAAGGTGTCACTGGAGGAACAGTTATCAAAATTTTGGGAGATGGAGGAGGTTTCCCATAGAACCCTATGTTCTGACGAGGATAAAAGGTGTGAAGAAATTTATTGTTCAACGACGAAAAGAAATTCCGAAGGGAGGTACATTGTTGATCTTCCCTTTATAGAAAGTTGTCCATCTTTAGGGTCAAATAGGCACATTGCTCTCATGCAGTTCAAACGTAATGAGAAGTCATTAATGCGTAAACCAGAGTTCAAAACCCAATATGATGAAGTCATGAAAGAGTACCTAGATTTAGGTCACATGGTAATAGATAATGAGTCAGCGTGTGATCCTAACTATTATTTGCCTCATCATGGTGTCCTTAAATCAGACAGCACTACTACGCAATTAAGAGTAGTCTTTAATGGTTCTAGTAGGTCTGCAAATGGAAAAAGTTTAAACGATAATTTATATGTTGGTCGTACATTACAGCAAGACTTAGTTGCCCTAATCACAAAATGGAGATTTTACGAATATGTATTCAGTGCGGATATTACTAAAATGTACAGGCAAATTCTAATAAATCCCAAACAAACTAATTTCCAAAAAATAGTTTTTCGTTGCTCAAATGACGAAGAAATAAAAGATTATAGATTGAATACTGTGACGTTTGGTATTAGTTGTGCCCCTTATTTAGCATTAAGAACGCTTTTGCAGTTAGCCGATGATGAAGAAGCACGTTTCCCTATAGGTGCTCATATTTTGAGAAACGCAATGTATGTCGATGATGCTTTAGTAGGTTCGTTCTCCATTGAGGAAGCATTAGAAGCACGGGATCAGCTAATTGGCATTTTGAAATCTGCAAAATTTGAGTTGAGGAAGTGGACCTCAAACTCCAAAAGAATTTTAGAAGGTTTACCCCCGGAAGACTTACTTAGTAGTTCCTTTTTGTGCCTGGAAGAGGACAGTAGAGCGAAGATGCTAGGCGTAAGATGGAATGCCGCATCTGATTCTTTTTATTTTGTAACAGAAGTGATCCAAATAAAGGATTCGTATACCAAAAGGCAGGTTTTATCACTAATAGCTCGAATATTTGATCCTGCTGGTTGGTTAGCTCCAATAGTTATAACGGCAAAAATTATAATGCAGCAAATGTGGTTAGATCAAATAGAATGGGATGAACCAATTAAACCATTGGCTCTACAAAAATGGCTGAAATTCATTACACATTTCAACAAAATTGATGTTATTTCCATCCCAAGATGGGTAAAATTTACTCCAAATTGTCTGGTTCAAATTCACGGGTTCTGTGACTCGTCAGAGCTAGCATACGCGGCAAACGTTTACGTTAGAATACAAAATGGTACTAAGGTATACTCAAATTTATTGATATCGAAAACGAAAGTTGCCCCCATTAAAAAAGTGTCGTTACCACGACTAGAGTTGTGTGGTGCCACTTTATTAGCGAGGTTAATCGAATCTATTAGGCTAAACTTTGAGCATGGTCAGCATGAGTTGTTTTTGTGGACTGACTCAACCATTGTCCTTGCGTGGCTCAGAAAACCCCCAAGTTCTTGGAAAACGTTTGTGGCAAATCGAGTCTCTGTTATTTTAGAGAAGGTCGGAAATATAAAGTGGAGACATGTGGTATCCAATAGCAATCCCGCCGATTTAGCAACCCGGGGGCTGTCTGCTGTAGAGCTTCAGAATAACAATTTGTGGTGGCACGGTCCAGATTGGCTTGCTTTAGATATGTGTCAGTGGCCAAATAGTACGAAAGATTTTCAAACATCATCAGAAGAGAAAAGAGTTCAAGTCATGTTTGCTAAATCGACCAAGGAATGTGACCCTTTAAAAGAATTAAATGGCCCTTCAGATGAATCTGAAGATGAGTCCGATGATAAAGAAAGGTCTTTAAAGCGAAACAAAGAGAAAGAAAATAAGGATTTTTTGAATGATATTTCAAGTCTGCCTAAGGCTATTCATATCGTAGCAAGAATGTTTCGGTTTGTTGGTCTAGCTCGTAAGTCCAGTACAAACCCCGAAAAGTTGTCTTCGCGAGAGTTGTCCTTGGCCAGAAGGGGAATATTTATATGGTCCCAGAAGCTGCACTTTCCCAAGGAATATGCATGTCTATCATCCAAGACTAAATTCAGCCCTAAAAGTCCATTGTTGTGTCTAACCCCTTATCTAGATCAAGATGGCTTAATAAGAGCTAATGGGCGCTTAGGCTCCACTGCCTGTTTGACATTCTATGAACGGCATCCTGTGATCCTTGCTTATAACAGTAGAGTTGCTCGGTTGTATGTAGAATTTGTCCATAAAATCACATGCCATGGAGGCATAAGATTGGTTATGACAACTGTGAGGCTTGAATGTTGGATAATCAAACTAAAGAATTTGGTAAAAACTGTTATTCAGAATTGCAACGTCTGTATTTTGCATCAGAAGAAGCTTCAAGGTCAAATCATGAGTGTATTACCCTCTATAAGAACCACACTAAGTCGCCCCTTCACAAATACCGGCGTAGATTTCGCTGGACCATTCGACTTTAAAAGTTTTACTGGTCGTTATTGTAAGATCACGAAAGGTTATGTGTGTCTCTTCATCTGTTTAGCAACGAAGGCGATTCATTTAGAAGCCGTGAGTGATTTGTCTACTCCGGCCTTCTTAGCAGCGTTAGCCAGGTTCGTCTCTAGACGAGGTTGCCCAAATGCTATGTATTCCGATAATGGCAGAAACTTTGTTGGCGCGGCTCGAAAGATTGGAGAAAACTTTGACAAGAGGGTCAACGAACTACGAGATCAGGCTGTTATTAAATATGGTCACCAACAACTTTCATGGCATTTCATCCCTGCGGCTGCGCCCCATATGGGGGGACTATGGGAAGCAGGGGTGAAAAGTTTTAAAAACCACTTTAAAAAACTTTCTGGTCAACTCAAGTATACATTTGAAGAATTCTCAACATTGTTAGCGACCATTGAAGCGTGTCTCAACTCGCGCCCCCTTGGCCCTTTACCAGACAGTGTTGACGATCTACAAGCTCTAACACCAGCTCATTTTTTAATTGGGTCTTCAATGTTAACTCCTGCCGAGCCAGAAGAAGTCAATGCTATTGGGAGCGTCTTGAATCGCTGGCGGAAATTAAAAGCTATGCACCATGAGATTTGTCGTAGATGGAAAAACGAATATTTAGTAGAACTACATAAAAGACATAAATGGAAATACCCTCAGATGGATCTAATGGAAGGGGATTTGGTTGCTCTTAAAGGAGAATCTGTTGGTTCTACTGATTGGCGGTTAGGGCGTGTTGAAAAGGTATATCGTGGTCCAGATGATAGGGTTCGGGTTGTGGATCTGAAGACTCAAAATGGAAGTATTAAAAGACCAATTCATAAGTTGGTTCTTCTACCCCGTAGCTCTGAAAACTAAATAGATACAAATTGTCTAGCATCATATTTTAATTAGAACATCTTTACAGGTAAAACAATGAGTGGCACTCCTTTCAACACAAACTTCCCATGTCCTGTATGTTATCGGCCTCATGCAATTCGGCAATGCACAGCTTTCCTGGCACTGGACGACCATAAAAAAAGTGAGACCGTTCTCGCCACGGGAATATGTATAAACTGTTTGGCACAAACGCATAAAAGGTCTCAATGCCGTAGTCCTGATGCATGTAAACGCTGTGATGGATTCCATCACACAATTCTTCACTCTTTGCCAGAGGAGCATATCTGGTTTCCTATGACCGCATTTGTGCGAATTTATACGTGTCCGAAAAGACGAGCTCAAACTATACGCACTGTTTTGGAACCGAACTGTAAGCGGTCTTATATCACATTGAAAGAAGCTCTATCGTTACATTGCATCATTAAAGACATGCGTACAACTGCCCTTTTACAACATCAGGATGTAAACAAGGGACAAGTGAGCGTAGAGTTGGAGGTGGTGGACAGGGACTTCGGCGTTAAACCCCTTGCCAGAATCGACCGGGAGTTCAACATGCCATACGATGTGCTACAAAATGGTTGTGCTGCTGATAAGTGGTGGTACAAACCTCAGCCGTACCAAATGATTTTGGGTACTGACGCATGCCGGAACGTCTTTGTGGGACCGACAAACGCACAAGCTGGGAAGATATTTACCCAGGATTCCAAATTTGGTCTATTATATTTCGGTGAAGGTAGAGTGCAGAAAATACAAGATCGTCTTAATTGAATATGTGCTAAACTTTCCATAGAGAACCTGAGGTATTTAAAATCCGGAAGTATTAAAAATCACAACCTTAGAAGACTGTTTATATCATCTCATCATATTAATCTTATGTTTTTGTAAGAATCTGAATTATTTATATAGCTATTGAATTATTAGTCTGTTAATATTTGCCTTATAATCTAATATGTTTTCTTTTCAGTGGTGGTGGTTGTTGCTGGTATCAAGTGTTAGTCACTGGGTTGCACATTTCGTGCAAGGCCGCCAGTATGTTTGCTTTGCTGTTTCGCCAGTCAGTTACGAATAACTATTAATTTATACCAACTAATAATAAATGATAATTTGGTTTACAATTATTATTGAAATTGACGTCATACGCCCACCATCGTCGTATGTTAACAACATTCGGAGTATGGCCTGGCACCTTCATCATTAGAACTTGTCTGTCAAAGTTTAGTTAGTACTAAAACCAAAACAAAAGTGAAAAAAAGAATTTAGCAGCAGCAACTACCGCCACTTTTTGTTAAGATCTTTTGTGAACAACATTGTTTAAGCTCTTCTAGCAATATCTTAATATCGTATTATTACAACTCAATTGCAAGTTGCAACATTATTGAAGTGTCAATAAACCATTGAATTGAAGTAAACCAACCTTCGAATTTTATTTTAACAAATTGGTCTTTGACAACGACGTGCCAAACAAAGATATTGAGTAAAGAGTTTTACCTAACCCTTACTGAGATTATCTGGTTCATCACAACGTGTGCAGTGAAGGTGCTCTCCATTGGAATCGTATTAAGGCGACCGTGGAAAGACTTATCGTTGACCAAAGTGATTGCTTGCGAGGAGATAGTTGACAACCCAGAGAAAGGAAAAGTTGGCGAGTTCTGGGTATCTGGCTCAATTGAATTGACAGTGTGTTGGGATCCAACGAGGAGTCCTCGGTTCAGCTAAGTATCAGAGAATCATCAAACCTAATTGGACAGAGCTGTGGGTATTAACAGTGGGTCAAGCATAGCTTAACAAACAACGTAAGAAGGAAGACTGTAGATGTAATGGGTCATGAGATATTTGCTCCCATATGGACATGTAATGGATTTGACAAAGCTTACCCTTGTATTTCTTGAGACTTTGATGCTTCTGCGTCTATCTTTCAAACGGAATTCGATATCGTCATATAAATTGCATGGATTGTGTGTCAAAGATAGCTTAGCAAAAAACGTAAAAAGGAAGACTGTAGATGTAATGGGTCATGAGATATTTGCTCCCATATGGACATGTAATGGGTTTGACAAAACTTACCCTTGTATTTCTTGAGACTTTGATGCTTCTGCGTCTATCTTTCAAACGGAATTCGATATCGTCATCTAAATTGCATGGATGGTGTGTCAAGGATAGCTTAACAAACAACGTAAGAAAGAAGACTGTAGATGTAATGGGTCATGAGAGATTTGCTCCCATATGGACATGTAATGGGTTTGACAAAGCTTACACTTGTGTTTCTTGAGACTTGGATGCTTCTGCGTCTATCTTTCAAACGGAATTCGATATCATCATCTAAATTGCATGGATGGTGTGTCAAGGATAGCTTAACAAACAACAAGGGAAGATTGTAGATGCTATGGGTCATGAGATATATGCTCTCATATGGACACGTAATGGGTTTGACAAAGCTTACACTTGTTTTTCTTGAGACTTGGATGCTTCTGCGTCTACCTTTCAAACGGAATTCGATATCATCATCTAAATTGCATGGATTGTGTGTCAAGGATAGCTTAACAAACCACGTAAGAGGGAAGATTGTAGATGCTATGGGTCATGAGATATTTGCTCCCATATGAACATGTAATGGGTTTGATAAAGCTTACCCTTGTATTTCTTGAGACTTTGATGCTTCTGCGTGTATCTTTCAAACGGAATTCGATATCGTCATATAAATTGCATGGATTGTGTGTCAAGGATAGCTTAGCAAACAACGTAAGAAGGAAGACTGTTGATGTAATGGGTCATGAGATATTTGCTCCCATATGGACATGTAATGGGTTTGACAAAACTTACCCTTGTATTTCTTGAGGCTTTGATGCTTCTGCGTCTATCTTTCAAACGGAATTCGATATCGTCATCTAAATTGCATGGATGGTGTGTCAAGGATAGCTTAACAAACAACGTAAGAGGGAAGATTGTAGATGCTATGGGTCATGAGATATATGCTCTCATATGCACATGTAATGGGTTTGACAAAGCTTACCCTTGTATTTCTTGAGACTTTGATGCTTCTGCGTCTATCTTTCAAACGGAATTCGATATCGTCATCTAAATTGCATGGGGGTGTGTCAAGGATAGCTTAACAAACCACGTAAGAGGGAAGATTGTAGATGCTATGGGTCATGAGATATTTGCTCCCATATGGTCATGTAATAGATTTGACAAAGCTTACCCTTGTATTTCTTGAGACTTTGATGCTTCTGCGTCTATCTTTCAAACGGAATTCGATATCGTCATCTAAATTGCATGGATGTGTGTGTCAAGGATAGCTTAACAAACAACGTAAGAGGGAAGATTGTAGATGTAATGGGTCATGAGATATTTGCTCTCATATGGACATGTAATGGGTTTGACAAAGCTTACCCTTGTATTTCTTGAGACTTTGATGCTTCTGCGTCTATCTTTCAAACGGAATTCGATATCGTCATCTAAATTGCATGGATGGTGTGTCAAGGATAGCTTAACGAACAACGTAAGAGGGAAGATTGTAGATGCTATGGGTCATGAGATATATGCTCTCATATGGACATGTAATGGGTTTGACAAACCTTACACTTGTGTTTCTTGAGACTTTGATGCTTCTGCGTCTATCTATCAAACGGAATTCGATATCGTCATCTAAATTGCATGGATTGTGTGTCAAGGATAGCTTAACAAACAACATGAGAAGGAAGACTGTAGATGTAATGGGTCATGAGATATTTGCTCCCATATGGACATGTAATGGGTTTGACAAAGCTTACCCTTGTATTTCTTGAGACTTTGATGCTTCTGCGTCTATCTTTCAAACGGAATTCGATATCATCATCTAAATTGCGTGGATGGTGTGTCAAGGATAACTTAACAAACAACGTGAGAAGGAAGACTGTAGATGTAATGGGTCATGAGATATTTGCTCCCATATGGACATGTAATGGGTTTGACAAAGCTTACCCTTGCATTTCTTGAGACTTTGATGCTTCTGCGTCTATCTTTCAAACGGAATTCGATATCGTCATCTAAATTGCATGGATTGTGTGTCAAGGATAGCTTAACAAACAACGTAAGAAAGAAGACTGTATATGTAATGGGTCATGAGATATTTGCTCCCATATGGACATGTAATGGGTTTGACAAAGCTTACCCTTGTATTTCTTGAGACTTTGATGCTTCTGCGTCTATCTTTCAAACGGAATTCGATATCGTCATCTAAATTGCATGGATGGTGTGTCAAGGATAGCTTAACAAACAACGTAAGAAAGAAGACTGTAGATGTAATGGGTCATGAGAGATTTGCTCCCATATGGACATGTAATGGGTTTGACAAAGCTTACACTTGTGTTTCTTGAGACTTGGATGCTTCTGCGTCTATCTTTCAAACGGAATTCGATATCATCATCTAAATTGCATGGATTGTGTGTCAAGGATAGCTTGACAAACAACGTAAGATGGAATACTGTAGATGTAATGGGTCATGAGATATTTGCTCCCATATGGACATGTAATGGATTTGACAAAGCTTACCCTTGTATTTCTTGAGACTTTGATGCTTCTGCGTCTATCTTTCAAACGGAATTCGATATCGTCGTCTAAATTGCATGGATGGTGTGTCAAGGATAGCTTAACAAACAACGTAAGAGGGAAGATTGTAGATGCTATGGGTCATGAGATATATGCTCTCATATGGACATGTAATGGGTTCGACAAAGCTTACACTTGTTTTTCTTGAGACTTGGATGCTTCTGCGTCTGTCTTGCGAACGGAATTCGATATCATCATCTAAATTGCATGGATTGTGGGTCAAGCATAGCTTAACAAACAACGTAAGAAGGAAGACTGTAGATGTAATGGGTCATGAGATATTTGCTCCCATATGGACATGTAATGGATTTGACAAAGCTTACCCTTGTATTTCTTGAGACTTTGATGCTTCTGCGTCTATCTTTCAAACGGAATTCGATATCGTCATATAAATTGCATGGATTGTGTGTCAAAGATAGCTTAGCAAAAAATGTAAAAAGGAAGACTGTAGATGTAATGGGTCATGAGATATTTGCTCCCATATGGACATGTAATGGGTTTGACAAAACTTACCCTTGTATTTCTTGAGACATTGATGCTTCTGTGTCTATCTTTCAAACGGAATTCGATATCGTCATCTAAATTGCATGGATGGTGTGTCAAGGATAGCTTAACAAACAACGTAAGAAAGAAGACTGTAGATGTAATGGGTCATGAGAGATTTGCTCCCATATGGACATGTAATGGGTTTGACAAAGCTTACACTTGTGTTTCTTGAGACTTGGATGCTTCTGCGTCTATCTTTCAAACGGAATTCGATATCATCATCTAAATTGCATGGATGGTGTGTCAAGGATAGCTTAACAAACAACAAGGGAAGATTGTAGATGCTATGGGTCATGAGATATATGCTCTCATATGGACACGTAATGGGTTTGACAAAGCTTACACTTGTTTTTCTTGAGACTTGGATGCTTCTGCGTCTACCTTTCAAACGGAATTCGATATCATCATCTAAATTGCATGGATTGTGTGTCAAGGATAGCTTAACAAACCACGTAAGAGGGAAGATTGTAGATGCTATGGGTCATGAGATATTTGCTCCCATATGAACATGTAATGGGTTTGATAAAGCTTACCCTTGTATTTCTTGAGACTTTGATGCTTCTGCGTGTATCTTTCAAACGGAATTCGATATCGTCATATAAATTGCATGGATTGTGTGTCAAGGATAGCTTAGCAAACAACGTAAGAAGGAAGACTGTTGATGTAATGGGTCATGAGATATTTGCTCCCATATGGACATGTAATGGATTTGACAAAGCTTACCCTTGTATTTCTTGAGACTTTGATGCTTCTGCGTCTATCTTTCAAACGGAATTCGATATCGTCATATAAATTGCATGGATTGTGTGTCAAAGATAGCTTAGCAAAAAATGTAAAAAGGAAGACTGTAGATGTAATGGGTCATGAGATATTTGCTCCCATATGGACATGTAATGGGTTTGACAAAACTTACCCTTGTATTTCTTGAGACATTGATGCTTCTGTGTCTATCTTTCAAACGGAATTCGATATCGTCATCTAAATTGCATGGATGGTGTGTCAAGGATAGCTTAACAAACAACGTAAGAAAGAAGACTGTAGATGTAATGGGTCATGAGAGATTTGCTCCCATATGGACATGTAATGGGTTTGACAAAGCTTACACTTGTGTTTCTTGAGACTTGGATGCTTCTGCGTCTATCTTTCAAACGGAATTCGATATCATCATCTAAATTGCATGGATGGTGTGTCAAGGATAGCTTAACAAACAACGTAAGAGGGAAGATTGTAGATGCTATGGGTCATGAGATATATGCTCTCATATGCACATGTAATGGGTTTGACAAAGCTTACCCTTGTATTTCTTGAGACTTTGATGCTTCTGCGTCTATCTTTCAAACGGAATTCGATATCGTCATCTAAATTGCATGGTGGTGTGTCAAGGATAGCTTAACACACCACGTAAGAGGGAAGATTGTAGATGCTATGGGTCATGAGATATTTGCTCCCATATGGTCATGTAATAGATTTGACTAAGCTTACCCTTGTATTTCTTGAGACTTTGATGCTTCTGCGTCTATCTTTCAAACGGAATTCGATATCGTCATCTAAATTGCATGGATGTGTGTGTCAAGGATAGCTTAACAAACAACGTAAGAGGGAAGATTGTAGATGTAATGGGTCATGAGATATTTGCTCTCATATGGACATGTAATGGGTTTGACAAAGCTTACCCTTGTATTTCTTGAGACTTTGATGCTTCTGCGTCTATCTTTCAAACGGAATTCGATATCGTCATCTAAATTGCATGGATGGTGTGTCAAGGATAGCTTAACGAACAACGTAAGAGGGAAGATTGTAGATGCTATGGGTCATGAGATATATGCTCTCATATGGACATGTAATGGGTTTGACAAACCTTACACTTGTGTTTCTTGAGACTTTGATGCTTCTGCGTCTATCTATCAAACGGAATTCGATATCGTCATCTAAATTGCATGGATTGTGTGTCAAGGATAGCTTAACAAACAACATGAGAAGGAAGACTGTAGATGTAATGGGTCATGAGATATTTGCTCCCATATGGACATGTAATGGGTTTGACAAAGCTTACCCTTGTATTTCTTGAGACTTTGATGCTTCTGCGTCTATCTTTCAAACGGAATTCGATATCGTCATCTAAATTGCATGGATTGTGTGCCAAGGATAGCTTAACAAACAACGTAAGAGGGAAGATTGTAGATGTAATGGGTCATGAGATATTTGCTCCCATATGGACATGTAATGGGTTTGACAAAGATTACCCTTGTATTTCTTGAGACTTTGATGCTTCTGCGTCTATCTTTCAAACGGAATTCGATATCGTCATCTAAATTGCATGGATGGTGTGTCAAGGATAGCTTAACAAACAACGTAAGAGGGAAGATTGTAGATGCTATGGGTCATGAGATATTTGCTCCCATATGGACATGTAATGGGTTTGACAAAACTTACCCTTGTATTTCTTGAGACTTTGATGCTTCTGCGTCTATCTTTCAAACGGAATTCGATATCGTCATCTTAATTGCATGGATGGTGTGTCAAGGATAGCTTAACAAACAACGTAAGAGGGAAGACTGTCAAGGATAGCTTGACAAACAACGTAAGATGGAATACTGTAGATGTAATGGGTCATGAGATATTTGCTCCCATATGGACATGTAATGGATTTGACAAAGCTTACCCTTGTATTTCTTGAGACTTTGATGCTTCTGCGTCTATCTTTCAAACGGAATTCGATATCATCATCTAAATTGCATGGATGGTGTGTCAAGGATAGCTTAACAAACAGCGTAAGAAAGAAGGTTGTAGATGCTATGGTTCATGAGATATATGCTCTCATATGGACATGTAATGGGTTTGACAAAGCTTACCCTTGTATTTCTTGAGACTTTGATGCTTCTGCGTCTATCTTTCAAACGGAATTCGATATCGTCATCTAAATTGCATGGATTGTGGGTCAAGCATAGCTTAACAAACAACGTAAGAAGGAAGACTGTAGATGTAATGGGTCATGAGATATTTGCTCCCATATGGACATGTAATGGATTTGACAAAGCTTACCCTTGTATTTCTTGAGACTTTGATGCTTCTGCGTCTATCTTTCAAACGGAATTCGATATCGTCATATGGATTGTGCATGGATTGTGTGTCAAGGATAGCTTAACAAACAAAATGAGAAGGAAGACTGTAGATGTAATGGATCATGAGATATTTGCTCCCATATGGACATGTAATGGGTTTGACAAAGCTTACCCTTGTATTTCTTGAGACTTTGATGCTTCTGCGTCTATCTTTCAAACGGAATTCGATATCGTCATCTAAATTGCATGGATTGTGTGCCAAGGATAGCTTAACAAACAACGTAAGAGGGAAGATTGTAGATGTAATGGGTCATGAGATATTTGCTCCCATATGGACATGTAATGGGTTTGACAAAGATTACCCTTGTATTTCTTGAGACTTTGATGCTTCTGCGTCTATCTTTCAAACGGAATTCGATATCGTCATCTAAATTGCATGGATGGTGTGTCAAGGATAGCTTAACAAACAACGTAAGAGGGAAGATTGTAGATGCTATGGGTCATGAGATATTTGCTCCCATATGGACATGTAATGGGTTTGACAAAACTTACCCTTGTATTTCTTGAGACTTTGATGCTTCTGCGTCTATCTTTCAAACGGAATTCGATATCGTCATCTTAATTGCATGGATGGTGTGTCAAGGATAGCTTAACAAACAACGTAAGAGGGAAGACTGTAGATGTAATTGGTCATGAGATATTTGCTCCCATATGGACATGTAATGGATTTGACAAAGCTTACCCTTGTATTTCTTGAGACTTTGATGCTTTTGCGTCTATCTTTCAAACGGAATTCGATATCGTCATCTAAATTGCATGGATGTGTGTGTCAAGGATAGCTTAACAAACAACGTAAGAGGGAAGATTGTAGAAGTAATGGGTCATGAGATATTTGCTCTCATATGGACATGTAATGGGTTTGTCAAAGCTTACACTTATGTTTCTTGAGACTTGGATGCTTCTGCGTCTATCTTTCAAACGGAATTCGATATCATCATCTAAATTGCGTGGATTGTGTGTCAAGGATAGCTTAACAAACAACGTGAGAAGGAAGACTGTAGATGTAATGGGTCATGAGATATTTGCTCCCATATGGACATGTAATGGGTTTGACAAAGCTTACCCTTGTATTTCTTGAGACTTTGATGCTTCTGCGTCTATCTTTCAAACGGAATTCGATATCGTCATCTAAATTGCATGGATTGTGTGTCAAGGATAGCTTAATAAACAACGTAAGAAAGAAGACTGTAGATGTAATGGGTCATGAGATATTTGCTCCCATATGGACATGTAATGGGTTTGACAAAGCTTACCCTTGTATTTCCTGAGACTTTGATGCTTCTGCGTCTGTCTTTCAAACGGAATTCGATATCGTCATCTAAATTGCATGGATGTGTGTGTCAAGGATAGCTTAACAAACAACGTAAGAGGGAAGATTGTAGATGTAATGGGTCATGAGATATTTGCTCTCATATGGACATGTAATGGGTTTGACAAAACTTACCCTTGTATTTCTTGAGGCTTTGATGCTTTTGCGTCTATCTTTCAAACGGAATTCGATATCGTCATCTTAATTGCATGGATGGTGTGTCAAGGATAGCTTAACAAACAACGTAAGAGGGAAGATTGTAGATGCTATGGGTCATGAGATATATGCTCTCATATGGACATGTAATGGGTTTGACAAAGCTTACCCTTGTATTTCTTGAGACTTTGATGCTTCTGCGTCTATCTTTCAAACGGAATTCGATATCGTCATCTAAATTGCATGGTGGTGTGTCAAGGATAGCTTAACAAACCACGTAAGAGGGAAGATTATAGATGCTATGGGTCATGAGATATTTGCTCCCATATGGTCATGTAATAGATTTGACAAAGCTTACCCTTGTATTTCTTGAGACTTTGATGCTTCTGCGTCTATCTTTCAAACGGAATTCGATATCGTCATCTAAATTGCATGGATGTGTGTGTCAAGGATAGCTTAACAAACAACGTAATAGGGAAGATTGTAGATGTAATGGATCATGAGATATTTGCTCTCATATGGACATGTAATGGGTTTGTCAAAGCTTACACTTATGTTTCTTGAGACTTGGATGCTTCTGCGTCTATCTTTCAAACGGAATTCGATATCATCATCTAAATTGCGTGGATTGTGTGTCAAGGATAGCTTAACAAACAACGTGAGAAGGAAGACTGTAGATGTAATGGGTCATGAGATATTTGCTCCCATATGGACATGTAATGGGTTTGACAAAGCTTACCCTTGTATTTCTTGAGACTTTGATGCTTCTGCGTCTATCTTTCAAACGGAATTCGATATCGTCATCTAAATTGCATGGATTGTGTGTCAAGGATGGCTTAATAAACAACGTAAGAAAGAAGACTGTACTGTAGATGTAATGGGTCATGAGATATTTGCTCCCATATGGACATGTAATGGGTTTGACAAAGCTTACCCTTGTATTTCTTGAGACTTTGATGCTTCTGCGTCTATCTTTCAAACGGAATTCGATATCGTCATCTAAATTGCATGGATTGTGTGTCAAGGATGGCTTAATAAACAACGTAAGAAAGAAGACTGTAGATGTAATGGGTCATGAGATATTTGCTCCCATATGGACATGTAATGGGTTTGACAAAGCTTACACTTGTGTTTCCTGAGACTTGGATGCTTCTGCGTCTATCTTTCAAACGGAATTCGATATCGTCATCTAAATTGGTGTGTCAAGGATAGCTTAACAAACAACGTAAGAGTCATGGGTCATGAGATATTTGCTCCCATATGGACATGTAATGGGTTTGACAAAGCTTACACTTGTGTTTCCTGAGACTTGGATGCTTCTGCGTGTATCTTTCAAACGGAATTCGATATCGTCATATAAATTGCATGGATTGTGTGTCAAGGATAGCTTAGCAAACAACGTAAGAAGGAAGATTGTAGATGCTATGGGTCATGAGATATATGCTCTCATATGGACATGTAATGGGTTTGACAAAGCTTACCCTTGTATTTCTTGAGACTTTGATGCTTCTGCGTCTATCTATCAAATGGAATTCGATATCGTCATCTAAATTGCATGGATTGTGTGTCAAGGATAGCTTAACAAACAACATGAGAAGGAAGACTGTAGATGTAATGGGTCATGAGATATTTGCTCCCATATGGACATGTAATGGGTTTGACAAAGCTTACCCTTGTATTTCTTGAGACTTTGATGCATCTGCGTCTATCTTTCAAACGGAATTCGATATCATCATCTAAATTGCATGGATGGTGTGTCAAGGATAGCTTAACAAACAACAAGGGAAGATTGTAGATGCTATGGGTCATGAGATATATGCTCTCATATGGACACGTAATGGGTTTGACAAAGCTTACACTTGTTTTTCTTGAGACTTTGATGCTTCTGCGTCTATCTTTCAAACGGAATTCGATATCGTCATCTAAATTGCATGGATGTGTGTGTCAAGGATAGCTTAACAAACAACGTAAGAGGGAAGATTGTAGATGTAATGGGTCATGAGATATTTGCTCCCATATGGACATGTAATGGGTTTGACAAAGCTTACACTTGTGTTTCCTGAGACTTGGATGCTTCTGCGTGTATCTTTCAAACGGAATTCGATATCGTCATATAAATTGCATGGATTGTGTGTCAAGGATAGCTTAACAAACAACATGAGAAGGAAGACTGTAGATGTAATGGGTCATGAGATATTTGCTCCCATATGGACATGTAATGGATTTGACAAAGCTTATGGGTCATGAGATATATGCTCTCATATGGACATGTAATGGGTTTGACAAAGCTTACCCTTGTATTTCTTGAGACTTTGATGCTTCTGCGTCTATCTATCAAACGGAATTCGATATCGTCATCTAAATTGCATGGATTGTGTGTCAAGGATAGCTTAACAAACAACATGAGAAGGAAGACTGTAGATGTAATGGGTCATGAGATATTTGCTCCCATATGGACATGTAATGGGTTTGACAAAGCTTACCCTTGTATTTCTTGAGACTTTGATGCTTCTGCGTCTATCTTTCAAACGGAATTCGATATCATCATCTAAATTGCATGGATGGTGTGTCAAGGATAGCTTAACAAACAACAAGGGAAGATTGTAGATGCTATGGGTCATGAGATATATGCTCTCATATGGACACGTAATGGGTTTGACAAAGCTTACACTTGTTTTTCTTGAGACTTTGATGCTTCTGCGTCTATCTTTCAAACGGAATTCGATATCGTCATCTAAATTGCATGGATGTGTGTGTCAAGGATAGCTTAACAAACAACGTAAGAGGGAAGATTGTAGATGTAATGGGTCATGAGATATTTGCTCCCATATGGACATGTAATGGGTTTGACAAAGCTTACACTTGTGTTTCCTGAGACTTGGATGCTTCTGCGTGTATCTTTCAAACGGAATTCGATATCGTCATATAAATTGCATGGATTGTGTGTCAAGGATAGCTTAACAAACAACATGAGAAGGAAGACTGTAGATGTAATGGGTCATGAGATATTTGCTCCCATATGGACATGTAATGGATTTGACAAAGCTTATCCTTGTATTTCTTGAGACTTTGACGCTTCTGCGTCTATCTTTCAAACGGAATTCGATATCGTCATATAAATTGCATGGATTGTGTGTCAAGGATAGCTTAGCAAAAAACGTAAAAAGGAATACTGTAGATGTAATGGGTCATGAGATATTTGCTCCCATATGGACATGTAATGGGTTTGACAAAACTTACCCTTGTATTTCTTGAGACTTTGATGCTTCTGCGTCTATCTTTCAAACGGAATTCGATATCGTCATCTAAATTGCATGGATGGTGTGTCAAGGATAGCTTAACAAACAACGTAAGAGGGAAGATTGTAGATGCTATGGGTCATGAGATATATTCTCTCATATGGACATGTAATGGGTTTGACAAAGCTTACCCTTGTATTTCTTGAGACTTTGATGCCTCTGCGTCTATCTTTCAAACGGAATTCGATATCATCATCTAAATTGCATGGATGGTGTGTCAAGGATAGCTTAACAAACAACAAGGGAAGATTGTAGATGCTATGGGTCATGAGATATATGCTCTCATATGGACACGTAATGGGTTTGACAAAGCTTACACTTGTTTTTCTTGAGACTTGGATGCTTCTGCGTCTACCTTTCAAACGGAATTCGATATCATCATCTAAATTGCATGGATTGTGTGTCAAGGATAGCTTAACAAACCACGAAAGAGGGAAGATTGTAGATGCTATGGGTCATGAGATATTTGCTCCCATATGGTCATGTAATGGATTTGACAAAGCTTACCCTTGTATTTCTTGAGACTTTGATGCTTCTGCGTCTATCTTTCAAACGGAATTCGATATCGTCATCTAAATTGCATGGATGTGTGTGTCAAGGATAGCTTAACAAACAACGTAAGAGGGAAGATTGTAGATGTAATGGGTCATGAGATATTTGCTCCCATATGGACATGTAATGGGTTTGATAAAGCTTACCCTTGTATTTCTTGAGACTTTGATGCTTCTGCGTGTATCTTTCAAACGGAATTCGATATCGTCATATAAATTGCATGGATTGTGTGTCAAGGATAGCTTAGCAAACAACGTAAGAAGGAAGACTGTAGATGTAATGGGTCATGAGATATTTGCTCCCATATGGACATGTAATGGGTTTGACAAAACTTACCCTTGTATTTCTTGAGGCTTTGATGCTTCTGCGTCTATCTTTCAAACGGAATTCGATATCGTCATCTAAATTGCATGGATGGTGTGTCAAGGATAGCTTAACAAACAACGTAAGAGGGAAGATTGTAGATGTTATGGGTCATGAGATATATGCTCTCATATGGACATGTAATGGGTTTGACAAAGCTTACCCTTGTATTTCTTGAGACTTTGATGCTTCTGCGTCTATCTTTCAAACGGAATTCGATATCGTCATCTAAATTGCATGGTGGTGTGTCAAGGATAGCTTAACAAACCACGTAAGAGGGAAGATTGTAGATGCTATGGGTCATGAGATATTTGCTCCCATATGGTCATGTAATAGATTTGACAAAGCTTACCCTTGTATTTCTTGAGACTTTGATGCTTCTGCGTCTATCTTTCAAACGGAATTCGATATCGTCATCTAAATTGGTGTGTCAAGGATAGCTTAACAAACAACGTAAGAGTCATGGGTCATGAGATATTTGCTCCCATATGGACATGTAATGGGTTTGACAAAGCTTACACTTGTGTTTCCTGAGACTTGGATGCTTCTGCGTCTATCTTTCAAACGGAATTCGATATCGTCATCTAAATTGGTGTGTCAAGGATAGCTTAACAAACAACGTAAGAGGGAAGATTGTAGATGCTATGGGTCATGAGATATATGCTCTCATATGGACACGTAATGGGTTTGACAAAGCTTACCCTTGTATTTCTTGAGACTTTGATGCTTCTGCGTCTATCTTTCAAACGGAATTCGATATCGTCATCTAAATTGCATGGATGGTGTGTCAAGGATAGCTTAGCAAACAACGTAAGAAAGAAAACTGTAGATGTAATGGGTCATGAGATATTTGCTCCCATATGGACATGTAATGGGTTTGACAAAGCTTACCCTTTTATTTCTTGAGACTTTGATGCTTCTGCGTCTATATTTCAAACGGAATTCGATATCGTCATCTAAATTGCATGGATTTTTTCTCAAGGATAGCTTAGCAAACAACGTAAGAAGGAAGACTGTAGATGTAATGGGTCATGAGATATTTGTTCCCATATGGACTTGTAATGGGTTTGACAAAACTTACCCTTGTATTTCTTGAGACTTTGATGCTTCTGCGTCTATCTTTCAAACGGAATTCGATATCGTCATCTAAATTGCATGGATGGTGTGTCAAGGATAGGTTAACAAACAGCGTAAGAAAGAAGGTTGTAGATGCTATGGGTCATGAGATATTTGCTCCCATATGGACATGAAATGGGTTTGACAAAGCTTAACCTTGTATTTCTTGAGACTTTGATGCTTCTGCGTCTATCTTTCAAACGGAATTCGATATCGTCATCTAAATTGCATGGATTGTGTGTCAAGGATAGCTTAACAAACAGCGTAAGAAGGAAGACTGTAGATGTAATGGGTCATGAGATATTTGCTCCCATATGGACATGTAATGGATTTGACAAAGCTTACCCTTGTATTTCTTGAGACTTTGATGCTTCTGCGTCTATCTTTCAAACGGAATTCGATATCATCATCTAAATTGCATGGATTGTGTGTCAAGGATAGCTTAACAAACAAAGAAGAAAGAAGACTGTAGATGTAATGGGTCATGAGATATTTGCTCCCATATGGACATGTAATGGGTTTGACAAAACTTACCCTTGTATTTCTTGAGACTTTGATGCTTCTGCGTCTATCTTTCAAACGGAATTCGATATCATCATCTAAATTGCATGGATTGTATGTCAAGGATAGCTTAACAAACAGCGTAAGAGGGAAGATTGTAGATGCTATGGGTCATGAGATATATGCTCTCATATGGACATGTAATGGGTTTGACAAAGCTTACCCTTGTATTTCTTGAGACTTTGATGCTTCTGCGTCTATCTTTCAAACGGAATTCGATATCATCATCTAAATTGCATGGATTGTGTGTCAAGGATAGCTTAACAAACAACATGAGAAGGAAGACTGTAGATGTAATGGGTCATGAGATATTTGCTCCCATATGGACATGTAATGGATTTGACAAAGCTTACCCTTGTATTTCTTGAGACTTTGATGCTTCTGCGTCTATCTTTCAAACGGAATTCGATATCGTCATCTAAATTGCATGGATGGTGTGTCAAGGATAGCTTAGCAAACAACGTAAGAAAGAAAACTGTAGATGTAATGGGTCATGAGATATTTGCTCCCATATGGACATGTAATGGATTTGACAAAGCTTACCCTTGTATTTCTTGAGACTTTGATGCTTCTGCGTCTATCTTTCAAACGGAATTCGATATCATCATCTAAATTGCATGGATGGTGTGTCAAGGATAGCTTAACAAACAACGTAAGAGGGAAGATTGTAGATGCTATGGGTCATGAGATATATGCTCTCATATGGTCATGTAATGGATTTGACAAAGCTTACCCTTGTATTTCTTGAGACTTCGATGCTTCTGCGTCTATCTTTCAAACGGAATTCGATATCGTCATCTAAATTGCATGGATGTGTGTTTCAAGGATGGCTTAACAAACAACGTAAGAGGGAAGATTGTAGATGTAATGGGTCATGAGATATTTGCTCCCATATGGACATGTAATGGGTTTGACAAAGCTTACCCTTGTATTTCTTGAGACTTTGATGCTTCTGCGTCTATCTTTCAAACGGAATTCGATATCGTCATCTAAATTGCATGGATGGTGTGTCAAGGATAGCTTAGCAAACAACGTAAGAAAGAAAACTGTAGATGTAATGGGTCATGAGATATTTGTTCCCATATGGACTTTTAATGGGTTTGACAAAACTTACCCTTGTATTTCTTGAGACTTTGATACTTCTGCGTCTATCTTTCAAACGGAATTCGATATCGTCATCTAAATTGCATGGATGGTGTGTCAAGGATAGGTTAACAAACAGCGTAAGAAAGAAGGTTGTAGATGCTATGGGTCATGAGATATTTGCTCCCATATGGACATGAAATGGGTTTGACAAAGCTTACCCTTGTATTTCTTGAGACTTTGATGCTTCTGCGTCTATCTTTCAAACGGAATTCGATATCGTCATCTAAATTGCATGGATGGTGTGTCAAGGATAGCTTAACAAACAGCGTAAGAAGGAAGACTGTAGATGTAATGGGTCATGAGATATTTGCTCCCATATGGACATGTAATGGATTTGACAAAGCTTACCCTTGTATTTCTTGAGACTTTGATGCTTCTGCGTCTATCTTTCAAACGGAATTCGATATCATCATCTAAATTGCATGGATTGTGTGTCAAGGATAGCTTAACAAACAAAGAAGAAGGAAGACTGTAGATGTAATGGGTCATGAGATATTTGCTCCCATATGGACATGTAATGGGTTTGACAAAACTTACCCTTGTATTTCTTGAGACTTTGATGCTTCTGCGTCTATCTTTCAAACGGAATTCGATATCATCTAAATTGCATGGATTGTATGTCAAGGATAGCTTAACAAACAGCGTCAGAGGGAAGATTGTAGATGCTATGGGTCATGAGATATATGCTCTCATATGGACATGTAATGGGTTTGACAAAGCTTACCCTTGTATTTCTTGAGACTTTGATGCTTCTGCGTCTATCTTTCAAACGGAATTCGATATCATCATCTAAATTGCATGGATTGTGTGTCAAGGATAGCTTAACAAACAACATGAGAAGGAAGACTGTAGATGTAATGGGTCATGAGATATTTGCTCCCATATGGACATGTAATGGATTTGACAAAGCTTACCCTTGTATTTCTTGAGACTTGGATGCTTCTGCGTCTATCTTTCAAACGGAATTCGATATCATCATCTAAATTTCATGGATTGTGTGTCAAGGATAGCTTAGCAAACAACTTAAGAAGAAAGACTGCAGATGTAATGAGTCATAAGATATTTGCTCCCATATGGACATGTAATGGGTTTGACAAAGCTTACCCTTGTATTTCTTGAGACTTTGATGCTTCTGCGTCTATCTTTCAAACGGAGTTCGATATCGTCATCTAAATTGCATGGATTGTGTCAAGGATTGCTTAACAAACAACGTAAGAAGGAAATCTGTTGATGTAATGGGTCATGAGATATATGCTCTCATATGGACATGTAATGTGTTTGACAAAGCTTACACTTGTGTTTCTTGAGACTTGGATGCTTCTGCGTCTATCTTTCAAACGGAATTCGATATCATCATCTAAATTACATGGATTGTGTGTCAAGGATAGCTTAACAAACAACGTAAGAAGGAAGACTGTAGATGTAATGGGTCATGAGATATTTGCTCCCATATGGACATGTAATGGGTTTGACAAAGCTTACCCTTGTATTTCTTGAGACTTTGATGCTTCTGTGTCTATCTTTCAAACGGAATTCGATATCATCATCTAAATTGCATGGATGGTGTGTCAAGGATAGCTTAACAAACAACGTGAGAAGGAAGACTGTAGATGTAATGGGTCATGAGATATTTGCTCCCATATGTACATGTAATGGGTTTGTCATAGCTTACCCTTGTATTTCTTGAGACTTGGATGCTTCTGCGTCTATCTTTCAAACGGAATTCGATATCATCATCTTAATTGCATGGATGGCGTGTCAGGAATAGCTTAACAAACATCGTAAGAAGGAAGACTGTAGATGTAATGGGTCATGAGATATTTGCTCCCATATGGACATGTAATGGGTTTGACAAAGCTCACCCTTGTATTTCTTGAGACTTTGATGCTTCTGCGTCTATCTTTCAAACGGAATTCGATATCGTCATCTAAATTGCATGGATGGTGTGTCAAGGACAGCTTAACAAACAACGTAAGAAGGAAGACTGTAGATGTAATGGGTCATGAGATATTTGCTCCCATATGGACATGTAATGGGTTTGACATAGCTCACCCTTGTATTTCTTGAGACTTGAATGCTTCTGCGTCTATCTTTCAAACGGAATTCGATATCATCATCTAAATTGCATGGATGGTGTGTCAAGGATAGCTTAACAAACAACGTAAGAAGGAAGACTGTAGATGTAATGGGTCATGAGATATTTGCTCCCATATGGTCATGTAATGGGTTTGACAAAGCTTACACTTGTATTTCTTGAGACTTGGGTGGTTCTGCGTCTATCTTTCAAACGGAATTCGATATCATCATCTAAATTGCATGGATGGTGTGTCAAGGATAGCTTAACAAACAATGTAAGAGGGAAGATTGTAGATGCTATGGGTCATGAGATATATGCTCTCATATGGACATGTAATGGGTTTGACAAAGCTTACACTTGTTTTACTTGAGACTTGGATGCTTCTGCGTCTATCTTTCAAACGGAATTCGATATCATCATCTAAATTGCATGGATGGTGTGTCAAGGATAGCTTAACAAACAACGTAAGAAGGAAGACTGTAGATGTAATGGGTCATGAGATATTTGCTCTCATATGGACATGTAATGGGTTTGACAAAGCTTACACTTGTTTTTCTTGAGACTTGGATGCTTCTGCGTCAAACTTTCAAACGGAATTCGATATCATCATCTAGATTGCATGGATGGTGTGTCAAGGATAGCTTAAAAACAAGTAAGAAAAGTCTATAGTCGGACGGAGCCGACCATGGGATACCCTATACCACTATCCCTGGACAATCGCTCTCCACGGAACTTCTTTTCAATGACTATGAAAATTTAATTATCAAATATCAGAGATGTAATGTATAATACTTATAACCAAAACCATAAAGTTGTATAGCATGACAAAGACATTTTTGTAGCAGGAAAGGAAAATTTAGTTCACACAAACTAAAATGTAATGAAACCCACTTATGTAGTACTATTACTTCCGTTGTTTAACCGCTACGTTATTGAAATTTTTACCAATTTCACACAAAAGTTTCAGTCCATTTAACCCGCTAAGTATTATCTGATCTTCACGTTGGTTTGTACGTTTCTTCTAAATCATAAACTCAAACTTTCTTTAAAATTTTGCGGGTTATTATTTTGACCTACAGAGCCGCTACAAAATTGGTTAAAATTTTGTTTTTGGTCCATTTCATCCTCTGAACATTTCACGATCATCACCAAAAACTATTCATTTCTATTCTGGCCCGAACCTAACCTCCTTAAAAAATTCGTTACAATGGGTCCATAATTGCGGCCTTAAGCTTGTTTACAATTTTTAATGGACGGACACACATCGCTTTATCTCGTCGAGATATGAATTTTGGCATACCAAATAAGGGGTCTAGGACGAATATTTCGTGGTGTTACATAATCTTTTGGAGAGACAATATGTAGCATGGGATAAAAATGTGGTTCTCTACACAGAACCCATTATATATTAGGAAGTAGGCCCGTTATCTAGCAAACACTTTATTGCAATTTAGATCAGAGGAAAGGTCAATAGTTTTTTCCATATGTAGGCTACTTTGCGAAATATATATGTCCTCAAGGAATTAAAATATCGACCAAAAATAACATTTTTATATTTTGCATACAAAATAATAGTCCATTTCACCCGCTAAAGAATATCAGATCATCATTCAAAATTGTAGGCATCTTTTTCGACCTATACTCTTACCCGGTTCAAAATTTCGTGACTATTGATGTATAATTGCGACTTCTAGCGAGTTTATTATTACACTACAAACAAATAACGGAATATTTTAGGCTGTAACTCTGTTATCTGATCATGCACACCAACATAATTGGTATCAATTGAAAGGTCAAGCGTTCCACTTTCAAGTATATCTCACTTGTCCGGAATGTCACTTCTAGGAATTAAGATATAAGTGTATATTAAAAATTTTCACACTTTTCACACAAAAGTTTTGGTCCATTTAACCCTCTAAATATTATCCGATCGCCATCTCAAATTGCAAGCTTCTCCTTTGTGATATACTCTTACCTTATTTAAATTTACGTGTTGATCGGACTATTATTGAGACCTACAGAGCCGCTAGAAAATTGGATAAATATTATGTTTTTGGTCCATTTCACCCGCTAAATATTTCGCGATCATCACCAATAAGAATAGGGATCTATTCTGATCTGAACCCGACCTCCATACAAAATTTCGTGACGATCGGTCCATAATTGCGGTCTGTGTTTACAATTTATAATGGACAGACGGACGGACGGACGGACGGACACACATCTCAAAATCGCTTTATCTCGTCGAGATATGAAGATTGGTATACCACATTGGGGGTCTCCGACAATTATTTCGCGGTGTTACATGAATTTTTACCAAAACAAACTTATAATACCCTTTTCCACATTGTGGTATAGGGTATAACAACGTAAGAAGGAAGACTGTAGATGTAATGGGTCATGAGATATTTGCTCCCATATGGACATGTAATGGGTTTGACCAAGCTTACCCTTGTATTTCTTGAGACTTTGATGCTTCTGCGTCTTCCTTTCAAACGGAATTCGATATCGTCATCTAAATTGCATGGATTGTGTTTCAAAGATAGCTTAACAGACAACGTAAGAGGGAAGATTGTAGATGCTATGGGTCATCAGATATTTGCTCCCATATGGACATGAAATGGGTTTGACAAAACTTACCCTTGTATTTCTCGAGACTTTGATGCTTCTGTGTCTATCTTTCAAATGGAATTCGATATCGTCATCTAAATTGCATGGATTGTGTGTCAAGGATAGCTTAACAAACAACGTGAGAAAGAGGACTGTAGATGTAATGGGTCATGAGATATTTGCTCCCATATGGACATGTAATGGATTTGACAAAGCTTACCCTTGTATTTCTTGAGACTTTGATGCTTCTGCGTCTATCTTTCAAACGGAATTCGATATCATCATCTAAATTGCATGGATGGTGTGTCTAGGATAGCTTAACAAACAACGTGAGAAGGAAGACTGTAGATGTAATGGGTCATGATATATTTGCTCCCATATGGGCATGTAATGGGTTTGACAAAGCTTGCCCTTGTATTTCTTGAGACTTTGATGCTTCTGCGTCTATCTTTCAAACGGAATTCGATATCGTCATCTAAATTGCATGGATGGTGTGTCAAGGATAGCTTAACAAACAACGTAAGAAGGAAGACTGTAGATGTAATGGGTCATGAGATATTTGCTCCCATATTGACATGTAATGGGTTTGACAAAGCTTACCCTTGTATTTCTTGAGACTTTGATGCTTCTGCGTCTATCTTTCAAACGGAATTCGATATCGTCATCTAAATTGCATGGATGGTGTGTCAAGGATAGCTTAGCAAACAACGTAAGAAGGAAGACTGTAGATGTAATGGGTCATGAGATATTTGCTCCCATATTGACATGTAATGGGTTTGACAAAGCTTACCCTTGTATTTCTTGAGACTTTGATGCTTCTGCGTCTATCTTTCAAACGGAATTCAATATCGTCATCTAAATTGCATGGATGGTGTGTCAAGGATAGCTTAACAAACAACGTAAGAGGGAAGATTGTAGATGTAATGGGTCATGAGATATTTGCTCCCATATGGACATGTAATGGGTTTGACAAAGCTTACCCTTGTATTTCTTGAGACTTTGATGCTTCTGCGTCTATCTTTCAAACGGAATTCGATATCGTCATCTAAATTGCATGGATTGTGTGTCAAGGATAGCTTAACAAACAACGTAAGAAGGAAGGCTGTAGATGTAATGGGTCATGAGATATTTGCTCCCATATGGACATGTAGTGGATTTGACAAAGCTTACCCTTGTATTTCTTGAGACTTTGATGCTTCTGCGTCTATCTTTCAAACGGAATTCGATATCGTCATCTAAATTGCATGGATGGTGTGTCAAGGATAGCTTAACAAACAACGTAAGAGGGAAGATTGTAGATGTAATGGGTCATGAGATATTTGCTCCCATATGGACATGTAATGGGCTTGACAAAGCTTACCCTTGTATTTCTTGAGACTTTGATGCTTCTGCGTCTATCTTTCAAACGGAATTCGATATCGTCATCTAAATTGCATGGATGGTGTGTCAAGGATAGCTTAACAAACAACGTAAGAAGGAAGACTGTAGATGTAATGGGTCATGAGATATTTGCTCCCGTATGGACATGTAATGGGTTTGACAAAGCTTACCCTTGTATTTCTTGAGACTTTGATGCTTCTGCGTCTATCTTTCAAACGAAATTCGATATCGTCATCTAAATTGCATGGATGGTGTGTCAAGGATAGCTTAACAAACAGCGAAAGAGGGAAGATTGTAGATGTAATGGGTCATGAGATATTTGCTCCCATATGGACATGTAATGGGTTTGACAAAGCTTACCCTTGTATTTCTTGAGACTTTGATGCTTCTGCGTCTATCTTTCAAACGGAATTCGA
The DNA here is from genome assembly GCF_047663935.1 of Musca autumnalis. Taxonomy (NCBI): domain Eukaryota; kingdom Metazoa; phylum Arthropoda; class Insecta; order Diptera; family Muscidae; genus Musca; species Musca autumnalis. Next base: position 468,522 of record NW_027411733.1, read on the forward strand.
TATCGTCATCTAAATTGCATGGATGGTGTGTCAGGGATTGCTTAACAAACAACGTAAGAAGGAAGGCTGTAGATGTAATGGGTCATGAGATATTTGCTCCCATATGGACATGTAATCGGTTTGACAAAGCTTACCCTTGTATTTCTTGAGACTTTGATGCTTCTGCGTCTATCTTTCAAACGGAATTCGATATCATCATCTAAATTGCATGGATTGTGTGTCAAGAATAGCTTAACAAACAACGTAAGAGGAAAGATTGTAGATGCTATGGGTCATGAGATATTTGCTCCCATATGGACATGTAATGGGTTTGACAAAACTTACCCTTGTATTTCTTGAGACTTTGATGCTTCTGCGTCTATCTTTCAAACGGAATTCGATATCGTCATCTAAATTGCATGGATGGTGTGTCAAGGATAGCTTAACAAACAACGTAAGAAAGAAGATTGTAGATGTAATGGGTCATGAGATATTTGCTCCCATATGGACATGTAATGGGTTTGACAAAGCTTACCCTTGTATTTCCTGAGACTTTGATGCTTCTGCGTCTATCTTTCAAACGGAATTCGATATCGTCATCTAAATTGCATGGATTGTGTGTCAAGGATAGCTTAACAAACAACGTTAGAAGGAAGACTGTAGATGTAATGAGTCATGAGATATTTGCTCCCATATGGACATGTAATGGATTTGACAAAGCTTACCCTTGTATTTCTTGAGACTTTGATGCTTCTGTGTCAAGGATAGCTTAACAAACAGCGTAAGAAAGAAGACTGTAGATGTAATGGGTCATGAGATATTTGCTCCCATATGGACATGTAATGGGTTTGACAAAACTTACCCTTGTATTTCTTTAGACTTTGATGCTTCTGCGTCTATCTTTCAAACGGAATTCGATATCGTCATCTAAATTGCATGGATGGTGTGTCAAGGATAGCTTAACAAACAACGTGAGAAGGAAGACTGTAGATGTAATAGGTCATGAGATATTTGCTCCCATATGGACATGTAATGGGTTTGTCATAGCTTACCCTTGTATTTCTTGAGACTTTGATGCTTCTGCGTCTATCTTTCAAACTGAATTCGATATCGTCATCTAAATTGCATGGATTGTGTGTCAAGGATAGCTTAACAAACAACGTAAGAAGGAAGATTGTAGATGCTATGGGTCATGAGATATTTGCTCCCATATGGACATGTAATGGGTTTGACAAAACTTACCCTTGTATTTCTTGAGACTTTGATGCTTCTGCGTCTATCTTTCAAACGGAATTCGATATCGTCATCTTAATTGCATGTATGGTGTGTCAAGGATAGCTTAACAAACAACGTAAGAAGGAAGATTGTAGATGCTATGGGTCATGAGATATTTGCTCCCATATGGACATGTAATGGGTTTGACAAAACTTACCCTTGTATTTCTTGAGACTTTGATGCTTCTGCGTCTATCTTTCAAACGGAATTCGATATCGTCATCTAAATTGCATGGATGGTGTGTCAAGGATAGCTTAACAAACAACGTAAGAAAGAAGATTGTAGATGTAATGGGTCATGAGATATTTGCTCCCATATGGACATGTAATGGGTTTGACAAAGCTTACCCTTGTATTTCCTGAGACTTTGATGCTTCTGCGTCTATCTTTCAAACGGAATTCGATATCGTCATCTAAATTGCATGGATTGTGTGTCAAGGATAGCTTAACAAACAACGTTAGAAGGAAGACTGTAGATGTAATGAGTCATGAGATATTTGCTCCCATATGGACATGTAATGGATTTGACAAAGCTTACCCTTGTATTTCTTGAGACTTTGATGCTTCTGTGTCAAGGATAGCTTAACAAACAGCGTAAGAAAGAAGACTGTAGATGTAATGGGTCATGAGATATTTGCTCCCATATGGACATGTAATGGGTTTGACAAAACTTACCCTTGTATTTCTTGAGACTTTGATGCTTCTGCGTCTATCTTTCAAACGGAATTCGATATCGTCATCTAAATTGCATGGATGGTGTGTCAAGGATAGCTTAACAAACAACGTAAGAGGGAAGACTGTAGATGTAATGGGTCATGAGATATATGCTCTCATATGGACATGTAATGGGTTTGACAAAGCTTACCCTTGTATTTCTTGAGACTTTGATGCTTCTGCGTCTATCTTTCAAACGGAATTCAATATCGTCATCTAAATTGCATGGATGGTGTGTCAAAGATAGCTTAACAAACAACGTAAGAGGGAAGATTGTAGATGTAATGGGTCATGAGATATTTGCTCCCATATGGACATGTAATGGGTTTGACAAAGCTTACCCTTGTATTTCTTGAGACTTTGATGCTTCTGCGTCTATCTTTCAAACGGAATTCGATATCGTCATCTAAATTGCATGGATTGTGTGTCAAGGATAGCTTAACAAACAACGTAAGAAGGAAGGCTGTAGATGTAATGGGTCATGAGATATTTGCTCCCATATGGACATGTAATGGATTTGACAAAGCTTACCCTTGTATTTCTTGAGACTTTGATGCTTCTGCGTCTATCTTTCAAACGGAATTCGATATCGTCATCTAAATTGCATGGATGGTGTGTCAAGGATAGCTTAACAAACAACGTAAGAGGGAAGATTGTAGATGTAATGGGTCATGAGATATTTGCTCCCATATGGACATGTAATGGGCTTGACAAAGCTTACCCTTGTATTTCTTGAGACTTTGATGCTTCTGTGTCAAGGATAGCTTAACAAACAGCGTAAGAAAGAAGACTGTAGATGTAATGGGTCATGAGATATTTGCTCCCATATGGACATGTAATGGGTTTGACAAAACTTACCCTTGTATTTCTTGAGACTTTGATGCTTCTGCGTCTATCTTTCAAACGGAATTCGATATCGTCATCTAAATTGCATGGATGGTGTGTCAAGGATAGCTTAACAAACAACGTAAGAGGGAAGACTGTAGATGTAATGGGTCATGAGATATATGCTCTCATATGGACATGTAATGGGTTTGACAAAGCTTACCCTTGTATTTCTTGAGACTTTGATGCTTCTGCGTCTATCTTTCAAACGGAATTCAATATCGTCATCTAAATTGCATGGATGGTGTGTCAAAGATAGCTTAACAAACAACGTAAGAGGGAAGATTGTAGATGTAATGGGTCATGAGATATTTGCTCCCATATGGACATGTAATGGGTTTGACAAAGCTTACCCTTGTATTTCTTGAGACTTTGATGCTTCTGCGTCTATCTTTCAAACGGAATTCGATATCGTCATCTAAATTGCATGGATTGTGTGTCAAGGATAGCTTAACAAACAACGTAAGAAGGAAGGCTGTAGATGTAATGGGTCATGAGATATTTGCTCCCATATGGACATGTAATGGATTTGACAAAGCTTACCCTTGTATTTCTTGAGACTTTGATGCTTCTGCGTCTATCTTTCAAACGGAATTCGATATCGTCATCTAAATTGCATGGATGGTGTGTCAAGGATAGCTTAACAAACAACGTAAGAGGGAAGATTGTAGATGTAATGGGTCATGAGATATTTGCTCCCATATGGACATGTAATGGGCTTGACAAAGCTTACCCTTGTATTTCTTGAGACTTTGATGCTTCTGCGTCTATCTTTCAAACGGAATTCGATATCGTCATCTAAATTGCATGGATGGTGTGTCAAGGATAGCTTAACAAACAACGTAAGAAGGAAGACTGTAGATGTAATGGGTCAAGAGATATTTGCTCCCGTATGGACATGTAATGGGTTTGACAAAGCTTACCCTTGTATTTCTTGAGACTTTGATGCTTCTGCGTCTATCTTTCAAACGAAATTAGATATCGTCATCTAAATTGCATGGATGGTGTGTCAAGGATAGCTTAACAAACAACGAAAGAGGGAAGATTGTAGATGTAATGGGTCATGAGATATTTGCTCCCATATGGACATGTAATGTGTTTGACAAAGCTTACCCTTGTATTTCTTGAGACTTTGATGCTTCTGCGTCTATCTTTCAAACGGAATTCGATATCGTCATCTAAATTGCATGGATGGTGTGTCAGGGATTGCTTAACAAACAACGTAAGAAGGAAGGCTGTAGATGTAATGGGTCATGAGATATTTGCTCCCATATGGACATGTAATCGGTTTGACAAAGCTTACCCTTGTATTTCTTGAGACTTTGATGCTTCTGCGTCTATCTTTTAAACGGAATTCGACATCGTCATCTAAATTGCATGGATGGTGTGTCAAGGATAGCTTAACAAACAACGTGATAAGGAAGACTGTAGATGTAATGGGTCATGAGATATTTGCTCCCATATGGACATGTAATGGGTTTGACAAAGCTTAAACTTGTTTTTCTTGAGACTTGGATGCTTCTGCGTCTATCTTTCAAACGGAATTCGATATCATCATCTAAATTGCATGGATTGTGTGTCAAGGATAGCTTAACAAACAACGTAAGAAGGAAGACTGTAGATGTAATGGGTCATGAGATATTTGCTCCCATATGGACATGTAATGTATTTGACAAAGCTTACCCTTGTATTTCTTGAGACTTTGATGCTTCTGCGTCTATCTTTCAAACGGAATTCGATATCATCATCTAAATTGCATGGATTGTGTGTCAAGAATAGCTTAACAAACAACGTAAGAGGAAAGATTGTAGATGTAATGGGTCATGAGATATTTGCTCCCATATGGACATGTAATGTGTTTGACAAAGCTTACCCTTGTATTTCTTGAGACTTTGATGCTTCTGCGTCTATCTTTCAAACGGAATTCGATATCGTCATCTAAATTGCATGGAAGGTGTGTCAAGGATAGCTTAACAAACAACGTAAGAGGGAAGATTGTAGATGTAATGGGTCATGAGATATTTGCTCCCATATGGACATGTAATGGGCTTGACAAAGCTTACCCTTGTATTTCTTGAGACTTTGATGCTTCTGCGTCTATCTTTCAAACGGAATTCGATATCGTCATCTAAATTGCATGGATGGTGTGTCAAGGATAGCTTAACAAACAACGTAAGAAGGAAGACTGTAGATGTAATGGGTCATGAGATATTTGCTCCCGTATGGACATGTAATGGGTTTGACAAAGCTTACCCTTGTATTTCTTGAGACTTTGATGCTTCTGCGTCTATCTTTCAAACGAAATTCGATATCGTCATCTAAATTGCATGGATGGTGTGTCAAGGATAGCTTAACAAACAGCGAAAGAGGGAAGATTGTAGATGTAATGGGTCATGAGATATTTGCTCCCATATGGACATGTAATGGGTTTGACAAAGCTTACCCTTGTATTTCTTGAGACTTTGATGCTTCTGCGTCTATCTTTCAAACGGAATTCGATATCGTCATCTAAATTGCATGGATGGTGTGTCAGGGATTGCTTAACAAACAACGTAAGAAAGAAGGCTGTAGATGTAATGGGTCATGAGATATTTGCTCCCATATGGACATGTAATCGGTTTGACAAAGCTTACCCTTGTATTTCTTGAGACTTTGATGCTTCTGCGTCTATCTTTTAAACGGAATTCGACATCGTCATCTAAATTGCATGGATGGTGTGTCAAGGATAGCTTAACAAACAACGTGAGAAGGAAGACTGTAGATGTAATGGGTCATGAGATATTTGCTCCCATATGGACATGTAATGGGTTTGACAAAGCTTAAACTTGTTTTTCTTGAGACTTGGATGCTTCTGCGTCTATCTTTCAAACGGAATTCGATATCATCATCTAAATTGCATGGATTGTGTGTCAAGGATAGCTTAACAAACAACGTAAGAAGGAAGGCTGTAGATGTAATGGGTCATGAGATATTTGCTCCCATATGGACATGTAATGGATTTGACAAAGCTTACCCTTGTATTTCTTGAGACTTTGATGCTTCTGCGTCTATCTTTCAAACGGAATTCGATATCATCATCTAAATTGCATGGATTGTGTGTCAAGAATAGCTTAACAAACAACGTAAGAGGAAAGATTGTAGATGCTATGGGTCATGAGATATTTGCTCCCATATGGACATGTAATGGGTTTGACAAAACTTACCCTTGTATTTCTTGAGACTTTGATGCTTCTGCGTCTATCTTTCAAACGGAATTCGATATCGTCATCTAAATTGCGTGGATGGTGTGTCAAGGATAGCTTAACAAACAACGTAAGAAAGAAGATTGTAGATGTAATGGGTCATGAGATATTTGCTCCCATATGGACATGTAATGGGTTTGACAAAGCTTACCCTTGTATATCCTGAGACTTTGATGCTTCTGCGTCTATCTTTCAAACGGAATTCGATATCGTCATCTAAATTGCATGGATTGTGTGTCAAGGATAGCTTAACAAACAACGTTAGAAGGAAGACTGTAGATGTAATGAGTCATGAGATATTTGCTCCCATATGGACATGTAATGGATTTGACAAAGCTTACCCTTGTATTTCTTGAGACTTTGATGCTTCTGTGTCAAGGATAGCTTAACAAACAGCGTAAGAAAGAAGACTGTAGATGTAATGGGTCATGAGATATTTGCTCCCATATGGACATGTAATGGGTTTGACAAAACTTACCCTTGTATTTCTTGAGACTTTGATGCTTCTGCGTCTATCTTTCAAACGGAATTCGATATCGTCATCTAAATTGCATGGATGGTGTGTCAAGGATAGCTTAACAAACAACGTAAGAGGGAAGACTGTAGATGTAATGGGTCATGAGATATATGCTCTCATATGGACATGTAATGGGTTTGACAAAGCTTACCCTTGTATTTCTTGAGACTTTGATGCTTCTGCGTCTATCTTTCAAACGGAATTCAATATCGTCATCTAAATGGCATGGATGGTGTGTCAAAGATAGCTTAACAAACAACGTAAGAGGGAAGATTGTAGATGTAATGGGTCATGAGATATTTGCTCCCATATGGACATGTAATGGGTTTGACAAAGCTTACCCTTGTATTTCTTGAGACTTTGATGCTTCTGCGTCTATCTTTCAAACGGAATTCGATATCGTCATCTAAATTGCATGGATTGTGTGTCAAGGATAGCTTAACAAACAACGTAAGAAGGAAGGCTGTAGATGTAATGGGTCATGAGATATTTGCTCCCATATGGACATGTAATGGATTTGACAAAGCTTACCCTTGTATTTCTTGAGACTTTGATGCTTCTGCGTCTATCTTTCAAACGGAATTCGATATCGTCATCTAAATTGCATGGATGGTGTGTCAAGGATAGCTTAACAAACAACGTAAGAGGGAAGATTGTAGATGTAATGGGTCATGAGATATTTGCTCCCATATGGACATGTAATGGGCTTGACAAAGCTTACCCTTGTATTTCTTGAGACTTTGATGCTTCTGCGTCTATCTTTCAAACGGAATTCGATATCGTCATCTAAATTGCATGGATGGTGTGTCAAGGATAGCTTAACAAACAAGGTAAGAAGGAAGACTGTAGATGTAATGGGTCATGAGATATTTGCTCCCGTATGGACATGTAATGGGTTTGACAAAGCTTACCCTTGTATTTCTTGAGACTTTGATGCTTCTGCGTCTATCTTTCAAACGAAATTAGATATCGTCATCTAAATTGCATGGATGGTGTGTCAAGGATAGCTTAACAAACAACGTGAGAAGGAAGACTGTAGATGTAATGGGTCATGAGATATTTGCTCCCATATGGACATGTAATGGGTTTGACAAAGCTTAAACTTGTTTTTCTTGAGACTTGGATGCTTCTGCGTCTATCTTTCAAACGGAATTCGATATCATCATCTAAATTGCATGGATTGTGTGTCAAGGATAGCTTAACAAACAACGTAAGAAGGAAGACTGTAGATGTAATGGGTCATGAGATATTTGCTCCCATATGGACATGTAATGGATTTGACAAAGCTTACCCTTGTATTTCTTGAGACTTTGATGCTTCTGCGTCTATCTTTCAAACGGAATTCGATATCATCATCTAAATTGCATGGATTGTGTGTCAAGAATAGCTTAAAAACAACGTAAGAGGAAAGATTGTAGATGCTATGGGTCATGAGATATTTGCTCCCATATGGACATGTAATGGGTTTGACAAAGCTTACCCTTGTATTTCCTGAGACTTTGATGCTTCTGCGTCTATCTTTCAAACGGAATTCGATATCGTCATCTAAATTGCATGGATGGTGTGTCAGGGATTGCTTAACAAACAACGTAAGAAGGAAGGCTGTAGATGTAATGGGTCATGAGATATTTGCTCCCATATGGACATGTAATCGGTTTGACAAAGCTTACCCTTGTATTTCTTGAGACTTTGATGCCTCTGCGTCTATCTTTTAAACGGAATTCGACATCGTCATCTAAATTGCATGGATGGTGTGTCAAGGATAGCTTAACAAACAACGTGAGAAGGAAGACTGTAGATGTAATGGGTCATGAGATATTTGCTCCCATATGGACATGTAATGGATTTGACAAAGCTTACCCTTGTATTTCTTGAGACTTTGATGCTTCTGCGTCTATCTTTCAAACGGAATTCGATATCATCATCTAAATTGCATGGATTGTGTGTCAAGAATAGCTTAACAAACAACGTAAGAGGAAAGATTGTAGATGCTATGGGTCATGAGATATTTGCTCCCATATGGACATGTAATGGGTTTGACAAAACTTACCCTTGTATTTCTTGAGACTTTGATGCTTCTGCGTCTATCTTTCAAACGGAATTCGATATCGTCATCTAAATTGCATGGATGGTGTGCCAAGGATAGCTTAACAAACAACGTAAGAAAGAAGATTGTAGATGTAATGGGTCATGAGATATTTGCTCCCATATGGACATGTAATGGGTTTGACAAAGCTTACCCTTGTATTTCCTGAGACTTTGATGCTTCTGCGTCTATCTTTCAAACGGAATTCGATATCGTCATCTAAATTGCATGGATTGTGTGTCAAGGATAGCTTAACAAACAACGTTAGAAGGAAGACTGTAGATGTAATGAGTCATGAGATATTTGCTCCCATATGGACATGTAATGGATTTTTACAAAGCTTACCCTTGTATTTCTTGAGACTTTGATGCTTCTGTGTCAAGGATAGCTTAACAAACAGCGTAAGAAAGAAGACTGTAGATGTAATGGGTCATGAGATGTTTGCTCCCATATGGACATGTAATGGGTTTGACAAAACTTACCCTTGTATTTCTTTAGACTTTGATGCTTCTGCGTCTATCTTTCAAACGGAATTCGATATCGTCATCTAAATTGCATGGATGGTGTGTCAAGGATAGCTTAACAAACAACGTGAGAAGGAAGACTGTAGATGTAATAGGTCATGAGATATTTGCTCCCATATGGACATGTAATGGGTTTGTCATAGCTTACCCTTGTATTTCTTGAGACTTTGATGCTTCTGCGTCTATCTTTCAAACTGAATTCGATATCGTCATCTAAATTGCATGGATTGTGTGTCAAGGATAGCTTAACAAACAACGTAAGAAGGAAGATTGTAGATGCTATGGGTCATGAGATATTTGCTCCCATATGGACATGTAATGGGTTTGACAAAACTTACCCTTGTATTTCTTGAGACTTTGATGCTTCTGCGTCTATCTTTCAAACGGAATTCGATATCGTCATCTTAATTGCATGGATGGTGTGTCAAGGATAGCTTAACAAACAACGTAAGAGGGAAGACCATAGATGTAATGGGTCATGAGATATTTGCTCCCATATGGACATGTAATGGATTTGACAAAGCTTACCTTTGTATTTCTTGAGACTTTGATGCTTCTGCGTCTATCTTTCAAACGGAATTCGATATCGTCATCTAAATTGCATGGATTGTGTGTCAAGGATAGCTTAACAAACAACGTGAGAAGGAAGACTGTAAATGTAATGGGTCATGAGATATTTGCTCCCATATGGACATGTAATGGATTTGACAAAGCTTACCCTTGTATTTCTTGAGAGTCTGATGCTTCTGCGTCTATCTTTCAAACGGAATTCGATATCGTCATCTAAATTGCATGGATTGTGTGTCAAGGATAGCTTAACAAACAACGTGAGAAAGAGGACTGTAGATGTAATGGGTCATGAGATATTTGCTCCTATATGGACATGTAATGGATTTGACAAAGCTTACCCTTGTATTTCTTGAGACTTTGATGCTTCTGCGTCTATCTTTCAAACGGAATTCGATATCATCATCTAAATTGCATCTATGGTGTGTCAAGGATAGCTTAACAAACAACGTGAGAAGGAAGACTGTAGATGTAATGGGTCATGATATATTTGCTCCCATATGGGCATGTAATGGGTTTGACAAAGCTTACCCTTGTATTTCTTGAGACTTTGATGCTTCTGCGTCTATCTTTCAAACGGAATTCGATATCGTCATCTAAATTGCATGGATGGTGTGTCAAGGATAGCTTAACAAACAACGTAAGAAGGAAGACTGTAGATGTAATGGGTCATGAGATATTTGCTCCCATATTGACATGTAATGGGTTTGACAAAGCTTACCCTTGTATTTCTTGAGACTTTGATGCTTCTGCGTCTATCTTTCAAACGGAATTCGATATCGTCATCTAAATTGCATGGATGGTGTGTCAAGGATAGCTTAGCAAACAACGTAAGAAGGAAGACTGTAGATGTAATGGGTCATGAGATATTTGCTCCCATATTGACATGTAATGGGTTTGACAAAGCTTACCCTTGTATTTCTTGAGACTTTGATGCTTCTGCGTCTATCTTTCAAACGGAATTCAATATCGTCATCTAAATTGCATGGATGGTGTGTCAAGGATAGCTTAACAAACAACGTAAGAGGGAAGATTGTAGATGTAATGGGTCATGAGATATTTGCTCCCATATGGACATGTAATGGGTTTGACAAAGCTTACCCTTGTATTTCTTGAGACTTTGATGCTTCTGCGTCTATCTTTCAAACGGAATTCGATATCGTCATCTAAATTGCATGGATTGTGTGTCAAGGATAGCTTAACAAACAACGTAAGAAGGAAGGCTGTAGATGTAATGGGTCATGAGATATTTGCTCCCATATGGACATGTAGTGGATTTGACAAAGCTTACCCTTGTATTTCTTGAGACTTTGATGCTTCTGCGTCTATCTTTCAAACGGAATTCGATATCGTCATCTAAATTGCATGGATGGTGTGTCAAGGATAGCTTAACAAACAACGTAAGAGGGAAAATTGTAGATGTAATGGGTCATGAGATATTTGCTCCCATATGGACATGTAATGGGCTTGACAAAGCTTACCCTTGTATTTCTTGAGACTTTGATGCTTCTGCGTCTATCTTTCAAACGGAATTCGATATCGTCATCTAAATTGCATGGATGGTGTGTCAAGGATAGCTTAACAAACAACGTAAGAAGGAAGACTGTAGATGTAATGGGTCATGAGATATTTGCTCCCGTATGGACATGTAATGGGTTTGACAAAGCTTACCCTTGTATTTCTTGAGACTTTGATGCTTCTGCGTCTATCTTTCAAACGAAATTCGATATCGTCATCTAAATTGCATGGATGGTGTGTCAAGGATAGCTTAACAAACAGCGAAAGAGGGAAGATTGTAGATGTAATGGGTCATGAGATATTTGCTCCCATATGGACATGTAATGGGTTTGACAAAGCTTACCCTTGTATTTCTTGAGACTTTGATGCTTCTGCGTCTATCTTTCAAACGGAATTCGATATCGTCATCTAAATTGCATGGATGGTGTGTCAGGGATTGCTTAACAAACAACGTAAGAAGGAAGGCTGTAGATGTAATGGGTCATGAGATATTTGCTCCCATATGGACATGTAATCGGTTTGACAAAGCTTACCCTTGTATTTCTTGAGACTTTGATGCTTCTGCGTCTATCTTTTAAACGGAATTCGACATCGTCATCTAAATTGCATGGATGGTGTGTCAAGGATAGCTTAACAAACAACGTGAGAAGGAAGACTATAGATGTAATGGGTCATGAGATATTTGCTCCCATATGGACATGTAATGGGTGTGACAAAGCTTAAACTTGTTTTTCTTGAGACTTGGATGCTTCTGCGTCTATCTTTCAAACGGAATTCGATATCATCATCTAAATTGCATGGATTGTGTGTCAAGGATAGCTTAACAAACAACGTAAGAAGGAAGGCTGTAGATGTAATGGGTCATGAGATATTTGCTCCCATATGGACATGTAATGGATTTGACAAAGCTTACCCTTGTATTTCTTGAGACTTTGATGCTTCTGCGTCTATCTTTCAAACGGAATTCGATATCATCATCTAAATTGCATGGATTGTGTGTCAAGAATAGCTTAACAAACAACGTAAGAGGAAAGATTGTAGATGCTATGGGTCATGAGATATTTGCTCCCATATGGACATGTAATGGGTTTGACAAAACTTACCCTTGTATTTCTTGAGACTTTGATGCTTCTGCGTCTATCTTTCAAACGGAATTCGATATCGTCATCTAAATTGCATGGATGGTGTGTCAAGGATAGCTTAACAAAGAACGTAAGAAAGAAGATTGTAGATGTAATGGGTCATGAGATATTTGCTCCCATATGGACATGTAATGGGTTTGACAAAGCTTACCCTTGTATTTCCTGAGACTTTGATGCTTCTGCGTCTATCTTTCAAACGGAATTCGATATCGTCATCTAAATTGCATGGATTGTGTGTCAAGGATAGCTTAACAAACAACGTTAGAAGGAAGACTGTAGATGTAATGAGTCATGAGATATTTGCTCCCATATGGACATGTAATGGATTTGACAAAGCTTACCCTTGTATTTCTTGAGACTTTGATGCTTCTGTGTCAAGGATAGCTTAACAAACAGCGTAAGAAAGAAGACTGTAGATGTAATGGGTCATGAGATATTTGCTCCCATATGGACATGTAATGGGTTTGACAAAACTTACCCTTGTATTTCTTGAGACTTTGATGCTTCTGCGTCTATCTTTCAAACGGAATTCGATATAGTCATCTAAATTGCATGGATGGTGTGTCAAGGATAGCTTAACAAACAACGTAAGAGGGAAGACTGTAGATGTAATGGGTCATGAGATATATGCTCTCATATGGACATGTAATGGGTTTGACAAAGCTTACCCTTGTATTTCTTGAGACTTTGATGCTTCTGCGTCTATCTTTCAAACGGAATTCAATATCGTCATCTAAATTGCATGGATGGTGTGTCAAAGATAGCTTAACAAACAACGTAAGAGGGAAGATTGTAGATGTAATGGGTCATGAGATATTTGCTCCCATATGGACATGTAATGGGTTTGACAAAGCTTACCCTTGTATTTCTTGAGACTTTGATGCTTCTGCGTCTATCTTTCAAACGGAATTCGATATCGTCATCTAAATTGCATGGATTGTGTGTCAAGGATAGCTTAACAAACAACGTAAGAAGGAAGGCTGTAGATGTAATGGGTCATGAGATATTTGCTCCCATATGGACATGTAATGGATTTGACAAAGCTTACCCTTGTATTTCTTGAGACTTTGATGCTTCTGCGTCTATCTTTCAAACGGAATTCGATATCGTCATCTAAATTGCATGGATGGTGTGTCAAGGATAGCTTAACAAACAACGTAAGAGGGAAGATTGTAGATGTAATGGGTCATGAGATATTTGCTCCCATATGGACATGTAATGGGCTTGACAAAGCTTACCCTTGTATTTCTTGAGACTTTGATGCTTCTGCGTCTATCTTTCAAACGGAATTCGATATCATCATCTAAATTGCATGGATGGTGTGTCAAGGATAGCTTAACAAACAACGTAAGAAGGAAGACTGTAGATGTAATGGGTCATGAGATATTTGCTCCCGTATGGACATGTAATGGGTTTGACAAAGCTTACCCTTGTATTTCTTGAGACTTTGATGCTTCTGCGTCTATCTTTCAAACGAAATTAGATATCGTCATCTAAATTGCATGGATGGTGTGTCAAGGATAGCTTAACAAACAACGAAAGAGGGAAGATTGTAGATGTAATGGGTCATGAGATATTTGCTCCCATATGGACATGTAATGTGTTTGACAAAGCTTACCCTTGTATTTCTTGAGACTTTGATGCTTCTGCGTCTATCTTTCAAACGGAATTCGATATCGTCATCTAAATTGCATGGATGGTGTGTCAGGGATTGCTTAACAAACAACGTAAGAAGGAAGGCTGTAGATGTAATGGGTCATGAGATATTTGCTCCCATATGGACATGTAATCGGTTTGACAAAGCTTACCCTTGTATTTCTTGAGACTTTGATGCTTCTGCGTCTATCTTTTAAACGGAATTCGACATCGTCATCTAAATTGTATGGATGGTGTGTCAAGGATAGCTTAACAAACAACGTGAGAAGGAAGACTGTAGATGTAATGGGTCATGAGATATTTGCTCCCATATGGACATGTAATGGGTTTGACAAAGCTTAAACTTGTTTTTCTTGAGACTTGGATGCTTCTGCGTCTATCTTTCAAACGGAATTCGATATCATCATCTAAATTGCATGGATTGTGTGCCAGGATAGCTTAACAAACAACGTAAGAAGGAAGACTGTAGATGTAATGGGTCATGAGATATTTGCTCCCATATGGACATGTAATGGATTTGACAAAGCTTACCCTTGTATTTCTTGAGACTTTGATGCTTCTGCGTCTATCTTTCAAACGGAATTCGATATCATCATCTAAATTGCATGGATTGTGTGTCAAGAATAGCTTAACAAACAACGTAAGAGGAAAGATTGTAGATGCTATGGGTCATGAGATATTTGCTCCCATATGGACATGTAATGGGTTTGACAAAACTTACCCTTGTATTTCTTGAGACTTTGATGCTTCTGCGTCTATCTTTCAAACGGAATTCGATATCGTCATCTAAATTGCATGGATGGTGTGTCAAGGATAGCTTAACAAACAACGTAAGAAAGAAGATTGTAGATGTAATGGGTCATGAGATATTTGCTCCCATATGGACATGTAATGGGTTTGACAAAGCTTACCCTTGTATTTCCTGAGACTTTGATGCTTCTGCGTCTATCTTTCAAACGGAATTCGATATCGTCATCTAAATTGCATGGATGGTGTGTCAGGGATTGCTTAACAAACAACGTAAGAAGGAAGGCTGTAGATGTAATGGGTCATGAGATATTTGCTCCCATATGGACATGTAATCGGTTTGACAAAGCTTACCCTTGTATTTCTTGAGACTTTGATGCCTCTGCGTCTATCTTTTAAACGGAATTCGACATCGTCATCTAAATTGCATGGATGGTGTGTCAAGGATAGCTTAACAAACAACGTGAGAAGGAAGACTGTAGATGTAATGGGTCATGAGATATTTGCTCCCATATGGACATGTAATGGGTTTGACAAAGCTTAAACTTGTTTTTCTTGAGACTTGGATGCTTCTGTGTCTATCTTTCAAACGGAATTCGATATCATCATCTAAATTGCATGGATTGTGTGTCAAGGATAGCTTAACAAACAACGTAACAAGGAAGACTGTAGATGTAATGGGTCATGAGATATTTGCTCCCATATGGACATGTAATGGATTTGACAAAGCTTACCCTTGTATTTCTTGAGACTTTGATGCTTCTGCGTCTATCTTTCAAACGGAATTCGATATCATCATCTAAATTGCATGGATTGTGTGTCAAGAATAGCTTAACAAACAACGTAAGAGGAAAGATTGTAGATGCTATGGGTCATGAGATATTTGCTCCCATATGGACATGTAATGGGTTTGACAAAACTTACCCTTGTATTTCTTGAGACTTTGATGCTTCTGCGTCTATCTTTCAAACGGAATTCGATATCGTCATCTAAATTGCATGGATGGTGTGTCAAGGATAGCTTAACAAACAACGTAAGAAAGAAGATTGTAGATGTAATGGGTCATGAGATATTTGCTCCCATATGGACATGTAATGGGTTTGACAAAGCTTACCCTTGTATTTCCTGAGACTTTGATGCTTCTGCGTCTATCTTTCAAACGGAATTCGATATCGTCATCTAAATTGCATGGATTGTGTGTCAAGGATAGCTTAACAAACAACGTTAGAAGGAAGACTGTAGATGTAATGAGTCATGAGATATTTGCTCCCATATGGACATGTAATGGATTTGACAAAGCTTACCCTTGTATTTCTTGAGACTTTGATGCTTCTGTGTCAAGGATAGCTTAACAAACAGCGTAAGAAAGAAGACTGTAGATGTAATGGGTCATGAGATATTTGCTCCCATATGGACATGTAATGGGTTTGACAAAACTTACCCTTGTATTTCTTTAGACTTTGATGCTTCTGCGTCTATCTTTCAAACGGAATTCGATATCGTCATCTAAATTGCATGGTTGGTGTGTCAAGGATAGCTTAACAAACAACGTGAGAAGGAAGACTGTAGATGTAATAGGTCATGAGATATTTGCTCCCATATGGACATGTAATGGGTTTGACAAAACTTACCCTTGTATTTCTTGAGACTTTGATGCTTCTGCGTCTATCTTTCAAACGGAATTCGATATCGTCATCTTAATTGCATGGATGGTGTGTCAAGGATAGCTTAACAAACAACGTAAGAGGGAAGACCATAGATGTAATGGGTCATGAGATATTTGCTCCCATATGGACATGTAATGGATTTGACAAAGCTTACCTTTGTATTTCTTGAGACTTTGATGCTTCTGCGTCTATCTTTCAAACGGAATTCGATATCGTCATCTAAATTGCATGGATTGTGTGTCAAGGATAGCTTAACAAACAACGTGAGAAGGAAGACTGTAAATGTAATGGGTCATGAGATATTTGCTCCCATATGGACATGTAATGGATTTGACAAAGCTTACCCTTGTATTTCTTGAGACTTTGGTGCTTCTGCGTCTATCTTTCAAACGGAATTCGATATCATCATCTAAATTGCATGGATGGTGTGTCAAGGATAGCTTAACACACAACGTGAGAAGGAAGACTGTAGATGTAATGGGTCATGAGATATTTGCTCCCATATGGACATGTAATGGGTTTGACAAAGCTTACCTTTGTTTTTTTTGAGACTTTGATGCTTCTGCGTCTATCTTTCAAACGGAATTCGATATCGTCAGCTAAATTGCGTGGATGGTGTGTCAAGGATAGCTTAACAAACAACGTAAGAAACAATACTGTAGATGTAATGGGTCATGAGATATTTGCTCCCATATGGACATGTAATGGGTTTGACAAAGCTTACACTTGTGTTTCTTGAGACTTGGATGCTTCTGCGTCTATCTTTCAAACGGAATTAGATATCATCATCTAAATTGCATGGATGGTGTGTCAAGGATAGCTTAACAAACAACGTAAGAAGGAAGACCGTAGATGTAATGGGTTATGAGATATTTGCTCCCATATGGACATGTAATGGGTTTGACATAGCTTACCCTTGTATTTCTTGAGACTTTGATGCTTATGCGTCTATCTTTCAAACGGAATTCGATATCGTCATCTAAATTGCATGGATTGTGTGTCAAGGATAGCTTAACAAACAACGTAAGAAAGAAGACTGTAGATGTAATGGGTCATGAGATATTTGCTCCCATATGGACATGTAATGGGTTTGACAAAGCTTACCCTTGTATTTCTTGAGACTTTGATGCTTCTGCGTCTAACTTTCAAACGGAATTCGATATCGTCATCTAAATTGCATGGATGGTGTGTCAAGGATAGCTTAACAAACAACATAAGAAAGAAGACTGTAGATGTAATGGGTCATGAGATATTTGCTCCCATATGGACATGTAATGGGTTTGACAAAGCTTACCCTTGTATTTCTTGAGACTTTGATGCTTCTGCGTCTATCTTTCAAACGGAATTCGATATCGTCATCTAAATTGCATGGATGGTGTGTCAAGGATAGCTTAACAAACAACGTGAGAAGGAAGACTGTAGATGTAATAGGTCATGAGATATTTGCTCCCATATGGACATGTAATGGGTTTGACAAAACTTACCCTTGTATTTCTTGAGACTTTGATGCTTCTGCGTCTATCTTTCAAACGGAATTCGATATCGTCATCTTAATTGCATGGATGGTGTGTCAAGGATAGCTTAACAAACAACGTAAGAGGGAAGACCATAGATGTAATGGGTCATGAGATATTTGCTCCCATATGGACATGTAATGGGTTTGACAAAGCTTACCCTTGTATTTCTTGAGACTTTGATGCTTCTGCGTCTATCTTTCAAACGGAATTCGATATCGTCATATAAATTGCATGGATTGTGTGTCAAGGATAGCTTAACAAACAACGTGAGAAGGAAGACTGTAAATGTAATGGGTCATGAGATATTTGCTCCCATATGGACATGTAATGGGTTTGACAAAGCTTACACTTGTGTTTCTTGAGACTTGGATGCTTCTGCGTCTATCTTTCAAACGGAATTCGATATCGTCATCTAAATTGCATGGATGGTGTGTCAAGGATAGCTTAACAAACAACGTAAGAAGGAAGACTGTAGATGTAATAGGTCATGAGATATTTGCTCCCATATGGACATGTAATGGGTTTGACAAAACTTACCCTTGTATTTCTTGAGACTTTGATGCTTCTGCGTCTATCTTTCAAACGGAATTCGATATCGTCATCTTAATTGCATGGATGGTGTGTCAAGGATAGCTTAACAAACAACGTAAGAGGGAAGACCATAGATGTAATGGGTCATGAGATATTTGCTCCCATATGGACATGTAATGGATTTGACAAAGCTTACCTTTGTATTTCTTGAGACTTTGATGCTTCTGCGTCTATCTTTCAAACGGAATTCGATATCGTCATCTAAATTGCATGGATTGTGTGTCAAGGATAGCTTAACAAACAACGTGAGAAGGAAGACTGTAAATGTAATGGGTCATGAGATATTTGCTCCCATATGGACATGTAATGGATTTGACAAAGCTTACCCTTGTATTTCTTGAGACTTTGGTGCTTCTGCGTCTATCTTTCAAACGGAATTCGATATCATCATCTAAATTGCATGGATGGTGTGTCAAGGATAGCTTAACAAACAACGTGAGAAGGAAGACTGTAGATGTAATGGGTCATGAGATATTTGCTCCCATATGGACATGTAATGGGTTTGACAAAGCTTACCTTTGTTTTTTTTGAGACTTTGATGCTTCTGCGTCTATCTTTCAAACGGAATTCGATATCGTCAGCTAAATTGCGTGGATGGTGTGTCAAGGATAGCTTAACAAACAACGTAAGAAACAATACTGTAGATGTAATGGGTCATGAGATATTTGCTCCCATATGGACATGTAATGGGTTTGACAAAGCTTACCCTTGTATTTCTTGAGACTTTGATGCTTCTGCGTCTATCTTTCAAACGGAATTCGATATCGTCATCTAAATTGCATGGATTGTGTGTCAAGGATAGCTTAACAAACAACGTAAGAAGGAAGACTGTAGATGTAATGGGTCATGAGATATTTGCTCCCATATGGACATGTAATGGGTTTGACAAAACTTACCCTTGTATTTCTTGAGACTTTGATGCTTCTGCGTCTATCTTTCAAACGGAATTCGATATCGTCATCTAAATTGCATGGATGGTGTGTCAAGTATAGCTTAACAAACAACGTGAGAAGGAAGACTGTAGATGTAATGGGTCATGAGATATTTGCTCCCATATGGACACCGTGGTGCAATGGTTAGCACGTCCGCCTTGCACTCAGAAGGTCTGCGGTTCAAATCCTAGGCCAAGCAACATCAAATTTTCAACGTTGGCAAAATTCCCCCTCAGTAATGCTGGCGACATTTCCTGAGTATTTAAGCCATGAAAAACTTCTCTACAAGTGGTGTCGTAAGACACGCCGTTCGGACTCGGCAATAAAAAGTAGGTCCCATATCATTGAGCCAATATGAATCGGCGTGCACTCGTTGATATGAGAGAAGTCTCCCTTGTCCCATCTGGGATGTTTGTGGAACAATTATTATTATTATGGACATGTAATGGGTTTGACAAAGCTTACCCTTGTATTTCTTGAGACTTTGATGCTTCTGCGTCTATCTTTCAAACGGAATTCGATATCGTCATCTAAATTGCATGGATGGTGTGTCAAGGATAGCTTAACAAACAACGTGAGAAGGAAGACTGTAGATGTAATGGGTCATGAAATATTTGCTCCCATTTGGGCATGTAATGTTTTTGTCATAGCTTACCCTTGTATTTCTTGAGACTTGGGTGGTTCTGCGTCTATCTTTCAAACGGCATTCGATATCGTCATCTAAATTGCATGGATGGTGTGTCAAGGATAGCTTAACAAACAGCGTAAGAAAGAAGGCTGTAGATGCTATGGGTAATGAGATATATGCTCTCACATGGACATGTAATGGGTTTGACAAAGCTTACACTTGTGTTTCTTGAGACTTGGATGCTTCTGCGTCTATCTTTCAAACGGAATTAGATATCATCATCTAAATTGCATGGATGGTGTGTCAAGGATAGCTTAACAAACAACGTAAGAAGGAAGACCGTAGATGTAATGGGTTATGAGATATTTGCTCCCATATGGACATGTAATGGGTTTGACATAGCTTACCCTTGTATTTCTTGAGACTTTGATGCTTATGCGTCTATCTTTCAAACGGAATTCGATATCGTCATCTAAATTGCATGGATTGTGTGTCAAGGATAGCTTAACAAACAACGTAAGAAAGAAGACTGTAGATGTAATGGGTCATGAGATATTTGCTCCCATATGGACATGTAATGGGTTTGACAAAGCTTACCCTTGTATTTCTTGAGACTTTGATGCTTCTGCGTCTAACTTTCAAACGGAATTCGATATCGTCATCTAAATTGCATGGATGGTGTGTCAAGGATAGCTTAACAAACAACATAAGAAAGAAGACTGTAGATGTAATGGGTCATGAGATATTTGCTCCCATATGGACATGTAATGGGTTTGACAAAGCTTACCCTTGTATTTCTTGAGACTTTGATGCTTCTGCGTCTATCTTTCAAACGGAATTCGATATCGTCATCTAAATTGCATGGATGGTGCGTCAAGGATAGCTTAACAAACAACGTGAGAAGGAAGACTGTAGATGTAATGGGTCGGGATATATTTGCTCCCATATGGACATGTAATGGGTTTGTCATAGCTTACCCTTGTATTTCTTGAGACTTTGATGCTTCTGCGTCTATCTTTCAAACGGAATTCGATATCGTCATCTAAATTGCATGGATTGTGTGTCAAGGATAGCTTAGCAAACAACGTAAGAAGGAAGACTGTAGATGTAATGGGTCATGAGATATTTGCTCCCATATGGACATGTAATGGGTTTGACAAAGCTTACCCTTGTATTTCTTGAGACTTTGATGCTTCTGCGTCTATCTTTCAAACGGAATTCGATATCGTCATATAAATTGCATGGATGGTGTGTCAAGGATAGCTTAACAAACAGCGTAAGAAAGAAGGTTGTAGATGCTATGGGTCATAAGATATATGCTCTCATATGGACATGTAATGGGTTTGACAAAGCTTACACTTGTGTTTCTTGAGACTTGGATGCTTCTGCGTCTATCTTTCAAACGGAATTCGATATCGTCATCTAAATTGCATGGATGTGTGTCAATGATAGCTTAACAAACAACGTAAGAAGGAAGACTGTAGATGTAATGGGTCATGAGACATTTGCTCCCATATGGACATGTAATGGGTTTGACAAAGCTTACCCTTGAATTTCTTGAGACTTTGATGCTTCTGCGTCTATCTTTCAAACGGAATACGATATCGTGTATCTAAATTGCATAGATGGTGTGTCAAGGATAGCTTAACAAACAACGTAAGAAGGAAGACTGTAGATGTAATGGGTCATGAGATATTTGCTCCCATATGGACATGTAATGGGTTTGACAAAACTTACCCTTGTATTTCTTGAGACTTTGATGCTTCTGCGTCTATCTTTCAAACGGAATTCGATATCGTCATCTAAATTGCATGGATGGTATGTCAAGGGTAGCTTAATAAACAACGTGAGAAGGAAGACTGTAGATGTAATGGGTCATTAGATATTTGCTCCCATATGGACATGTAATGGGTTTGTCATAGCTTACCCTTGTATTTCTTGAGACTTGGATGCTTCTGCGTCTATCTTTCAAACGGAATTCGATATCATCATCTAAATTGCATGGATGGTATGTCAAGGGTAGCTTAATAAACAACGTAAGAGGGAAGATTGTAGATGCTATGGGTCATGAGATATATGCTCTCATATGGACATGTAATGGGTTTGACAAAACTTACACTTGTTTTTCTTGAGACTTGGATGCTTCTGCGTCTATCTTTCAAACGGAATTCGATATCGTCATCTAAATTGCATGGATTGTGTGTCAAGGATAGCTTAGCAAACAACGTAAGAAGGAAGACTGTAGATGTAATGGGTCATGAGATATTTGCTCCCATATGGACATGTAATGGGTTTGACAAAGCTTACCCTTGTATTTCTTGAGACTTTGATGCTTCTGCGTCTATCTTTCAAACGGAATTCGATATCGTCATATAAATTGCATGGATGGTGTGTCAAGGATAGCTTAACAAACAGCGTAAGAAAGAAGGTTGTAGATGCTATGGGTCATAAGATATATGCTCTCATATGGACATGTAATGGGTTTGACAAAGCTTACACTTGTGTTTCTTGAGACTTGGATGCTTCTGCGTCTATCTTTCAAACGGAATTCGATATCGTCATCTAAATTGCATGGATGTGTGTCAATGATAGCTTAACAAACAACGTAAGAAGGAAGACTGTAGATGTAATGGGTCATGAGACATTTGCTCCCATATGGACATGTAATGGGTTTGACAAAGCTTACCCTTGAATTTCTTGAGACTTTGATGCTTCTGCGTCTATCTTTCAAACGGAATACGATATCGTGTATCTAAATTGCATAGATGGTGTGTCAAGGATAGCTTAACAAACAACGTAAGAAGGAAGACTGTAGATGTAATGGGTCATGAGATATTTGCTCCCATATGGACATGTAATGGGTTTGACAAAACTTACCCTTGTATTTCTTGAGACTTTGATGCTTCTGCGTCTATCTTTCAAACGGAATTCGATATCGTCATCTAAATTGCATGGATGGTATGTCAAGGGTAGCTTAATAAACAACGTGAGAAGGAAGACTGTAGATGTAATGGGTCATTAGATATTTGCTCCCATATGGACATGTAATGGGTTTGACAAAACTTACCCTTGTATTTCTTGAGACTTTGATGCTTCTGCGTCTATCTTTCAAACGGAATTCGATATCGTCATCTAAATTGCATGGATGGTATGTCAAGGGTAGCTTAATAAACAACGTAAGAGGGAAGATTGTAGATGCTATGGGTCATGAGATATATGCTCTCATATGGACATGTAATGGGTTTGACAAAACTTACACTTGTTTTTCTTGAGACTTGGATGCTTCTGCGTCTATCTTTCAAACGGAATTCGATATCGTCATCTAAATTGCATGGATTGTGTGTCAAGGATAGCTTAACAAACAACGTAGGAAAGAAGACTGTAGATGTAATGGGTCATGAGATATTTGCTCCCATATGGACATGTAATGGGTTTGACAAAACTTACCCTTGTATTTCTTGAGACTTTGATGCTTCTGCGTCTATCTTTCAAACGGAATTCGATATCGTCATCTAAATTGCATGGATTGTGTGTCAAGGATAGCTTAACAAACAACGTAAGAAGGAAAACTGTAGATGTAATGGGTCATGAGATATTTGCTCCCATATGGACATGTAATGGATTTGACAAAGCTTACCCTTGTATTTCTTGAGACTTTGATGATTCTGCGTCTATCTTTCAAACGGAATTCGATATCGTCATCTAAATTGCATGGATGGTGTGTCAAGGATAGCTTAACAAACAGCGTAAGAAAGAAGGCTGTAGATGCTATGGGTAATGAGATATATGCTCTCACATGGACATGTAATGGGTTTGACAAAGCTTACACTTGTGTTTCTTGAGACTTGGATGCTTCTGCGTCTATCTTTCAAACGGAATTAGATATCATCATCTAAATTGCATGGATGGTGTGTCAAGGATAGCTTAACAAACAACGTAAGAAGGAAGACCGTAGATGTAATGGGTTATGAGATATTTGCTCCCATATGGACATGTAATGGGTTTGACATAGCTTACCCTTGTATTTCTTGAGACTTTGATGCTTATGCGTCTATCTTTCAAACGGAATTCGATATCGTCATCTAAATTGCATGGATTGTGTGTCAAGGATAGCTTAACAAACAACGTAAGAAAGAAGACTGTAGATGTAATGGGTCGGGATATATTTGCTCCCATATGGACATGTAATGGGTTTGTCATAGCTTACCCTTGTATTTCTTGAGACTTTGATGCTTCTGCGTCTATCTTTCAAACGGAATTCGATATCGTCATCTAAATTGCATGGATTGTGTGTCAAGGATAGCTTAGCAAACAACGTAAGAAGGAAGACTGTAGATGTAATGGGTCATGAGATATTTGCTCCCATATGGACATGTAATGGGTTTGACAAAGCTTACCCTTGTATTTCTTGAGACTTTGATGCTTCTGCGTCTATCTTTCAAACGGAATTCGATATCGTCATCTAAATTGCATGGATTGTGTGTCAAGGATAGCTTAGCAAACAACGTAAGAAGGAAGACTGTAGATGTAATGGGTCATGAGATATTTGCTCCCATATGGACATGTAATGGGTTTGACAAAGCTTACCCTTGTATTTCTTGAGACTTTGATGCTTCTGCGTCTATCTTTCAAACGGAATTCGATATCGTCATATAAATTGCATGGATGGTGTGTCAAGGATAGCTTAACAAACAGCGTAAGAAAGAAGGTTGTAGATGCTATGGGTCATAAGATATATGCTCTCATATGGACATGTAATGGGTTTGACAAAGCTTACACTTGTGTTTCTTGAGACTTGGATGCTTCTGCGTCTATCTTTCAAACGGAATTCGATATCGTCATCTAAATTGCATGGATGTGTGTCAATGATAGCTTAACAAACAACGTAAGAAGGAAGACTGTAGATGTAATGGGTCATGAGACATTTGCTCCCATATGGACATGTAATGGGTTTGACAAAACTTACCCTTGTATTTCTTGAGACTTTGATGCTTCTGCGTCTATCTTTCAAACGGAATTCGATATCGTCATCTAAATTGCATGGATGGTATGTCAAGGGTAGCTTAATAAACAACGTGAGAAGGAAGACTGTAGATGTAATGGGTCATTAGATATTTGCTCCCATATGGACATGTAATGGGTTTGTCATAGCTTACCCTTGTATTTCTTGAGACTTGGATGCTTCTGCGTCTATCTTTCAAACGGAATTCGATATCATCATCTAAATTGCATGGATGGTATGTCAAGGGTAGCTTAATAAACAACGTAAGAGGGAAGATTGTAGATGCTATGGGTCATGAGATATATGCTCTCATATGGACATGTAATGGGTTTGACAAAACTTACACTTGTTTTTCTTGAGACTTGGATGCTTCTGCGTCTATCTTTCAAACGGAATTCGATATCGTCATCTAAATTGCATGGATTGTGTGTCAAGGATAGCTTAGCAAACAACGTAAGAAGGAAGACTGTAGATGTAATGGGTCATGAGATATTTGCTCCCATATGGACATGTAATGGGTTTGACAAAGCTTACCCTTGTATTTCTTGAGACTTTGATGCTTCTGCGTCTATCTTTCAAACGGAATTCGATATCGTCATATAAATTGCATGGATGGTGTGTCAAGGATAGCTTAACAAACAGCGTAAGAAAGAAGGTTGTAGATGCTATGGGTCATAAGATATATGCTCTCATATGGACATGTAATGGGTTTGACAAAGCTTACACTTGTGTTTCTTGAGACTTGGATGCTTCTGCGTCTATCTTTCAAACGGAATTCGATATCGTCATCTAAATTGCATGGATGTGTGTCAATGATAGCTTAACAAACAACGTAAGAAGGAAGACTGTAGATGTAATGGGTCATGAGACATTTGCTCCCATATGGACATGTAATGGGTTTGACAAAGCTTACCCTTGAATTTCTTGAGACTTTGATGCTTCTGCGTCTATCTTTCAAACGGAATACGATATCGTGTATCTAAATTGCATAGATGGTGTGTCAAGGATAGCTTAACAAACAACGTAAGAAGGAAGACTGTAGATGTAATGGGTCATGAGATATTTGCTCCCATATGGACATGTAATGGGTTTGACAAAACTTACCCTTGTATTTCTTGAGACTTTGATGCTTCTGCGTCTATCTTTCAAACGGAATTCGATATCGTCATCTAAATTGCATGGATGGTATGTCAAGGGTAGCTTAATAAACAACGTGAGAAGGAAGACTGTAGATGTAATGGGTCATTAGATATTTGCTCCCATATGGACATGTAATGGGTTTGACAAAACTTACCCTTGTATTTCTTGAGACTTTGATGCTTCTGCGTCTATCTTTCAAACGGAATTCGATATCGTCATCTAAATTGCATGGATGGTATGTCAAGGGTAGCTTAATAAACAACGTAAGAGGGAAGATTGTAGATGCTATGGGTCATGAGATATATGCTCTCATATGGACATGTAATGGGTTTGACAAAACTTACACTTGTTTTTCTTGAGACTTGGATGCTTCTGCGTCTATCTTTCAAACGGAATTCGATATCGTCATCTAAATTGCATGGATTGTGTGTCAAGGATAGCTTAACAAACAACGTAGGAAAGAAGACTGTAGATGTAATGGGTCATGAGATATTTGCTCCCATATGGACATGTAATGGGTTTGACAAAACTTACCCTTGTATTTCTTGAGACTTTGATGCTTCTGCGTCTATCTTTCAAACGGAATTCGATATCGTCATCTAAATTGCATGGATTGTGTGTCAAGGATAGCTTAACAAACAACGTAAGAAGGAAAACTGTAGATGTAATGGGTCATGAGATATTTGCTCCCATATGGACATGTAATGGATTTGACAAAGCTTACCCTTGTATTTCTTGAGACTTTGATGATTCTGCGTCTATCTTTCAAACGGAATTCGATATCGTCATCTAAATTGCATGGATGGTGTGTCAAGGATAGCTTAACAAACAGCGTAAGAAAGAAGGCTGTAGATGCTATGGGTAATGAGATATATGCTCTCACATGGACATGTAATGGGTTTGACAAAGCTTACACTTGTGTTTCTTGAGACTTGGATGCTTCTGCGTCTATCTTTCAAACGGAATTAGATATCATCATCTAAATTGCATGGATGGTGTGTCAAGGATAGCTTAACAAACAACGTAAGAAGGAAGACCGTAGATGTAATGGGTTATGAGATATTTGCTCCCATATGGACATGTAATGGGTTTGACATAGCTTACCCTTGTATTTCTTGAGACTTTGATGCTTATGCGTCTATCTTTCAAACGGAATTCGATATCGTCATCTAAATTGCATGGATTGTGTGTCAAGGATAGCTTAACAAACAACGTAAGAAAGAAGACTGTAGATGTAATGGGTCATGAGATATTTGCTCCCATATGGACATGTAATGGGTTTGACAAAGCTTACCCTTGTATTTCTTGAGACTTTGATGCTTCTGCGTCTAACTTTCAAACGGAATTCGATATCGTCATCTAAATTGCATGGATGGTGTGTCAAGGATAGCTTAACAAACAACATAAGAAAGAAGACTGTAGATGTAATGGGTCATGAGATATTTGCTCCCATATGGACATGTAATGGGTTTGACAAAGCTTACCCTTGTATTTCTTGAGACTTTGATGCTTCTGCGTCTATCTTTCAAACGGAATTCGATATCGTCATCTAAATTGCATGGATGGTGCGTCAAGGATAGCTTAACAAACAACGTGAGAAGGAAGACTGTAGATGTAATGGGTCGGGATATATTTGCTCCCATATGGACATGTAATGGGTTTGTCATAGCTTACCCTTGTATTTCTTGAGACTTTGATGCTTCTGCGTCTATCTTTCAAACGGAATTCGATATCGTCATCTAAATTGCATGGATTGTGTGTCAAGGATAGCTTAGCAAACAACGTAAGAAGGAAGACTGTAGATGTAATGGGTCATGAGATATTTGCTCCCATATGGACATGTAATGGGTTTGACAAAGCTTACCCTTGTATTTCTTGAGACTTTGATGCTTCTGCGTCTATCTTTCAAACGGAATTCGATATCGTCATATAAATTGCATGGATGGTGTGTCAAGGATAGCTTAACAAACAGCGTAAGAAAGAAGGTTGTAGATGCTATGGGTCATAAGATATATGCTCTCATATGGACATGTAATGGGTTTGACAAAGCTTACACTTGTGTTTCTTGAGACTTGGATGCTTCTGCGTCTATCTTTCAAACGGAATTCGATATCGTCATCTAAATTGCATGGATGTGTGTCAATGATAGCTTAACAAACAACGTAAGAAGGAAGACTGTAGATGTAATGGGTCATGAGACATTTGCTCCCATATGGACATGTAATGGGTTTGACAAAGCTTACCCTTGAATTTCTTGAGACTTTGATGCTTCTGCGTCTATCTTTCAAACGGAATACGATATCGTGTATCTAAATTGCATAGATGGTGTGTCAAGGATAGCTTAACAAACAACGTAAGAAGGAAGACTGTAGATGTAATGGGTCATGAGATATTTGCTCCCATATGGACATGTAATGGGTTTGACAAAACTTACCCTTGTATTTCTTGAGACTTTGATGCTTCTGCGTCTATCTTTCAAACGGAATTCGATATCGTCATCTAAATTGCATGGATGGTATGTCAAGGGTAGCTTAATAAACAACGTGAGAAGGAAGACTGTAGATGTAATGGGTCATTAGATATTTGCTCCCATATGGACATGTAATGGGTTTGTCATAGCTTACCCTTGTATTTCTTGAGACTTGGATGCTTCTGCGTCTATCTTTCAAACGGAATTCGATATCATCATCTAAATTGCATGGATGGTGTGTCAAGGATAGCTTAACAAACATCATAAGAAGGAGGACTGTGGATGTAATGGGTTTGTCATAGCTTACCCTTGTATTTCTTGAGACTTGGATGCTTCTGCGTCTATCTTTCAAACGGAATTCGATATCGTCATCTAAATTGCATGGATGGTGTGTCAAGGATAGCTTAACAAACAGCGTAAGAAAGAAGGTTGTAGATGCTATGGGTCATGAGATATATGCTCTCATATGGACATGTAATGGGTTTGACAAAGCTTACCCTTGTATTTCTTGAGACTTTGATGCTTCTGCGTCTATCTTTCAAACGGAATTCGATATCGTCATCTAAATTGCATGGATGGTGTGTCAAGGATAGCTTTAGCTTAACAAACAACGTGAGAAGGAAGACTGTAGATGTAATGGGTCATGAGATATTTGCTCCCATATGGACATGTAATGGATTTGACAAAGCTTACCCTTGTATTTCTTGAGACTTTGATGCTTCTGCGTCTATCTTTCACACGGAATTCGATATCGTCATCTAAATTGCATGGATGGTGTGTCAAGGATAGCTTAACAAACAGCGTAAGAAAGAAGGTTGTAGATGCTATGGGTAATGAGATATATGATCTCATATGGACATGTAATGGGTTTGACAAAGCTTACACTAGTGTTTCTTGAACGTTGGATGCTTCTGCGTCTATCTTTCAAACGGAATTCGATATCATTATCTAAATTGCATGGATGGTGTGTCAAGGAGAGCTTAACAAACAACGTAAGAAGATAGACCGTAGATGTAATGGGTTATTAGATATTTGCTCCCATATGGACATGTAATGGGTTTGACATAGCTTACCCTTGTATTTCTTGAGACTTTGATGCTTCTGCCTCTATCTTTCAAACGGAATTCGATATCGTCATCTAAATTGATTGCATTGTGTGTCAAGGATAGCTTAACAAACAACGTAGAAAAAAAGACAGTAGATGTAATGGGTCATGAGATATTTGCTCCCAAATGGCCATGTAATGTGTTTGACAAAGCTTACCCTTGTATTTCTTGAGACTTTGATGCTTCTGCGTCTATCTTTCAAACGGAATTCGATATCGTCATCTAAATTGCATGGATGATGTGTCAAGGATAGCTTAACAAACAACATAAGAAAGAAGACTGTAGAAATGGGTCATGAGATATTTGCTCCCATATGGACATGTAATGGGTTTGACAAAGCTTACCCTTGTATTTCTTGAGACTTTGATGCTTCTGCGTCTATCTTTCAAACGGAATTCGATATCGTCATCTAAATTGCATGGATGGTGTGTCAAGGATAGCTTAACAAACATCGTGAGAAGGAAGATTGTAGATGTAATGGGTCATGAAATATTTGCTCCCATATGGGCATGTAATGGGTTTGTCATAGCTTACCCTTGTATTTCTTGAGACTTGGGTGGTTCTGCGTCTATCTTTCAAACGGAATTCGATATCATAATATAATTTGCATGGATGGTATGTCAAGGATAGCTTAACAAACAACGCAAGAGGGAAGATTGTAGATGCTATGGGTCATGAGATATATGCTCCAATATGGACATGTAATGGGTTTGACAAAGCTTACATTTGTTTTTCTTGAGACTTGGATGCTTCTGCGTCTATCTTTCAAAGGGAATTCGATATCATCATCTAAATTGCATGGATTGTGTGTCAAGGATAGCTTAACAAACAACGTAAGAAGGAAGACTGTAGATGTAATGGTTCATGAGATATTTGCTCCCATATGGACATGTAATGGATTTGACAAAGCTTACCCTTGTATTTCTTGAGACTTTGATGCTTCTGCGTCTATCTTTCAAACGGAATTCGATATCGTCATCTAAATTGCATGGATTGTGTGTCAAGGATAGCTTAACAAACAACGTAAGAAAGAAGACTGTAGATGTAATGGGTCATGAGATATTTGCTCCCATATGGACATGTAATAGGTTTGACAAAACTTACCCTTGTATTTCTTGAGACTTTGATGCTTCTGAGTCTATCTTTCAAACGGAATTCGATATCGTAATCTAAATTGCATGGATGGTGTGTCAAGGATAGCTTAACAAACAACGTAAGAGGGAAGAGTGTAGATGCTATGGGTCATGAGATATATGCTCTCATATGGACATGTAATGGGTTTGACAAAGCTTACACTTGTGTTTCTTGAGACTTTGATGCTTCTGCTTCTATCTTTCAAACGGAATTCGATATCATCATCTAAATTGCATGGATTGTGTGTCAAGGATAGCTTAACAAACAACGTAAGAAGAAAGACTGTAGATGTAATGGGTCATGAGATATTTGCTCCCATATGGACATGTAATGGATTTGACAAGGCTTACCCTTGTATTTCTTGAGACCTTGATGCTTCTGCGTCTATCTTTCAAACGGAATTCGATATCGTCATATAAATTGCATGGATGGTGTGTCAAGGATAGCTTAACAAACAGCGTAAGAAAGAAGGTTGTAGATGCTATGGGTCATGAGATATATGCTCTCATATGGACATGTAATGGGTTTGACAAAGCTTACACTTGTTTTTCTTGAGACTTGGATGCTTCTGCGTCTATCCTTCAAACGGAATTCGATATCGTCGTCTAAATTGCATGGATGGTGTGTCAAGGTTTGCTTAACAAACAACGTAAGAAGGAAGGCTGTAGATGTAATGGGTCATGAGATATTTGCTCCCATATGGACATGTAATGTGTTTGACAAAACTTACCCTTGTATTTCTTGAGACTTTGATGCTTCTGCGTCTATCTTTCAAACGGAATTCGATATCGTCATCTAAATTGCATGGATGGTGTGTCAAGGATAGCTTAAAAAACAACGTAAGAGGGAAGATTGTAGATGCTATGGGTCATGAGATATATGCTCTCATATGGACATGTAATGGGTTTGACAAAGCTTACACTTGTTTTTCTTGAGACTTGGATGCTTCTGCGTCTATCTATCGAACGGAATTCGATATCATCATCTAAATTGCATGGATTGTGTGTCAAGCATAGCTTAACAAACAACGTAAGAAAGAAGACTGTAGATGTAATGGGTTATGAGATATTTGCTCCCATATGGACATGTAATGGGTTTGACAAAGCTTACCCTTGTATTTCTTAAGACTTTGATGCTTCTGCGTCAATCTTTCAAATGGAATTCGATATCGTCATCTAAATTGCGTGGATGGTGTGTCAAGGATAGCTTAACAAACAACGTAAGAAGGAAGACTGTAGATGTAATGGGTCATGAGATATTTGCTCCCATATGGACATGTAATGGATTTGACAAAGCTTACCCTTGTATTTCTTGAGACTTTGATGCTTCTGCGTCTATCTTTCAAACGGAATTCGATATCGTCATATAAATTGCATGGATTGTGTGTCAAGGATATCTTAGCAAACAACGTAAAAAGGAAGACTGTAGATGTAATGGGTCATGAGATATTTGCTCCCATATGGACATGTAATGGGTTTGACAAAGCTTACCCTTGTATTTCTTGAGACTTTGATGCTTCTGCGTCTATCTTTCAAACAACGTAAGAGGGAAGATTGTAGATGCTATGGGTCATGAGATATATGCTCTCATATGGACATGTAATGGGTTTGACAAAGCTTACCCCTGTATTTCTTGAAACTTTGATGCGTCTGCGTCTATCTTTCAAACGGAATTCGATATCATCATCTAAATTGCATGGATGGTGTGTCAAGGATAGCTTAACAAAAAACGTAAGAGAGAAGATTGTAGATGCTATGGGTCATGAGATATATGCTCTCATATGGACATGTAATGGGTTGGACAAAGCTTACACTTGTTTTTCTTGAGACTTGGATGCTTCTGCGTCTATCTATCGAACGGAATTCGATATCATCATCTAAATTGCATGGATGGTGTGTCAAGGATTGCTTAACAAACAACGTAAGAAGGAAGGCTGTAGATGCTATGGGTCATGAGATATATGCTCTCATATGGACATGTAATGGGTTTGACAAAGCTTACACTTGTTTTTCTTGAGACTTGGATGCTTCTGCGTCTATCTATCGAACGGAATTCGATATCATCATCTAAATTGCATGGATTGTGTGTCAAGCATAGCTTAACAAACAACGTAAGAAAGAAGACTGTAGATGTAATGGGTTATGAGATATTTGCTCCCATATGGACATGTAATGGGTTTGACAAAGCTTACCCTTGTATTTCTTAAGACTTTGATGCTTCTGCGTCAATCTTTCAAATGGAATTCGATATCGTCATCTAAATTGCATGGATGGTGTGTCAAGGATAGCTTAACAAACAACGTATAGAAGGAAGACTGTAGATGTAATGGGTCATGAGATATTTGCTCCCATATGGACATGTAATGGATTTGACAAAGCTTACCCTTGTATTTCTTGAGACTTTGATGCTTCTGCGTCTATCTTTCAAACGGAATTCGATATCGTCATATAAATTGCATGGATTGTGTGTCAAGGATAGCTTAGCAAACAACGTAAGAAGGAAGACTGTAGATGTAATGGGTCATGAGATATTTGCTCCCATATGGACATGTAATGGGTTTGACAAAGCTTACCCTTGTATTTCTTGAGACTTTGATGCTTCTGCGTCTATCTTTCAAACAACGTAAGAGGGAAGATTGTAGATGCTATGGGTCATGAGATATATGCTCTCATATGGACATGTAATGGGTTTGACAAAGCTTACCCTTGTATTTCTTGAGACTTTGATGCGTCTGCGTCTATCTTTCAAACGAAATTCGATATCATCATCTAAATTGCATGGATGGTGTGTCAAGGATAGCTTAACAAAAAACGTAAGAGAGAAGATTGTAGATGCTATGGGTCATGAGATATTTGCTCCCATATGGACATGTAATGTGTTTGACAAAACTTACCCTTGTATTTCTTGAGACTTTGATGCTTCTGCGTCTACCTTTCAAACGGAATTCGATATCGTCATCTAAATTGCATGGATGGTGTGTCAAGGATAGCTTAACAAACAACGTAAGAGGGAAGATTGTAGATGCTATGGGTCATGAGATATATGCTCTCATATGGACATGTAATGGGTTTGACAAAGCTTACACTTGTTTTTCTTGAGACTTGGATGCTTCTGCGTCTATCTATCGAACGGAAT
This sequence comes from Musca autumnalis, assembly GCF_047663935.1. NCBI lineage: Eukaryota > Metazoa > Arthropoda > Insecta > Diptera > Muscidae > Musca > Musca autumnalis. The sequence continues at coordinate 502,695 of NW_027411733.1, forward strand.
TCGATATCATCATCTAAATTGCATGGATTGTGTGTCAAGCATAGCTTAACAAACAACGTAACAAAGAAGACTGTAGATGAAATGGGTTATGAGATATTTGCTCCCATATGGACATGTAATGGGTTTGACAAAGCTTACCCTTGTATTTCTTAAGACTTTGATGTTTCTGCGTCAATCTTTCAAATGGAATTCGATATCGTCATCTAAATTGCATGGATGGTGTATCAAGGATAGCTTAACAAGCAACGTAAGAAGGAAGAGTGTAGATGTAATAGGTCATGAGATATTTGCTCCCATATTGACATGTAATGGATTTGACAAAGCTTACCCTTGTATTTCTTGAGACTTTGATGCTTCTGCGTCTATCTTTCAAACGGAATTCGGTATCGTCATATAAATTGCATGGATTGTGTGTCAAGAATAGCTTAGCAAACAACGTAAGAAGGAAGACTGTAGATGTAATGGGTCATGAGATATTTGCTCCCATATGGACATGTAATGGGTTTGACAAAGCTTACCTTGTATTTCTTGAGACTTTGATGCTTCTGCGTCTATCTTTCAAACAACGTAAGAGGGAAGATTGTAGATGCTATGGGTCATGAGATATATGCTCTCATATGGACATGTAATGGGTTTGACAAAGCTTACCCTTGTATTTCTTGAGACTTTGATGCGTCTGCGTCTATCTTTCAAACGGAATTCGATATCATCATCTAAATTGCATGGATGGTGTGTCAAGGATAGCTTAACAAACAACGTAAGAGAGAAGATTGTAGATGCTATGGGTCATGAGATATATGCTCTCATATGGACATGTAATGGGTTTGACAAAGCTTACACTTGTTTTTCTTGAGACTTGGATGCTTCTGCGTCTATCTTTCAAACGGATATCATCATCTAAATTGCATGGATTGTGTGTCAAGGATAGCTTAACAAACCACGTAAGAGGGAAGATTGTAGATGCTATGGGTCATGAGATTTTTGCTCCCATATGGTCATGTAATGGATTTGATCTTTCAAACGGAATTCGATATCGTCATCTAAATTGCATGGATGTGTGTGTCAAGGATAGCTTAACGAACAACGTAAGAGGGAAGATTGTAGATGTAATGGGTCATGAGATATTTGCTCCCATATGGACATGTAATGGGTTTGACAAAGCTTACCCTTGTATTTCTTGAGACTTTGATGCTTCTGCGTCTATCTTTCAAACGGAATTCGATATCGTCATCTAAATTGCATGGATGGTGTGTCAAGGATAGCTTAACAAACATCGTAAGAAAGAAGACTGTAGATGTAATGGGTCATGAGATATTTGCTCCCATATGGACATGTAATGGGTTTGACAAAGCTTACCGTTGTATTTCTTGAGACTTTGATGCTTCTGCGTCTATATTTCAAACGGAATTCGATATCATCATCTAAATTGCATGGATGGTGTGTCAAGGATAGCTTAACAAACAACGTGAGAAGGAAGATTGTAGATGTAATGGGTCATGAGATATTTGCTCCCATATGGACATGTAATGGGTTTGACAAAGCTTACCCTTGTATTTCTTGAGACTTGGATGCTTCTGCGTCTATCTTTCAAACGGAATTCGATATCATCATCTAAATTGCATGGATTGTGCGTCAAGGATAGCTTAACAAACAACGTTAGAAGGAAGACTGTAGATGTAATGGGTCGTGAGATATTTGCTCCCATATGGACATGTAATGGGTTTGACAAAGCTTACCCTTGTATTTCTTGAGACTTTGATGCTTCTGCGTCAATCTTTCAAATGGTATTCGATATCGTCATCTAAATTGCATGGATGGTGTGTCAAGGATAGCTTAACAAACAACGTAAGAAGGAAGACTGTAGATGTAATGGGTCATGAGATATTTGCTCCCATATGGACATGTAATGGATTTGACAAAGCTTACCCTTGTATTTCTTGGGACTTTGATGCTTCTGCGTCTATCTTTCAAACGGAATTCGATATCGTCATCTAAATTGCATGGATGGTGTGTCAAGGATAGCTTAACAAACAACGTAAGAAAGAAGACTGTAGATGTAATGGGTCATGAGATATTTGCTCCCATATGGACATGTAATGGGTTTGACAAAGCTTACACTTGTGTTTCTTGGGACTTGGATGCTTCTGCGTCTATCTTTCAAACGGAATTCGATATCATCATCTAAATTGCATGGATGGTGTGTCAAGGATGGCTTAACAAACAACGTAAGAGGGAAGATTGTAGATGCTATGGGTCATGAGATATATGCTCTCATATGGACATGTAATGGGTTTGACAAAGCTTACACTTGTGTTTCTTGAGACTTTGATGCTTCTGCGTCTATCTTTCAAACGGAATTCGATATCATCATCTAAATTGCATGGATTGTGTGTCAAGGATAGCTTAACAAACAACGTAAGAAGGAAGACTGTAGATGTAATGGGTCATGAGATATTTGCTCCCATATGGACATGTAATGGATTTGACAAAGCTTACCCTTGTATTTCTTGAGACTTTGATGCTTCTGCGTCTATCTTTCAAACGGAATTCGATATCGTCATATAAATTGCATGGATGGTGTGTCAAGGATAGCTTAACAAACAGCGTAAGAAAGAAGGTTGTAGATGCTATGGGTCATGAGATATATGCTCTCATATGGACATGTAATGGGTTTGACAAAGCTTACACTTGTTTTTCTTGAGTCTTGGATGCTTCTGCGTCTATCTTTCAAACGGAATTCGATATCGTCGTCTAAATTGCATGGATGGTGTGTCAAGGATTGCCTAACAAACAACGTAAGAAGGAAGGCTGTAGATGTAACGGGTCATGAGATATTTGTTCCCATATGGACATGTAATGTGTTTGACAAAACTTACCCTTGTATTTCTTAAGACTTTGATGCTTCTGCGTCTATCTTTCAAACGGAATTCGATATCGTCATCTAAATTGCATGGATGGTGTGTCAAGGATAGCTTAACAAACAATGTAAGAGGGAAGATTGTAGATGCTATGGGTCATGAGATATATGCTCTCATATGGACATGTAATGGGTTTGACAAAGCTTACCCTTGTATTTCTTAAGACTTTGATGCTTCTGCGTCAATCTTTCAAATGGAATTGGATGGTGTGTCAAGGATAGCTTAACAAACAACGTAAGAAGGAAGACTGTAGATGTAATGGGTCATGAGATATTTGCTCCCATATGGACATATAATGGATTTGACAAAGCTTACCCTAGTATTTCTTGAGACTTTGATGCTTCTGCGTCTATCTTTCAAACGGATATCATCATCTAAATTGCATGGATTGTGTGTCAAGGATAGCTTAACAAACCACGTAAGAGGGAAGATTGTAGATGCTATGGGTCATGAGATTTTTGCTCCCATATGGTCATGTAATGGATTTGATCTTTCAAACGGAATTCGATATCGTCATCTAAATTGCATGGATGTGTGTGTCAAGGATAGCTTAACGAACAACGTAAGAGGGAAGATTGTAGATGTAATGGGTCATGAGATATTTGCTCCCATATGGACATGTAATGGGTTTGACAAAGCTTACCCTTGTATTTCTTGAGACTTTGATGCTTCTGCGTCTATCTTTCAAACGGAATTCGATATCGTCATCTAAATTGCATGGATGGTGTGTCAAGGATAGCTTAACAAACATCGTAAGAAAGAAGACTGTAGATGTAATGGGTCATGAGATATTTGCTCCCATATGGACATGTAATGGGTTTGACAAAGCTTACCGTTGTATTTCTTGAGACTTTGATGCTTCTGCGTCTATATTTCAAACGGAATTCGATATCGTCATCTAAATTGCATGGATGGTGTGTCAAGGATAGCTTAACAAACAACGTAAGAAAGAAGACTGTAGATGTAATGGGTCATGAGATATTTGCTCCCATATGGACATGTAATGGGTTTGACAAAGCTTACACTTGTGTTTCTTGGGACTTGGATGCTTCTGCGTCTATCTTTCAAACGGAATTCGATATCATCATCTAAATTGCATGGATGGTGTGTCAAGGATGGCTTAACAAACAACGTAAGAGGGAAGATTGTAGATGCTATGGGTCATGAGATATATGCTCTCATATGGACATGTAATGGGTTTGACAAAGCTTACACTTGTGTTTCTTGAGACTTTGATGCTTCTGCGTCTATCTTTCAAACGGAATTCGATATCATCATCTAAATTGCATGGATTGTGTGTCAAGGATAGCTTAACAAACAACGTAAGAAGGAAGACTGTAGATGTAATGGGTCATGAGATATTTGCTCCCATATGGACATGTAATGGATTTGACAAAGCTTACCCTTGTATTTCTTGAGACTTTGATGCTTCTGCGTCTATCTTTCAAACGGAATTCGATATCGTCATATAAATTGCATGGATGGTGTGTCAAGGATAGCTTAACAAACAGCGTAAGAAAGAAGGTTGTAGATGCTATGGGTCATGAGATATATGCTCTCATATGGACATGTAATGGGTTTGACAAAGCTTACACTTGTTTTTCTTGAGTCTTGGATGCTTCTGCGTCTATCTTTCAAACGGAATTCGATATCGTCGTCTAAATTGCATGGATGGTGTGTCAAGGATTGCCTAACAAACAACGTAAGAAGGAAGGCTGTAGATGTAACGGGTCATGAGATATTTGTTCCCATATGGACATGTAATGTGTTTGACAAAACTTACCCTTGTATTTCTTAAGACTTTGATGCTTCTGCGTCTATCTTTCAAACGGAATTCGATATCGTCATCTAAATTGCATGGATGGTGTGTCAAGGATAGCTTAACAAACAATGTAAGAGGGAAGATTGTAGATGCTATGGGTCATGAGATATATGCTCTCATATGGACATGTAATGGGTTTGACAAAGCTTACCCTTGTATTTCTTAAGACTTTGATGCTTCTGCGTCAATCTTTCAAATGGAATTGGATGGTGTGTCAAGGATAGCTTAACAAACAACGTAAGAAGGAAGACTGTAGATGTAATGGGTCATGAGATATTTGCTCCCATATGGACATATAATGGATTTGACAAAGCTTACCCTAGTATTTCTTGAGACTTTGATGCTTCTGCGTCTATCTTTCAAACAGAATTCGATATCGTCATATAAATTGCATGGATTGTGTGTCAAGGATAGCTTAGCAAACAACGTAAGAAGGAAGACTGTAGATGTAATGGGTCATGAGATATTTGCTCCCATATGGACATGTAATGGGTTTGACAAAACTTACCCTTGTATTTCTTGAGACTTTGATGCTTCTGCGTCTATCTTTCAAACGGAATTCGATATCGTCATCTAAATTGCATGGATGGTGTGTCAATAATAGCTTAACAAACAACGTAAGAGGGAAGATTGTAGATGCTATGGGTCATGAGATATATGCTCTCATATGGACATGTAATGGGTTTGACAAAGCTTACCCTTGTTTTTCTTGAGACTTGGATGCTTCTGCGTCTATATTTCAAACGGAATTCGATATCATCATCTAAATTGCATGGATGGTGTGTCAAGGATAGCTTAACAAACAACGTGAGAAGGAAGACTGTAGATGTAATGGGTCATAAGATATTTGCTCCCATATGGACATGTAATGGGTTTGACAAAGCTTACCCTTGTATTTCTTGAGACTTGGATGCTTCTGCGTCTATCTTTCAAACGGAATTCGATATCTTCATCTAAATTGCATGGATTGTGTGTGAAGGATAACTTAACAAACAACGTAAGAGGGAAGACTGTAGATGTAATGGGTCATTAGATATTTTCTCCCATATGGACATGTAATGGATTTGACAAAGCTTACCCTTGTATTTCTTGAGACTTTGATGCTTCTGCGTCAATCTTTCAAATGGAATTCGATATCGTCATCTAAACTGCATGGATGGTGTGTCAAGGATAGCTTAACAAACAACGTAAGAAGGAAGACTGTAGATGTAATGGGTCATGAGATATTTGCTCCCATATGGACATGTAATGGATTTGACAAAGCTTACCCTTGTATTTCTTGAGACTTTGATTCTTCTGCGTCTATCTTTCAAACGGAATTCGGTATCGTCATCTAAATTGCATGGATGGTGTGTCAAGGATAGCTTAACAAACAACGTAAGAAAGAAGACTGTAGATGTAATGGGTCATGAGATATTTGCTCCCATATGGACATGTAATGGGTTTGACAAAGCTTACACTTGTGTTTCTTGAGACTTTGATGCTTCTGCGTCTATCTTTCAAACGGAATTCGATATCATCATCTAAATTGCATGGATTGTGTGTCAAGGATAGCTTAACAAACAACGTAAGAAGGAAGACTGTAGATGTAATGGGTCATGAGATATTTGCTCCCATATGGACATGTAATGGATTTGACAAAGCTTACCCTTGTATTTCTTGAGACTTTGATGCTTCTGCGTCTTTCTTTCAAACGGAAATCGATATCGTCATCTAAATTGCATGGATGTTGTGTCAAGGATAGCTTAACAAACAACGTAAGAGGGAAGATTGTAGATGCTATGGGTCATGAGATATATGCTCTCATATGGACATGTAATGGGTTTGGCAAAGCTTACACTTGTTTTTCTTGAGACTTGGATGCTTCTGCGTCTATCTTTCGAACGGAATTCGATATCGTCATCTAAATTGCATGGATGGTGTGTCAAGAATAGCTTAACAAACAACGTAAGAGGGAAGATTGTAGATGCTATGGGTCATGAGATATATGCTCTCATATGGACATGTAATGGGTTTGACAAAGCTTACCCTTGTAGTTCTTGAGACTTTGATGCGTCTGCGTCTATCTTTCAAACGGAATTCGATATCATCATCTAAATTGCATGGATGGTGTGTCAAGGATAGCTTAACAAACAACGTTATGAGATATTTGCTCCCATATGGACATGTAATGGGTTTGACAAAACTTACCCTTGTATTTCTTGAGACTTTGATGCTTCTGCGTCTATCTTTCAAACGGAATTCGATATCGTCATCTAAATTGCATGGATGGTGTGTCAATAATAGCTTAACAAACAACGTAAGAGGGAAGATTGTAGATGCTATGGGTCATGAGATATATGCTCTCATATGGACATGTAATGGGTTTGACAAAGCTTACCCTTGTTTTTCTTGAGACTTGGATGCTTCTGCGTCTATATTTCAAACGGAATTCGATATCATCATCTAAATTGCATGGATGGTGTGTCAAGGATAGCTTAACAAACAACGTGAGAAGGAAGACTGTAGATGTAATGGGTCATAAGATATTTGCTCCCATATGGACATGTAATGGGTTTGACAAAGCTTACCCTTGTATTTCTTGAGACTTGGATGCTTCTGCGTCTATCTTTCAAACGGAATTCGATATCTTCATCTAAATTGCATGGATTGTGTGTCAAGGATAGCTTAACAAACAACGTAAGAGGGAAGACTGTAGATGTAATGGGTCATTAGATATTTTCTCCCATATGGACATGTAATGGATTTGACAAAGCTTACCCTTGTATTTCTTGAGACTTTGATGCTTCTGCGTCAATCTTTCAAATGGAATTCGATATCGTCATCTAAACTGCATGGATGGTGTGTCAAGGATAGCTTAACAAACAACGTAAGAAGGAAGACTGTAGATGTAATGGGTCATGAGATATTTGCTCCCATATGGACATGTAATGGATTTGACAAAGCTTACCCTTGTATTTCTTGAGACTTTGATTCTTCTGCGTCTATCTTTCAAACGGAATTCGGTATCGTCATCTAAATTGCATGGATGGTGTGTCAAGGATAGCTTAACAAACAACGTAAGAAAGAAGACTGTAGATGTAATGGGTCATGAGATATTTGCTCTCATATGGACATGTAATGGGTTTGACAAAGCTTACACTTGTGTTTCTTGAGACTTTGATGCTTCTGCGTCTATCTTTCAAACGGAATTCGATATCATCATCTAAATTGCATGGATTGTGTGTCAAGGATAGCTTAACAAACAACGTAAGAAGGAAGACTGTAGATGTAATGGGTCATGAGATATTTGCTCCCATATGGACATGTAATGGATTTGACAAAGCTTACCCTTGTATTTCTTGAGACTTTGATGCTTCTGTGTCTTTCTTTCAAACGGAAATCGATATCGTCATCTAAATTGCATGGATGTTGTGTCAAGGATAGCTTAACAAACAACGTAAGAGGGAAGATTGTAGATGCTATGGGTCATGAGATATATGCTCTCATATGGACATGTAATGGGTTTGGCAAAGCTTACACTTGTTTTTCTTGAGACTTGGATGCTTCTGCGTCTATATTTCGAACGGAATTCGATATCGTCATCTAAATTGCATGGATGGTGTGTCAATAACAGCTTAACAAACAACGTAAGAGGGAAGATTGTAGATGCTATGGGTCATGAGATATATGCTCTCATATGGACATGTAATGGGTTTGACAAAGCTTACCCTTGTAGTTCTTGAGACTTTGATGCGTCTGCGTCTATCTTTCAAACGGAATTCGATATCATCATCTAAATTGCATGGGACGGTGTGTCAAGGATAGCTTAACAAACAACGTTATGAGATATTTGCTCCCATATGGTCATGTAATGGATTTGACAAAGCTTACCCTTTTATTTCTTGAGACTTTGATGCTTCTGCGTCTATCTTTCAAACTGAATTCGATATCGTCATCTAAATTGCATGGATGTGTGTGCCAAGGATAGCTTAACAAACAACGTAAGAGGGAAGATTGTAGATGTAATGGGTCATGAGATATTTGCTCCCATATGGACATGTAATGGGTTTGACAAAGCTTACCCTTGTATTTCTTGAGACTTTGATGCTTCTGCGTCTATATTTCAAACGGAATTCGATATCATCATCTAAATTGCATGGATTGTGTGTCAAGGATAGCTTAACAAACAACGTGAGAAGGAAGACTGTAGATGTAATGGGTCATGAGATATTTGCTCCAATATGGACATGTAATGGGTTTGACAAAGCTTACCCTTTTATTTCTTGAGACTTGGATGCTTCTGCGTCTATCTTTCAAACGGAATTCGATATCATCATCTAAATTGCATGGATTGTGTGTCAAGGATAGCTTAACAAACAACGTAAGAAGGAAGACTGTAGATGTAATGGGTCATGAGATATTTGCTCCCATATGGACATGTAATGGATTTGAAAGAGCTTACCCTTGTATTTCTTGAGACTTTGATGCTTCTGCGTCTATCTTTCAAACGGAATTCGATATCGTCATCTAAATTGCATGGATGGTGTGTCAAGGATAGCTTAATAAACAGCGTAAGAAAGAAGGATGTAGATGCTATGGGTCATGAGATATATGCTCTCATATGGACATGTAATGGGTTTGACAAAGCTTACACTTGTTTTTTTGAGACTTGGATGCTTCTGCGTCTTTCTTTCAAACGGAATTCGATATCATCATCTAAATTGCATGGATTGTGTGTCAAGGATAGCTTAACAAACAACGTAAGAAGGAAGACTGTAGATGTAATGGGTCATGAGATATTTGCTCCCATATGGTAATGTAATGGATTTGACAAAGCTTACCCTTGTATTTCTTGAGACTTTGATTCTTCTGCGTCTATCTTTCAAACGGAATTCGATATCGTCATCTAAATTGTAAGGATGCTGTGTCAAGGATAGCTTAACAAACAGCGTAAGAAAGAAGGATGTAGATGCTATGGGCCATGAGATATATGCTCTCATATGGACATGTAATGGGTTTGACAAAGCTTACACTTGTTTTTCTTGGAATTCGATATCATCATCTAAATTGCATGGATGGTGTGTCAAGGATAGCTTAACAAACAACGTAAGAAAGAAGACTGTAGATGTAATGGGTCATGAGATATTTGCTCCCATATGGTCATGTAATGGATTTGACAAAGCTTACCCTTGTATTTCTTGAGACTTTGATGCTTCTGCGCCTATCTTTCAAACGGAATTCGATATCGTCATCTAAATTGCATGGATGTGTGTGTCAAGGATAGCTTAACAAACAACGTAAGAGGGAAGATTGTAGATGTAATGGGTCATGAGATATTTGCTCCCATATGGACATGTAATGGGTTTGACAAAGCTTACCCTTGTATTTCTTGAGACTTTGATGCTTCTGCGTCTATATTTCAAACGGATTTCGATATCATCATCTAAATTGCATGGATTGTGTGTCAAGGATAGATTAACAAATAACGTGAGAAGGAAGACTGTAGATGTAATGGGTCATGATGTATTTGCTCCCATATGGACATGTAATGGGTTTGAAAAAGCTTACACTTGTTTTTCTTGGAATTCGATATCATCATCTAAATTGCATGGATGGTGTGTCAAGGATAGCTTAACAAACAACGTAAGAAAGAAGACTGTAGATGTAATGGGTCATGAGATATTTGCTCCCATATTGACATATAATGGATTTGACAAAGCTTACCCTTGTATTTCTTGAGACTTTGATGCTTCTGCGTCTATCTTTCAAACGGAATTCGATATCATCATCTAAATTGCATGGATGGTGTGTCAAGGATAGCTTAACAAACAACGTAAGAAGGAAGGCTGTAGATGTAATGGGTCATGAGATATTTGCTCCCATATGGACCTGTAATGGGTTTGACAAAGCTTGCCCTTGTATTTCTTGAGACTTTGATGCTTCTGCGTCTATCTTTCAAACGGAATTCGATATCGTCATCTAAATTGCATGGATTGTGTGTCAGGGATAGCTTAGCAAACAACGTAAGAAGGAAGACTGTAGATGTAATGGGTCATGATATATTTGCTCTCATATGGACATGTAATGGGTTTGACAAAGCTTACACTTGTTTTTCTTGAGACTTGGATGCTTCTGCGTCTATCTTTCAAACGGAATTCGATATCATCATCTAAAGTGCATGGATTGTGTGTCAAGGATAGCTTAACAAACAACGTAAGAAGGAAGACTGTAGATGTAATGGGTCATGAGATATTTGCTCCCATATGGACATGTAATGGATTTGACAAAGCTTACCCTTGTATTTCTTGAGACTTTGATGCTTCTGCGTCTATCTTTCAAACGGAATTTGATATCGTCATCTAAATTGCATGGATGGTGTGTCAAGGATAGCTTAACAAACAGCGTAAGAAAGAAGGTTGTAGATGCTATGGGTCATGAGATATATGCTCTCATATGGACATGTAATGGGTTTGAAAAAGCTTACACTTGTGTTTCTTGAGACTTGGATGCTTCTGCGTCTATCTTTCAAACGGAATTCGATATCATCATCTAAATTGCAAGGATGGTGTGTCAAGGATAGCATAACAAACAACTTAAGAAGGAAGACTGTAGATGTAATGGGTCATGAGATATTTGCTCCCATATGGACATGTAATGGGTTTGACAAAGCTTACCCTTGTATTTCTTGAGACTTTGATGCTTCTGCGTCTATCTTTCAAACGGAATTCGATATCGTCATCTAAATTGCATGGATGGTGTGTCAAGGATTGCTTAACAAACAGCGTAAGAAGGAAGGCTGTAGATGTAATGGATCATGAGATATTTGCTCCCATATGGACATGTAATGGGTTTGACAAAACTTACCCTTGTATTTCTTGAGACTTGGGTGGTTCTGCGTCTATCTTTCAAACGGAATTCGATATCATCATCAAAATTGCATGGATGGTGTTTCAAGGATAGCCTAGCAAACAACGTAAGAAGGAAGACTGTATATGTAATGGGTCATGAGATATTTGCTCCAATATGGACATGTAATGGGTTTGACAAAGCTTACCCTTGTATTTCTTGAGACTGATGCTTCTGCGTCTATCTTTCAAACGGAATTCGATATCGTCATCTAAATTGCATGGATAGTGTGTCAAGGATAGCTTAACAAACAGCGTAAGAAAGAAGGTTGTAGATGCTATGGGTCAAGAGATATTTGCTCCCATATGGACATGTAATGGGTTTGACAAAAACTTACCCTTGTATTTCTTGAGACTTTGATGCTTCTGCGTCTATCTTTCAAACGGAATTCGATATCATCATCTAAATTGCATGGACGGTGTGTCAAGGATAGCTTAACAAACAACGTGAGAAGGAAGACTGTAGATGTAATTGTTCATGAGATATTTGCTCCCATATGGACATGTAATGGATTTGACAAAGCTTACCCTTGTATTTCTTGAGACTTTGATGCTTCTGCGTCTATCTTTCAAACGGAATTCGATATCGTCAGCTAAATTGCATGGATTGTGTGTCAAGGATAGCTTAGCAAACAACGTAAAAGGAAGACTGTAGATGTAATGGGTCATGAGATATTTGCTCCCATATGGACATGTAATGGGTTTGTCATAGCTTACCCTTGTATTTCTTGAGACTTGGGTGGTTCTGCGTCTATCTTTCAAACGGAATTCGATATCGTCATCTAAATTGCATGGATGGTGTTTCAAGGATAGCCTAGCAAACAACGTAAGAAAGGAAGACTGTATATGTAATGGGTCATGAGATATTTGCTCCCATATGGACATGTAATGGGTTTGACAAAGCTTACCCTTGTATTTCTTGAGACTGATGCTTCTGCGTCTATCTTTCAAACGGAATTCGATATCGTCATCTAAATTGCATGGATAGTGTGTCAAGGATAGCTTAACAAACAGCGTAAGAAAGAAGGTTGTAGATGCTATGGGTCATGAGATATATGCTCTCATACGGACATGTAATGGGTTGGACAAAGCTTACACTTGTGTTTCTTGAGACTTGGATGCTTCTGCGTCTATCTTTCAAACGGAATTCGATATCATCATCTAAATTGCATGGATGGTGTGTCAAGGATAGCTTAACAAACAACGTAAGAGGGAAGATTGTAGATGTAATGGGTCATGAGATATTTGCTCCCATATGGACATGTAATGGGTTTGACAAAAACTTACCCTTGTATTTCTTGAGACTTTGATGCTTCTGCGTCTATCTTTCAACGGAATTCGATATCGTCATCTAAAATTGCATGGATGGTGTGTCAAGGATAGCTTAACAAGCAGCGTAAGAAAGAAGGTTGTAGATGTAAATGGATCATGAGATATTTGCTCCCATATGGACATGTAATGGGTTTGACAAAACTTACCCTTGTATTTCTTGAGACTTGGGTGGTTCTGCGTCTATCTTTCAAACGGAATTCGATATCATCATCTAAATTGCATGGATGGTGTGTCAAGGATAGCTTAACAAACAACGTAACAAGGAAGACTGTAGATGTAATGGGTCAAGAGATATTTGCTCCCATATGGACATGTAATGGTTTGACAAAACTTACCCTTGTATTTCTTGAGACTTTGATGCTTCTGCGTCTATCTTTCAAACGGAATTCGATATCATCATCTAAATTGCATGGATGGTGTGTCAAGGATAGCTTAACCAAACAACGTGAGAAGGAAGACTGTAGATGTAATTGTTCATGAGATATTTGCTCCCATATGGACATGTAATGGATTTGACAAAGCTTACCCTTGTATTTCTTGAGACTTTGATGCTTCTGCGTCTATCTTTCAAACGGAATTCGATATCGTCAGCTAAATTGCATGGATTGTGTGTCAAGGATAGCTTAGCAAACAACGTAAGAAGGAAGACTGTAGATGTAATGGGTCATGGAGATATTTGCTCCCATATGGACATGTAATGGGTTTGTCATAGCTTACCCTTGTATTTCTTGAGACTTGGGTGGTTCTGCGTCTATCTTTCAAACGGAATTCGATATCGTCATCAAATTGCATGGATGGTGTTTCAAGGATAGCCTAGCAAACAACGTAAGAAGGAAGACTGTATATGTAATGGGTCATGAGATATTTGCTCCCATATGGACATGTAATGGGTTTGACAAAGCTTACCCTTGTATTTCTTGAGACTGATGCTTCTGCGTCTATCTTTCAAACGGAATTCGATATCGTCATCTAAATTGCATGGATAGTGTGTCAAGGATAGCTTAACAAACAGCGTAAGAAAGAAGGTTGTAGATGCTATGGGTCATGAGATATATGCTCTCATAACGGACATGTAATGGGTTGGACAAAGCTTACACTTGTGTTTCTTGAGAACTTGGATGCTTCTGCGTCTATCTTTCAAACGGAATTCGATATCATCATCTAAATTGCATGGATGGTGTGTCAAGGATAGCTTAACAAACAACGTAAGAGGGAAGATTGTAGATGTAATGGGTCATGAGATATTTGCTCCCATATGGACATGTAATGGGTTTGACAAAACTTACCCTTGTATTTCTTGAGACTTTGATGCTTCTGCGTCTATCTTTCAAACGGAATTCGATATCGTCATCTAAATTGCATGGATGGTGTGTCAAGGATAGCTTAACAAGCAGCGTAAGAAAGAAGGTTGTAGATGCTATGGGTCATGAGATATATGCTCTCATATGCACATGTAATGGGTTTGACAAAGCTTACACTTGTGTTTCTTGAGACTTGGATGCTTCTGCGTCTATCTTTCAAACGGAATTCGATATCATCATCTAAATTGCATGGATGGTGTGTCAAGGATAGCTTAACAAACAACGTAAGAAGGAAGACTGTGGATGTAAAGGGTCATGAGATATATGCTCTCATATGCACATGTAATGGGTTTGACAAAGCTTACCCTTGTATTTCTTGAGACTTTGATGCTTCTGCGTCTATCTTTCAAACGGAATTCGATATCATCATCTAAATTGCATGGATGGTGTGTCAAGGATAGCTTAACAAACAACGTGAGAAGGAAGTCTGTATAATGTAATGTAATGAGATATTCGCTCCCATATGGACATGTAATGGGTTTTACAAAGCTTACCCTTGTATTTCTTGAGACTTTGATGCTTCTGCGTTTATCTTTCAAACGGAATTCGATATCATCATCTAAATTGCATGGATGGTGTGTCAAGGATAGCTTAACAAACAACGTGAGAAGGAAGACTGTAGATGTAATGGGTCATGAGATATTTGCTCCCATATGGACATGTAATGGGTTTGACAAAGCTTACCCTTGTATTTCTTGAGACTTTGATGCTTCTGCGTCTATCTTTCAAACGGAATTCGATATCGTCATCTAAATTGCATGGATTGTGTGTCAAGGATAGTTTAGCACACAACGTAAGAAGGAAGACTGTAGATGTAATGGGTCATGAGATATTTGCTCCCATATGGGCATGTAATGGGTTTGTCATAGCTTACCCTTGTATTTCTTGAGACTTGGATGGTTCTCATCTATCAAACGGAATTCGATATCATCATCTAAATTGCATGGATGGTGTGTCAAGGATAGCTTAACAAAAATCTAAATTGCATGGATGGTGTGTCAATGATAGCTTAACAAACAACGTAAGAGGGAAGATTGTAGATGCTATGGGTCATGAGATATATGCTCTCATATGGACATGTAATGGGTTTGACACTTGTTTTTCTTGAGACTTGGATGCTTTTGCGTCTATCTTTCAAACGGAATTCGATATCATCATCTGAATTGCATGGATTGTGTGTGTCAAGGATAGCTTAAAAAACAACGTAAGAAGGAAGACTGTAGATGTAATGGGTCATGAGATATTTGCTCCCATATGGACATGTAATGGGTTTGACAAAGCTTGCACTTGTGTTTCTTGAGACTTGGATGCTTCTGCGTCTATCTTTCAAACTGAATTCGATATCATCATCTAAATTGCATGGATGGTGTGTCAAGGATATCTTAACAAACAGCGTAAGAAGGAAGACTGTAGATGTAATGGGTCATGAGATATTTGCTCCCATATGGACATGTAATGGGTTTGACAAAGCTTACCCTTGTATTTCTTGAGACTTTGATGCTTCTGCGTCTATCTTTCAAACGGAATTCGATATCGTCATCTAAATTGCATGGATGGTGTGTCAAGGATAGCTTAGCAAACAACGTAAGAAGGAAGACTGTAGATGTAATGGGTCATGAGATATTTGCTCCCATATGGACATGTAATGGGTTTGACAAAGCTTACACTTGTGTTTCTTGAGACTTGGATGCTTCTGCGTCTATCATTCAAACGGAATTCGATATCATCATCTAAATTGCATGGATGGTGTGTCAAGGATAGCTTAACAAACAACGTGAGAAGGAAGTCTGTATAATGTAATGTAATGAGATATTCGCTCCCATATGGACATGTAATGGGTTTTACAAAGCTTACCCTTGTATTTCTTGAGACTTTGATGCTTCTGCGTCTATCTTTCAAACGGAATTCGATATCATCATCTAAATTGCATGGATGGTGTGTCAAGGATAGCTTAACAAACAACTTGAGAAGGAAGACTGTAGATGTAATGGGTCATGAGATATTTGCTCCCATATGGACATGTAATGGGTTTGACAAAGCTTACCCTTGTATTTCTTGAGACTTTGATGCTTCTGCGTCTATCTTTCAAACGGAATTCGATATCGTCATCTAAATTGCATGGATTGTGTGTCAAGGATAGTTTAGCACACAACGTAAGAAGGAAGACTGTAGATGTAATGGGTCATGAGATATTTGCTCCCATATGGGCATGTAATGTGTTTGTCATAGCTTACCCTTGTATTTCTTGAGACTTGGATGGTTCTCATCTATCAAACGGAATTCGATATCATCATCTAAATTGCATGGATGGTGTGTCAAGGATAGCATAACAAAAATCTAAATTGCATGGATGGTGTGTCAATGATAGCTTAACAAACAACGTAAGAGGGAAGATTGTAGATGCTATGGGTCATGAGATATATGCTCTCATATGGACATGTAATGGGTTTGACACTTGTTTTTCTTGAGACTTGGATGCTTTTGCGTCTATCTTTCAAACGGAATTCGATATCATCATCTAAATTGCATGGATTGTGTGTCAAGGATAGCTTAAAAAACAACGTAAGAAGGAAGACTGTAGATGTAATGGGTCATGAGATATTTGCTCCCATATGGACATGTAATGGGTTTGACAAAGCTTGCACTTGTGTTTCTTGAGACTTGGATGCTTCTGCGTCTATCTTTCAAACTGAATTCGATATCATCATCTAAATTGCATGGATGGTGTGTCAAGGATATCTTAACAAACAACGTAAGAAGGAAGACTGTAGATGTAATGGGTCATGAGATATTTGCTCCCATATGGACATGTAATGGGTTTGACAAAGCTTACCCTTGTATTTCTTGAGACTTTGATGCTTCTGCGTCTATCTTTCAAACGGAATTCGATATCGTCATCTAAATTGCATGGATGGTGTGTCAAGGATAGCTTAGCAAATAACGTAAGAAGGAAGACTGTAGATGTAATGGGTCATGAGATATTTGCTCCCATATGGACATGTAATGGGTTTGACAAAGCTTACACTTGTGTTTCTTGAGACTTGGATGCTTCTGCGTCTATCATTCAAACGGAATTCGATATCATCATCTAAATTGCATGGATGGTGTGTCAAGGATAGCTTAACAAACAACGTAAGAAAGAAGACTGTAGATGTAATGGGTCATGAGATATTTGCTCCCATATGGACATGTAATGGATTTGACAAAACTTACCCTTGTATTTCTTGAGACTTTGATGCTTCTGCGTCTATCTTTCAAACGGAATTCGATATCGTCATCTAAATTGCATGGATTGTGTGTCAAGGATAGCTTAACAAACAACGTAAGAAAGAAGACTGTAGATGTAATGGGTCATGAGATATTTGCTCCCTTATGGACATGTAGTGGGTTTGACAAAACTTACCCTTGTATTTCTTGAGACTTTGATGCTTCTGCGTCTATCTCTCAAATGGAATTCGATATCGTCATCGAAATTGCATGGATGGTGTGTCAAGGATAGCTTAACAAACAGCGTAAGGTTGTAGATGCTATGGGTCATGAGAGCATATGCTCTCATATGGACATGTAATGGGTTTGACAAAGCTTACACTTGTGTTTCTTGAGACTTGGATGCTTCTGCGTCTTTCTTTCAAACGGAATTCGATATCATCATCTAAATTGCATGGATGGTGTGTCAAGGATAGCTTAACAAACAACGTAAGAAGGAAGACTGTAGATGTAATGGGTCATGAGATATTTGCTCCCATATGGACATGTAATGGGTTTGACGAAGCTTACCCTTATATTTCTTGAGACTTTGATGCTTCTGCGTCTATCTTTCAAACGGAATTCGATATCGTCATCTAAATTGCATGGATGGTGTGTCAAGGATAGCTTAACAAACAGCGTAAGAAAGAAGGTTGTAGATGCTATGGGTCATGAGATATATGCTCTCATATGGACATGTAATGGGTTTGACAAAGCTTACCCTTATATTTCTTGAGACTTTGATGCTTCTTCGTCTATCTTTCAAACGGAATTCGATATCATCATCTAAATTGCATGGATGGTGTGTCAAGGATAGCTTAACAAACAGCGTAAGAAAGAAGGTTGTAGATGCTATGGGTCATGAGATATTTGCTCCCATATGGGCATGTAATGGGTTTGACAAAGCTTACCCTTGTATTTCTTGAGACTTTGATGCTTCTGCGTCTATCTTTCAAACGGAATTCGATATCGTCATCTAAATTGCATGGATGGTGTGCCAAGGATATCTTAACAAACAACGTAAGAAGGAAGACTGTAGATGTAAAGGGTCATGAGATATTTGCTCCCATATGTAGTATCGGTAGCATAGACAATAATGTCATGTGAATATCAAATATGAAAATATAATAAAAATTACTTTTTACGGAGTTCGAGAATAATTCAGACGTGTTTTACTTATAACTACGGACTATTACATTGGCGACGAGGAGAAAATCAGATTGAGGAAGAATCGGGATCAGGATCAAATAAATAAGCATTAATTGGAAAATTTTAAGCGGTTTGGAATCATTTAAAATGGATATGAATAATTTAGGTAAGATGTATCATAGAAGTCTTATTAATACGAGTCGTCTCAACCTTCCCACTGTTATAAGATTATACGACACTGCCTCGGGAAGAAATGAGGATTGTGAACGTTTTAATACTATCTCAGACTGAATTTCCACATTGATTGTTTCTTTTAATATACTTATATATATATTTTTTTTTTCAATTATTTTTGTGTTTTCTTCGACCTTTTTATTTGTTGATAAATAAAGTTTACTCGAGCTTGAGGTCTATAAATTTGGTTTATTTATTTATTGTCTCCAATATTTCGAAATTCTATGAATTTCATCTTCAGGGAGTATTTTAGATCTACAAAATAAATAGAAGTACGTCTTAAAATCTATATCACAGCAATGTAAATTGTAAAATTATTTCTTTTTTGTAAAAACACATAAAAAAGGACGATCGCTTACATGTAAATAATAATAATAATCAAACTTAAAAACTAGTGTAGTGTGACTACAACCGTCGAATGTTTTTATTGCACTGATTACTATTTCTATTTATTGCAACGATCTCCCTCTCCGTGTTAAATGTCTGTAGCAGTATGCTGTGTTGTCGGTGTCTGTTTTGCTGTTGATTCTCCTTGTTGTTGGTAGACTATTAATATGGAGCATTTCTAATGTGAATCTCTTGTTGTAGTTGTTCTCAGTTTGTAATACTTTTACGTCGTCAATCAAAGGCTCGTGGTTTTTTTGTTTACAGTGTTCTGCGATGGCTGTTTTTTGTGTTAAGTTCGAGTTTCTCAGTTTTATGTCGGATCTGTGTGCTGACATGCGTGTTCTTAATTTGTTCTTTGTCGTACCAACGTAAAGCTTTCCGCAGTTCTCTTGCTGATTACCACCACATTCTATTTGATAGATCACATTATGTTTGTCCATTCTTGGTATTTTACTTATTAAGTTACTAAATATTCGTTTTGTTGTATTGTTTGAACTGTGGGCAATAGTGTATTTATTTTTGTCGTAAATATCAGACTTTTCAAATCTCTCTGATATCTTAGGTACATATACCAGTGATTTGTATATTTGTTGTGTTTCAACCTCTTTTGGTTCTTGTATACGTTTTGGTTTATAGTTATTTATTAAAGAATTAGTTATATGTGTTGGAAAATTATTTTGGGTGAGTATTTTTCGAATTTTCATCTTATTTTCTTCATGGAATTCTTTATCGCTTATATTCATCACTCTGTTAATTAAATTATTTGCTGTATTGATTATAGTCCTTTTGGTATGTTTAGAGTAAAAGTTGATAAGTCTCCCCGAGGCTGTGGGTTTTTGGTACCAGTTTAATTGTATTTGGTTCTTGTTATTCCTTATAACTAACGTATCTAAATATGGTATTTTTCCGTCACTCTCTTCTTCTAATGTAAATTTAATGTTTCTGTTAAAGCCATTTAGTGTTGTCAATGTTTCTTCTATTGCATCTTCCCTAATTATTGCAAACAGATCGTCTACGTATTTCGTCAAGATTTTTGGTTTGGTTGAAAGTGATCCTAGTGAAGACTGTAATAATGATTCCATGACCAAATCTGCTATTATGGGTGAAGCTGGGGAACCCATTGGCAAGCCTGCCTTCTGTTTGAATATTTTTTCTTCGTATTTAAAATACCTGTTTTCTTTTATACAGAACTTTACAATGTTTAGGAACAGTTGTTTTGGTATTTGTGTATATTGTTGTATGTCACTCCATCTTTCTTCTATTATTTTTAATCCCAAGTCTACGGGAATGCTGGGAAATAATGACACAACGTCAAACGAAACCATTTTCTCATTTTCATTGATTGTCATATTCTTTACCTTATCTCTAAATTGCACGGAATCTTTTATATTGTAGGTTGAATTTTTAGTCAAGTTTTTTAGAATAGACACAATATATTTACACAGCTTAATCGAAGGGGAGTTTATAGAAGAGCAGATTGGTCTGAGGGGATATCCATCTTTATGGATTTTCGGTAGTCCGTATATTCTTGGTGCGGTTGCCACTTCTGTTTTTAATCGTTTTTTCTCAATCATCGTTATTAAATTATTTTTAAACAGCTCTTCCACGAATTCGTTATTTTTCCTTTGTAAACTAGCCGTGGGATCTTTGTTGATTCGCTGGTAAGTCATTATATCTGACAATATGGTCCTCATTCGTTCTTCGTAATCTGTTTTGCTCATAGCTACAGTTACGTTTCCCTTGTCTGCATTAAGTATTAATATGTCTTTGTTTTGTCTTATTATTAGCACAGTGGAACGCACCCGCAATTTCATAAGACAAAACAAAGACATATTAATACTTAATGCAGACAAGGGAAATGTAAACTGTAGCTATGAGCAAAACAGATTACGAAGAACGAATGAGGACCATATTGTCAGATATAATGACTTACCAGCGAATCAACAAAGATCCCACGGCTAGTTTACAAAGGAAAAATAACGAATTCGTGGAAGAGCTGTTTAAAAATAATTTAATAACGATGATTGAGAAAAAACGATTAAAAACAGAAGTGACAACCGCACCAAGAATATACGGACTACCGAAAATACATAAAGATGGATATCCCCTCAGTCCAATCTGCTCTTCTATAAACTCCCCTTCGATTAAGCTGTGTAAATATATTGTGTCTATTCTAAAAAACTTGACTAAAAATTCAACCTACAATATAAAAGATTCCGTGCAATTTAGAGATAAGGTAAAGAATATGACAATCAATGAAAATGAGAAAATGGTTTCGTTTGACGTTGTGTCATTATTTCCCAGCATTCCCATAGACTTGGGATTAAAAATAATAGAAGAAAGATGGAGTGACATACAACAATATACACAAATACCAAAAAAACTGTTCCTAAACATTGTAAAGTTCTGTATAAAAGAAAACAGGTATTTTGCTCATAGCTACAGTTACGTTTCCCTTGTCTGCATTAAGTATTAATATGTCTTTGTTTTGTCTTATTATTAGCACAGTGGAACGCACCCGCAATTTCATAAGACAAAACAAAGACATATTAATACTTAATGCAGACAAGGGAAACGTAAACTGTAGCTATGAGCAAAACAGATTACGAAGAACGAATGAGGACCATATTGTCAGATATAATGACTTACCAGCGAATCAACAAAGATCCCACGGCTAGTTTACAAAGGAAAAATAACGAATTCGTGGAAGAGCTGTTTAAAAATAATTTAATAACGATGATTGAGAAAAAACGATTAAAAACAGAAGTGGCAACCGCACCAAGAATATACGGACTACCGAAAATCCATAAAGATGGATATCCCCTCAGACCAATCTGCTCTTCTATAAACTCCCCTTCGATTAAGCTGTGTAAATATATTGTGTCTATTCTAAAAAACTTGACTAAAAATTCAACCTAAAATATAAAAGATTCCGTGCAATTTAGAGATAAGGTAAAGAATATGACAATCAATGAAAATGAGAAAATGGTTTCGTTTGACGTTGTGTCATTATTTCCCAGCATTCCCATAGACTTGGGATTAAAAATAATAGAAGAAAGATGGAGTGACATACAACAATATACACAAATACCAAAACAACTGTTCCTAAACATTGTAAAGTTCTGTATAAAAGAAAACAGGTATTTTAAATACGAAGAAAAAATATTCAAACAGAAGGCAGGCTTGCCAATGGGTTCCCCAGCTTCACCCATAATAGCAGATTTGGTCATGGAATCATTATTACAGTCTTCACTTGGATAACTTTCAACCAAACCAAAAATCTTGACGAAATACGTAGACGATCTGTTTGCAATAATTAGGGAAGATGCAATAGAAGAAACATTGACAACACTAAATGGCTTTAACAGAAACATTAAATTTACATTAGAAGAAGAGAGTGACGGAAAAATACCATATTTAGATACGTTAGTTATAAGGAATAACAAGAACCAAATACAATTAAACTGGTACCAAAAACCCACAGCCTCGGGGAGACTTATCAACTTTTACTCTAAACATACCAAAAGGACTATAATCAATACAGCAAATAATTTAATTAACAGAGTGATGAATATAAGCGATAAAGAATTCCATGAAGAAAATAAGATGAAAATTCGAAAAATACTCACCCAAAATAATTTTCCAACACATATAACTAATTCTTTAATAAATAACTATAAACCAAAACGTATACAAGAACCAAAAGAGGTTGAAACACAACAAATATACAAATCACTGGTATATGTACCTAAGATATCAGAGAGATTTGAAAAGTCTGATATTTACGACAAAAATAAATACACTATTGCCCACAGTTCAAACAATACAACAAAACGAATATTTAGTAACTTAAAAAGTAAAATACCAAGAATGGACAAACATAATGTGATCTATGAAATAGAATGTGGTGGTAATCAGCAAGAGAACTGCGGAAAGCTTTACGTTGGTACGACAAAGAACAAATTAAGAACACGCATGTCAGCACACAGATCCGACATAAAACTGAGAAACTCGAACTTAACACAAAAAACAGCCATCGCAGAACACTGTAAACAAAAAAACCACGAGCCTTTGATTGACGACGTAAAAGTATTACAAACTGAGAACAACTACAACAAGAGATTCACATTAGAAATGCTCCATATTAATAGTCTACCAACAACAAGGAGAATCAACAGCAAAACAGACACCGACAACACAGCATACTGCTACAGACATTTAACACGGAGAGGGAGATCGTTGCAATAAATAGAAATAGTAATCAGTGCAATAAAAACATTCGACGGTTGTAGTCACACTACACTAGTTTTTAAGTTTGATTATTATTATTATTTACATGTAAGCGATCGTCCTTTTTTATGTGTTTTTACAAAAAAGAAATAATTTTACAATTTACATTGCTGTGATATAGGTTTTAAGACGTACTTCTATTTATTTTGTAGATCTAAAATACTCCCTGAAGATGAAATTCATAGAATTTCGAAATATTGGAGGCAATAAATAAATAAACCAAATTTATAGACCTCAAGCTCGAGTAAACTTTATTTATATTTTTTTTCTTTTACATGTACACAATATCAAAATGAGCCATGAGTTTGGAATATTAACTTCTGTGTATGGAAGTTCAAACTATGGTATGGTTACTTATACACAGTGCAAACAAATTGAGTAAGGAATTTGTAATGTTGGAAAATGCGATGATCAGCTCCCAATTTCTAATGTGAGAATTAAATTCGGTTCACATTAGATTAAGATGATGATGATGTATTGCTAATGCGATGATAAAATTCGGTTCGCAATTGATTAAATTCAGAATACATATTGAGCAATGCGAATTATTTTGCTGGTGCGATGATTAAATTCGGTTCGCAATTGATTAAATTCAGAAGAGAGCAAAATATAGAAAAGTAGAATGATTTATTCAAGCTAATATGCAATGTGTATAAGCAACCCCGAAGTTGGGAAGTGAAATGAAGGTGTGACGATTCAAGAAGATGTCACAGGAAATTAAATTATTTGTGTCTTAAAGATTTAGATATGGGTCGGACACAATTCACACGTGGGCTGTTGGAATTTCAGTTTGAAATAGATGATGGTAACTGTGCAATTAAATGGAATAGTTGGTTGCGTGGCTTTGAGCTTTTTGCAACTGCAAATCGAATAACAGATTGTGACGAAAAATACAGTTGGTTGTTACATTATGCTGGCACAAAAGTACAGGAGGTGTTCTTCAATTTGCCGCACACAGAGGATTATGTCAAACGCGGGGCACTGATTGGTGGATTTATTCCTCATTTAAACAAATATGATGATGCGGTAATGAAATTACAGAATTTCTTTGCACCGAAACGAAATGCCACATATGAACGACACATCTTTCGAAAAATGAAACAAGAACCAAACGAGAGAATTGAACTGTTTGCAGTGCGTCTTCGTACACAGGCCGAAAGATGTAATTTTGGAAATCAAATTGAGAGCAACATTAAGGATCAAATCACGGAGGCATGTTCATCTGATTTACTGCGGCGTAAGATTCTTGAACGTGGTGATGACAGTTTGGATGAAATTTTGAAAATGGCAAGGATTATAGAAGCAGTATCGGAACAGCAGAAGTCGTTTCGAACATCCAAGTCAGCTTGCGGTGACAGTAATTCGCCGAACAACAATAATGTAGATGTGTGCAAAATTGGCAGTCAGGATATGCGCAAACGACAATTTCGAAGTAACCAAAACAGTCGATTCGAATGTTATCGGTGTGGAACAAAGGGTCATAAGGCTAATGACAATCGCTGTCCAGCGAAGGGTAAAGAATGTTCGAAGTGTGGTGGGAAAAATCATTTTGCTCGGAAATGTATGACAACGAACATTCGGAAGCGCAAGAGAAATGAGCATTACGATGAAAACGATTCACGCTATAAGTCATTAAACAGAGCGACAGGGAACTACGAAACGGAACGGGTGCAGATGGTTTCTTCTATGGAGGAGTATGACGATAATGCTGATGATAATGTATTTTGCATTAGTACATACGACAGTTCAAACGAAATACGATGTCAAATTGGAGGTGTTGAGACCACGGCTATCATTGACTCGGGATCAAAATACAATGTGGTGGATCGAGAAAATTGGATGGATTTGAAAAGCAAAAATGTAAATGTAATCGGTCGCCAGAAACAAACTGATAAGACATTCACAGCATATGGTGGAAAACCGTTGAAGCTTATGGGACTTTTCAAAGCGATGGTTCAGATAGATGGTAGAAGCACTATAGCAGATTTTTATGTTGTTGATGAAAAAGGGAAGCTCTTATTAGGGCGCGATACGGCTATGTGTTTGCAAGTATTAAAAATAGGAAATAACATCAATCAAGTTACTGGGAAAACTGATGATCATCAACTTGGCAAAATCGCCGGTATCATAGTTCACATACCGATAAAAGAAAATCTAAAACCCATAGTACAACCGTATCGGCGTATCCCTGCTCCACTCGAGGAAGCTGTCGACAAAAAGATTCAAGAAATGTTACGACAAGGTATTATTGAAAAGGTGAATGGCCCCTCGAAATGGGTTTCTCCGGTTGTCGTGGTGCCAAAACGAGATGATATACGTCTATGTGTCGATATGCGTCGAGCAAATGAGGCGTTCAGTAGAGAAAATCACCCGTTACCAACGATAGACGATTTTCTACCCCATATAGGCACCGGTAAATTTTTCTCCAAATTGGACATTAAGCAGGCCTTCCACCAGGTCGAAATTGCTCCTGATTCAAGAGAAATCACGACATTTATAACTAAGCGTGGACTCTATCTTTATACTAGGCTGATGTTTGGCATTACATGCGCTCCAGAAATCTTTCAAAAAATTATGGAACAAGTACTAAATGGGTGTGACGGGTGTCTTAATTTTATAGATGATATTATTGTTTACGCGGAGACGAAAGATGAGCATGATAGACGTTTGAAAAAGGTTTTTGATCGTCTTCGAAAATTTAATGTGACGCTCAACATAAAAAAATGTGTCATTGGAGTTTCAGAGCTTGAGTTTCTTGGCCATCGATTGTCGCCAAACGGGATCACACCTACGTTTGATAAAGTGGATGCCATCAAACGGTTCCGAGAACCTTCGACATCTGAAGAGGTACGTAGTTTCTTGGGTCTGGTAAATTATGTGGGAAAATTCATACCAAATTTAGCTACAATTACCGATCCTCTGCGCAAGTTAACTCACAAAGATACCCAATTTGAATGGAGTTCAGTTCATGCAAAAGCTTGTAATGATTTAAAACGGTATATGTCAACAGAAAAAACACTTGGGTATTACAGTACCAAAGATCGTACCCAAATTATTGCAGATGCCAGTCCAGTGGGACTAGGTGCCGTTCTTATACAATTTAACGAATCAGGTCCACGTATAATATCATACGCTGGTCGCAGTCTATCCGCTATCGAGAAAAGGTACGCACAAACAGAGAAGGAAGCCCTTGCTTTGGTATGGGCAGTAGAAAGATTCCATTACTACGTTTATGGAAAGCTATTTGAACTAGTCACCGACCACAAACCACTGGAGACAATCTTTGCACCGAGATCGAAGCCATGTGCACGGATGGAACGATGGGTATTGAGATTACAATCATACCGATAAAAGGTAATCTACCGGCCTGGTAAGTCAAATATAGCCGATCCACTATCGCGACTGGCAGTTGGTTCAATAGCAAACATTGAAATTACTGGAGAACGGTGCGAAGACTCAGATTATTATGTCAATTGGCTGCTATCGCATGTAACTCCAAAGGCGATGAAGCTTCAGGAAATAGTACAAGCGTCTGATAACGACCATGAAATTCAAGCAGTAAAAAATGCAATTATGAATCAAGAATGGGTTGGTGCTGCTGAATCATACAAAGTATATGAAACAGAATTGAGTTTTGCAGATCGTATACTATTAAGAGGCACACGTATTGTCATTCCATCGGACTTGCGGAGTCGTGTACTAGATTTAGCCCATGAAGGACATCCAGGTATGACGGTAATGAAAAGACGTCTACGAGCAAAAGTATGGTGGCCTAGAATCGATCAAAATGTTGAGGCCATGGTAAAAAGGTGTCAAGGTTGTACCCTCGTTAGTATACCGTCTAATCCAGAACCGATACGCAGAACCGAATTACCATCAGAACCGTGGCAGCACCTAGCGGTGAATTTTTGTGGACCATTACCTTCGGGTCACCACCTATTTGTCATCGTTGATTACTACAGTCGTTTCATGGAGGTCGAGATAATGACAAAGATCGATACAATGGAAACCATAAATCGATTGGAAATCATTTTTGCGCGATTTGGATTTCCAGTATCCATTACGGCAGATAATGGACCACAGTTTGGCGCTGAGTTTCGAAATTACTGCGAAATAAACAACATTAAATTGATAAACACGACACCATACTGGCCCCAGCAAAATGGTGAGGTTGAGCGGCAAAATCGGTCACTATTGAAGGTTCTGAAAATAAGTCAAGCAACAAAAAGCAACTGGAAAGCAGAATTGTTGAAATATTTGTTGATGTATCGATCAACACCACACTCAACAACATTGAAGTCGCCAGCCGAATTGATGTTCAATCGGAAGATAAGAGATAAGCTTCCAACTATAACACAGCCATTGGAAATCGACGAAGAGCTGCATGATCGTGACAAAGAACAAAAAGAAAAAGGAAAGGTATATGCAGATTCCAAGAGAAATGCTAAGCATATCGATATAAAAGAAGGGGACATGGTCATATTAAAACGGCAGGTTGTGATGAATAAGTTAGACTCACCATTTGAGCCAAACATACACAAAGTATTGAAAAGGAGTGGTTCTGAAGCTTTGGTTGAATCGACGGAAAATGGAAGAAGGAAGCGACGGAACGTTGCACATCTTAAACGAATTTCAATTGACGACAGTATAAATGAATCATCGTTCAATCCACTTGTGAACGAAGGAAATAAATCAAAGCCTTGTGCCCGAACCACGGGCAATCAATCTCCTTCGATCGTATTGCCAACGGTGGACTTGGGATCGCCGCAACAGGGGCGACTATTGCCAGCCAAACGCAGATGTCAAAAGCCAATACGATTCCAGGAGTATCGAATGTAATCAGAATAATTTGTTTATATTAATTTTGAAAAAAAAAAAAAAATAAAATAAAAAAAAACAAATAAGAAAAGTCTATAGTCGGACGGAGCCGACCATGGGATACCCTATACCACTATCCCTGGACAATCGCTCTCCACGGAACTTCTTTTCAATGATTATGAAAATTTAATTATCAAATATCAGAGATGTAATGTATAATACTTATAACCAAAACCATAAAGTTGTATAGCATGACAAAGACATTTTTGTAGCAGGAAAGGAAAATTTAGTTCACACAAACTAAAATGTAATGAAACCCACTTATGTAGTACTATTACTTCCGTTGTTTAACCGCTACGTTATTGAAATTTTTACCAATTTCACACAAAAGTTTCAGTCCATTTAACCCGCTAAGTTTTATCTGATCTTCACGTTGGTTTGTACGTTTCTTCTTCATCATAAACTCAAACTTTCTTTAAAATTTTGCGGGTTATTATTTTGACCTACAGAGCCGCTACAAAATTGGTTAAAATTTTGTTTTTGGTCCATTTCATCCTCTGAACATTTCACGATCATCACCAAAAACTAATCATTTCTATTCTGGCCCGAACCTAACCTCCTTAAAAAATTCGTTACAATGGGTCCATAATTGCGGCCTTAAGCTTGTTTACAATTTTTAATGGACGGACACACATTGCTTTATCTCGTCGAGATATGAATTTTGGCATACCAAATAAGGGGTCTAGGACGAATATTTCGTGGTGTTACATAATCTTTTGGAAAGACAATATGTAGCATGGGATAAAAATGTGGTTCTCTACACAGAACCCATTATATATTAGGCAGTAGGCCCGTTACCTAGCAAACACTTTATTGCAATTTAGATCAGAGGAAAGTTCAATAGTTTTTTCCATATGTAGGCTACTTTGCGAAATATATATGTCCTCAAGGAATTAAAATATCGACCAAAAATAACATTTTTATATTTTGCATACAAAATAATAGTCCATTTCACCCGCTAAAGAATATCAGATCATCATTCAAAATTGTAGGCATCTTTTTCGACCTATACTCTTACCCGGTTCAAAATTTCGTGACTATTGATGTATAATTGCGACTTCTAGCGAGTTTATTATTACACTACAAACAAATAACGGAATATTTTAGGCTGTAACTCTGTTATCTGATCATGCACACCAACATAATTGGTATCAATTGAAAGGTCAAGCGTTCCACTTTCAAGTATATCTCACTTGTCCGGAATGTCACTTCTAGGAATTAAGATATAAGCTGTATATTAAAAATTTTCACACTTTTCACACAAAAGTTTTGGTCCATTTAACCCTCTAAATATTATCCGATCGCCATCTCAAATTGCAAGCTTCTCCTTTGTGATATACTCTTACCTTATTTAAATTTACGCGTTGATGGGACTATTATTGAGACCTACAGAGCCGCTAGAAAATTGGATAAATATTATGTTTTTGGTCCATTTCACCCGCTAAATATTTCGCGATCATCACCAATAAGAATAGGGATCTATTCTGATCTGAACCCGACCTCCATACAAAATTTCGTGACGATCGGTCCACAATTGCGGCCTGGATTGTGTTTACAATTTATAATGGACAGACGGACGGACGGACGGACACACATCTCAAAATCGCTTTATCTCGTCGAGATATGAAGATTGGTATACCACATTGGGGGTCTCCGACAATTATTTCGCGGTGTTACATGAATTTTTACCAAAACAAACTTATAATACCCTTTTCCACATTGTGGTATAGGGTATAAATAGTATCTGTAGTATCGTTTCGTCTTCGAAAATTTAATGTGACGCTCAACATTAAAAAATGTGTCATTGGAGTTTCAGAGCTTGAGTTTCTTGGCCATCGATTGTCGCCAAACGGGATCACACCTACGTTTGATAAAGTGGATGCCATCAAACGGTTCCGAGAACCTTCGACATCTGAAGAGGTACGTAGTTTCTTGGGTCTGGTAAATTATGTGGGAAAATTCATACCAAATTTAGCTACAATTACCGATCCTCTGCGCAAGTTAACTCACAAAGATACCCAATTTGAATGGAGTTCAGTTCATGCAAAAGCTTTTAATGATTTAAAACGGTATATGTCAACGGAAAAAACACTTGGGTGTTACAGTACCAAAGATCGTACCCAAATTATTGCAGATGCCAGTCCAGTGGGACTAGGTGCCGTTCTTATACAATTTAACGAATCAGGTCCACGTATAATATCATACGCTGGTCGCAGTCTATCCGCTATCGAGAAAAGGTACGCACAAACAGAGAAGGAAGCCCTTGCTTTGGTATGGGCAGTAGAAAATTGCTATTTGAACTAGTCACCGACCACAAACCACTGGAGACAATCTTTGCACCGAGATCGAAGCCATGTGCACGGATCGAACGATGGGTATTGAGATTACAATCATACCGATACAAGGTAATCTACCGGCCTGGTAAGTCAAATATAGCCAATCCACTATCGCGACTGGCCGTTGGTTCAATAGCAAACATTGAAATTACTGGAGAACGGTGCGAAGACTCAGATTGTTATGTCAATTGGCTGCTATCGCATGTAACTCCAAAGGCGATGAAGCTTCAGGAAATAGTACAAGCGTCTGATAACGACCATGAAATTCAAGCAGTAAGAAATGCAATTATGAATCAAGAATGGGTTGGTGCTGCTGAATCATACAAAGTATATGAAACAGAATTGAGTTTTGCAGATCGTATACTATTAAGAGGCACACGTATTGTCATTCCATCGGACTTGCGGAGTCGTGTACTAGATTTGGCCCATGAAGGACATCCAGGTATGACGGTAATGAAAAGACGTCTACGAGCAAAAGTATGGTGGCCTAGAATCGATCAAAATGTTGAGGCCATGGTAAAAAGGTGTCAAGGTTGTACCCTCGTTAGTATACCGTCTAATCCAGAACCGATACGCAGAACCGAATTACCATCAGAACCGTGGCAGCACCTAGCGGTGAATTTTTGTGGACCATTACCTTCGGGTCACCACCTATTTGTCATCGTTGATTACTACAGTTGTTTCATGGAGGTCGAGATAATGACAAAGATCGATACAATGGAAACCATAAATCGATTGGAAATCATTTTTGCGCGATTTGGATTTCCAGAATCCATTACGGCAGATAATGGACCACAGTTTGGCGCTGAGTTTCGAAATTACTGCGAAATAAACAACATTAAATTGATAAACACGACACCATACTGGCCCCAGCAAAATGGTGAGGTTGAGCGGCAAAATCGGTCACTATTGAAGGTTCTGAAAATAAGTCAAGCAACAAAAAGCAACTGGAAAGCAGAATTGTTGAAATATTTGTTGATGTATCGATCAACACCACACTCAACAACATTGAAGTCGCCAGCCGAATTGATGTTCAATCAGAAGATAAGAGATAAGCTTCCAACTATAACACAGCCATTGGAAATCGACGAAGAGCTGCATGATCGTGACAAAGAACAAAAAGAAAAAGGAAAGGTATATGCAGATTCCAAGAGAAATGCTAAGCATATCGATATAAAAGAAGGGGACATGGTCATATTAAAACGGCAGGTTGTGATGAATAAGTTAGACTCACCATTTGAGCCAAACATACACAAAGTATTGAAAAGGAGTGGTTCTGAAGCTTTGGTTGAATCGACGGAAAATGGAAGAAGGAAGCGACGGAACGTTGCACATCTTAAACGAATTTCAATTGACGACAGTATAAATGAATCATCGTTCAATCCACTTGTGAACGAAGGAAATAAATCAAAGCCTTGTGCCCGAACCACGGGCAATCAATCTCCTTCGATCGTATTGCCAACGGGGGACTTGGGATCGCCGCAACAGGGGCGACTATTGCCAGCCAAACGTCAAAAGCCAATACGATTCCAGGAGTATCGAATGTAATCAGAATAATTTGTTTATATTAATTTTGAAAAAAAAAATAAAAAAAAAAACAAATAAGAAAAGTCTATAGTCGGACGGAGCCGACCATGGGATACCCTATACCACTATCCCTGGACAATCGCTCTCCACGGAACTTCTTTTCAATGATTATGAAAATTTAATTATCAAATATCAGAGATGTAATGTATAATACTTATAACCAAAACCATAAAGTTGTATAGCATGACAAAGACATTTTTGTAGCAGGAAAGGAAAATTTAGTTCACACAAACTAAAATGTAATGAAACCCACTTATGTAGTACTATTACTTCCGTTGTTTAACCGCTACGTTATTGAAATTTTTACCAATTTCACACAAAAGTTTCAGTCCATTTAACCCGCTAAGTTTTATCTGATCTTCACGTTGGTTTGTACGTTTCTTCTTCATCATAAACTCAAACTTTCTTTAAAATTTTGCGGGTTATTATTTTGACCTACAGAGCCGCTACAAAATTGGTTAAAATTTTGTTTTTGGTCCATTTCATCCTCTGAACATTTCACGATCATCACCAAAAACTAATCATTTCTATTCTGGCCCGCACCTAACCTCCTTAAAAAATTCGTTACAATGGGTCCATAATTGCGGCCTTAAGCTTGTTTACAATTTTTAATGGACGGACACACATCGCTTTATCTCGTCGAGATATGAATTTTGGCATACCAAATAAGAGGTCTAGGACGAATATTTCGTGGTGTTACATAATCTTTTGGAAAGACAATATGTAGCATGGGATAAAAATGTGGTTCTCTACACAGAACCCATTATATATTAGGCAGTAGGCCCGTTACCTAGCAAACACTTTATTGCAATTTAGATCAGAGGAAAGGTCAATAGTTTTTTCCATATGTAGGCTATTTTGCGAAATATATATGTCCTCAAGGAATTAAAATATCGACCAAAAATAACATTTTTATATTTTGCATACAAAATAATAGTCCATTTCACCCGCTAAAGAATATCAGATCATCATTCAAAATTGTAGGCATCTTTTTCGACCTATACTCTTACCCGGTTCAAAATTTCGTGACTATTGATGTATAATTGCGACTTCTAGCGAGTTTATTATTACACTACAAACAAATAACGGAATATTTTAGGCTGTAACTCTGTTATCTGATCATGCACACCAACATAATTGGTATCAATTGAAAGGTCAAGCGTTCCACTTTCAAGTATATCTCACTTGTCCGGAATGTCACTTCTAGGAATTAAGATATAAGCTGTATATTAAAAATTTTCACACTTTTCACACAAAAGTTTTGGTCCATTTAACCCTCTAAATATTATCCGATCGCCATCTCAAATTGCAAGCTTCTCCTTTGTGATATACTCTTACCTTATTTAAATTTACGCGTTGATCGGACTATTATTGAGACCTACAGAGCCGCTAGAAAATTGGATAAATATTATGTTTTTGGTCCATTTCACCCGCTAAATATTTCGCGATCATCACCAATAAGAATAGGGATCTATTCTGATCTGAACCCGACCTCCATACATCGGTCCACAATTGCGGCCTGGAGCGTGTTTACAATTTATAATGGACAGACGGACGGACGGACGGACGGACACACATCTCAAAATCGCTTTATCTCGTCGAGATATGAAGATCGGTATACCACATTGGGGGTCTCCGACAATTATTTCGCGGTGTTACATGAATTTTTACCAAAACAAACTTATAATACCCTTTTCCACATTGTGGTATAGGGTATAAATAGTATCTGTAGTATCGGTAGCATAGACAATAATGTCATGTGAATATCAAATATGAAAATATAATAAAAATTACTTTTTACGGAGTTCGAGAATAATTCAGACGTGTTTTATTTATAACTACGGACTATTACACCATATGGACATGTAATGGGTTTGTCATAGCTTACCCTTGCATTTCTTGAGACTTCGATATCATCATCTAAATTGCATGGATGGTGTGTCAAGGATAGCTTAACAAACAACGTAAGAAGGAAGACTGTAGATGTAATGGGTCATGAGATATTTGCTCCCATATGGACATGTAATGGGTTTGACAAAGCTTACCCTTGTATTTCTTGAGACTTTGATGCTTCTGCGTCTATCTTTCAAACGGAATTCGATATCGTCATCTAAATTGCATGGATTGTGTGTCAATGATAGCTTAAAAACAACGTGAGAAGGAAGACTGTAGATGTAATGGGTCATGAGATATTTGCTCCCATATGGACATGTAATGGATTTGACAAAGCTTACACTTGTGTTTCTTGAGACTTGGATGCTTCTGCGTCTATCTTTCAAACGGAATTCGATATCATCGTCTAAATTGCATGGATGGTGTGTCAAGGATAGCTTAACAAACAACGTAAGAAGGAAGACTGTAGATGTAATGGGTCATGAGATATTTGCTCCCATATGGACATGTAATGGGTTTGACAAAGCTGACCCTTGTATTTCTTGAGACTTTGATGCTTCTGCGTCTATCTTTCAAACGGAATTCGATATCATCATCTAAATTGCATGGATGGTGTGTCAAGGATAGCTTAACAAACAACGTGAGAAGGAAGACTGTAGATGTAATGGGTCATGAGATATATGCTCTCATATGGACATGTAATGGGTTTGACAAAGCTTACATTTGTGTTTCTTGAGACTTGGATGCTTCTGCGTCTATCTTTCAAACGGAATTCGATATCATCATCTAAATTGCATGGATGGTGTGTCAAGGATAGCTTAACAAACAACGTAAGAAGGAAGACTGTAGATGTAATGGGTCATAAGATATTTGCTCCCATATGAACATGTAATGGGTTTGACAAAGCTTACCCTTGTATTTCTTGAGACTTTGATGCTTCTGCGTCTATCTTTCAAACGGAATTCGATATCGTCATCTAAATTGCATGGATGGTGTGTCAAGGATAGCTTAACAAACAACGTAAGAGGGAAGATTGTAGATGTAATGGGTCATGAGATATTTGCTCCCATATGGACATGTAATGGGTTTGAAAAAGATTACCCTTGTATTTCTTGAGACTTTCATGCTTCTGCGTCTATCTTTCAAACGGAATTCGATATCGTCATCTAAATTACATGGATGGTGTGTCAAGGATAGCTTAACAAACAACGTAAGAGGGAAGACTGTAGATGTAATGGGTCATTAGATATTTTCTCCCATATGGACATGTAATGGATTTGACAAAGCTAACCCTTGTATTTCTTGAGACTTTGATGCTTCTGCGTCTATCTTTCAAACGGAATTCGATATCGTCATCTAAATTGCATGGATGGTGTGTCAAGGATAGCTTAACAAACAACGTGAGAATGAAGACTGTAGATGTAATGGGTCATGAGATATTTGCTCCCATATGGACATGTAATGGATTTGACAAAGCTTACCCTTGTATTTCTTGAGACTTGGGTGGTTCTGCGTCTATCTTTCAAACGGAATTCGATATCATCATCTAAATTGCATGGATGGTGTGTCAAGGATAGCTTAGCAAACAACGTAAGAAGGAAGACTGTAGATGTAATAGGTCATGAGATATTTGCTCCCATATGGACATGTAATGGGTTTGACAAAGCTTACCCTTGTATTTCTTGAGACTTTGATGCTTCTGCGTCTATCTTTCAAACGGAATTCGATATCATCATCTAAATTGCATGGATTGTGTTTCAAGGATAGCTTAACAAACAACGTAAGAAGGAAGACTGTAGATGTAATGGGTCATGAGATATTTGGTCCCATATGGACATGTAATGGGTTTGACAAAGCTTACACTTGTGTTTCTTGAGACTTGGATGCTTCTGCGTCTAGCTTTCAAACGGAATTCGATATCATCATCTAAATTGCATGGATGGTGTGTCAAGGATAGCTTAACAAACAACGTAAGAGGGAAGACTGTAGATGTAATGGGTCATGAGATATTTGCTCCCATATGGACATGTAATGGGTTTGACAAAGATTACCCTTGTATTTCTTGAGACTTTGATGCTTCTGCGTCTATCTTTCAAACGGAATTCGATATCATCATCTAAATTGCATGGATGGTGTGTCCAGGATAGCTTAACAAACAGCGTAAGAAAGAAGGTTGTAGATGCTATGGGTCATGAGATATATGCTCTCATATGGACATGTAATGGGTTTGACAAAGCTTACCCTTATATTTCTTGCGACTTGGATGCTTCTGCGTCTATCTTTCAAACGGAATTCGATATCATCATCTAAATTGCATGGATTGTGTTTCAAGGATAGCTTAACAAACAACGTAAGAAGGAAGACTGTAGATGTAATGGGTCATGAGATATTTGGTCCCATATGGACATGTAATGGGTTTGACAAAGCTTACACTTGTGTTTCTTGAGACTTGGATGCTTCTGCGTCTAGCTTTCAAACGGAATTCGATATCATCATCTAAATTGCATGGATGGTGTGTCAAGAATAGTTTAACAAACAACGTAAGAGGGAAGACTGTAGATGTAATGGGTCATGAGATATTTGCTCCCATATGGACATGTAATGGGTTTGACAAAGCTTACCCTTGTATTTCTTGAGACTTTGATGCTTCTGCGTCTATCTTTCAAACGGAATTCGATATCGTCATCTAAATTGCATGGATGGTGTGTCAAGGATAGCTTAACAAACAACGTAAGAAGGAAGGCTGTAGATGTAATGGGTCATGAGATATTTGCTCCCATATGGACATGTAATGGATTTGACAAAGCTTACCCTTGTATTTCTTGAGACTTTGATGCTTCTGCGTCTATCTTTCAAACGGAATTCGATATCGTCATCTAAATTGCATGGACGGTGTGTCAAGGATAGCTTAGCAAACAACGTAAGAAGGAAGACTGTAGATGTAATGGGTCATGAGATATTTGCTCTCATATGGACATGTAATGGGTTTGACAAAGCTTACACTTGTTTTTCTTGAGACTTGGATGCTTCTGCGTCTATCTTTTAAACGGAATTCGATATCATCATCTAAATTGCATGGATTGTGTGTCAAGGATAGCTTAACAAACAACGTAAGAAGGAAGACTGTAGATGTAATGGGTTATGAGATATTTGGTCCCATATGGACATGTAATGGGTTTGACAAAGCTTACACTTGTGTTTCTTGAGACTTGGATGCTTCTGCGTCTATCTTTCAAACGGAATTCGATATCATCATCTTAATTGCATGGATGGTGTGTCAAGGATAGCTTAACAAACAACGTAAGAAGGAAGGCTGTAGATGTAATGGGTCATGAGATATTTGCTCCCATATGGACATGTAATGGATTTGACAAAGCTTACCCTTGTATTTCTTGAGACTTTGATGCTTCTGCGTCTATCTTTCAAACGGAATTCGATATCGTCATCTAAATTGCATGGATGGTGTGTCAAGGATAGCTTAGCAAACAACGTAAGAAGGAAGACTGTAGATGTAATGGGTCATGAGATATTTGCTCTCATATGGACAT
The DNA here is from genome assembly GCF_047663935.1 of Musca autumnalis. NCBI lineage: Eukaryota > Metazoa > Arthropoda > Insecta > Diptera > Muscidae > Musca > Musca autumnalis. Next base: position 540,563 of record NW_027411733.1, read on the forward strand.
GTAATGGGTTTGACAAAGCTTACACTTGTTTTTCTTGAGACTTGGAGGCTTCTGCGTCTATCTTTCAAACGGAATTCGATATCATCATCTAAATTGCATGGATTGTGTGTCAAGGATAGCTTAACAAACAACGTAAGAAGGAAGACTGTAGATGCTATGGGTCATGAGATATTTGCTCCCATATGGACATGTAATGGGTTTGACAAAATTTACCCTTGTATTTCTTGAGACTTTGATGCTTCTGCGTCTATCTTTCAAACGGAATTCGATATCGTCATCTAAATTGCATGGATGGTGTTTCAAGAATAGCTTAACAAACAACGTAAGAAAGAAGACTGTAGATGTAATGGGTCATGAGATATTTGCTCCCATATGGACATGTAATGGGTTTGACAAAGCTTACCCTTGTATTTCTTGAGACCTTGATGCTTCTGCGTCTATCTTTCAAACGGAATTCGATATCGTCATCTAAATTGCATGGATGGTGTGTCAAGGATAGCTTAACAAACAGCGTAAGAAATAAGGTTGTAGATGCTATGGGTCATGAGATATATGCTCTCATATGGACATGTAATGGGTTTGACAAAGCTTACATTTGTGTTTCTTGAGACTTGGATGCTTCTGCGTCTATCTTTCAAACGGAATTCGATATCATCATCTAAATTGCATGGATGGTGTGTCAAGGATAGCTTAACAAACAACGTAAGAAGGAAGACTGTAGATGTAATGGGTCATAAGATATTTGCCCCCATATGGACATGTAATGGGTTTGACAAAGCTTACCCTTGTATTTCTTGAGACTTTGATGCTTCTGTGTCTATCTTTCAAACGGAATTCGATATCGTCATCTAAATTGCATGGATGGTGTGTCAAGGATAGCTTAACAAACAACGAAAGAGGGAAGATTGTAGGTGTAATGGGTCATGAGATATTTGCTCCCATATGGACATGTAATGGGTTTGACAAAGCTTACCCTTGTATTTCTTGAGACTTTGATGCTTCTGCGTCTATCTTTCAAACGGAATTCGATATCATCATCTAAATTGCATGGATTGTGTGTCAAGGATAGCTTAACAAACAACGTAAGAGGGAAGACTGTAGATGTAATGGGTCATGAGATATATGCTCTCATATGGACATGTAATGGGTTTGACAAAGCTTACACTTGTGTTTCTTGAGACTTGGATACTTCTGCGTCTATCTTTCAAACGAAATTCGATATCGTCATCTAAATTGCATGGATGGTGTGTCAAGGATAGCTTAGCAAACAACGTAAGAAGGAAGACTGTAGATGTAATGGGTCATGCGATATTTGCTCCCATATGGACATGTAATGGGTTTGACAAAACTTACCCTTGTATTTCTTGAGACTTTGATGCTTCTGCGTCTATCTTTCAAACGGAATTCAATATCGTCATCTAAATTGCGTGGATGGTGTGTCAAGGATAGCTTAACAAACAACGTAAGAGGGAAGATTGTAGATGTAATGGGTCATGAGAAATTTGCTCCCATATGGACATGTAATGGGTTTGACAAAGCTTACCCTTGTATTTCTTGAGACTTTGATGCTTCTGCGTCTATCTTTCAAACGGAATTCGATATCGTCATCTAAATTGCATGGATTGCGTGTCAAGGATAGCTTAACAAACAACTTAAGAAGGAAGGCTGTAGATTTAATGGGTCATGAGATATTTGCTCCCATATGGACATGTAATGGATTTGACAAATCTTACCCTTGTATTTCTTGAGACTTTGATGCTTCTGCGTCTATCTTTCAAACGGAATTCGATATCGTCATCTAAATTGCATGGATGGTGTGTCAAGGATAGCTTAACAAACAACGTAAGAGGGAAGATTGTAGATGTAATGGGTCATGAGATATTTGCTCCCATATGGACATGTAATGGGTTTGACAAAGCTTACCCTTGTATTTCTTGAGACTTTGATGCTTCTGCGTCTATCTTTCAAACGGAATTCGATATCGTCATCTAAATTGCATGGATGGTGTGTCAAGGATATCTTAACAAACAACGTGACAAGGAAGACTGTAGATGTTATGGGTCATGAGATATTTGCTCCCATATGGACATGTAATGGGTTTGACAAAGCTTAAACTTGTTTTTCTTGAGACTTGGATGCTTCTGCGTCTATCTTTCAAACGGAATTCGATATCATCATCTAAATTGCATGGATTGTGTGTCAAGGATAGCTTAACAAATAACGTAAGAAGGAAGACTGTAGATGTAATGGGTCATGAGATATTTGCTCCCATATGGACATGTAATGGATTTGACAAAGCTTACCCTTGTATTTCTTGAGACTTTGATGCTTCTGCGTCTATCTTTCAAACGGAATTCGATATCATCATCTAAATTGCATGGATTGTGTGTCAAGGATAGCTTAACAAACAACGTAAGAGGAAAGATTGTAGATGCTATGGGTCCTGAGATATTTGCTCCCATATGGACATGTAATAGGTTTGACAAAATTTACCCTTGTATTTCTTGAGACTTTGATGCTTCTGCGTCTATCTTTCAAACGGAATTCGATATCGTCATCTAAATTGCATGGATGGTGTTTCAAGGATAGCTTAACAAACAACGTAAGAAAGAAGACTGTAGATGTAATGGGTCATGAGATATTTGCTCCCATATGGACATGTAATGGGTTTGACAAAGCTTACCCTTGTATTTCTTGAGACCTTGATGCTTCTGCGTCTATCTTTCAAACGGAATTCGATATCGTCATCTAAGTTGCATGGATGGTGTGTCAAGGATAGCTTAACAAACAGCGTAAGAAATAAGGTTGTAGATGCTATGGGTCATGAGATATATGCTCTCATATGGACATGTAATGGGTTTGACAAAGCTTACATTTGTGTTTCTTGAGACTTGGATGCTTCTGCGTCTATCTTTCAAACGGAATTCGATATCATCATCTTAATTGCATGGATGGTGTGTCAAGGATAGCTTAACAAACAACGTAAGAAGGAAGGCTGTAGATGTAATGGGTCATGAGATATTTGCTCCCATATGGACATGTAATGGATTTGACAAAGCTTACCCTTGTATTTCTTGAGACTTTGATGCTTCTGCGTCTATCTTTCAAACGGAATTCGATATCGTCATCTAAATTGCATGGATGGTGTGTCAAGGATAGCTTAGCAAACAACGTAAGAAGGAAGACTGTAGATGTAATGGGTCATGAGATATTTGCTCTCATATGGACATGTAATGGGTTTGACAAAGCTTACACTTGTTTTTCTTGAGACTTGGAGGCTTCTGCGTCTATCTTTCAAACGGAATTCGATATCATCATCTAAATTGCATGGATTGTGTGTCAAGGATAGCTTAACAAACAACGTAAGAAGGAAGACTGTAGATGCTATGGGTCATGAGATATTTGCTCCCATATGGACATGTAATGGGTTTGACAAAATTTACCCTTGTATTTCTTGAGACTTTGATGCTTCTGCGTCTATCTTTCAAACGGAATTCGATATCGTCATCTAAATTGCATGGATGGTGTTTCAAGGATAGCTTAACAAACAACGTAAGAAAGAAGACTGTAGATGTAATGGGTCATGAGATATTTGCTCCCATATGGACATGTAATGGGTTTGACAAAGCTTACCCTTGTATTTCTTGAGACCTTGATGCTTCTGCGTCTATCTTTCAAACGGAATTCGATATCGTCATCTAAATTGCATGGATGGTGTGTCAAGGATAGCTTAACAAACAGCGTAAGAAATAAGGTTGTAGATGCTATGGGTCATGAGATATATGCTCTCATATGGACATGTAATGGGTTTGACAAAGCTTACATTTGTGTTTCTTGAGACTTGGATGCTTCTGCGTCTATCTTTCAAACGGAATTCGATATCATCATCTAAATTGCATGGATGGTGTGTCAAGGATAGCTTAACAAACAACGTAAGAAGGAAGACTGTAGATGTAATGGGTCATAAGATATTTGCCCCCATATGGACATGTAATGGGTTTGACAAAGCTTACCCTTGTATTTCTTGAGACTTTGATGCTTCTGCGTCTATCTTTCAAACGGAATTCGATATCGTCATCTAAATTGCATGGATGGTGTGTCAAGGATAGCTTAACAAACAACGAAAGAGGGAAGATTGTAGATGTAATGGGTCATGAGATATTTGCTCCCATATGGACATGTAATGGGTTTGACAAAGCTTACCCTTGTATTTCTTGAGACTTTGATGCTTCTGCGTCTATCTTTCAAACGGAATTCGATATCATCATCTAAATTGCATGGATTGTGTGTCAAGGATAGCTTAACAAACAACGTAAGAGGGAAGACTGTAGATGTAATGGGTCATGAGATATATGCTCTCATATGGACATGTAATGGGTTTGACAAAGCTTACACTTGTGTTTCTTGAGACTTGGATACTTCTGCGTCTATCTTTCAAACGAAATTCGATATCGTCATCTAAATTGCATGGATGGTGTGTCAAGGATAGCTTAGCAAACAACGTAAGAAGGAAGACTGTAGATGTAATGGGTCATGCGATATTTGCTCCCATATGGACATGTAATGGGTTTGACAAAACTTACCCTTGTATTTCTTGAGACTTTGATGCTTCTGCGTCTATCTTTCAAACGGAATTCAATATCGTCATCTAAATTGCGTGGATGGTGTGTCAAGGATAGCTTAACAAACAACGTAAGAGGGAAGATTGTAGATGTAATGGGTCATGAGAAATTTGCTCCCATATGGACATGTAATGGGTTTGACAAAGCTTACCCTTGTATTTCTTGAGACTTTGATGCTTCTGCGTCTATCTTTCAAACGGAATTCGATATCGTCATCTAAATTGCATGGATTGCGTGTCAAGGATAGCTTAACAAACAACTTAAGAAGGAAGGCTGTAGATTTAATGGGTCATGAGATATTTGCTCCCATATGGACATGTAATGGATTTGACAAATCTTACCCTTGTATTTCTTGAGACTTTGATGCTTCTGCGTCTATCTTTCAAACGGAATTCGATATCGTCATCTAAATTGCATGGATGGTGTGTCAAGGATAGCTTAACAAACAACGTAAGAGGGAAGATTGTAGATGTAATGGGTCATGAGATATTTGCTCCCATATGGACATGTAATGGGTTTGACAAAGCTTACCCTTGTATTTCTTGAGACTTTGATGCTTCTGCGTCTATCTTTCAAACGGAATTCGATATCGTCATCTAAATTGAATGGATGGTGTGTCAAGGATATCTTAACAAACAACGTAAGAAAGAAGACTGTAGATGTAATGGGTCATGAGATATTTGCTCCCGTATGGACATGTAATGGGTTTGACAAAGCTTACCCTTGTATTTCTTGAGACTTTGATGCTTCTGCGTCTATCTTTCAAACGAAATTCGATATCGTCATCTAAATTGCATGGATGGTGTGTCAAGGATAGCTTAACAAACAACGTAAGAGGGAAGATTGTAGATGTAATGGATCATGAGATATTTGCTCCTATATGGACATGTAATGGGTTTGACAAAGCTTACCCTTGTATTTCTTGAGACTTTGATGCTTCTGCGTCTATCTTTTAAACGGAATTCCACATCGTCATCTAAATTGCATGGATGGTGTGTCAAGGATAGCTTAACAAACAACGTGACAAGGAAGACTGTAGATGTAATGGGTCATGAGATATTTGCTCCCATATGGACATGTAATGGGTTTGACAAAGCTTAAACTTGTTTTTCTTGAGACTTGGATGCTTCTGCGTCTATCTTTCAAACGGAATTCGATATCATCATCTAAATTGCATGGATTGTGTGTCAAGGATAGCTTAACAAATAACGTAAGAAGGAAGACTGTAGATGTAATGGGTCATGAGATATTTGCTCCCATATGGACATGTAATGGATTTGACAAAGCTTACCCTTGTATTTCTTGAGACTTTGATGCTTCTGCGTCTATCTTTCAAACGGAATTCGATATCATCATCTAAATTGCATGGATTGTGTGTCAAGGATAGCTTAACAAACAACGTAAGAGGAAAGATTGTAGATGCTATGGGTCCTGAGATATTTGCTCCCATATGGACATGTAATAGGTTTGACAAAATTTACCCTTGTATTTCTTGAGACTTTGATGCTTCTGCGTCTATCTTTCAAACGGAATTCGATATCGTCATCTAAATTGCATGGATGGTGTTTCAAGGATAGCTTAACAAACAACGTAAGAAAGAAGACTGTAGATGTAATGGGTCATGAGATATTTGCTCCCATATGGACATGTAATGGGTTTGACAAAGCTTACCCTTGTATTTCTTGAGACCTTGATGCTTCTGCGTCTATCTTTCAAACGGAATTAGATATCGTCATCTAAATTGCATGGATGGTGTGTCAAGGATAGCTTAACAAACAGCGTAAGAAATAAGGTTGTAGATGCTATGGGTCATGAGATATATGCTCTCATATGGACATGTAATGGGTTTGACAAAGCTTACATTTGTGTTTCTTGAGACTTGGATGCTTCTGCGTCTATCTTTCAAACGGAATTCGATATCATCATCTAAATTGCATGGATGGTGTGTCAAGGATAGCTTAACAAACAACGTAAGAAGGAAGACTGTAGATGTAATGGGTCATGAGATATTTGGTCCCATATGGACATGTAATGGGTTTGACAAAGCTTACACTTGTGTTTCTTGAGACTTGGATGCTTCTGCGTCTATCTTTCAAACGGAATTCGATATCATCATCTAAATTGCATGGATTGTGTGTCAAGGATAGCTTAACAAATAACGTAAGAAGGAAGACTGTAGATGTAATGGGTCATGAGATATTTGCTCCCATATGGACATGTAATGGATTTGACAAAGCTTACCCTTGTATTTCTTGAGACTTTGATGCTTCTGCGTCTATCTTTCAAACGGAATTCGATATCATCATCTAAATTGCATGGATTGTGTGTCAAGGATAGCTTAACAAACAACGTAAGAGGAAAGATTGTAGATGCTATGGGTCCTGAGATATTTGCTCCCATATGGACATGTAATAGGTTTGACAAAATTTACCCTTGTATTTCTTGAGACTTTGATGCTTCTGCGTCTATCTTTCAAACGGAATTCGATATCGTCATCTAAATTGCATGGATGGTGTTTCAAGGATAGCTTAACAAACAACGTAAGAAAGAAGACTGTAGATGTAATGGGTCATGAGATATTTGCTCCCATATGGACATGTAATGGGTTTGACAAAGCTTACCCTTGTATTTCTTGAGACCTTGATGCTTCTGCGTCTATCTTTCAAACGGAATTCGATATCGTCATCTAAGTTGCATGGATGGTGTGTCAAGGATAGCTTAACAAACAGCGTAAGAAATAAGGTTGTAGATGCTATGGGTCATGAGATATATGCTCTCATATGGACATGTAATGGGTTTGACAAAGCTTACATTTGTGTTTCTTGAGACTTGGATGCTTCTGCGTCTATCTTTCAAACGGAATTCGATATCATCATCTTAATTGCATGGATGGTGTGTCAAGGATAGCTTAACAAACAACGTAAGAAGGAAGGCTGTAGATGTAATGGGTCATGAGATATTTGCTCCCATATGGACATGTAATGGGTTTGACAAAACTTACCCTTGTATTTCTTGAGACTTTGATGCTTCTGCGTCTATCTTTCAAACGGAATTCAATATCATCATCTAAATTGCATGGATTGTGTGTCAAGGATAGCTTAACAAACAACGTAAGAAGGAAGACTGTAGATGCTATGGGTCATGAGATATTTGCTCCCATATGGACATGTAATGGGTTTGACAAAGCTTACCCTTGTATTTCTTGAGACTTTGATGCTTCTGCGTCTATCTTTCAAACGGAATTCGATATCATCATCTAAATTGCATGGATTGTGTGTCAAGGATAGCTTAACAAACAACGTAAGAGGGAAGACTGTAGATGTAATGGGTCATGAGATATATGCTCTCATATGGACATGTAATGGGTTTGACAAAGCTTACACTTGTGTTTCTTGAGACTTGGATAGGTTAGGTTAGGTTAGGTTCAGGATGCGTGACTGCCAATGCTGACAGCCACTCCACTCGGAGACCTTGAGGTCCATTGTGATCATCCAGACTATTGTTGTTATTGTTGATTGATGGTGTTTTGTTGTGGTGTACTTAGGTGAATCCGGTTATTGTGTTGAGTATATGGTGATTGTGTGCATAATGGAGATGATGATTGTGCTGGTTAATGTGTTTGTTATTGGTGATTGCTGGTGTTGTTGTTGTGATGTAGTTAGGTAAATCAGGTTATTGTGTTGAATATATGGTGATTGTGATTGCATGCATAATGGAGATGATGATTTTTTTCTGGTTAGGGTGTTTGTTATGGTGATGCCAAAGATGATAATTTGAGAGTTCCAATGCTATGTGTTTGGGATATGGTTGGTTATGTAGGGGGTTTGGATAGGAAGGAGAGGGAGAAAATGGAAGTGTACAGAATAGATGAGAGGAGGGAGAAGAAAATACAGTAATTAGTAATAATCAAGAGTAGGAGAAGAGTAAATGAAAGTAAGGAAAATATGGATATAAGTAAATATGTAAATATAGGTATACTACATGCTACATACGGATGCAGATTAAGACCGCACTGTACTGCCCCAGAGCCACTTAAGGCTCTTGCAGTACGCTACCAAGATTTTTGGGTCGACAGAGGAAAAGTAGGAAAGAGATTCAATCACGTGTACACCAAAAAGTAAATGCCTTTTGACAATTAGTCTAGGACATTTACATAAAAGGTGCTCAATTGTCTCCGTCTCCTCCTCATCCTCACATAGCCTACAGTACTCAATGCTGTTGCCATCCCACTTGCACGTCATAGATCTAATGCCGCAGTGGCCAGTTATGACTCCTGTGGCGATCCTGATCTCCGACTTGCATAGTGAGAGAAGGGACGCAGTCCTACGCCTCGAGATAGCCGGCCAGATAGACTTTGATACCTTACAACCAGGTACGTCCTGCCATATCCTTTCGGTTTTCTCTGCGTAGAACTGGCTAAGCTTGCCGAGAAAATAGCAAAGCGGGGGTTTGACGTAGTCCTCTACCATAAGGTTAGAGGACTGGGAGCCACGTCTTGCTAATTCGTCAACAATCTCGTTTCCCTCAACATTGCAGTGCCCTGGTACCCAGCATAGCCTAACACGTGAGTTACAAGTTTTTAACAAGGACCTACAGTTTTGAACAATCCTAGATTTAATAGTATAAGACCTTAGCGCCTTAAGGGCGGCCTGGCTATCTACATAGATTGTGACTGCCCTACCTGTTTCGTCCGTCAGTCCTACTATTAATTCTAAGGCCTTCATTACTGCGAAGACCTCCGCTTGAAAAACACTGCAATTCGTATTAAGCTTGTAAGAGCGTTTAATGTTTAGCTCATTGCAGTACACCCCCGCACCAGTACCTTCGACCATCTTAGAGCCATCAGTAAAGATGGAGAGGCTATCGGGTAGTGGCCTGCCATGCTCCCATTCACTTCTGGCAGGGATATAGACCTCCGCTACATCAAAGTCCAGCGAAGGCGAGATGTAGTCTGTTTCAGACCCACCGCCACATAGTCCGATCTGACTGCTAAGATGTAAAATGCTAGCATGTCCAGACCCTGAAGTACGCCATAGATTAAGCTCCTTGAGCCTCAAGGCACTACGGGATGCTAGATACTGAACAGAAGCATCCAGAGGCTGGATGTTCAGTATTGCACTCAGTGCTGCTTGAGGGGTGCTCTTCATTGCCCCCGTAATAAGAACTGAGGCTGATCTTTGCACACTAGCTAGTCTAGACAAATTTGACTTACTATTCAGGGCCTGCCACCAAACAAGACACCCATAGGTCAGAATGGGGCATACCACTGTCGAGAACAACCAATGTACGACATTTGGTCTCAGACCCCAACTCTTACCTATCGAGTTCTTACAAGAATAGAGTGCAATTAGACCCCTTTTGGTGCGCTCCTCTGTGTTCCTTTTCCATCTAAGTTGATGGTCAAGAATCACACCCAGGTATTTCGCCTCCGTAGAGAGATTCAACTGCACTCCATCTAGTGTTGGTGGTACGAACTCGCTGATCTTTCTTTTCCTAGTAAAGAGCACCAGCTCTGTCTTAGCCGGATTCACACCCAGTCCATTGTTGTGAGCCCAGCGTGAGAGTTTAGCAAGTGCCCTTTGCATTAAATCAGATAATGTGGTTAAGAATTTCCCACTAATCAGGATTACCACATCATCCGCATAAGCAACTACCCTTGTTCCTAAATTGTCGAATTCCAAGAGTATCCCATTTATCACCAGTAGCCAGAGCAAGGGGGATAAGACTCCCCCTTGAGGTGTGCCCCTGGTGACAGATCTCCTAATAGAGCTCTCCCCAATATTAGAATTGATCAGTCTGCTTCTAAGCATACTGTCAATCCAATCTATTAAGATAGAGGGGACACCCAGTGATTCTAGAGCGAGATGAATGGATTCGAGCTTCACGTTATTAAAGGCACCCTCTATGTCCAGAAAGGCAGCCAAAGTGAAATTCGAATCCCCCATATTCTTCTCTATACAACCTACGACACAGTGTAGCGCTGTTGCTGTTGATTTACCTTTAATATAAGCATGTTGAGAATTGCTTATGAGGTCACTGCTGAAGAAAGTTCTAATTTCTAAGTCTAACAACCTTTCCAAAGTCTTTAAGAGAAAAGAGGAAAGACTAATCGGCCTATAGTCTTTAGGCAACGAGTGACTTGGTTTCCCAGCTTTGGGAATATAGGTCACTGTCACCTCTTTCCATAGTGCCGGAATGTGCGATAGTAGTAAACATGCCTTAAAAATCTTCTGAAGGATGGTTATCAGCACAGCCGGTGCATTCTGAAGCATCGCTGGAATGACACCATCAGGTCCAGGAGACTTATATGGCTGAAAAGTACTTATCGCCCATGAGATCTTGGGATAGCTTATTAATCTGTTGACAAGAGCCACCTCCTCGGGCGTGCGGTTCCTGCTTTCATACACACTCGGTGCACTCGAGCTGGCATCCTCACTCCCAGGGAAGTGTGTTCCTGTCAGCAGATCTAGAGTCTCCAGAGCGGAGTTAGTCCAGGTACAGTCATCCCGTTTGATACTCCCGAAGGGTTTTGGATCCTTCGAGATCACCTTACGGAATCTCGCCGCTGCATTAACCCCTTCTATCGATTCACTAAAGCTTTTCCACGAGTCCCTTTTAACTTTCCTGATTTCACTCTTATACCGATTGAAACTCTCTTTATAGCGATTCCAGTCGGTATCAGACTTTGTTCTGTTAGCTTTATTATATGCTTTCCTACAACTTTTCCTAAGCTTGGCCAGCTCCTTATTCCACCAAACTGGTTGTGTTCTCCTACCAGGATAAGTTAACGGGCAGGACTTCTCATAGCAACACAGGAGGACACGCGTGAGATCTTCAACTTGGCCATCTATTTCCTCCGTTGTACGTGGTTCGGAGAACTCGCACAACCTCGAGGAAGCAAGGGAGTTGTAGATTTCCCAGCTTGTTCTCCTTGGATTCCTATGAGGTAGTTGCCTTTTACCTCCAAAATGCACTCGAAAGTGTATCGCCCTGTGATCTGAAAAAGAACACTCATTCGATACTCTCCAGTCCATTATGGAAGTATCTTCCATATTCGTAAGAGTGATGTCTAAGACCTCCTCCCTTACCCTATTATGAAAGGTGGCGGTGTCACCCCTGTTGCATACTCTAAGATTATTAACTAAAATAAAATCGAATATGGACTCACCCCTCGTATTGGTGTCTCTGCTTCCCCAGTGAAAGTGGTGAGCATTTGCATCACAGCCCATCACCAATCTGCAGCTGCCCGCCGTCTCCTCCACAAGTTTGCGCACCAATTCGCTAGGTGGGTCGGGTGCCTCATACGGCATATAGACTGAGGCCAAGACTAGAGCCCTACCGGTAACCCCATCCAGTCTCACCACAGTCGTATCACCATCACTGTAATTGTAGAGTTGAATAAGATTTAAACTTTTTCTAGCTACAATACAAGTTCTTACTTTATCTCCATTATTCGCATGGAATAGTGAGAAGTGCTTATTGTTTAGCCCAGAAACCCTATTTTTATACAAATAGGGTTCCTGGACCAAAGCAATATCCACAGCAGAGTCTGTGAGGGAGAGAAGGAGTTCAGCAGCTGCGGCCTTACAGTGGTGCAGATTAATCTGCAACACCTTGAGACCGTGCTGCTGAACAACCTTACTGTGACCCCGAGAACCTGAACCGAAGTCCACCGGACCCGAAGTACAGCACTCCCCCGCAGTCTCTGATGTATTCAGCACTCTCACTGTCAATGGTGAAACGCATCACCATGCCGTCTCTCTCCCTGAAGCGCTTCAAAAGCCTCCAGCCGTCTACCGACAGACCCCTATTTTGCTTCCGCAGCATCTTAACAACTCCCCCTGCGTCAGAGTCAGGAGGCGGCACCCACGTAGTGGCCACAATCCTCCTGGGAATCTCCTCCACAGGGACAGCAGCTAGTTTACAGCCTTCCCAGAGGTTACCAGAATCCCCTACTAGCTGGACAAGGAAGTCTCTCGACTCCTCGTCCTGGCAGTAGAGAATTCTGATTCCCCTTTGGATGACTGCTCTGCCGAAGCCGGTCTTGCTGGCGTCAACCTCATCAGAGGTGATGGCCTCTCTCAACAGGCCTTCCACTGCAATCCAGTGAGAATCGCTGATCCTCCCATCCAGATCAGCCTTGTCAATTATCGCCACCCGGAGATTCTCCGGGGCGATCACGCCTTCCCGGTTAACTGGCAACGGGGTCCTGCCCTTGGAAGTCCGTGGGTATGACATTCCTGGGTCGGCTTTACTAGCCTTCCCAGGTTGAGTCCCTTCAGACTTCCCCTGACCGGTCGTCCCTTGTGAGAGCGGTGCCATGTGGTTGCCCGGTCGACGATCCACCACCCTCTTAGCTAGAGGATGCGGATCCTCAGAAGATCTGACCCTCTTGACGCATTCCTGCGCAGATGTCTTCGAGTATCCGCTCTGTTTTGAGGTCGATGGTCCGTCATCCGCTGCAACCCCATGGCCACTCACACTGCCAGCACCTCTCTTTACATCAGAAGAATGAGCTCCAGTAGGTGTCGACGACCTTACAGTTGTCTGTTGTCCAGTCAACTGTAAGTTCGTCGCCCCTACTGGATCTACACCCTTCTTTACCCCGGCGGGTTCAGTGGCAGACACTGGCAAGACAGTCGGCATAGGCGGTACCTTTGACGGCTGTCTAACTGGTGGCTGCACTTTACCCTGCGCCAACTTCGAAACGGAAGGGATCACTCCAGTGCTTCCCTTACGCTCCGTAGTCGTCGGGGCCAGTGGAGTCGACCTGTCTAATCCTGCCGTGGTCGTCGCAGACGCTCGCAAGGGATTAGAGCAGGTTGACAGCACTGGTTTTATGGTTCTCCCCATAGAGGTTGCCCTTTTCTCAGCCGCTGAGCTGGAAACTGCAGCCTCCACAGGGGTCGGGATCTGGTCAATTGGCAGGGAGATCCTTTCAAAGTGAGGGTATTTCTTTTCAAAACGCCTCACAAATCTGATCTTCAGGCCAATTTCCCTAAATTCCGACGGGGTCACCTCGGATGGGTCCTTGCCAATAAATCTACGACAGTAGTAGATGGCTCTCCGGTAGTTATACCTGTCCTTCTTCTGCCGAGATTTATTGGCTTTGGTAGAGGGAGACATGGGGGAGGCCGTCGACGTATCCTCCTCCACAGCATCCTCAACCAAGGCGTCTTGCCTGTTCAGGGTTGGTTTGTCGGAACCGACCGACAGTTTAGCCCCTGAAGGAGAGGGAGCCTCAACCGTTAGGTTAGAGCTCTCCAAAGCACGAGAGAGAGTAGCGGTGGATGATTGAGATGGGATAATTGTGATATCCATCTCATCATCCTCCCAACTCTCCCAGTCCCATGGAGGGGGGCTCTCCTGACTGAGTCGGAGACTCTCACTGTCCCTCAGGAGCTCGAGCAATTCCCTGCTCTGCTTATTAATTGCGTCACTGACATTGTCCAGAGTCGGTTCGTTGACGTCCCCGCCCAGGGGTTGAGTGTTCGCACGAGGTGCGGCATTGTCCGGGTTCGAAGCAAGGGTCGATAATGAAGATGGTTTGGGATTGTTGTTGTGGTTTTGTTTTAAGTTTGAATTATCCATAAGAAATTGACGGTAATGGGGGAGCTGAGTACAGCCATGGCATAGCCCTCCACTACCATGACTGGGGCACTGACTACTCGCTGAGGTGCCCAGGTATCAAGCGAGGCTCCGTACGAATACAGTTGGTACCCTAACTGCAAACCTTGGAACACCGATAGGCACGAGGTCGCATAACACCCCGGTGTTAGGGGATCTCTCAATTACTTTGGTAGGAGATCGCTACCAAATATATGTCACTCAATCCAAGGATACACTTTGACTTTCAGTGCACTAAGTTGGTATCTGACAATGAGTGGATAACCTTTGGTCGATCACAGCCTCCCAGTTCAACACTACAGGAAGTTGAATGAGAGATCTGCGACGTCTAGCCCTCGCATCGCGCCAAGATTGTTATCCCCGGCGAGGGAATACTTCAAACGGAATTCGATATCGTCATCTAAATTGCATGGATGGTGTTTCAAGGATAGCTTAACAAACAACGTAAGAGGGAAGATTGTAGATGTAATGGGTCATGAGATATTTGCTCCCATATGGACATGTAATGGGTTTGACAAAGCTTACCCTTGTATTTCTTGAGACTTTGATGCTTCTGCGTCTATCTTTCAAACGGAATTCGATATCGTCATCTAAATTGCATGGATTGTGTGTCAAGGATAGCTTAGCAAACAACGTAAGAAGGAAGACTGTAGATGTAATGGGTCATGAGATATTTGCTCCCATATGGACATGTAATGGGTTTGACAAAGCTTACCCTTGTATTTCTTGAGACTTTGATGCTTCTGCGTCTATCTTTCAAACGGAATTCGATATCGTCATCTAAATTGCATGGATGGTGTGTCAAGGATAGCTTAACAAACAACGTAAGAAGGAAGACTGTAGATGTAATGGGTCATGAGATATTTGCTCCCATATGGACATGTAATGGGTTTGACAAAGCTTACTCTTGTATTTCTTGAGACTTGGATGCTTCTGCGTCTATCTTTCAAACGGAATTCGATATCATCATCTAAATTGCATGGATTGTGTGTCAAGGATAGCTTAACAAACAACGTAAGAAGGAAGACTGTGCTCCCATATGGACATGTAATGGGTTTGACAAAGCTTACTCTTGTATTTCTTGAGACTTGGATGCTTCTGCGTCTATATTTCAAACGGAATTCGATATCATCATCCAAATTGCATGGATTGTGTGTCAAGGATAGCTTAACAAACAACGTAAGAAGGAAGACTGTAGATGTAATGGGTCATGAGATATTTGCTCCCATATGGACATGTAATGGGTTTGACAAAGCTTAAACTTGTTTTTCTTGAGACTTGGATGCTTCTGCGTCTATCTTTCAAACGGAATTCGATATCATCATCTAAATTGCATGGATTGTGTGTCAAGGATAGCTTAACAAACAACGTAAGAAGGAAGACTGTAGATGTAATGGGTCATGAGATATTTGCTCCCATATGGACATGTAATGGATTTGACAAAGCTTACCCTTGTATTTCTTGAGACTTTGATGCTTCTGCGTCTATCTTTCAAACGGAATTCGATATCATCATCTAAATTGCATGGATTGTGTGTCAAGGATAGCTTAACAAACAACGTAAGAGGAAAGATTGTAGATGCTATGGGTCATGAGATATTTGCTCCCATATGGACATGTAATGGGTTTGACAAAATTTACCCTTGTATTTCTTGAGACTTTGATGCTTCTGCGTCTATCTTTCAAACGGAATTCGATATCGTCATCTAAATTGCATGGATGGTGTTTCAAGGATAGCTTAACAAACAACGTAAGAAAGAAGACTGTAGATGTAATGGGTCATGAGATATTTGCTCCCATATGGACATGTAATGGGTTTGACAAAGCTTACCCTTGTATTTCTTGAGACCTTGATGCTTCTGCGTCTATCTTTCAAACGGAATTCGATATCGTCATCTAAATTGCATGGATGGTGTGTCAAGGATAGCTTAACAAACAGCGTAAGAAATAAGGTTGTAGATGCTATGGGTCATGAGATATATGCTCTCATATGGACATGTAATGGGTTTGACAAAGCTTACATTTGTGTTTCTTGAGACTTGGATGCTTCTGCGTCTATCTTTCAAACGGAATTCGATATCATCATCTAAATTGCATGGATGGTGTGTCAAGGATAGCTTAACAAACAACGTAAGAAGGAAGACTGTAGATGCTATGGGTCATGAGATATTTGCTCCCATATGGACATGTAATGGGTTTGACAAAATTTACCCTTGTATTTCTTGAGACTTTGATGCTTCTGCGTCTATCTTTCAAACGGAATTCGATATCGTCATCTAAATTGCATGGATGGTGTTTCAAGGATAGCTTAACAAACAACGTAAGAAAGAAGACTGTAGATGTAATGGGTCATGAGATATTTGCTCCCATATGGACATGTAATGGGTTTGACAAAGCTTACCCTTGTATTTCTTGAGACCTTGATGCTTCTGCGTCTATCTTTCAAACGGAATTCGATATCGTCATCTAAATTGCATGGATGGTGTGTCAAGGATAGCTTAACAAACAGCGTAAGAAATAAGGTTGTAGATGCTATGGGTCATGAGATATATGCTCTCATATGGACATGTAATGGGTTTGACAAAGCTTACATTTGTGTTTCTTGAGACTTGGATGCTTCTGCGTCTATCTTTCAAACGGAATTCGATATCATCATCTAAATTGCATGGATGGTGTGTCAAGGATAGCTTAACAAACAACGTAAGAAGGAAGACTGTAGATGTAATGGGTCATAAGATATTTGCCCCCATATGGACATGTAATGGGTTTGACAAAGCTTACCCTTGTATTTCTTGAGACTTTGATGCTTCTGCGTCTATCTTTCAAACGGAATTCGATATCGTCATCTAAATTGCATGGATGGTGTGTCAAGGATAGCTTAACAAACAACGTAAGAGGGAAGATTGTAGATGTAATGGGTCATGAGATATTTGCTCCCATATGGACATGTAATGGGTTTGACAAAGCTTACCCTTGTATTTCTTGAGACTTTGATGCTTCTGCGTCTATCTTTCAAACGGAATTCGATATCATCATCTAAATTGCATGGATTGTGTGTCAAGGATAGCTTAACAAACAACGTAAGAGGGAAGACTGTAGATGTAATGGGTCATGAGATATATGCTCTCATATGGACATGTAATGGGTTTGACAAAGCTTACACTTGTGTTTCTTGAGACTTGGATACTTCTGCGTCTATCTTTCAAACGGAATTCGATATCGTCATCTAAATTGCATGGATTGCGTGTCAAGGATAGCTTAACAAACAACTTAAGAAGGAAGGCTGTAGATTTAATGGGTCATGAGATATTTGCTCCCATATGGACATGTAATGGATTTGACAAATCTTACCCTTGTATTTCTTGAGACTTTGATGCTTCTGCGTCTATATTTCAAACGGAATTCGATATCGTCATCTAAATTGCATGGATGGTGTGTCAAGGATAGCTTAACAAACAACGTAAGAGGGAAGATTGTAGATGTAATGGGTCATGAGATATTTGCTCCCATATGGACATGTAATGGGTTTGACAAAGCTTACCCTTGTATTTCTTGAGACTTTGATGCTTCTGCGTCTATCTTTCAAACGGAATTCGATATCGTCATCTAAATTGAATGGATGGTGTGTCAAGGATAGCTTAACAAACAACGTAAGAACGAAGACTGTAGATGTAATGGGTCATGAGATATTTGCTCCCGTATGGACATGTAATGGGTTTGACAAAGCTTACCCTTGTATTTCTTGAGACTTTGAAGCTTCTGCGTCTATCTTTCAAACGGAATTCGATATCGTCATCTAAATTGCATGGATGGTGTGTCAAGGATAGCTTAACAAACAACGTAAGAGGGAAGATTGTAGATGTAATGGATCATGAGATATTTGCTCCTATATGGACATGTAATGGGTTTGACAAAGCTTACCCTTGTATTTCTTGAGACTTTGATGCTTCTGCGTCTATCTTTTAAACGGAATTCCACATCGTCATCTAAATTGCATGGATGGTGTGTCAAGGATAGCTTAACAAACAACGTGAGAAGGAAGACTGTAGATGTAATGGGTCATGAGATATTTGCTCCCATATGGACATGTAATGGGTTTGACAAAGCTTAAACTTGTTTTTCTTGAGACTTGGATGCTTCTGCGTCTATCTTTCAAACGGAATTCGATATCATCATCTAAATTGCATGGATTGTGTGTCAAGGATAGCTTAACAAACAACGTAAGAAGGAAGACTGTAGATGTAATGGGTCATGAGATATTTGCTCCCATATGGACATGTAATGGATTTGACAAAGCTTACCCTTGTATTTCTTGAGACTTTGATGCTTCTGCGTCTATCTTTCAAACGGAATTCGATATCATCATCTAAATTGCATGGATTGTGTGTCAAGGATAGCTTAACAAACAACGTAAGAGGAAAGATTGTAGATGCTATGGGTCATGAGATATTTGCTCCCATATGGACATGTAATGGGTTTGACAAAATTTACCCTTGTATTTCTTGAGACTTTGATGCTTCTGCGTCTATCTTTCAAACGGAATTCGATATCGTCATCTAAATTGCATGGATGGTGTTTCAAGGATAGCTTAACAAACAACGTAAGAAAGAAGACTGTAGATGTAATGGGTCATGAGATATTTGCTCCTATATGGACATGTAATGGGTTTGACAAAGCTTACCCTTGTATTTCTTGAGACCTTGATGCTTCTGCGTCTATCTTTCAAACGGAATTCGATATCGTCATCTAAATTGCATGGATGGTGTGTCAAGGATAGCTTAACAAACAGCGTAAGAAATAAGGTTGTAGATGCTATGGGTCATGAGATATATGCTCTCATATGGACATGTAATGGGTTTGACAAAGCTTACATTTGTGTTTCTTGAGACTTGGATGCTTCTGCGTCTATCTTTCAAACGGAATTCGATATCATCATCTAAATTGCATGGATTGTGTGTCAAGGATAGCTTAACAAACAACGTAAGAAGGAAGACTGTAGATGGAATGGGTCATAAGATATTTGCCCCCATATGGACATGTAATGGGTTTGACAAAATTTACCCTTGTATTTCTTGAGACTTTGATGCTTCTGCGTCTATCTTTCAAACGGAATTCGATATCGTCATCTAAATTGCATGGATGGTGTTTCAAGGATAGCTTAACAAACAACGTAAGAAAGAAGACTGTAGATGTAATGGGTCATGAGATATTTGCTCCCATATGGACATGTAATGGGTTTGACAAAGCTTACCCTTGTATTTCTTGAGACCTTGATGCTTCTGCGTCTATCTTTCAAACGGAATTCGATATCGTCATCTAAATTGCATGGATGGTGTGTCAAGGATAGCTTAACAAACAGCGTAAGAAATAAGGTTGTAGATGCTATGGGTCATGAGATATATGCTCTCATATGGACATGTAATGGGTTTGACAAAGCTTACATTTGTGTTTCTTGAGACTTGGATGCTTCTGCGTCTATCTTTCAAACGGAATTCGATATCATCATCTAAATTGCATGGATGGTGTGTCAAGGATAGCTTAACAAACAACGTAAGAAGGAAGACTGTAGATGCTATGGGTCATGAGATATTTGCTCCCATATGGACATGTAATGGGTTTGACAAAATTTACCCTTGTATTTCTTGAGACTTTGATGCTTCTGCGTCTATCTTTCAAACGGAATTCGATATCGTCATCTAAATTGCATGGATGGTGTTTCAAGGATAGCTTAACAAACAACGTAAGAAAGAAGACTGTAGATGTAATGGGTCATGAGATATTTGCTCCCATATGGACATGTAATGGGTTTGACAAAGCTTACCCTTGTATTTCTTGAGACCTTGATGCTTTGCGTCTATCTTTCAAACGGAATTCGATATCGTCATCTAAATTGCATGGATGGTGTGTCAAGGATAGCTTAACAAACAGCGTAAGAAATAAGGTTGTAGATGCTATGGGTCATGAGATATTTGCTCCCATATGGACATGTAATGGGTTTGACAAAATTTACCCTTGTATTTCTTGAGACCTTGATGCTTCTGCGTCTATCTTTCAAACGGAATTCGATATCGTCATCTAAATTGCATGGATGGTGTGTCAAGGATAGCTTAACAAACAACGTAAGAGGGAAGATTGTAGATGTAATGGGTCATGAGATATTTGCTCCCATATGGACATGTAATGGGTTTGACAAAGCTTACCCTTGTATTTCTTGAGACTTTGATGCTTCTGCGTCTATCTTTCAAACGGAATTCGATTTCATCATCTCAATTGCATGGATTGTGTGTCATGGATAGCTTAACAAACAACGTAAGAGGGAAGACTGTAGATGTAATGGGTCATGAGATATATGCTCACATATGGACATGTAATGGGTTTGACAAAGCTTACACTTGTGTTTCTTGAGACTTGGATACTTCTGCGTCTACCTTTCAAACGGAATTCGATATCGTCATCTAAATTGCATGGATTGCGTGTCAAGGATAGCTTAACAAACAACTTAAGAAGGAAGTCTGTAGATTTAATGGGTCATGAGATATTTGCTCCCATATGGACATGTAATGGATTTGACAAATCTTACCCTTGTATTTCTTGAGACTTTGATGCTTCTGCGTCTATCTTTCAAACGGAATTCGATATCGTCATCTAAATTGCATGGATGGTGTGTCAAGGATAGCTTAACAAACAACGTAAGAGGGAAGATTGTAGATGTAATGGGTCATGAGATATTTGCTCCCATATGGACATGTAATGGGTTTGACAAAGCTTACCCTTGTATTTCTTGAGACTTTGATGCTTCTGCGTCTATCTTTCAAACGGAATTCGATATCGTCATCTAAATTGAATGGATGGTGTGTCAAGGATAGCTTAACAAACAACGAAAGAACGAAGACTGTAGATGTAATGGGTCATGAGATATTTGCTCCCGTATGGACATGTAATGGGTTTGACAAAGCTTACCCTTGTATTTCTTGAGACTTTGATGCTTCTGCGTCTATCTTTCAAACGGAATTCGATATCGTCATCTAAATTGCATGGATGGTGTGTCAAGGATAGCTTAACAAACAACGTAAGAGGGAAGATTGTAGATGTAATGGATCATGAGATATTTGCTCCTATATGGACATGTAATGGGTTTGACAAAGCTTACCCTTGTATTTCTTGAGACTTTGATGCTTCTGCGTCTATCTTTTAAACGGAATTCCACATCGTCATCTAAATTGCATGGATGGTGTGTCAAGGATAGCTTAACAAACAACGTAAGAGGAAAGATTGTAGATGCTATGGGTCATGAGATATTTGCTCCCATATGGACATGTAATGGGTTTGACAAAATTTACCCTTGTATTTCTTGAGACTTTGATGCTTCTGCGTCTATCTTTCAAACGGAATTCGATATCGTCATCTAAATTGCATGGATGGTGTTTCAAGGATAGCTTAACAAACAACGTAAGAAAGAAGACTGTAGATGTAATGGGTCATGAGATATTTGCTCCTATATGGACATGTAATGGGTTTGACAAAGCTTACCCTTGTATTTCTTGAGACCTTGATGCTTCTGCGTCTATCTTTCAAACGGAATTCGATATCGTCATCTAAATTGCATGGATGGTGTGTCAAGGATAGCTTAACAAACAGCGTAAGAAATAAGGTTGTAGATGCTATGGGTCATGAGATATATGCTCTCATATGGACATGTAATGGGTTTGACAAAGCTTACATTTGTGTTTCTTGAGACTTGGATGCTTCTGCGTCTATCTTTCAAACGGAATTCGATATCATCATCTAAATTGCATGGATTGTGTGTCAAGGATAGCTTAACAAACAACGTAAGAAGGAAGACTGTAGATGGAATGGGTCATAAGATATTTGCCCCCATATGGACATGTAATGGGTTTGACAAAATTTACCCTTGTATTTCTTGAGACTTTGATGCTTCTGCGTCTATCTTTCAAACGGAATTCGATATCGTCATCTAAATTGCATGGATGGTGTTTCAAGGATAGCTTAACAAACAACGTAAGAAAGAAGACTGTAGATGTAATGGGTCATGAGATATTTGCTCCCATATGGACATGTAATGGGTTTGACAAAGCTTACCCTTGTATTTCTTGAGACCTTGATGCTTCTGCGTCTATCTTTCAAACGGAATTCGATATCGTCATCTAAATTGCATGGATGGTGTGTCAAGGACAGCTTAACAAACAGCGTAAGAAATAAGGTTGTAGATGCTATGGGTCATGAGATATATGCTCTCATATGGACATGTAATGGGTTTGACAAAGCTTACATTTGTGTTTCTTGAGACTTGGATGCTTCTGCGTCTATCTTTCAAACGGAATTCGATATCATCATCTAAATTGCATGGATTGTGTGTCAAGGATAGCTTAACAAACAACGTAAGAAGGAAGACTGTAGATGTAATGGGTCATGAGATATTTGCTCCCATATGGACATGTAATTTATTTGACAAAGCTTACAATTGTATATCTTGAGACTTTGATGCTTCTGCGTCTATCTTTCAAACGGAATTCGATATCATCATCTAAATTGCATGGATTGTGTGTCAAGGATAGCTTAACAAACAACGTAAGAGGAAAGATTGTAGATGCTATGGGTCATGAGATATTTGCTCCCATATGGACATGTAATGGGTTTGACAAAATTTACCCTTGTATTTCTTGAGACTTTGATGCTTCTGCGTCTATCTTTCAAACGGAATTCGATATCGTCATCTAAATTGCATGGATGGTGTTTCAAGGATAGCTTAACAAACAACGTAAGAAAGAAGACTGTAGATGTAATGGGTCATGAGATATTTGCTCCCATATGGACATGTAATGGGTTTGACAATGCTTACCCTTGTATTTCTTGAGACGTTGATGCTTCTGCGTCTATCTTTCAAACGGAATTCGATATCGTCATCTAAATTGCATGGATGGTGTGTCAAGGATAGCTTAACAAACAGCGTAAGAAATAAGGTTGTAGATGCTATGGGTCATGAGATATATGCTCTCATATGGACATGTAATGGGTTTGACAAAGCTTACATTTGTGTTTCTTGAGACTTGGATGCTTCTGCGTCTATCTTTCAAACGGAATTCGATATCATCATCTAAATTGCATGGATGGTGTGTCAAGGATAGCTTAACAAACAACGTAAGAAGGAAGACTGTAGATGTAATGGGTCATAAGATATTTGCCCCCATATGGACATGTAATGGGTTTGACAAAGCTTACCCTTGTATTTCTTGAGACTTTGATGCTTCTGCGTCTATCTTTCAAACGGAATTCGATATCGTCATCTAAATTGCATGGATGGTGTGTCAAGGATAGCTTAACAAACAACGTAAGAGGGAAGATTGTAGATGTAATGGGTCATGAGATATTTGCTCCCATATGGACATGTAATGGGTTTGACAAAGCTTACCCTTGTATTTCTTGAGACTTTGATGCTTCTGCGTCTATCTTTCAAACGGAATTCGATATCGTCATCTAAATTGCATGGATGGTGTTTCAAGGATAGCTTAACAAACAACGTAAGAAAGAAGACTGTAGATGTAATGGGTCATGAGATATTTGCTCCCATATGGACATGTAATGGGTTTGACAAAGCTTACCCTTGTATTTCTTGAGACCTTGATGCTTCTGCGTCTATCTTTCAAACGGAATTCGATATCGTCATCTAAATTGCATGGATGGTGTGTCAAGGATAGCTTAACAAACAGCGTAAGAAATAAGGTTGTAGATGCTATGGGTCATGAGATATATGCTCTCATATGGACATGTAATGGGTTTGACAAAGCTTACATTTGTGTTTCTTGAGACTTGGATGCTTCTGCGTCTATCTTTCAAACGGAATTCGATATCATCATCTAAATTGCATGGATGGTGTGTCAAGGATAGCTTAACAAACAACGTAAGAAGGAAGACTGTAGATGCTATGGGTCATGAGATATTTGCTCCCATATGGACATGTAATGGGTTTGACAAAATTTACCCTTGTATTTCTTGAGACTTTGATGCTTCTGCGTCTATCTTTCAAACGGAATTCGATATCGTCATCTAAATTGCATGGATGGTGTTTCAAGGATAGCTTAACAAACAACGTAAGAAAGAAGACTGTAGATGTAATGGGTCATGAGATATTTGCTCCCATATGGACATGTAATGGGTTTGACAAAGCTTACCCTTGTATTTCTTGAGACCTTGATGCTTCTGCGTCTATCTTTCAAACGGAATTCGATATCGTCATCTAAATTGCATGGATGGTGTGTCAAGGATAGCTTAACAAACAGCGTAAGAAATAAGGTTGTAGATGCTATGGGTCATGAGATATATGCTCTCATATGGACATGTAATGGGTTTGACAAAGCTTACATTTGTGTTTCTTGAGACTTGGATGCTTCTGCGTCTATCTTTCAAACGGAATTCGATATCATCATCTAAATTGCATGGATGGTGTGTCAAGGATAGCTTAACAAACAACGTAAGAAGGAAGACTGTAGATGTAATGGGTCATAAGATATTTGCCCCCATATGGACATGTAATGGGTTTGACAAAGCTTACCCTTGTATTTCTTGAGACTTTCATGCTTCTGCGTCTATCTTTCAAACGGAATTCGATATCGTCATCTAAATTGCATGGATGGTGTGTCAAGGATAGCTTAACAAACAACGTAAGAGGGAAGATTGTAGATGTAATGGGTCATGAGATATTTGCTCCCATATGGACATGTAATGGGTTTGACAAAGCTTACCCTTGTATTTCTTGAGACGTTGATGCTTCTGCGTCTATCTTTCAAACGGAATTCGATATCATCATCTAAATTGCATGGATTGTGTGTCAAGGATAGCTTAACAAACAACGTAAGAGGGAAGACTGTAGATGTAATGGGTCATGAGATATATGCTCTCATATGGACATGTAATGGGTTTGACAAAGCTTACACTTGTGTTTCTTGAGACTTGGATACTTCTGCGTCTATCTTTCAAACGGAATTCGATATCGTCATCTAAATTGCATGGATTGCGTGTCAAGGATAGCTTAACAAACAACTTAAGAAGGAAGGCTGTAGATTTAATGGGTCATGAGATATTTGCTCCCATATGGACATGTAATGGATTTGACAAATCTTACCCTTGTATTTCTTGAGACTTTGATGCTTCTGCGTCTATCTTTCAAACGGAATTCGATATCGTCATCTAAATTGCATGGATGGTGTGTCAAGGATAGCTTAACAAACAACGTAAGAGGGAAGATTGTAGATGTAATGGGTCATGAGATATTTGCTCCCATATGGACATGTAATGGGTTTGACAAAGCTTACCCTTGTATTTCTTGAGACTTTGATGCTTCTGCGTCTATCTTTCAAACGGAATTCGATATCGTCATCTAAATTGAATGGATGGTGTGTCAAGGATAGCTTAACAAACAACGTAAGAACGAAGACTGTAGATGTAATGGGTCATGAGATATTTGCTCCCGTATGGACATGTAATGGGTTTGACAAAGCTTACCCTTGTATTTCTTGAGACTTTGATGCTTCTGCGTCTATCTTTCAAACGGAATTCGATATCGTCATCTAAATTGCATGGATGGTGTGTCAAGGATAGCTTAACAAACAACGTAAGAGGGAAGATTGTAGATGTAATGGATCATGAGATATTTGCTCCTATATGGACATGTAATGGGTTTGACAAAGCTTACCCTTGTATTTCTTGAGACTTTGATGCTTCTGCGTCTATCTTTTAAACGGAATTCCACATCGTCATCTAAATTGCATGGATGGTGTGTCAAGGATAGCTTAACAAACAACGTGAGAAGGAAGACTGTAGATGTAATGGGTCATGAGATATTTGCTCCCATATGGACATGTAATGGGTTTGACAAAGCTTAAACTTGTTTTTCTTGAGACTTGGATGCTTCTGCGTCTATCTTTCAAACGGAATTCGATATCATCATCTAAATTGCATGGATTGTGTGTCAAGGATAGCTTAACAAACAACGTTAGAAGGAAGACTGTAGATGTAATGGGTCATGAGATATTTGCTCCCATATGGACATGTAATGGATTTGACAAAGCTTACCCTTGTATTTCTTGAGACTTTGATGCGTCTATCTTTCAAACGGAATTCGATATCATCATCTAAATTGCATGGATTGTGTGTCAAGGATAGCTTAACAAACAACGTAAGAGGAAAGATTGTAGATGCTATGGGTCATGAGATATTTGCTCCCATATGGACATGTAATGGGTTTGACAAAATTTACCCTTGTATTTCTTGAGACTTTGGTGCTTCTGCGTCTATCTTTCAAACGGAATTCGATATCGTCATCTAAATTGCATGGATGGTGTTTCAAGGATAGCTTAACAAACAACGTAAGAAAGAAGACTGTAGATGTAATGGGTCATGAGATATTTGCTCCCATATGGACATGTAATGGGTTTGACAAAGCTTACCCTTGTATTTCTTGAGACCTTGATGCTTCTGCGTCTATCTTTCAAACGGAATTCGATATCGTCATCTAAATTGCACGGATGGTGTGTCAAGGATAGCTTAACAAACAGCGTAAGAAATAAGGTTGTAGATGCTATGGGTCATGAAATATATGCTCTCATATGGACATGTAATGGGTTTGACAAAGCTTACATTTGTGTTTCTTGAGACTTGGATGCTTCTGCGTCTATCTTTCAAACGGAATTCGATATCATCATCTAAATTGCATGGATGGTGTGTCAAGGATAGCTTAACAAACAACGTAAGAAGGAAGACTGTAGATGTAATGGGTCATAAGATATTTGCCCCCATATGGACATGTAATGGGTTTGACAAAGCTTACCCTTGTATTTCTTGAGACTTTGATGCTTCTGCGTCTATCTTTCAAACGGAATTCGATATCGTCATCTAAATTGCATGGATGGTGTGTCAAGGATAGCTTAACAAACAACGTAAGAGGGAAGATTGTAGATGTAATGGGTCATGAGATATTTGCTCCCATATGGACATGTAATGGGTTTGACAAAGCTTACCCTTGTATTTCTTGAGACTTTGATGCTTCTGCGTCTATCTTTCAAACGGAATTCGATATCATCATCTAAATTGCATGGATTGTGTGTCAAGGATAGCTTAACAAACAACGTAAGAGGGAAGACTGTAGATGTAATGGGTCATGAGATATATGCTCTCATATGGACATGTAATGGGTTTGACAAAGCTTACACTTGTGTTTCTTGAGACTTGGATACTTCTGCGTCTATCTTTCAAACGGAATTCGATATCGTCATCTAAATTGCATGGATGGTGTTTCAAGGATAGCTTAACAAACAACGTAAGAGGGAAGATTGTAGATGTAATGGGTCATGAGATATTTGCTCCCATATGGACATGTAATGGGTTTGACAAAGCTTACCCTTGTATTTCTTGAGACTTTGATGCTTCTGCGTCTATCTTTCAAACGGAATTCGATATCGTCATCTAAATTGCATGGATTGTGTGTCAAGGATAGCTTAGCAAACAACGTAAGAAGGAAGACTGTAGATGTAATGGGTCATGAGATATTTGCTCCCATATGGACATGTAATGGGTTTGACAAAGCTTACCCTTGTATTTCTTGAGACTTTGATGCTTCTGCGTCTATCTTTCAAACGGAATTCGATATCGTCATCTAAATTGCATGGATGGTGTGTCAAGGATAGCTTAACAAACAACGTAAGAAGGGAGACTGTAGATGTAATGGGTCATGAGATATTTGCTCCCATATGGACATGGAATGGGTTTGACAAAGCTTACTCTTGTATTTCTTGAGACTTGGATGCTTCTGCGTCTATCTTTCAAACGGAATTCGATATCATCATCTAAATTGCATGGATTGTGTGTCAAGGATAGCTTAACAAACAACGTAAGAAGGAAGACTGTGCTCCCATATGGACATGTAATGGGTTTGACAAAGCTTACTCTTGTATTTCTTGAGACTTGGATGCTTCTGCGTCTATATTTCAAACGGAATTCGATATCATCATCTAAATTGCATGGATTGTGTGTCAAGGATAGCTTAACAAACAACGTAAGAAGGAAGACTGTAGATGTAATGGGTCATGAGATATTTGCTCCCATATGGACATGTAATGGGTTTGACAAAGCTTACACTTGTGTTTCTTGAGACTTTGATGCTTCTGCGTCTATCTTTTAAACGGAATTCCACATCGTCATCTAAATTGCATGGATGGTGTGTCAAGGATAGCTTAACAAACAACGTGAGAAGGAAGACTGTAGATGTAATGGGTCATGAGATATTTGCTCCCATATGGACATGTAATGGGTTTGACAAAGCTTAAACTTGTTTTTCTTGAGACTTGGATGCTTCTGCGTCTATCTTTCAAACGGAATTCGATATCATCATCTAAATTGCATGGATTGTGTGTCAAGGATAGCATAACAAACAACGTAAGAAGGAAGACTGTAGATGTAATGGGTCATGAGATATTTGCTCCCATATGGACATGTAATGGATTTGACAAAGCTTACCCTTGTATTTCTTGAGACTTTGATGCTACTACGTCTATCTTTCAAACGGAATTCGATATCATCATCTAAATTGCATGGATTGTGTGTCAAGGATAGCTTAACAAACAACGTAAGAGGAAAGATTGTAGATGCTATGGGTCATGAGATATTTGCTCCCATATGGACATGTAATGGATTTGACAAAATTTACCCTTGTATTTCTTGAGACTTTGATGCTTCTGCGTCTATCTTTCAAACGGAATTCGATATCATCATCTAAATTGCATGGATGGTGTTTCAAGGATAGCTTAACAAACAACGTAAGAAAGAAGACTGTAGATGTAATGGGTCATGAGATATTTGCTCCCATATGGACATGTAATGGGTTTGACAAAGCTTACCCTTGTATTTCTTGAGACATTGATGCTTCTGCGTCTATCTTTCAAACGGAATTCGATATCGTCATCTAAATTGCATGGATGGTGTGTCAAGGATAGCTTAACAAACAGCGTAAGAAATAAGGTTGTAGATGCTATAGGTCATGAGATATATGCTCTCATATGGACATGTAATGGGTTTGACAAAGCTTACATTTGTGTTTCTTGAGACTTGGATGCTTCTGCGTCTATCTTTCAAACGGAATTCGATATCATCATCTAAATTGCATGGATGGTGTGTCAAGGATAGCTTAACAAACAACGTAAGAAGGAAGACTGTAGATGCTATGGGTCATGAGATATTTGCTCCCATATGGACATGTAATGGGTTTGACAAAATTTACCCTTGTATTTCTTGAGACTTTGATGCTTCTGCGTCTATCTTTCAAACGGAATTCGATATCGTCATCTAAATTGCATGGATGGTGTTTCAAGGATAGCTTAACAAACAACGTAAGAAAGAAGACTGTAGATGTAATGGGTCATGAGATATTTGCTCCCATATGGACATGTAATGGGTTTGACAAAGCTTACCCTTGTATTTCTTGAGACCTTGATGCTTCTGCGTCTATCTTTCAAACGGAATTCGATATCGTCATCTAAATTGCATGGATGGTGTGTCAAGGATAGCTTAACAAACAGCGTAAGAAATAAGGTTGTAGATGCTATGGGTCATGAGATATATGCTCTCATATGGACATGTAATGGGTTTGACAAAGCTTACATTTGTGTTTCTTGAGACTTGGATGCTTCTGCGTCTATCTTTCAAACGGAATTCGATATCATCATCTAAATTGCATGGATGGTGTGTCAAGGATAGCTTAACAAACAACGTAAGAAGGAAGACTGTAGATGTAATGGGTCATAAGATATTTGCCCCCATATGGACATGTAATGGGTTTGACAAAGCTTACCCTTGTATTTCTTGAGACTTTGATGCTTCTGCGTCTATCTTTCAAACGGAATTCGATATCGTCATCTAAATTGCATGGATGGTGTGTCAAGGATAGCTTAACAAACAACGTAAGAGGGAAGATTGTAGATGTAATGGGTCATGAAATATTTGCTCCCATATGGACATGTAATGGGTTTGACAAAGCTTACCCTTGTATTTCTTGAGACTTTGATGCTTCTGCGTCTATCTTTCAAACGGAATTCGATATCATCATCTAAATTGCATGGATTGTGTGTCAAGGATAGCTTAACAAACAACGTAAGAGGGAAGACTGTAGATGTAATGGGTCATGAGATATATGCTCTCATATGGACATGTAATGGGTTTGACAAAGCTTACACTTGTGTTTCTTGAGACTTGGATACTTCTGCGTCTATCTTTCAAACGGAATTCGATATCGTCATCTAAATTGCATGGATGGTGTTTCAAGGATAGCTTAACAAACAACGTAAGAGGGAAGATTGTAGATGTAATGGGTCATGAGATATTTGCTCCCATATGGACATGTAATGGGTTTGACAAAGCTTACCCTTGTATTTCTTGAGACTTTGATGCTTCTTCGTCTATCTTTCAAACGGAATTCGATATCGTCATCTAAATTGCATGGATTGTGTGTCAAGGATAGCTTAGCAAACAACGTAAGAAGGAAGACTGTAGATGTAATGGGTCATGAGATATTTGCTCCCATATGGACATGTAATGGGTTTGACAAAGCTTACCCTTGTATTTCTTGAGACTTTGATGCTTCTGCGTCTATCTTTCAAACGGAATTCGATATCGTCATCTAAATTGCATGGATGGTGTGTCAAGGATAGCTTAACAAACAACGTAAGAAGGAAGACTGTAGATGTAATGGGTCATGAGATATTTGCTCCCATATGGACATGTAATGGGTTTGACAAAGCTTACTCTTGTATTTCTTGAGACTTGGATGCTTCTGCGTCTATCTTTCAAACGGAATTCGATATCATCATCTAAATTGCATGGATTGTGTGTCAAGGATAGCTTAACAAACAACGTAAGAAGGAAGACTGTGCTCCCATATGGACATGTAATGGGTTTGACAAAGCTTACTCTTGTATTTCTTGAGACTTGGATGCTTCTGCGTCTATATTTCAAACGGAATTCGATATCATCATCTAAATTGCATGGATTGTGTGTCAAGGATAGCTTAACAAACAACGTAAGAAGGAAGACTGTAGATGTAATGGGTCATGAGATATTTGCTCCCATATGGACATGTAATGGGTTTGACAAAGCTTACACTTGTGTTTCTTGAGACTAGGATGCTTCTGCGTCTATCTTTCAAACGGAATTCGATATCATCATCTAAATTGCATGGATGGTGTGTCAAGGATAGCTTAACAAACAACGTAAGAGGGAAGACTGTAGATGTAATGGGTCATGAGATATGTGCTCCCATATGGACATGTAATGGGTTTGACAAAGCTTACCCTTGTATTTCTTGAGACTTTGATGCTTCTGCGTCTATCTTTCAAACGGAATTCGATATCATCATCTAAATTGCATGGATTGTATGTCAAGGATAGCTTAACAAACAACGTAAGAAAGAAGACTGTAGATGTAATGGGTCATGAGATATTTGCTCCCATATGGACATGTAATGGGTTTGACAAAGCTTACACTTGTGTTTCTTGAGACTTGGATGCTTCTGCGCCTATCTTTCAAACGGAATTCGATATCATCATCTAAATTGCATGGATGGTGTGTCAAGGATAGCTTAACAAACAACGTAAGAGGGAAGATTGTAGATGCTATGGGTCATGAGATATATGCTCTCATATGGACATGTAATGGGTTTGACAAAACTTACACTTGTTTTTCTTCGGAATTCGATATCATCATCTAAATTGCATGGATTGTGTGTCAAGGATAGCTTAACAAACAACGTAACAGGGAAGATTGTAGATGCTATGGGTCATGAGATATATGCTCTCATATGGACATGTAATGGGTTTGACAAAGCTTACCCTTGTTTTTCTTGAGACTTGGATGCTTCTGCGTCTATCTTTCAAACGGAATTCGATATCGTCATCTAAATTGCATGGATGGTGTGTCAAGGATAGCTTAACAAACAGCGTAAGAAATAAGGTTGTAGATGCTATGGGTCATGAGATATATGCTCACATATGGACATGTAATGGGTTTGACAAAGCTTACATTTGTGTTTCTTGAGACTTGGATGCTTCTGCCTCTATCTTTAAAACGGAATTCGATATCATCATCTAAATTGCATGGATGGTGTGTCAAGGATAGCTTAACAAACAACGTAAGAAGGAAGACTGTAGATGTAATGGGTCATAAGATATTTGCTCCCATATGGACATGTAATGGGTTTGACAAAGCTTACCCTTGTATTTCTTGAGACTTTGATGCTTCTGCGTCTATCTTTCAAACGGAATTCGATATCGTCATCTAAATTGCATGGCTGGTGTGTCAAGGATAGCTTAATAAACAATGTAAGAGGGAAGATTGTAGATGTAATGGGTCATGAGATATTTGCTCCCATATGGACATGTAATGGGTTTGACAAAGATTACCCGTGTATTTCTTGAGACTTTGATGCTTCTGCGTCTATCTTTCAAACGGAATTCGATATCGTCATCTAAATTACACGGATGGTGTGTCAAGGATAGCTTAACAAACAACGTAAGAGGGAAGACTGTAGATGTAATGGTTCATTAGATATTTTCTCCCATATGGACATGTAATGGATTTGACAAAGCTTACCCTTGTATTTCTTGAGACTTTGATGCTTCTGCGTCTATCTTTCAAACGGAATTCGATATCGTCATCTAAATTGCATGGATGGTGTGTCAAGGATAGCTTAACAAACAGCGTGAGAATGAAGACTGTAGATGTAATGGGTCATGAGATATTTGCTCCCATATGGACATGTAATGGATTTGACAAAGCTTACCCTTGTATTTCTTGAGACTATGATGCTTCTGCGTCTATCTTTCAAACGGAATTCGATATCATCATCTAAATTGCATAGATCGTGTGTCAAGGATAGCTTAACAAACAACGTGAGAAGGAAGACTGTAGATGTAATGGGTCATGAGATATTTGCTCCCATATGGACATGTAATGGGTTTGACAAAGCTTACCCTTGTATTTCTTGAGACTTTGATGCTTCTGCGTCTATCTTTCAAACGGAATTCGATATCGTCATCTAAATTGCATGGATGGTGTGTCAAGGATAGCTTAGCAAACAACGTAAGAAGGAAGACTGTAGATGTAATGGGTCATGAGATATTTGCTCCCATATGGACATGTAATGGGTTTGACAAAGCTTACCCTTGTATTTCTTGAGACTTTGATGCTTCTGCGTCTATCTTTCAAACGGAATTCGATATCATCATCTAAATTGCATGGATTGTGTGTCAAGGATAGCTTAACAAACAACGTAAGAAAGAAGGTTGTAGATGCTAAGGGTCATGAGATATATGCTCTCATATGGACATGTAATGGGTTTGACAAAGCTTACCCTTGTATTTCTTGAGACTTTGATGCTTCTGCGTCTATCTTTCAAACGGAATTCGATATCGTCATCTAAATTGCATGGATGGTGTGTCAAGGATAGCTTAACAAACAACGTAAGAAGGAAGACTGTAGATGTAATGGGTCATGAGATATTTGCTCCCATATGGACATGTAATGGATTTGACAAAGCTTACCCTTGTATTTCTTGAGACTTTAATGCTTCTGCGTCTATCTTTCAAACGGATTTCGATATCGTCATCTAAATTGCATGGATGGTGTGTCAAGGATAGCTGAACAAACAACGTAAGAAGGAAGACTGTAGATGTAATGGGTCATGAGATATATGCTCTCATATGGACATGTAATGGGTTTGACAAAGCTTACACTTGTTTTTCTTGAGACTTTGATGCTTCTGCGTCTATCTTTCAAACGGAATTCGATATCGTCATCTAAATTGCATGGATGGTGTGTCAAGGATAGCTTAACAAACAACGTAAGAAGGAAGACTGTAGATGTAATGGGTCATGAGATATTTGCTCCCATATGGACATGTAATGGGTTTGTCATAGCTTACCCTTGTATTTCTTGAGACTTTGATGCTTCTGCGTCTCTCTTTCAAACGGAATTCGATATCATCATCTAAATTGCATGGATGGTGTGTCAAGGATAGCTTAACAAACAACGTAAGAAGGAAGACTGTAGATGTAATGGGTCATGAGATATTTGCTCCCATATGGACATGTAATGGGTTTGACAAAGCTTACCCTTGTATTTCTTGAGACTTTGATGCTTCTGCGTCTATCTTTCAAACGGAATTCGATATCGTCATCTAAATTGCATGGATGGTGTGTCAAGGATAGCTTAACCAACAGCGTAAGAAATACGCTCAAACGGAATTCGATATCATCATCTAAATTGCATGGATGGTGTGTCAAGGATAGCTTAACAAACAACGTAAGAAGGAAGACTGTAGATGTAATGGGTCATAAGATATTTGCCCCCATATGGACATGTAATGGGTTTGACAAAGCTTACCCTTGTATTTCTTGAGACTTTGATGCTTCTGCGTCTATCTTTCAAACGGAATTCGATATCGTCATCTAAATTGCATGGATGGTGTGTCAAGGATAGCTTAACAAACAACGTAAGAGGGAAGATTGTAGATGTAATGGGTCATGAGATATTTGCTCCCATATGGACATGTAATGGGTTTGACAAAGATTACCCTTGTATTTCTTGAGACTTTGATGCTTCTGCGTCTATCTTTCAAACGGAATTCGATATCGTCATCTAAATTACATGGATGGTGTATCAAGGATAGCTTAACAAACAACGTAAGAGGGAAGACTGTAGATGTAATGGGTCATGAGATATTTGCTCCCATATGGACATGTAATGGGTTTGTCATAGCTTAACCTTGTATTTCTTGAGACTTTGATGCTTCTGCGTCTATCTTTCAAACGGAATTCGATATCATCATCTAAATTGCATGGATGGTGTGTCAAGGATAGCTTAACAAACAACGTAAGAGGGAAGACTGTAGATGTAATGGGTCATGAGATATTTGCTCCCATATGGACATGTCATGGGTTTGACAAAGCTTACCCTTGTATTTCTTGAGACTTTGATGCTTCTGCGTCTATCTTTCAAACGGAATTCGATATCGTCATCTAAATTGCATGGATGGTGTGTCAAGGATAGCTTAGCAAACAACGTAAGAAGGAAGACTGTAGATGTAATGGGTCATGAGATATTTGCTCCCATATGGACATGTAATGGGTTTGACAAAGCTTAGACTTGTATTTCTTGAGACTTTGATACTTCTGCGTCTATCTTTCAAACGGAATTCGATATCATCATCTAAATTGCATGGATTGTGTGTCAAGGATAGCTTAACAAACAACGTAAGAAAGAAGGTTGTAGATGCTATGGGTCATGAGATATATGCTCTCCTATGTACATGTAATGTGTTTGACAAAGCTTACACTTGTGTTTCTTGAGACTTGGATACTTCTGCGTCTATCTTTCAAACGGAATTCGATATCGTCATCTAAATTGCATGGATGGTGTGTCAAGGATAGCTTAACAAACAACGTAAGAGGGAAGATTGTAGATGTAATGGGTCATGAGATATTTGCTCCCATATGGACATGTAATGGGTTTGACAAAGCTTACCCTTGTATTTCTTAAGACTTTGATGCTTCTGCGTCTATCTTTCAAACGGAATTCGATATCGTCATCTAAATTGCATGGATGGTGTGTCAAGGATAGCTTAGCAAACAACGTAAGAAGGAAGACTGTAGATGTAATGGGTCATGAGATATTTGCTCCCATATGGACATGTAATGGGTTTGACAAAGCTTTCCCTTGTATTTCTTGAGACTTTGATGCTTCTGCGTCTATCTTTCAAACGGAATTCGATATCGTCATCTAAATTGCATGGATGGTGTGTCAAGGATAGCTTAACAAACAACGTAAGAAGGAAGACTGTAGATGTAATGGGTCATGAGATATTTGCTCCCATATGGACATGTAATGGGTTTGACAAAGCTTACCCTTGTATTTCTTGAGACTTGGATGCTTCTGCGTCTATCTTTCAAACGGAATTCGATATCATCATCTAAATTGCATGGATTGTGTGTCAAGGTTAGCTTAACAAACAACGTAAGAAGGAAGACTGTAGATGTAATGGGTCATGAGATATTTGCTCCCATATGGACATGTAATGGGTTTGACAAAGCTTACACTTGTGTTTCTTGAGACTTGGATGCTTCTGCGTCTATCTTTCAAACGGAATTCGATATCAGCATCTAAATTGCATGGATGGTGTGTCAAGGATAGCTTAACAAACAACGTAAGAGGGAAGACTGTAGATGTAATGGGTCATGAGATATGTGCTCCCATATGGACATGTAATGGGTTTGACAAAGCTTACCCTTGTATTTCTTGAGACTTTGATGCTTCTGCGTCTATCTTTCAAACGGAATTCGATATCATCATCTAAATTGCATGGATTGTATGTCAAGGATGGCTTAACAAACAACGTAAGAAAGAAGACTGTAGATGTAATGGGTCATGAGATATTTGCTCCCATATGGACATGTAATGGGTTTGACAAAGCTTACACTTGTGCTTCATGAGACTTGGATGCTTCTGCGCCTATCTTTCAAACGGAATTCGATATCATCATCTAAATTGCATGGATGGTGTGTCAAGGATAGCTTAACAAACAACGTAAGAGGGAAGATTGTAGATGCTATGGGTCATGAGATATATGCTCTCATATGGACATGTAATGGGTTTGACAAAACTTACACTTGTTTTTCTTGAGACTTGGATGCTTCTTAGTCTATCTTTCAAACGGAATTCGATATCATCATCTAAATTGCATGGATTGTGTGTCAAGGATAGCTTAACAAACAACGTAAGAGGGAAGATTGTAGATGCTATGGGTCATGAGATATTTGCTCCCATATGGACATGTAATGGGTTTGTCATAGCTTACCCTTGTATTTCTTGAGACTTTGATGCTTCTGCGTCTATCTTTCAAACGGAATTCGATATCATCATCTAAATTGCATGGATGGTGTGTCAAGGATAGCTTAACAAACAACGTAAGAGGGAAGACTGTAGATGTAATGGGTCATGAGATATTTGCTCCCATATGGACATGTAATGGGTTTGACAAAGCTTACTCTTGTATTTCTTGAGACTTTGATGCTTCTGCGTCTATCTTTCAAACGGAATTCGATATCGTCATCTAAATTGCATGGCTGGTGTGTCAAGGATAGCTTAGCAAACAATGTAAGAAGGAAGACTGTAGATGTAATGGGTCATGAGATATTTGCTCCCATATGGACATGTAATGGGTTTGACAAAGCTTACCCTTGTATTTCTTGAGACTATGATGCTTCTGCGTCTATCTTTCAAACGGAATTCGATATCATCATCTAAATTGCATGGATTGTGTGTCAAGGATAGCTTAACAAACAACGTAAGAAAGAAGGTTGTAGATGCTATGGGTCATGAGATATATGCTCTCATATGGACATGTAATGGGTTTGACAAAGCTTACACTTGTGTTTCTTGAGACTTGGATACTTCTGCGTCTATCTTTCTAACGGAATTCGATATCGTCATCTAAATTGCATGGATGGTGTGTCAAGGATAGCTTAACAAACAACGTAACAGGGAAGATTGTAGATGTAATGGGTCATGAGATATTTGCTCCCATATGGACATGTAATGGGTTTGACAAAGCTTACCCTTGTATTTCTTGAGACTTTGATGCTTCTGCGTCTATCTTTCAAACGGAATTCGATATCGTCATATAAATTGCATGGATTGTGTGTCAAGGATAGCTTAGCAAACAACGTAAGAAGGAAGACTGTAGATGTAATGGGTCATGAGATATTTGCTCCCATATGGACATGTAATGGGTTTGACAAAGCTTACCCTTGTATTTCTTGAGACTTTGATGCTTCTGCGTCTATCTTTCAAACGGAATTCGATATCGTCATCTAAATTGCATGGATGGTGTGTCAAGGATAGCTTAACAAACAACGTAAGAAAGAAGACTGTAGATGTAATGGGTCATGAGATATTTGCTCCCATATGGACATGTAATGGATTTGACAAAGCTTACCCTTGTATTTCTTGAGACTTTGATGCTTCTGCGTCTATCTTTCAAACGGAATTCGATATCGTCATCTAAATTGCATGGATGGTGTGTCAAGGATAGCTTAGCAAACAACGTAAGAAGGAAGACTGTAGATGTAATGGGTCATGAGATATTTTCTCTCATATGGACATGTAATGGGTTTGACAAAGCTTACACTTGTTTTTCTTGAGACTTGGATGCTTCTGCGTCTATCTTTCAAACGGAATTCGATATCATCATCTAAATTGCATGGATTGTGTGTCAAGGATAGCTTAACAAACAAAGTAAGAGGGAAGATTGTAGATGCTATGGGTCATGAGATATATGCTCTCATATGGACATGTAATGGGTTTGACAAAACTTACCCTTGTATTTCTTGAGACTTTGATGCTTCTGCGTCTATCTTTCAAACGGAATTCGATATCGTCATCTAAATTGCATGGATGGTGTGTCAAGGATAGCTTAACAAACAACATAAGAAGGAAGACTGTAGATGT
The DNA here is from genome assembly GCF_047663935.1 of Musca autumnalis. Taxonomy (NCBI): domain Eukaryota; kingdom Metazoa; phylum Arthropoda; class Insecta; order Diptera; family Muscidae; genus Musca; species Musca autumnalis. The sequence goes on from NW_027411733.1 coordinate 579,375, forward strand.
AATGGATCATGAGATATTTGCTCCCATATGGACATGTAATGGGTTTGTCATAGCTTACCCTTGTATTTCTTGAGACTTTGATGCTTCTGCGTCTCTCTTTCAAACGGAATTCGATATCATCATCTAAATTGCATGGATGGTGTGTCAAGGATAGCTTAACAAACAACGTAAGAAGGAAGACTGTAGATGTAATGGGTCATGAGATATTTGCTCCCATATGGACATGTAATGGGTTTGACAAAGCTTACCCTTGTATTTCTTGAGACTTTGATGCTTCTGCGTCTATCTTTCAAACGGAATTCGATATCGTCATCTAAATTGGGAGCAAATATCTCATGACCCATTACATCTACAGTCTTCCTTCTTACGTTGTTTGTTAAGCTATCCTTGACACACCATCCATGCAATTTAGATGACGATATCGAATTCCGTTTGAAAGATAGACGCAGAAGCATCAAAGTCTCAAGAAATACAAGGGTAAGCTTTGTCAAATCCATTACATGTCCATATGGGAGCAAATATCTCATGACCCATTACATCTACAGTCTTCCTTCTAGGGTGGTTTGTTAAGCTATCCTTGACACACAATCCATGCAATTTAGATGCTGATATCGAATTCCGTTTGAAAGATAGACGCAGAAGCATCCAAGTCTCAAGAAAAACAAGTGTAAGCTTTGTCAAACCCATTACATGTCCATATGGGAGCAAATATCTCATGACCCATTACATCTACAGTCTTCCTTCTTACGCTGTTTGTAAAGCTATTCTTGACACACCATCCATGCAATTTAGATGACGATATCGAATTCCGTTTGAAAGATAGACGCAGAAGCATTCAAGTCTCAAGAAATACAAGGGTGAGCTTTGTCAAACCCATTACATGTCCATATGAGAGCATATATCTCATGACCCATAGCATCTACAACCTTCTTTCTTACGCTGTTTGTTAAGCTATCCTTGACACACCATCTATGCAATTTAGATGACGATATCGAATTCCGTTTGAAAGATAGACACAGAAGCATCAAAGTCTCAAGAAATACAAGGGTAAGCTTTGTCAAATTCATTACATGTCCGTATGGGAGCAAATATCTCATGACCCATTACATCTACAGTCTTCCTTCTTACGTTGTTTGTTAAGCTATCCTTGACACACAATCCATGCAATTTAGATGACGATATCGAATTCCGTTTGAAAGATAGACGCAGAAGCATCAAAGTCTCAAGAAATACAAGGGTAAGCTTTGTCAAACCCATTACATGTCCATATGGGAGCAAATATCTCATGACCCATTACATCTACAGTCTTCTATCTTACGCTGTTTGTTAAGCTATCCTTGACACACCATCCAAGCAATTTAGATGATGATATCGAATTCCGTTTGAAAGATAGACGCAGAAGCATCAAAGTCTCAAGAAATACAAGTGTAAGCTTTGTCAAACCCATTACATGACCATATGAGAGCATATATCTCATGACCCATTACATCTACAGTCTTCCTTCTTACGCTGTTTGTAAAGCTATCCTTGACACACCATCCATGCAATTTAGATGACGATATCGAATTCCGTTTGAAAGATAGACGCAGAAGCATCAAAGTCTCAAGAAAAACAAGTATAAGCTTTGTCAAACCCATTACATGTCCATATGGGAGCAAATATCTCATGTCCCATTACATCTACAGTCTTCCTTCTTACGCTGTTTGTAAAGCTATTCTTGACACACCATCCATGCAATTTAGATGACGATATCGAATTCCGTTTGAAAGATAGACGCAGAAGTATCAAAGTCTCAAGAAATACAAGGGTGAGCTTTGTCAAACCCATTACATGTCCATATGAGAGCATATACCTCATGACCCATAGCATCTACAACCTTCTTTCTTACGCTGTTTGTTAAGCTATCTTTGACACACCATCTATGCAATTTAGATGACGATATCGAATTCCGTTTGAAAGATAGACACAGAAGCATCAAAGTCTCAAGAAATACAAGGGTAAGCTTTGTCAAATCCATTACATGTCCATATGGGAGCAAATATCTCATGACCCATTACATCTACAGTCTTCCTTCTTACGTTGTTGCTTAAGCTATCCTTGACACACAATCCATGCAATTTAGATGACGATTTCGAATTCCGTTTGAAAGATAGACGCAGAAGCATCAAAGTCTCAAGAAATACAAGGGTAAGCTTTGTCAAACCCATTACATGTCCATATGGGAGCAAATATCTCATGACCCATTACATCTACAGTCTTCTTTCTTACGTTGTTTGTTGAGCTATCCTTGACACACCATCCATGCAATTTAGATGACGATATCGAATTCCGTTTGAAAGATAGACGCAGAAGCATCAAAGTCTCAAGAAATACAAGGGTAAGCTTTGTCAAACCCATTACATGTCCATATGGGAGCAAATATCTCATGACCCATTACATCTACAATCTTCCCTCTTACGCTGTTTGTTAAGCTATCCCTGACACACCATCCATGCAATTTAGATGATGATATCGAATTCCGTTTGAAAGATAGACGCAGAAGCATCAAAGTCTCAAGAAATACAAGTGTAAGCTTTGTCAAACCCATTACATGTCCATATGAGAGCATATATCTCATGACCAATAGCATTTACAATCTTCCCTCTTACGCTGTTTGTTAAGCTATCCTTGACACACCATCCATGCAATTTAGATGATAATATCGAATTCCGTTTGAAAGATAGACGCAGAAGCATCAAAGTCTCAAGAAATACAAGGCTAAGATTTGTCAAATCCATTACATGTCCATATGGAAGCAAATATCTCATGACCCATTACATCTACAGTCTTCCTTCTTACGTTGTTTGTTAAGCTATCCTTGACACACAATCCATGCAATTTAGATGATGATATCGAATTCCGTTTGAAAGATAGACGCAGAAGCATCCAAGTCTCAAGAAAAACAAGTGTAAGCTTTGTCAAACCCATTACATGTCCATATGAGAGCATATATCTCATGACCCATAGCATCTACAATCTTCCCTCTTACGTTGTTTGTTAAGCTATCCTTGACACACCATCCATGCAATTTAGATGATGATATCGAATTCCGTTTGAAAGATAGACGCAGGAGCATCCATGTCTCAAGAAACACAAGTATAAGCTTTGTCAAACCCATTACATGTCCATATGGGAGCAAATATCTTATGACCCATTACATCTACAGTCTTCCTTTTTACGTTTTTTGTTAAGCTATCCTTGACACACCATCCGAGCAATTTAGATGACGATATCGAATTCCGTTTGAAAGATAGACGCAGAAGCATCCAAGTCTCAAGAAACACAAGTGTAAGCTTTGTCAAACCCATTACATGTCCATATGGGAGCAAATATCTTATGACCCATTACATCTACTGTCTTCCTTCTTACGTTGTTTGATAAGCTATCCTTTACACACAATCCATGCAATTAAGATGACGATATCGAATTCCGTTTGAAAGATAGACGCAGAAGCATCAAAGTCTCAAGAAATACAAGTGTAAGCTTTGTCAAACCCATTACATGTCCATATGAGAGCATATATCTCATGACCCATAGCATCTACAATCTTCCCTCCTACGTTGTTTGTTAAGCTATCCTTGACACACCATCCATGCAATTTAGATGATGATATCGAATTCCGTTTGAAAGATAGACGCAGAAGCATCCAAGTCTCAAGAAACACAAGTGTAAGCTTTGTCAAACCCATTACATGTCCATATGGGAGCAAATATCTCATGACCCATTACATCTACAGTCTTCCTTCTTACGTTGTTTGTTAAGCTATCCTTGACACACAATCCATGCAATTTAGATGACGATATCGAATTCTGTTTGAAAGATAGACGCAGAAGCATCAAAGTCTCAAGAAATACAAGGGTAAGCTTTGTCAAATCCATTACATGTCCATATGGGAGCAAATATCTCATGACCCATTACATCTACAGTCTTCCTTCTTACGTTGTTTGTTAAGCTAGCCTTGACACACAATCCATGCAATTTAGATGACGATATCGAATTCCGTTTGAAAGATAGACGCAGGAGCATCCATGTCTCAAGAAACACAAGTATAAGCTTTGTCAAACCCATTACATGTCCATATGGGAGCAAATATCTTATGACCCATTACATCTACAGTCTTCCTTTTTACGTTTTTTGTTAAGCTATCCTTGACACACCATCCGAGCAATTTAGATGACGATATCGAATTCCGTTTGAAAGATAGACGCAGAAGCATCCAAGTCTCAAGAAACACAAGTGTAAGCTTCGTCAAACCCATTACATGTCCATATGGGAGCAAATATCTTATGACCCATTACATCTACTGTCTTCCTTCTTACGTTGTTTGATAAGCTATCCTTTACACACAATCCATGCAATTTAGATGACGATATCGAATTCCGTTTGAAAGATAGACGCAGAAGCATCAAAGTCTCAAGAAATACAAGTGTAAGCTTTGTCAAACCCATTACATGTCCATATGAGAGCACATATCTCATGACCCATAGCATCTACAATCTTCCCTCCTACGTTGTTTGTTAAGCTATCCTTGACACACCATCCATGCAATTTAGATGATGATATCGAATTCCGTTTGAAAGATAGACGCAGAAGCATCCAAGTCTCAAGAAACACAAGTGTAAGCTTCGTCAAACCCATTACATGTCCATATGGGAGCAAATATCTCATGACCCATTACATCTACAGTCTTCCTTCTTACGTTGTTTGTTAAGCTATCCTTGACACACAATCCATGCAATTTAGATGACGATATCGAATTCTGTTTGAAAGATAGACGCAGAAGCATCAAAGTCTCAAGAAATACAAGGGTAAGCTTTGTCAAATCCATTACATGTCCATATGGGAGCAAATATCTCATGACCCATTACATCTACAGTCTTCCTTCTTACGTTGTTTGTTAAGCTATCCTTGACACACAATCCATGCAATTTAGATGACGATATCGAATTCCGTTTGAAAGATAGACGCAGAAGCATCAAAGTCTCAAGAAATACAAGGGTACGCTTTGTCAAACCATTACATGTCCATATGGCATCAAATATCTCATGACCCATTACATCTACAGTCTTCCTTCTTACGTTGTTTGCTAAGCTATCCTTGACACACCATCCATGCAATTTAGATGATGATATCGAATTCCGTTTAAAAGATAGACGCAGAAGCATACAAGTCTCAAGAAACACAAGTGTAAGCTTTGTCAAACCCATTACATGTCCATATGGGAGCAAATATCTCATGACCCATTACATCTACCGTCTTCCTTCTTACGTTGTTTGCTAAGCTATCCTTGGCACACAATCCATGCAATTTAGATGACGATATCGAATTCCGTTTGAAAGATAGAGGCAGAAGCATCAAAGTCTCAAGAAATACAAGGGTAAGCTTTGTCAAACCCATTACATGTCCATATGGGAGCAAATATCTCATGACCCATTACATCTACAGTCTTCCTTCTTACGTTGTTTGTTAAGCTATCCTTGACACACAATCCATGCAATTTAGATGATGATATCGAATTCCGTTTGAAAGATAGACGCAGAAGCATCCAAGTCCCAAGAAATACAAGGGTACGCTTTGTCAAACCATTACATGTCCATATGGCATCAAATATCTCATGACCCATTACATCTACAGTCTTCCTTCTTACGTTGTTTGCTAAGCTATCCTTGACACACCATCCATGCAATTTAGATGATGATATCGAATTCCGTTTAAAAGATAGACGCAGAAGCATACAAGTCTCAAGAAACACAAGTGTAAGCTTTGTCAAACCCATTACATGTCCATATGGGAGCAAATATCTCATGACCCATTACATCTACCGTCTTCCTTCTTACGTTGTTTGCTAAGCTATCCTTGGCACACAATCCATGCAATTTAGATGACGATATCGAATTCCGTTTGAAAGATAGAGGCAGAAGCATCAAAGTCTCAAGAAATACAAGGGTAAGCTTTGTCAAACCCATTACATGTCCATATGGGAGCAAATATCTCATGACCCATTACATCTACAGTCTTCCTTCTTACGCTGTTTGTTAAGCTATCCTTGACACACAATCCATGCAATTTAGATGATGATATCGAATTCCGTTTGAAAGATAGACGCAGAAGCATCCAAGTCCCAAGAAAAACAAGTGTAAGCTTTGTCAAACCCATTACATGTCCATATGAGAGCATATATCTCATGCCCCATAGCATCTACAATCTTCCCTCTTACGTTGTTTGTTAAGCTATCCTTGACACACCATCCATGCAATTTAGATGACGATATCGAATTCCGTTTGAAAGATAGACGCAGAAGCATCAACGTCTCAAGAAATACAAGGGTAAGCTTTGTCAAACCCATTGCACGTCCATATGGGAACAAATATCTCATGACCCATTCCATATACAGTCTTCCTTCTTACGTTGTTTGCTAAGCTATCCTTGACACACAATCCATGCAATTTAGATGACGATATCGAATTCCGTTTGAAAGATAGACGCAGAAGCATCAAAGTCTCAAGAAATACAAGGGTAAGCTTTGTCAAACGCATTACATGTCCATATGAGAGCACATATCTCATGACCCATAGCATCTACAATCTTCCCTCCTACGTTGTTTGTTAAGCTATCCTTGACACACCATCCATGCAATTTAGATGATGATATCGAATTCCGTTTGAAAGATAGACGCAGAAGCATCCAAGTCTCAAGAAACACAAGTGTAAGCTTCGTCAAACCCATTACATGTCCATATGGGAGCAAATATCTCATGACCCATTACATCTACAGTCTTCCTTCTTACGTTGTTTGTTAAGCTATCCTTGACACACAATCCATGCAATTTAGATGACGATATCGAATTCTGTTTGAAAGATAGACGCAGAAGCATCAAAGTCTCAAGAAATACAAGGGTAAGCTTTGTCAAATCCATTACATGTCCATATGGGAGCAAATATCTCATGACCCATTACATCTACAGTCTTCCTTCTTACGTTGTTTGTTAAGCTATCCTTGACACACAATCCATGCAATTTAGATGACGATATCGAATTCCGTTTGAAAGATAGACGCAGAAGCATCAAAGTCTCAAGAAATACAAGGGTACGCTTTGTCAAACCATTACATGTCCATATGGCATCAAATATCTCATGACCCATTACATCTACAGTCTTCCTTCTTACGTTGTTTGCTAAGCTATCCTTGACACACCATCCATGCAATTTAGATGATGATATCGAATTCCGTTTAAAAGATAGACGCAGAAGCATACAAGTCTCAAGAAACACAAGTGTAAGCTTTGTCAAACCCATTACATGTCCATATGGGAGCAAATATCTCATGACCCATTACATCTACCGTCTTCCTTCTTACGTTGTTTGCTAAGCTATCCTTGGCACACAATCCATGCAATTTAGATGACGATATCGAATTCCGTTTGAAAGATAGAGGCAGAAGCATCAAAGTCTCAAGAAATACAAGGGTAAGCTTTGTCAAACCCATTACATGTCCATATGGGAGCAAATATCTCATGACCCATTACATCTACAGTCTTCCTTCTTACGTTGTTTGTTAAGCTATCCTTGACACACAATCCATGCAATTTAGATGATGATATCGAATTCCGTTTGAAAGATAGACGCAGAAGCATCCAAGTCCCAAGAAAAACAAGTGTAAGCTTTGTCAAACCCATTACATGTCCATATGAGAGCATATATCTCATGCCCCATAGCATCTACAATCTTCCCTCTTACGTTGTTTGTTAAGCTATCCTTGACACACCATCCATGCAATTTAGATGACGATATCGAATTCCGTTTGAAAGATAGACGCAGAAGCATCAACGTCTCAAGAAATACAAGGGTAAGCTTTGTCAAACCCATTGCACGTCCATATGGGAACAAATATCTCATGACCCATTCCATATACAGTCTTCCTTCTTACGTTGTTTGCTAAGCTATCCTTGACACACAATCCATGCAATTTAGATGACGATATCGAATTCCGTTTGAAAGATAGACGCAGAAGCATCAAAGTCTCAAGAAATACAAGGGTAAGCTTTGTCAAACGCATTACATGTCCATATGGGAGCAAATATCTCATGACCCATTACATCTACAGTCTTCCTTCTTACGTTGTTTGCTAAGCTATCCTTGACACACAATCCATGCAATTTAGATGACGATATCGAATTCCGTTTGAAAGATAGACGCAGAAGCATCAAAGTCTCAAGAAATACAAAGGTAAGCTTTGTCAAATCCATTACATGTCCATATGGGAGCAAATATCTCATGACCCATTACATCTACAGTCTTCCTTCTTACGTTGTTTGTTAAGCTATCCTTGACACACAATCCATGCAATTTAGATGACGATATCGAATTCCGTTTGAAAGATAGACGCAGAAGCATCAAAGTCTCAAGAAATACAAGGGTAAGCTTTGTCAAATCCATTACATGTCCATATGGGAGCAAATATCTCATGACCCATTACATCTACAACCTTCTTTCTTACGCTGTTTGTTAAGCTATCCTTGGCACACCATCCATGCAATTTAGATGACGATATCGAATTCCGTTTGAAAGATAGACGCAGAAGCATCAAAGTCTCAAGAAATACAAGGGTAAGCTTTGTCAAACCCATTACATGTACATATGGGAGCAAATATCTCATGACCCATTACATCTACAACCTTCTTTCTTACGCTGTTTGTTAAGCTATCCTTGACACACCATCCATGCAATTTAGATGACGAATTCCGTTTGAAAGATAGACGCAGAAGCATCAAAATCTCAAGAAATACAAGGGTAAGCTTTGTCAAACCCATTACATGTCCATATGGGAGCAAATATCTCATGACCCATTACATCTACAGTCTTCCTTCTTACGTTGTTTGCTAAGCTATCCTTGACACACAATCAAGATAGACGCAGAAGCATCCAAGTGTCAAGAAACACAAGTGTAAGCTTTGTCAAACCCATTACATGTCCATATGGGAGCAAATATCTCATGACCCATTACATCTACAGTCTTCCTTCTTACGTTGTTTGTTAAGCTATCCTTGACACACAATCCATGCAATTTAGATGACGATATCGAATTCTGTTTGAAAGATAGACGCAGAAGCATCAAAGTCTCAAGAAATACAAGGGTAAGTTTTGTCAAATCCATTACATGTCCATATGGGAGCAAATATCTCATGACCCATTACATCTACAGTCTTCCTTCTTACGTTGTTTGTTAATCTATCCTTGACACACAATCCATGCAATTTAGATGACGATATCGAATTCCGTTTGAAAGATAGACGCAGAAGCATCAAAGTCTCAAGAAATACAAGGGTACGCTTTGTCAAACCCATTACATGTCCATATGGCATCAAATATCTCATGACCCATTACATCTACAGTCTTCCTTCTTACGTTGTTTGCTAAGCTATCCTTGACACACCATCCATGCAATTTAGATGATGATATCGAATTCCGTTTAAAAGATAGACGCAGAAGCATCCAAGTCTCAAGAAACACAAGTGTAAGCTTTGTCAAACCCATTACATGTCCATATGGGAGCAAATATCTCATGACCCATTACATCTACCGTCTTCCTTCTTACGTTGTTTGCTAAGCTATACTTGGCACACAATCCATGCAATTTAGATGACGATATCGAATTCCGTTTGAAAGATAGACGCAGAAGCATCAAAGTCTCAAGAAATACAAGGGTAAGCTTTGTCAAACCCATTACATGTCCATATGGGAGCAAATATCTCATGACCCATTACATCTACAGTCTTCCTTCTTACGCTGTTTGTTAAGCTATCCTTGACACACAATCCATGCAATTTAGATGATGATATCGAATTCCGTTTGAAAGATAGACGCAGAAGCATCCAAGTCTCAAGAAAAACAAGTGTAAGCTTTGTCAAACCCATTACATGTCCATATGAGAGCATATATCTCATGGCCCATAGCATCTACAATCTTCCCTCTTACGTTGTTTGTTAAGCTATCCTTGACACACCATCCATGCAATTTAGATGACGATATCGAATTCCGTTTGAAAGATAGACGCAGAAGCATCAACGTCTCAAGAAATACAAGGGTAAGCTTTGTCAAACCCATTACATGTCCATATGGGAACAAATGTCTCATGACCCTTTACATCTACAGTCTTCCTTCTCACGTTGTTTGTTAAGCTATCCTTGACACACAATCCATGCAATTTAGATGACGATATCGAATTCCGTTTGAAAGTAGACGCAGAAGCATCAAAGTCTCAAGAAATACAAGGGTAAGCTTTGTCAAACCCATTGCACGTCCATATGGGAGCAAATATCTCATGACCCATTACATCTACAGTCTTCCTTCTTACGTTGTTTGCTAAGCTATCCTTGACACACAATCCATGCAATTTAGATGACGATATCGAATTCCGTTTGAAAGATAGACGCAGAAGCATCAAAGTCTCAAGAAATACAAGGGTAAGCTTTGTCAAACGCATTACATGTCCATATGGGAGCAAATATCTCATGACCCATTACATCTACAGTCTTCCTTCTTACGTTGTTTGCTAAGCTATCCTTGACACACAATCCATGCAATTTAGATGACGATATCGAATTCCGTTTGAAAGATAGACGCAGAAGCATCAAAGTCTCAAGAAATACAAGGGTAAGCTTTGTCAAATCCATTACATGTCCATATGGGAGCAAATATCTCATGACCCATTACATCTACAGTCTTCCTTCTTACGTTGTTTGTTAAGCTATCCTTGACACACAATCCGTGCAATTTAGATGACGATATCGAATTCCGTTTGAAAGATAGACGCAGAAGCATCAAAGTCTCAAGAAATACAAGGGTAAGCTTTGTCAAATCCATTACATGTCCATATGGGAGCAAATATCTCATGACCCATTACATCTACAACCTTCTTTCTTACGCTGTTTGTTAAGCTATCCTTGACACACCATCCATGCAATTTAGATGACGATATCGAATTCCGTTTGAAAGATAGACGCAGAAGCATCAAAGTCTCAAGAAATACAAGGGTAAGCTTTGTCAAACCCATTACATGTCCATATGGGAGCAAATATCTCATGACCCATTACATCTACAACCTTCTTTCTTACACTGTTTGTTAAGCTATCCTTGACACACCATCCATGCAATTTAGATGACGATATCGAATTCCGTTTGAAAGATAGACGCAGAAGCATCAAAGTCTCAAGAAATACAAGGGTAAGTTTTGTCAAACCCATTACATGTCCATATGGGAGCAAATATCTCATGATCCATTACATCTACAGTCTTTTTTCTTACGTTGTTTGTTAAGATATCCTTGACACCCATTCCTGCAATTTAGATGACGATATCGAATTCCGTTTGAAAGATAGACGCAGAAGCATCAAAGTCTCAAGAAATACAAGGGTAAGTTTTGTCAAACTCATTACATGTCCATATGGGAGCAAATATCTCATGACCCATTACATCTACAGTCTTCCTTCTTACGTTGTTTGTTAAGCTATCCTTGACACACAATCCGTGCAATTTAGATGACGATATCGAATTCCGTTTGAAAGATAGACGCAGAAGCATCAAAGTCTCAAGAAATACAAGGGTAAGCTTTGTCAAATCCATTACATGTCCATATGGGAGCAAATATCTCATGACCCATTACATCTACAGTTTTCCTTCTAACGTTGTTTGTTAAGCTATCCTTGACACACAATCCATGCAATTTAGATGACGATATCGAATTCCGTTTGAAAGATAGACGCAGAAGCATCAAAGTCTCAAGAAATAGGGTAAATAGGGTAAGGGTAAACTTTGTCAAACCCACTACATGTCCATATGGGAGCAAATATCTCATGACCCATTACGTCTAAAGTCTTCCTTCCTACGTTGTTTGTTAAGCTATCCTTGACACACCATCCATGCAATTTAGATGATGATATCGAATTCCATGTGGGAGCAAATATCTCATGACCCATTACATCTACAGTCTTCCTTCTTACGTTGTTTGTTAAGCTATCCTTGACACACCATCCATGCAATTTAGATGATGATATCGAATTCCGTTTGAAAGATAGACGCAGAAGCATCAAAGTCTCAAGAAATACAAGGGTAAGCTTTGTCAAATCCATTACATGTCCATATGGGAGCAAATAACTCATGACCCATTACATCTACAGTCTTCCTTCTCACGTTGTTTGTTAAGCCATCCTTGACATACAATCCATGCAATTTAGATGACGATATCGAATTCCGTTTGAAAGATAGACGGAGAAGCATCAAAGTCTCAAGAAATAGGGTAAATAGGGTAAGGGTAAGCTTTGTCAAACCCATTACATGCCCATATGGGAGCAAATATCTCATGATCCATTACATCTACAGTCTTCCTTCGTACGTTGTTTGTTAAGCTATCCTTGACACACCATCCATGCAATTTAGATGACGATATCGAATTCCGTTTGAAAGATAGACGCAGAAGCATCAAAGTCTCAAGAAATACAAGGGTAAGCTTTGTCAAACCCATTACATGTCCATATGGGAGCAAATATCTCATGACCCATTACATCTACAACCTTCTTTCTTACACTGTTTGTTAAGCTATCCTTGACACACCATCCATGCAATTTAGATGACGATATCGAATTCCGTTTGAAAGATAGACGCAGAAGCATCAAAGTCTCAAGAAATACAAGGGTAAGTTTTGTCAAACCCATTACATGTCCATATGGGAGCAAATATCTCATGATCCATTACATCTACAGTCTTTTTTCTTACGTTGTTTGTTAAGATATCCTTGACACCCATTCCTGCAATTTAGATGACGATATCGAATTCCGTTTGAAAGATAGACGCAGAAGCATCAAAGTCTCAAGAAATACAAGGGTAAGTTTTGTCAAACTCATTACATGTCCATATGGGAGCAAATATCTCATGACCCATTACATCTACAGTCTTCCTTCTTACGTTGTTTTTTAAGCTATCCTTGACACACCATCCATGCAATTTAGATGATGATATCGAATTCCGTTTGAAAGATAGACGCATAAGCATCAAAGTCTCAAGAAATACAAGGGTAAGCTTTGTCAAATCCATTACATGTCCATATGGGAGCAAATATCTCATGACCCATTACATCTACAGTTTTCCTTCTAACGTTGTTTGTTAAGCTATCCTTGACACACAATCCATGCAATTTAGATGACGATATCGAATTCCGTTTGAAAGATAGACGCAGAAGCATCAAAGTCTCAAGAAATAGGGTAAATAGGGTAAGGGTAAACTTTGTCAAACCCACTACATGTCCATATGGGAGCAAATATCTCATGACCCATTACGTCTAAAGTCTTCCTTCCTACGTTGTTTGTTAAGCTATCCTTGACACACCATCCATGCAATTTAGATGATGATATCGAATTCCATGTGGGAGCAAATATCTCATGACCCATTACATCTACAGTCTTCCTTCTTACGTTGTTTGTTAAGCTATCCTTGACACACCATCCATGCAATTTAGATGATGATATCGAATTCCGTTTGAAAGATAGACGCAGAAGCATCAAAGTCTCAAGAAATACAAGGGTAAGCTTTGTCAAATCCATTACATGTCCATATGGGAGCAAATAACTCATGACCCATTACATCTACAGTCTTCCTTCTCACGTTGTTTGTTAAGCCATCCTTGACATACAATCCATGCAATTTAGATGACGATATCGAATTCCGTTTGAAAGATAGACGGAGAAGCATCAAAGTCTCAAGAAATAGGGTAAATAGGGTAAGGGTAAGCTTTGTCAAACCCATTACATGCCCATATGGGAGCAAATATCTCATGATCCATTACATCTACAGTCTTCCTTCGTACGTTGTTTGTTAAGCTATCCTTGACACACCATCCATGCAATTTAGATGATGATATCGAATTCCGTTTGAAAGATAGACGCAGAAGCATCAAAGTCTCAAGAAATACAAGGGTAAGCTTTGTCAAATCCATTACATGTCCATATGGGAGCAAATATCTCATGACCCATTACATCTACAACCTTCTTTCTTACACTGTTTGTTAAGCTATCCTTGACACACCATCCATGCAATTTAGATGACGATATCGAATTCCGTTTGAAAGATAGACGCAGAAGCATCAAAGTCTCAAGAAATACAAGGGTAAGTTTTGTCAAACCCATTACATGTTCATATGGGAGCAAATATCTCATGATCCATTACATCTACAGTCTTTTTTCTTACGTTGTTTGTTAAGATATCCTTGACACCCATTCCTGCAATTTAGATGACGATATCGAATTCCGTTTGAAAGATAGACGCAGAAGCATCAAAGTCTCAAGAAATACAAGGGTAAGTTTTGTCAAACCCATTACATGTCCATATGGGAGCAAATATCTCATGACCCATTACATCTACAGTCTTCCTTCTTACGTTGTTTTTTTAACTATCCTTGACACACCATCCATGCAATTTAGATGATGATATCGAATTCCGTTTGAAAGATAGACGCATAAGCATCAAAGTCTCAAGAAATACAAGGGTAAGCTTTGTCAAATCCATTACATGTCCATATGGGAGCAAATATCTCATGACCCATTACATCTACAGTTTTCCTTCTAACGTTGTTTGTTAAGCTATCCTTGACACACAATCCATGCAATTTAGATGACGATATCGAATTCCGTTTGAAAGATAGACGCAGAAGCATCAAAGTCTCAAGAAATAGGGTAAATAGGGTAAGGGTAAACTTTGTCAAACCCACTACATGTCCATATGGGAGCAAATATCTCATGACCCATTACGTCTACAGTCTTCCTTCCTACGTTGTTTGTTAAGCTATCCTTGACACACCATCCATGCAATTTAGATGATGATATCGAATTCCATGTGGGAGCAAATATCTCATGACCCATTACATCTACAGTCTTCCTTCTTACGTTGTTTGTTAAGCTATCCTTGACACACCATCCATGCAATTTAGATGATGATATCGAATTCCGTTTGAAAGATAGACGCAGAAGCATCAAAGTCTCAAGAAATACAAGGGTAAGCTTTGTCAAATCCATTACATGTCCATATGGGAGCAAATAACTCATGACCCATTACATCTACAGTCTTCCTTCTCACGTTGTTTGTTAAGCCATCCTTGACATACAATCCATGCAATTTAGATGACGATATCGAATTCCGTTTGAAAGATAGACGGAGAAGCATCAAAGTCTCAAGAAATAGGGTAAATAGGGTAAGGGTAAGCTTTGTCAAACCCATTACATGTCCATATGGGAGCAAATATCTCATGATCCATTACATCTACAGTCTTCCTTCGTACGTTGTTTGTTAAGCTATCCTTGACACACCATCCATGCAATTTAGATGATGATATCGAATTCCGTTTGAAAGATAGACGCAGAAGCATCAAAGTCTCAAGAAATACAAGGGTAAGCTTTGTCAAATCCATTACATGTCCATACGAGAGCATATATCTCATGACCCATAGCATCTACAACCTTCTTTCTTACGCTGTTTGTTAAGCTATCCTTGACACACCATCCATGCAATTAAGATGACGATATCGAATTCCGTTTGAAAGATAGACGCAGAAGCATCAAAGTCTCAAGAAATACAAGGGTAAGCTTTGTCAAACCCATTACATGTCCATATGGGAGCAAATATCTCATGACCCATTACATCTACAGTCTTCTTCTCACGTTGTTTGTTAAGCTATCCTTGACACACCATCCATGCAATTTAGATGACGATATCGAATTCCGTTTGAAAGATAGACGCAGAAGCATCAAAGTCTCAAGAAATACAAGGGTAAGTTTTGTCAAACCCATTACATGTCCATATGGGAGCAAATATCTCATGACCCATTACATCTACAGTCTTCTTTCTTACGCTGTTTGTTAAGCTATCCTTGACACACCATCCATGCAATTTAGATGATGATATCGAATTCCGTTTGAAAGATAGACGGAGAAGCATCAAAGTCTCAAGAAATAGGGTAAATAGGGTAAGGGTAAGCTTTGTCAAACCCATTACATGTCCATATGGGAGCAAATATCTCATGACCCATTACGTATACAGTCTTCCTTCCTACGTTGTTTGTTAAGCTATCCTTGACACACCATCCATGCAATTTAGATGATGATATCGAATTCCATATGGGAGCAAATATCTCATGACCCATTACATATACAGTCTTCCTTCTAACGTTGTTTGCTAAGCTATCCTGGACACACAATCCATGCAATTTAGATGACGATATCGAATTCCGTTTGAAAGATAGACGCAGAAGCATCAAAGTCTCAAGAAACACAAGTGTAAGCTTTGTCAAACCCATCACATGTCCATATGAGAGCATATATCTCATGACCCATAGCATCTACAATCTTCCCTCTTACGTTGTTTGTTAAGCTGTCCTTGAAACACCATCCATGCAATTTAGATGATGATATCGAATTCCGTTTGAAAGATAGACGCAGAAGCATCCAAGTCTCAAGAAACACAAGTGTAAGCTTTGTCAAACCCATTACATGTCCATATGGGAGCAAATATCTCATGACCCATTACATCTACAGTCTTCCTTCTTACGTTGTTTGTTAAGCTATCCTTGACACACCATCCGTGCAATTTAGATGATGATATCGAATTCCGTTTGAAAGATAGACGCAGAAGCATCCAAGTCTCAAGAAAAACAAGTGTAAGCTTTGTCAAACCCATAACATGTCCATATGAGAGCATATATCTCATGACCCATAGCATCTACAACCTTCTTTCTTACGCTGTTTGTTAAGCTATCCTTGACACACCATCCATGTAATTTAGATGACGATATCGAATTCCGTTTGAAAGATAGAAGCAGAAGCATCAAAGTCTCAAGAAATACAAGTGTAAGCTTTGTCAAACCCATTACATGTCCATATGGGAGCAAATATCTCATGACCAATTACATCTACAGTCTTCCTTCTTACGTTGTCTGTTAAGCTATCCTTGACACACAATCCATGCAATTTAGATGATGATATCGAATTCCGTTTGAAAGATAGACGCAGAAGCATACAAGTCTCAAGAAACGCAAGTGTAAGCTTTGTCAAACCCATTACATGTCCATATGGGAGCAAATATCTCATGACCCATTACATCTACAGTCTTCCTTCTTAGGTTGTTTGCTAAGCTATCCTTGACACACCATCCATGCAATTTAGATGACGATATCGAATTCCGTTTGAAAGATAGACGCAGAAGCATCAAAGTCTCAAGAAATACAAGGGTAAGCTTTGTCAAACCCATTACATGTCCATATGGGAGCAAATATCTCATGACCCATTACATCTACAGTCTTCCTTCTTACGTTGTTTGCTAAGCTATCCTTGACACACAATCCATGCAATTTAGATGACGATACCGAATTCCGTTTGAAAGATAGACGCAGAAGCATCAAAGTCCCAAGAAATACAAGGGTAAGCTTTGTCAAACCCATTACATGTCCATATGGGAGCAAATATCTCATGACCCATTACATCTACAGTCTTCCTTCTTACGTTGTTTCCGAAGCTATCCTTGACACACAATCCATGCAATTTAGATGACGATATCGAATTCCGTTTGAAAGATAGACGCAGAAGCATCAAAGTCTCAAGAAATACAAGGGTAAGCTTTGTCAAATCCATTACATGTCCATATGGCAGCAAATATCTCATGATCCATTACATCTACAGTCTTCCTTTTCACGTTGTTTGTTAAGCTATCCTTGACACAGCATCCATGCAATTTAGATGACGATATCGAATTCCGTTTGAAAGATAGACGCAGAAGCATCAAAGTCTCAAGAAACACAAGTGTAAGCTTTGTCAAACCCATCACATGTCCATATGAGAGCATATATCTCATGACCCATAGCATCTACAATCTTCCCTCTTACGTTGTTTGTTAAGCTGTCCTTAAAACACCATCCATGCAATTTAGATGATGATATCGAATTCCGTTTGAAAGATAGACGCAGAAGCATCCAAGTCTCAAGAAACACAAGTGTAAGCTTTGTCAAACCCATTACATGTCCATATGGGAGCAAATATCTCATGACCCATTACATCTACAGTCTTCCTTCTTACGTTGTTTGTTAAGCTATCCTTGACACACCATCCGTGCAATTTAGATGATGATATCGAATTCCGTTTGAAAGATAGACGCAGAAGCATCCAAGTCTCAAGAAAAACAAGTGTAAGCTTTGTCAAACCCATAACATGTCCATATGAGAGCATATATCTCATGACCCATAGCATCTACAACCTTCTTTCTTACGCTGTTTGTTAAGCTATCCTTGACACACCATCCATGCAATTTAGATGACGATATCGAATTCCGTTTGAAAGATAGACGCAGAAGCATCAAAGTCTCAAGAAATACAAGTGTATGCTTTGTCAAACCCATTACATGTCCATATGGGAGCAAAAATCTCATGACCAATTACATCTACAGTCTTCCTTCTTACGTTGTCTGTTAAGCTATCCTTGACACACAATCCATGCAATTTAGATGATGATATCGAATTCCGTTTGAAAGATAGACGCAGAAGCATCCAAGTCTCAAGAAACACAAGTGTAAGCTTTGTCAAACCCATTACATGTCCATATGGGAGCAAATATCTCATGACCCATTACATCTACAGTCTTCCTTCTTAGGTTGTTTGCTAAGCTATCCTTGACACACCATCCATGCAATTTAGATGACGATATCGAATTCCGTTTGAAAGATAGACGCAGAAGCATCAAAGTCTCAAGAAATACAAGGGTAAGCTTTGTCAAACCCATTACATGTCCATATGGGAGCAAATATCTCATGACCCATTACATCTACAGTCTTCCTTCTTACGTTGTTTGCTAAGCTATCCTTGACACACAATCCATGCAATTTAGATGACGATACCGAATTCCGTTTGAAAGGTAGACGCAGAAGCATCAAAGTCCCAAGAAATACAAGGGTAAGCTTTGTCAAACCCATTACATGTCCATATGGGAGCAAATATCTCATGACCCATTACATCTACAGTCTTCCTTCTTACGTTGTTTCCTAAGCTATCCTTGACACACAATCCATGCAATTTAGATGACGATATCGAATTCCGTTTGAAAGATAGACGCAGAAGCATCAAAGTCTCAAGAAATACAAGGGTAAGCTTTGTCAAATCCATTACATGTCCATATGGCAGCAAATATCTCATGACCCATTACATCTACAGTCTTCCTTCTCACGTTGTTTGTTAAGCTATCCTTGACACAGCATCCATGCAATTTAGATGACGATATCGAATTCCGTTTGAAAGATAGACGCAGAAGCTTCAAAGTCTCAAGAAATACAAAGGTAAGCTTTGTCAAACCCATTACATGTCAATATGGGAGCAAATATCTCATGACCCATTACATCTACAGTCTTCCTTCTTACGTTGTTTGTTAATATATCCTTGACACACAAGCCATGCAATTTAGATGATGATATCGAATTCCGTTTGAAAGATAGACGCAGAAGCATCAAAGTCTCAAGAAATACAAGTGTAAGCTTTGTCAAACCCATTACATGTCCATATGAGAGCATATATCTCATGACCCATAGCATCTACAACCTTCTTTCTTACGCTGTTTGTTAAGCTATCCTTGACACACCATCCATGCAATTTAGATGACGATATCGAATTCCGTTTGAAAGATAGACGCAGAAGCATCAAAGTCTCAAGAAATAGGGTAAATAGGGTAAGGGTAAGCTTTGTCAAACCCATTACATGTCCATATGGGAGCAAATATCACATGACCCATTACGTATACAGTCTTCCTTCCTACGTTGTTTGTTAAGCTATCCTTGACACACCATCCATGCAATTTAGATGATGATATCGAATTCCATATGGGAGCAAATATCTCATGACCCATTACATATACAGTCTTCCTTCTAACGTTGTTTGCTAAGCTATCCTGGACACACAATCCATGCAATTTAGATGACGATATCGAATTCCGTTTGAAAGATAGACGCAGAAGCATCAAAGTCTCAAGAAACACAAGTGTAAGCTTTGTCAAACCCATCACATGTCCATATGAGAGCATATATCTCATGACCCATAGCATCTACAATCTTCCCTCTTACGTTGTTTGTTAAGCTGTCCTTGAAACACCATCCATGCAATTTAGATGATGATATCGAATTCCGTTTGAAAGATAGACGCAGAAGCATCCAAGTCTCAAGAAACACAAGTGTAAGCTTTGTCAAACCCATTACATGTCCATATGGGAGCAAATATCTCATGACCCATTACATCTACAGTCTTCCTTCTTACGTTGTTTGTTAAGCTATCCTTGACACACCATCCGTGCAATTTAGATGATGATATCGAATTCCGTTTGAAAGATAGACGCAGAAGCATCCAAGTCTCAAGAAAAACAAGTGTAAGCTTTGTCAAACCCATAACATGTCCATATGAGAGCATATATCTCATGACCCATAGCATCTACAACCTTCTTTCTTACGCTGTTTGTTAAGCTATCCTTGACACACCATCCATGCAATTTAGATGACGATATCGAATTCCGTTTGAAAGATAGACGCAGAAGCATCAAAGTCTCAAGAAATACAAGGGTAAGCTTTGTCAAATCCATTACATGTCCATATGGCAGCAAATATCTCATGACCCATTACATCTACAGTCTTCCTTTTCACGTTCTTTGTTAAGCTATCCTTGACACAGCATCCATGCAATTTAGATGACGATATCGAATTCCGTTTGAAAGATAGACGCAGAAGCATCAAAGTCTCAAGAAACACAAGTGTAAGCTTTGTCAAACCCATCACATGTCCATATGGGAGCAAATATCTCATGACCAATTACATCTACAGTCTTCCTTCTTACGTTGTCTATTAAGCTATCCTTGACACACAATCCATGCAATTTAGATGATGATATCGAATTCCGTTTGAAAGATAGACGCAGAAGCATTCAAGTCTCAAGAAACGCAAGTGTAAGCTTTGTCAAACCCATTACATGTCCATATGGGAGCAAATATCTCATGACCCATTACATCTACAGTCTTCCTTCTTAGGTTGTTTGCTAAGCTATCCTTGACACACCATCCATGCAATTTAGATGACGATATCGAATTCCGTTTGAAAGATAGACGCAGAAGCATCAAAGTCTCAAGAAATACAAGGGTAAGCTTTGTCAAACCCATTACATGTCCATATGGGAGCAAATATCTCATGACCCATTACATCTACAGTCTTCCTTCTTACGTTGTTTGCTAAGCTATCCTTGACACACAATCCATGCAATTTAGATGACGATACCGAATTCCGTTTGAAAGATAGACGCAGAAGCATCAAAGTCCCAAGAAATACAAGGGTAAGCTTTGTCAAACCCATTACATGTCCATATGGGAGCAAATATCTCATGACCCATTACATCTACAGTCTTCCTTCTTACGTTGTTTCCTAAGCTATCCTTGACACACAATCCATGCAATTTAGATGACGATATCGAATTCCGTTTGAAAGATAGACGCAGAAGCATCAAAGTCTCAAGAAATACAAGGGTAAGCTTTGTCAAATCCATTACATGTCCATATGGCAGCAAATATCTCATGACCCATTACATCTACAGTCTTCCTTTTCACGTTGTTTGTTAAGCTATCCTTGACACAGCATCCATGCAATTTAGATGACGATATCGAATTCCGTTTGAAAGATAGACGCAGAAGCATCAAAGTCTCAAGAAACACAAGTGTAAGCTTTGTCAAACCCATCACATGTCCATATGAGAGCATATATCTCATGACCCATAGCATCTACAATCTTCCCTCTTACGTTGTTTGTTAAGCTGTCCTTGAAACACCATCCATGCAATTTAGATGATGATATCGAATTCCGTTTGAAAGATAGACGCAGAAGCATCCAAGTCTCAAGAAACACAAGTGTAAGCTTTGTCAAACCCATTACATATCCATATGGGAGCAAATATCTCATGACCCATTACATCTACAGTCTTCCTTCTTACGTTGTTTGTTAAGCTATCCTTGACACACCATCCGTGCAATTTAGATGATGATATCCAATTCCGTTTGAAAGATAGACGCAGAAGCATCCAAGTCTCAAGAAAAACAAGTGTAAGCTTTGTCAAACCCATAACATGTCCATATGAGAGCATATATCTCATGACCCATAGCATCTACAAGCTTCTTTCTTACGCTGTTTGCTAAGCTATCCTTGACACACCATCCATGCAATTTAGATGACGATATCGAATTCCGTTTGAAAGATAGACGCAGAAGCATCAAAGTCTCAAGAAATACAAGTGTAAGCTTTGTCAAACCCATTACATGTCCATATGGGAGCAAATATCTCATGACCAATTACATCTACAGTCTTCCTTCTTACGTTGTCTGTTAAGCTATCCTTGACACACAATCCATGCAATTTAGATGATGATATCGAATTCCGTTTGAAAGATAGACGCAGAAGCATCCAAGTCTCAAGAAACACAAGTGTAAGCTTTGTCAAACCCATTACATGTCCATATGGGAGCAAATATCTCATGACCCATTACATCTACAGTCTTCCTTCTTAGGTTGTTTGCTAAGCTATCCTTGACACACCATCCATGCAATTTAGATGACGATATCGAATTCCGTTTGAAAGATAGACGCAGAAGCATCAAAGTCTCAAGAAATACAAGGGTAAGCTTTGTCAAACCCATTACATGTCCATATGGGAGCAAATATCTCATGACCCATTAAATCTACAGTCTTCCTTCTTACGTTGTTTGCTAAGCTATCCTTGACACACAATCCATGCAATTTAGATGACGATACCGAATTCCGTTTGAAAGATAGACGCAGAAGCATCAAAGTCCCAAGAAATACAAGGGTAAGCTTTGTCAAACCCATTACATGTCCATATGGGAGCAAATATCTCATGACCCATTACATCTACAGTCTTCATTCTTACGTTGTTTCCTAAGCTATCCTTGACACACAATCCATGCAATTTAGATGACGATATCGAATTCCGTTTGAAAGATAGACGCAGAAGCATCAAAGTCTCAAGAAATACAAGGGTAAGCTTTGTCAAATCCATTACATGTCCATATGGCAGCAAATATCTCATGACCCATTACATCTACAGTCTTCCTTCTCACGTTGTTTGTTAAGCTATCCTTGAAACAGCATCCATGCAATTTAGATGACGATATCGAATTCCGTTTGAAAGATAGACGCAGAAGATTCAAAGTCTCAAGAAATACAAAGGTAAGCTTTGTCAAACCCATTACATGTCAATATGGGAGCAAATATCTCATGACCCATTACATCTACAGTCTTCCTTCTTACGTTGTTTGTTAAGATATCCTTGACACACAAGCCATGCAATTTAGATGATGATATCGAATTCCGTTTGAAAGATAGACGCAGAAGCATCAAAGTCTCAAGAAATACAAGTGTAAGCTTTGTCAAACCCATTACATGTCCATATGAGAGCATATATCTCATGACCCATAGCATCTACAACCTTCTTTCTTACGCTGTTTGTTAAGCTATCCTTGACACACCATCCATGCAATTTAGATGACGATATCGAATTCCGTTTGAAAGATAGACGCAGAAGCATCAAAGTCTCAAGAAATACAAGGGTAAGCTTTGTCAAACCCATTACATGTCCATACATCTACAGTCTTCCTTCTTACGTTGTTTGTTAAGCTATCCTTGACACACAATCCATGCAATTTATATGATGATATCGAATTCCGTTTGAAAGATAGACGCAGAAGCATCCAAGTCTCAAGAAATACAAGGGTAAGCTTTGTCAAACCCATTACATGTCCATATGGGAGCAAATATCTCATGACCCATTACATCTACAGTCTTCCTTCTTACGTTGTTTGTTAAGCTATCCTTGACACACCATCCATGCAATTTAGATGACGATATCGAATTCCGTTTGAAAGATAGACGCAGAAGCATCAAAGTCTCAAGAAATATAAGGGTAAGCTTTGTCAAATCCATTACATGTCCATATGGGAGCAAATATCTCATGACCCATTACATCTACAGTCTTCCCTCTTACGTTGTTTGTTAAGCTATCCTTGACACACCATCCATGCAATTTAGATGACGATATCGAATTCCGTTTGAAAGATTGACGCAGAAGCATCATAGTCCCAAGAAATACAAGGGTAAGTTTTGTAAAACCCATTACATGTCCATATGGGAGCAAATATCTCATGACCCATTACATCTACAGTCTTCCCTCTTACGTTGTTTGTTAAGCTATCCTTGGCACACAATCCATGCAATTTAGATGACGATATCGAATTCCCTTTGAAAGATAGACGCAGAAGCATCAAAGTCTCAAGAAATACAAGGGTAAGCTATGACAAACCCATTACACGTCCATATGGGAGCAAATATCTCATGACCCATTACATCTACAGTCTTCCTTCTCACGTTGTTTGTTAAGCTATCCTTGACACACCATCCATGCAATTTAGATGACGATATCGAATTCCTTTTGAAAGATAGACGCAGAAGCATCAAAGTCTCAAGAAATACAAGGGTAAGCTTTGTCAAATCCATTACATGTCCATATGGGAGCAAATATCTCATGACCCATTACATCTACAGTCTTCCTTCTCACGTTGTTTGTTAAGCTATCCTTGACACACCATCCATGCAATTTAGATGACGATATCGAATTCCGTTTGAAAGATAGACGCAGAAGCATCAAAGTCTCAAGAAACACAAGTGTAAGCTTTGTCAAACCCATCACATGTCCATATGAGAGCATACATCTCATGACCCATAGCATCTACAATCTTCCCTCTTACGTTGTTTGTTAAGCTGTCCTTGAAACACCATCCATGCAATTTAGATGATGATATCGAATTCCGTTTGAAAGATAGACGCAGAAGCATCCAAGTCTCAAGAAACACAAGTGTAAGCTTTGTCAAACCCATTACATGTCCATATGGGAGCAAATATCTCATGACCCATTACATCTACAGTCTTCCTTCTTACGTTGTTTGTTAAGCTATCCTTGACACACCATCCGTGCAATTTAGATGATGATATCGAATTCCGTTTGAAAGATAGACGCAGAAGCATCCAAGTCTCAAGAAAAACAAGTGTAAGCTTTGTCAAACCCATAACATGTCCATATGAGAGCATATATCTCATGACCCATAGCATCTACAACCTTCTTTCTTACGCTGTTTGTTAAGCTATCCTTGACACACCATCCATGCAATTTAGATGACGATATCGAATTACGTTTGAAAGATAGACGCAGAAGCATCAAAGTCTCAAGAAATACAAAGTGTAAGCTTTGTCAAACCCATTACATGTCCATATGGGAGCAAATATCTCATGACCAATTACATCTACAGTCTTCCTTCTTACGTTGTCCTGTTAAGCTATCCTTGACACACAATCCATGCAATTTAGATGATGATATCGAATTCCGTTTGAAAGATAGACGCAGAAGCATCCAAGTCTCAAGAAACACAAGTGTAAGCTTTGTCAAACCCATTACATGTCCATATGGGAGCAAATATCTCATGACCCATTACATCTACAGTCTTCCTTCTTAGGTTGTTTGCTAAGCTATCCTTGACACACCATCCAAGCAATTTAGATGACGATATCGAATTCCGTTTGAAAGATAGACGCAGAAGCATCAAAGTCTCAAGAAATACAAGGGTAAGCTTTGTCAAACCCATTACATGTCCATATGGGAGCAAATATCTCATGACCCATTACATCTACAGTCTTCCTTCTTACGTTGTTTGTTAAGCTATCCTTGACACACCATCAATGCAATTTAGATGACGATATCGAATTCCGTGTGAAAGATAGACGCAGAAGCATCAAAGTCTCAAGAAATACAAGGGTAAGCTTTGTCAAATCCATTATATGTCCATATGGGAGCAAATATCTCATGACCCATTACATCTACAGTCTTCCCTCTTACGTTGTTTGTTAAGCTATCCTTGACACACCATCCATGCAATTTAGATGACGATATCGAATTCCGTTTGAAAGATTGACGCAGAAGCATCATAGTCCCAAGAAATACAAGGGTAAGTTTTGTAAAACCCATTACATGTCCATATGGGAGCAAATATCTCATGACCCATTACATCTACAGTCTTCCCTCTTAGGTTGTTTGTTAAGCTATCCTTGACACACAATCCATGCAATTTAGATGACGATATCGAATTCCCTTTGAAAGATAGACGCAGAAGCATCAAAGTCTCAAGAAATACAAGGGTAAGCTATGACAAACACATTACACGTCCATATGGGAGCAAATATCTCATGAACCATTACATCTACAGTCTTCCTTCTCACGTTGTTTGTTAAGCTATCCTTGACACACCATCCATGCAATTTAGATGACGATATCGAATTCCTTTTGAAAGATAGACGCAGAAGCATCAAAGTCTCAAGAAATACAAGGGTAAGCTTTGTCAAATCCATTACATGTCCATATGGGAGCAAATATCTCATGACCCATTACATCTACAGTCTTCCTTCTTACGTTGTTTGTTAAGCTATCCTTGACACACAATCCATGCAATTTAGATGACGATATCGAATTCCGTTTGAAAGATAGACGCAGAAGCATCAAAGTCTCAAGAAACACAAGTGTGAGCTTTGTCAAACCCATTACATGTCCATATGAAAACATATATCTCATGACCCATAGCATATACAACCTTCTTTCTTACGCTGTTTGTTAAGCTATCCTTGACACACCATCCATGCAATTTAGATAACGATATCGAATTCCGTTTGAAAGATAGACGCAGAAGCATCAAAGTCTCAAGAAATACAAGGGTAAGCTTTGTCAAACCCATTACATCTCATGACCCATTACATCTACAGTCTTCCTTCTTACGTTGTTTGTTAAGCTATCCTTGACACACCATCAATGCAATTTAGATGACGATATCGAATTCCGTTTGAAAGATAGACGCAGAAGCATAAAAGTCTCAATAAATACAAGGGTAAGCTTTCTCAAATCCATTACATGTCCTTATGGGAGCAAATATCTCATGACCCATTACATCTACAGTCTTCCCTCTTACGTTGTTTGTTAAGCTATCCTTGACACACCATCCATGCAATTTAGATGACGATATCGAATTCCGTTTGAAAGATAGACGCAGAAGCATCAAAGTCTCAAGAAATACAAGGGTAAGCTTTGTCAAATCCATTACATGTCCATATGGGAGCAAATATCCCATGACCCATTACATCTACAGTCTTCCTTCTCAAGTTGTTTGTTAAGCTATTCTTGACACACCATCCATGCAATTTAGATGACGATATCGAATTCCGTTTGAAAGATAGACGCAGAAGCATCAAAGTCTAAAGAAATACAAGGGTAAGCTTTGTCAAACCCATTACATGTCCATATGGGAGCAAATATCTCATGACCCATTACATCTACAGCCTTCCTTCTTACGTTGTTTGTTAAGCAATCCTTGACACACCATACATGCAATTTAGATGACGATATCGAATTCCGTTTGAAAGATAGACGCAGAAGCATCAAAGTCTCAAGAAATATAAGGGTAAGCTTTGTCAAACCCATTACATGTCCATATGGGAGCAAATATCTCATGACCCATTACATATACAATCTTCCCTCTTACGTTGTTTGTTAAGCTATCCTTGACACACCATCCATGCAATTTAGATGACGATATCGAATTCCTTTTGAAAGATAGACGCAGAAGCATCAAAGTCTCAAGAAATACAAGGGTAAGCTTTGTCAAACCCATTACATGTCCATATGGGAGCAAATATCTCATGACGCATTACATCTACAGTCTTCCTTCTTACGTTGTTTGTTAAGCTATCCTTGACACACCATCCATGCAATTCAGATGACGATATCGAATTCCGTTTGAAAGATAGACGCAGAAGCATCAAAGTCTCAAGAAATACAAGGGTAAGCTTTGTCAAACCCATTACATGTCCATATGGGAGCAAATATCTCATGACCCATTACATCTGTAATCTTCCCTCTTACGTTTTTTGTTAAGCTATCCTTGACACACCATCCATGCAATTTAGATGACGATATCGAATTCCGTTTGAAAGATAGACGCAGAAGCATCAAAGTCTCAAGAAATACAAGGGTAAGCTTTGTCAAACCCATTACATGTCCATATGGGAGCAAATATCTCATGACCCATTACATCTACAATCTTCCCTCTTACGTTGTTTGTTAAGCTATCCTTGACACACCATCCATGCAATTTAGATGACGATATCGAATTCCGTTTGAAAGATAGACGCAGAAGCATCAAAGTCTCAAGAAATACAAGGGTAAGCTTTGTCAAACCCATTACATGTCCATATGGGAGCAAATATCTCATGGCCCATTACATCTACAGTCTTCCTTCTCACGTTGTTTGTTAAGCTATCCTTGACACACCATCCATGCAATTTAGATGACGATATCGAATTCCGTTTGAAAGATAGACGCAGAAGCATCCAAGTCTCAAACCCATTACATGTCCATATGGGAGCAAATATCTCATGACCCATTACATCTACAGCCTTCCTTCTTACGTTGTTTGTTAAGCAATCCTTGACACACCATCCATGCAATTTAGATGACGATATCGAATTCCGTTGAAAGATAGACGCAGAAGCATCAAAGTCTCAAGAAATACAAGGGTAAGCTTTGTCAAACCCATTACATGTCCATATGGGAGCAAATATCACATGACCCATTACATCTACAATCTTCCCTCTTACGTTGTTTGTTAAGCTATCCTTGACACACAATCCGTGCAATTTAGATGACTATATCGAATTCCGTTTTAAAGATAGACGCAGAAGCATCAAAGTCTCAGGAAATACAAGGGCAAGCTTTGTCAAACCCATTACATGTCCATATGGGACCAAATATCACATGACCCATTACATCTACAATCTTCCCTCTTACGTTGTTTGTTAAGCTATCCTTTACACTCCTCCCATGCAATTTAGATGACGATATCGAATTCCGTTTGAAAGATAGACACAGAAGCATCAAAGTCTCAAGAAATACAAGGGTAAGCTTTGTCAAACCCATTACATGTCCATATGGGAGCAAATATCTCATGACCCATTACATCTATAGTCTTCCTTCTTACGTTGTTTGTTAAGCTATCCTTGACACACCATCCATGCAATTTAGATGACGATATCGAATTCCGTTTGAAAGATAGGCGCAGAAGCATCAAAGTCTCAAGAAATACAAGGGTAAGCTTTGTCAAACCCATTACATGTCCATATGGGAGCAAATATCTCATGACCCATTACATCTACAATCTTCCCTCTTACGTTGTTTGTTAAGCTATCCTTGTCACACCATCCATGCAATTTAGATGATGATATCGAATTCCGTTTGAAAGATAGACGCGGAAGCATCAAAGTCTCAAGAAATACAAGGGTAAGCTTTGTCAAATCCATTACATGTCCATATGGGAGCAAATATCTCATGACCCATTACATCTACAGCCTTCCTTCTTACGTTGTTTGGTAAGCTATCCTTGACACACAATCCATGCAATTTAGATGACCATATCGAATTCCGTTTGCAAGATAGACGCAGAAGCATCAAAGTCTCAAGAAATACAAGGGTAAGCTTTGTCAAACCCATTACATGTCCATATGGGAGCAAATATCTCATGACCCATTACATCTACAATCTTCCCTCTTACGTTGTTTGTTAAGCTATCCTTGACACACCATCCATGCAATTTATATGACGATATCGAATTCCGTTTGCAAGATAGACGCAGAAGCATCAAAGTCTCAAGAAATACAAGAGTAAGCTTTGTCAAACCCCATTACATGTCCATATGGGAGCAAATATCTCATGACCCATTACATCTACAGTCTTCCCTCTTACGTTGTTTATTAAGCTATCCTTGACACACAATCCATGCAATTTAGATGACGATATCGAATTCAGTTTGAAAGATAGACGCAGAAGCATCCGAGTCTCAAGAAACACAAGTGTAAGCTTTGACAAACCCATTACATGTCCATATGAGAGCATATATCTCATGGCCCACAGCATCTACAGTCTTCCTTCTCACGTTGTTTGTTAAGCTATCCTTGACAAACCAATCCATGCAATTTAGATGACGATATCGAATTCCGTTTGAAAGATAGACGCAGAAGCATCAAAGTCTCAAGAAATACAAGGGTAAGCTTTGTCAAACCCATTACATGTCCATATGTTAGCAAATATCTCATGACCCATTACATCTACAGTCTTCCTTCTTACGTTGTTTGTTAAGCTATCCATGACACACAATCCATGCAATTTAGATGACGATATCGAATTCCGTTTGAAAGATAGACGCAGAAGCATCAAAGTCTCAAGAAAATACAAGGGTAAGCTTTGTCAAACCCATTACATGTCCATATGGGAGCAAATATCTCATGACCCATTACATCTACAGTCTTCCTTCTTACGTTGTTTGTTAAGCTATCCTTGACACACAATCCATGCAATTTAGATGACGATATCGAATTCCGTTTGCAAGATAGACGCAGAAGCATCAAAGTCTCAAGAAATACAAGGGTAAGCTTTGTCAAACCCATTACATGTCCATATGGGAGCAAATCTCATGATCCATTACATCTACAATCTTCCCTCTTCCGTTGTTTGTTAAGCTATCCTTGACACACCATCCATGCAATTTAGATGACGATATCGAATTCATTTTGAAAGATAGACGCAGAAGCATCAAAGTCTCAAGAAATACAAGGGTAAGCTTTGTCAAACCCATTACATATCCATATGGGAGCAAATATCTCATGACCCATTACATCTACAGTCTTCCCTTCTTACGTTGTTTGTTAAGCTATTCCTTGACACACCATCCATGCAATTTTAGATGACGATATCGAATTCAGTTTGAAAGATAGACGCAGAAGCATCAGAGTCTCAAAAAACACAAGTGTAAGCTTTGACAAACCATTACATGTCCATATGAGAGCAAATATCTCATGACCCACAGCATCTACAGTCTTCCTTCTCACGTTGTTTGTTAAGCTATCCTTGACACACCATCCATGCAATTTAGATGACGATATCGAATTCCGCTTGAAAGATAGACACAGAAGCATCAAAGTCTCAAGAAATACAAGGGTAAGCTTTGTCAAACCCATTACATGTCCATATGGGAGCAAATATCTCATGACCCATTACATCTACAGTCTTCCTTCTTACGCTGTTTGTTAAGCTATCCTTGACACACAATCCATGCAATTTAGATGACGATATCGAATACCGTTTGAAAGATAGACGCAGAAGCATCAAAGTCTCAAGAAATACAAGGGTAAGCTTTGTCAAACCCATTACATGTCCATATGGGAGCAAATATCTCATGACCCATTACATCTACAGTCTTCCTTCTTACGTTGTTTGCTAAGCTATCCTTGACACACCATCCATGCAATTTAGATGACGATATCGAATTCCGTTTGAAAGATAGACGCAGAAGCATCAAAGTCTCAAGAAATACAAGGTAAGCTTTGTCAAACCATTACATGTCCATATGAGAGCATATATCTCATGACCCACAGCATCTACAGTCTTCCTTCTCACGTGTTTGTTAAGCTATCCTTGACACACCATCCATGCAATTTAGATGACGATATCGAATTCCGTTTGAAAGATAGACGCAGAAGCATCAAAGTCTCAAGAAATACAAGGGTAAGCTTTGTCAAACCCATTACATGTCTATATGGGAGCAAATATCTCATGACCCATTACATCTACAGTCTTCCCTCTTACGTTGTTTGTTAAGCTATCCTTGACACACCATCCATGCAATTTAGATGACGATATCGAATTCCGTTTGAAAGATAGACGCAGAAGCATCAAAGTCTCAAGAAATACAAGGGTAAGTTTGTCAAACCCATTACATGTCCATATGGGAGCAAATATCTCATGACCCATTACATCTACAGCCTTCCTCTTACGTTGTTTGTTAAGCAATCCTTGACACACCATCCATGCAATTTAGATGACGATATCGAATTCAGTTTGAAAGATAGACGCAGAAGCATCCAAGTCTCAAGAAAACACAAGGTGTAAGCTTTGTCAAACCCATTACATGTCCATATAGGAGCATATATCTCATGGCCCACTACATCTACAGTGTTCTTTTCTTACGTTGTTTGTTAAGCTATCCTTGACACACCATCCACGCAATTTAGATGACGATATCGAATTCCGTTTGAAAGATAGACGCAGAAGCATCAAAGTCTCAAGAAATACAAGGGTAAGCTTTGTCAAACCCATTACATGTCCATATGGGAGCAAATATCTCATGACCCATTACATCTACAGTCTTCCTTCTCACGTTGTTTGTTAAGCTATCTTTGACACACCATCCATGCAATTTAGATGATGATATCGAATTCAGGTTGAAAGAAAGACGCAGAAGCATCAAAGTTTCAAGAAATACAAGGGTAAGCTTTGTCAAATCCCAATTACCTGTCCATATGGGAGCAAATATTTCATGACCCATTACATCTACAGTCTTTTTTCTACGTTGTTTGTTAAGTTATCCTTGACACACAATCCATGCAATTTGGATGACGATATCGAATACCGTTTGAAAGATAGACGCAGAAGCATCAAAGTCTCAAGAAATACAAGGGTAAGCTTTGTCAAACCCATTACATGTCCATATGGGAGCAAATATCTCATGACCCATTACATCTACAATCTTCCTTCTCACGTTGTTTGTTAAGCTATCCTTGACACACCATCCATGCAATTTATATGACGATATCGAATTCCGTTTGCAAGATAGACGCAGAAGCATCAAAGTCTCAAGAAATACAAGGGTAAGCTTTGTCAAACCCATTACATATCCATATGGGAGCAAATATCTCATGACCCATTACATCTACAGTCTTCCCTCTTACGTTGTTTGTTAAGCTATTCTTGACACACAATCCATGCAATTTAGATGACGATATCGAATTCAGTTTGAAAGATAGACGCAGAAGCATCCGAGTCTCAAGAAACACAAGTGTAAGCTTTGACAAACCCATTACATGTCCATATGAGAGCATATATCTCATGACCCACAGCATCTACAGTCTTCCTTCTCACGTTGTTTGTTAAGCTATCCTTGACACACCATCCATGCAATTTAGATGACGATATCGAATTCCGTTTGAAAGATAGACGCAGAAGCATCAAAGTCTCAAGAAATACAAGGGTAAGCTTTGTCAAACCCATTACATGTCCATATGGGAGCAAATATCTCATGACCCATTACATCTACAGTCTTCCTTTCTTACGTTGTTTGTTAAGCTATCCATGACACACAATCCATGCAATTTAGATGGCGATATCAAATTCCGTTTGAAAGATAGACGCAGAAGCATCAAAGTCTCAAGAAATACAAGAGGTAAGCTTTGTCAAACCCATTACATGTCCATATGGGAGCAAATATCTCATGACCCATTACATCTACAGTCTTCCTTCTTACGTTGTTTGTAAGCTATCCTTGACACACAATCCATGCAATTTGGATGACGATATCGAATACCGTTTGAAAGATAGACGCAGGAAGCAGCAAAGTCTCAAGAAATACAAGGGTAAGCTTTTGTCAAACCCATTACATGTCCACTATGGGAGCAAATATCTCATGACCCATTACATCTACAATCTTCCCTCCTTACGTTGTTGTTAAGCTATCCTTGACACACCTCCATGCAATTTATATGACGATAATCGATTCGTTTGCAAGATAGAGGCAGGAAGCATCAAAGTCTCAAGAAATACAAGGGTAAGCTTTGTCAAACCCATTACATATCCATATGGGAGCAAATATCTCATGACCCATTACATCTACAGTCTTCCCTCTTACGTCGTTTGTTAAGCTATTCTTGACACACAATCCATGCAATTTAGATGACGATATCGAATTCAGTTTGAAAGATAGACGCAGAAGCATCCGAGTCTCAAGAAACACAAGTGTAAGCTTTGACAAACCCATTACATGGCCATATGAGAGCATATATCTCATGACCCACAGCATCTACAGTCTTCCTTCTCACGTTGTTTGTTAAGCTATCCTTGACACACCGTCCATGCAATTTAGATGACGATATCGAATTCCGTTTGGAAGATAGACGCAGAAGCATCAAAGTCTCAAGAAATACAAGGGTAAGCTTTGTCAAACCCATTACATGTCCATATGGGAGCAAATATCTCATGACCCATTACATCTACAGTCTTCCTTCTTACGTTGTTTGTTAAGCTATCCATGACACACAATCCATGTAATTTAGATGACGATATCGAATTCCGTTTGAAAGATAGACGCAGAAGCATCAAAGTCTCAAGAAATACAAGGGTAAGCTTTGTCAAACCCATTACATGTCCATATGGGAGCAAATATCTCATGACCCATTACATCTACAGTCTTCCTTCTTACGTTGTTTGCTAAGCTATCCTTGACACACCATCCATGCAATTTAGATGACGATATCGAATTCCGTTTGAAAGATAGACGCAGAAGCATCAAAGTCTCAAGAAATACAAGGGTAAGCTTTGTCAAACCCATTATATGTCCATATGAGAGCATATATCTCATGACCCACAGCATCTACAGTCTTCCTTCTCACGTTGTTTGTTAAGCTATCCTTGACACACCATCCATGCAATTTAGATGACGATATCGAATTCCGTTTGAAAGTTAGACGCAGAAGCATCAAAGTCTCAAGAAATACAAGGGTAAGCTTTGTCAAACCCATTACATGTCCATATGGGAGCAAGTATCTCATGACCCATTACATCTACAGTCTTCCCTCTTACGTTGTTTGTTAAGCTATCCTTGACACACCATCCATGCAATTTAGATGACGATATCGAATTCCGTTTGAAAGATAGACGCAGAAGCATCAAAGTCTCGAGAAATACAAGGGTAAGTTTTGTCAAACCCATTACATGTCCATATGGGAGCAAATATCTCATGACCCATTACATCTACAGCCTTCCTTCTTACGTTGTTTGTTAAGCAATCCTTGACTAACCATCCATGCAATTTAGATGACGATATCGAATTCCGTTTGAAAGATAGACGCAGAAGCATCAAAGTCTCAAGAAATACAAGGGTAAGCTTTGTCAAACCCATTACATGTCCATATGGGAGCAAATATCTCTTGGCCCATTACATCTACAGTGTTCTTTCTTACGTTGTTTGTTAAGCTATCCTTGACACACCATCCACGCAATTTAGATGACGATATCGAATACCGTTTGAAAGATAGACGCAGAAGCACCAAAGTCTCAAGAAATACAAGGGTAAGTTTTGTCAAACCCATTACATGTCCATATGGGAGCAAATATCTCATGACCCATTACATCTACTGTCTTCCTTCTCACGTTGTTTGTTAAGCTATCCTTGACACACCATCCATGCAATTTAGATGATGATATCGAATTCCGTTTGAAAGAAAGACGCAGAAGCATCAAAGTTTCAAGAAATACAAGGGTAAGCTTTGTCAAATCCATTACATGTCCATATGGGAGCAAATATCTCATGACCCATTACATCTACAGTCTTTTTTCTCACGTTGTTTGTTAAGCTATCCTTGACACACAATCCATGCAATTTGGATGACGATATCGAATACCGTTTGAAAGATAGACGCAGAAGCATCAAAGTCTCAAGAAATACAAGGGTAAGCTTTGTCAAACCCATTACATGTCCATATGGGAGCAAATATCTCATGACCCATTACATCTACAGTCTTCCTTCTCACGTTGTTTGTTAAGCTATCCTTGACACACCATCCATGCAATTTAGATGATGATATCGAATTCCGTTTGAAAGGAAGACGCAGAAGCATCAAAGTTTCAAGAAATACAAGGGTAAGCTTTGTCAAATCCATTACATGTCCATATGGGAGCAAATATCTCATGACCCATTACATCTACAGTCTTTTTTCTCACGTTGTTTGTTAAGCTATCCTTGACACACAATCCATGCAATTTGGATGATGATATCGAATTCCGTTTGAAAGATAGACGCAGAAGCATCAAAGTCTCAAGAAATACAAGGGTAAGCTTTGTCAAACCCATTACATGTCCATATGGGAGCAAATATCTCATGATCCATTACATTTACAGTCTTCCCTCTTACGTTGTTTGTTAAGCTATCCTTGGCACACCATCCATGCAATTTAGATGATGATATCGAATTCAGTTTGAAAGATAGACGCAGAAGCATCAAAGTCTCAAGAAATACAAGGGTAAGTTTTGTCAAACCCATTACATGTCCATATGGGAGCAAATATCTCATGACCCATAGCTTCTACAATCTTCCCTCTTACGTTGTTTGTTAAGCTATCCTTGACACACAATCCATGCAATTTAGATGACGATATCGAATTCAGTTTGAAAGATAGACGCAGAAGCATCAATGTCTCAAGAAATACAAGGGTAAGCTATGACGAACCCATTACATGTCCATATGGGAGCAAATATCTCATGACCCATTATATCTACAGTCTTCCTTCTCACGTTGTTTGTTAAGCTATCCTTGACACACCATCCATGCAATTTAGATGACGATATCGAATTCCGTTTGAAAGATAGACGCAGAAGCATCAAAGTCTCAAGAAATACAATGGTAAGTTTTGTCAAACCCATTACATGTCCATATGGGAGCAAATATCTCATGACCCATCGTTTGAAAGATAGACGCAGAAGCATCAAAGTCTCAAGAAATACAAGTGTAAGCTTTATCAAACCCATTACATGTCCATATGGGAGCAAATATCTCATGACCCATTACATCTACAGTCTTCCCTCTTACGTTGTTTGTTAAGCTATCCTTGACACACAATCCATGCAATTTAGATGACGATATCGAATTCAGTTTGAAAGATAGACGCAGAAGCATCCGAGTCTCAAGAAACAAAAGTGTAAGCTTTGACAAACCCATTACATGTCCATATGAGAGCATATATCTCATGACCCACAGCATCTACAGTCTTCCTTCTGACGTTGTTTGCTAAGCTATCCTCGACACACCATCCATGCAATTTAGATGACGATATCGAATTCCGTTTGAAAGATAGACGCAGAAGCATCAAAGTCTCCAGAAATGCAAGGGTAAGCTTTGTCAAATCCATTACATGTCCATATGGGAGCAGATATCTCATGACCCATTACATCTACAGGCTTCCTTCTTACGCTGTTTGTTAAGCTATCCTTGACACACCATCCATGCAATTTAGATGACGATATCGAATTCCGTTTGAAAGATAGACGCAGAAGCATCAAAGTCTCAAGAAATACAAGGGTAAGCTTTGTCAAACCCATTACATGTCCATATGAGAGCATATATCTCATGACCCATTACAACTACAGTCTTTCCTCTTACGTTGTTTGTTAAGCTATCCTTGACACACCATCCATGCAATTTAGATGACGATATCGAATACCGTTTGAAAGATAGACGCAGAAGCATCAAAGTCTCGAGAAATACAAGGGTAAGTTTTGTCAAACCCATTACATGTCCATATGGGAGCAAATATCTCATGACCCATTACATCTACAGCCTTCCTTCTAACGTTGTTTGTTAAGCAATCCTTGACACACCATCCATGCAATTTAGATGACGATATCGAATTCCGTTTGAAAGACAGACGCAGAAGCTTTAAAGTCTCAAGAAATACAAGGGTAAGCTTTGTCAAACCCATTACATGTCCATATGGGAGCAAATATCTCATGGCCCATTACATCTACAGTCTTCCCTCTCACGTTGTTTGTTAAGCTATCCTTGACACACCATCCATGCAATTTAGATGACGATATCGAATTCCGTTTGAAAGATAGACGCAGAAGCATCAAAGTCTCAAGAAATACAAGGGTAAGTTTTGTCAAACCCATTACATGTCCATATGGGAGCAAATATCTCATGACCCATAGCATCTACAATCTTCCCTCTTGCGTTGTTTGTTAAGCTATCCTTGACACACCATCCATGCAATTTAGATGACGATATCGAATTCCGTTTGACAGATAGACGCAGAAGCATCAAAGTCTCAAGAAATATAAGGGTAAGCTTTGTCAAACCCATTACATGTCCATATGAGAGCATATATCTCATGACCCATTACATCTACAGTCTTCCCTCTTACGTTGTTTGTTAAGCTATCCTTGACACACCATCCATGCAATTTAGATGACGATATCGAATTCCGTTTGAAAGATAGACGCAGAAGCATCAAAGTCTCAAGAAATACAAGGGTAAGTTTTGTCAAACCCATTACATGTCCATATGGGAGAAAATATCTCATGACCCATTACATCTACAGTCTTCCTTCTCACGTTGTTTATTAAGCTATCCTTGACACACCATCCATGCAATTTAGATGACGATATCGAATTCCGTTTGAAAGAAAGACGCAGAAGCATCAAAGTCTCAAGAAATACAAGGGTAAGCTTTGTCAAATCCATTACATGTCCATAGTGGAGCAAATATCTCATGACCCATTACATCTACGGTCTTCCTTCTTACGTTGTTTATTAAGCTATCCTTGACACACAATCCATGCAATTTAGATGACGATATCGAATTCCGTTTGAAAGATAGACGCAGAAGCATCAAAGTCTCAAGAAATACAAGGGTAAGTTTTGTCAAACCCATTACATGTCCATGTGGGAGCAAATATCTCATGACCCATTACGTCTACAGTCTTCCTTCTTACGTTGTTTGCTAAGCTATCCTTGACACACCATCCATGCAATTTAGATGACGATATCGAATTCCGTTTGAAAGATAGACGCAGAAGCATCAAAGTCTCAAGAAATACAAGGGTAAGCTTTGTCAAACCCATTACATGTCCATATGAGAGCATATATCTCATGACCCATTACATCTACAGTCTTCCCTCTTACGTTGTTTGTTAAGCTATCCTTGACACACCATTCATGCAATTTAGATGACGATATCGAATTCCGTTTGAAAGATAGACGCAGAAGCATCAAAGTCTCAAGAAATACAAGGGTAAGCTTTGTCAAACCCATTACATGTCCATATGAGAGCATATATCTCATGACCCATAGCATCTACAACCTTCTTTCTTACGCTGTTTGTTAAGCTATCCTTGACACTATCCATGCAATTTAGATGACGATATCGAATTCCGTTTGAAAGGTAGACGCAGAATCATCAAAGTCTCAAGAAATACAAGGGTAAGCTTTGTCAAACCCATTACATGTCCATATGGGAGCAAATATCTCATGACCAATTACATCTACAGTCTTCCTTCTTACGTTGTTTGTTAAGCTATCCTTGAGACACAATCCATGCAATTTAGATGACGATATCGAATTCCGTTTGAAAGAGAGACGCAGAAGCATCAAAGTCTCAAGAAATACAAGGGTAAGCTTTGTCAAACCCATTACATGTCCATATGGGAGCAAATATCTCATGACCCATTACATCTACAGTCTTCCTTCTTACGTTGTTTGTTAAGCTATCCTTGACACACAATCCATGCAATTTAGATGATGATATCGAATTCCGTTTGAAAGATAGACGCAGAAGCATTCAAGTCTCAAGAAAAACAAGTGTAAGCTTTGTCAAACCCATTACATGTCCATATGAGAGCATATATCTCATGACCCATAGCATCTACAATCTTCCCTCTTACGTTGTTTGTTAAGCTATCCTTGGCACACCATCCATGCAATTTAGATGACGATATCAAATTCCGTTTGAAAGATAGACGCAGAAGCATCAAAGTCTCAAGAAATACAAGGGTAAGCTTTGTCAAACCTATTACATGTCCATATGGGAGCAAATATCTCATGACCCATTACATCTACCGTCTTCTTTCTTACGTTGTTTGTTAAGCTATCCTTGACACACAATCCATGCAATTTAGATGACGATATCGAATTCCGTTTGAAAGATAGACGCAGAAGCATCAAAGTCTCAAGAAATACAAGGGTAAGCTATGACAAACCCATTACATGTCCATATGGGAGCAAATATCTCATGACACATTACATCTACAGTCTTCCTTCTCACGTTGTTTGTTAAGCTATCCTTGACACACAATCCATGCAATTTAGATGACGATATCGAATTCCGTTTGAAAGATAGACGCAGAAGCATCAAAGTCTCAAGAAATACAAGGGTAAGCTTTGTCAAACCCATTACATGTCCATGTGGGGGCAAATATCTCATGACCCATTACATCTACAGTCTTCCTTCTTACGTTGTTTGCTAAGCTATGCTTGACACACCATCCATGCAATTTAGATGACGATATCGAATTCAGTTTGAAAGATAGACGCAGAAGCATCAAAGTCTCAAGAAATACAAGGGTAAGCTTTGTCAAACCCATTACATGTCCATATGAGAGCATATATCTCATGACCCATTAAATCTACAGTCTTCCCTCTTACGTTGTTTGTTAAGCTATCCTTGACACACCATCCATGCAATTTAGATGACGATATTGAATTCCGTTTGAAAGATAGACGCAGAAGCATCAAAGTCTCAAGAAATGCAAGGGTAAGTTTTGT
Organism: Musca autumnalis; assembly: GCF_047663935.1. Lineage (NCBI taxonomy): Eukaryota > Metazoa > Arthropoda > Insecta > Diptera > Muscidae > Musca > Musca autumnalis. The sequence continues at coordinate 620,036 of NW_027411733.1, forward strand.
CAAACCCATTACATGTCCATATGAGAGCATATATCTCATGACCCATAGCATCTACAACCTTCTTTCTTACGCTGTTTGTTAAGCTATCCTTGACACACCATCCATGCAATTTAGATGACGATATCGAATTCCGTTTAAAAGATAGACGCAGAAGCATCAAAGTCTCAAGAAATACAAGGGTAAGGTTTGTCAAACCCATTACATGTCCATATGGGAGCAAATATCTCATGACCCATTACATCTACAGTCTTCTTTCTTACGTTGTTTGTTAAGCTATCCTTGACACACCATCCACGCAATTTAGCTGACGATATCGAATTCCGTTTGAAAGATAGACGCAGAAGCATCAAAGTCTCAAGAAATACAAAGGTAAGCTTTGTCAAACCCATTACATGTCCATATGGGAGCAAATATCTCATGACCCATTACATCTACAGTCTTCCTTCTCACGTTGTTTGTTAAGCTATCCTTGACACACCATCCATGCAATTTAGATGATGATATCGAATTCCGTTTGAAAGATAGACGCAGAAGCACCAAAGTCTCAAGAAATACAAGGGTAAGCTTTGTCAAATCCATTACATGTCCATATGGGAGCAAATATCTCATGACCCATTACATCTACAGTCTTCCTTCTCACGTTGTTTGTTAAGCTATCCTTGACACACAATCCATGCAATTTAGATGACGATATCGAATTCCGTTTGAAAGATAGACGCAGAAGCATCAAAGTCTCAAGAAATACAAGCGTAAGCTTTGTCAAATCCATTACATGTCCATATGGGAGCAAATATCTCATGACCCATTACATCTACGGTCTTCCCTCTTACGTTGTTTGTTAAGCTATCCTTGACACACCATCCATGCAATTAAGATGACGATATCGAATTCCGTTTGAAAGATAGACGCAGAAGCATCAAAGTCTCAAGAAATACAAGGGTAAGTTTTGTCAAACCCATTACATGTCCATATGGGAGCAAATATCTCATGACCCATAGCATCTACAATCTTCCTTCTTACGTTGTTTGTTAAGCTATCCTTGACACACAATCCATGCAATTTAGATGACGATATCGAATTCAGTTTGAAAGATAGACGCAGAAGCATGAAAGTCTCAAGAAATACAAGGGTAAGCTATGACAAACCCATTACATGTCCATATGGGAGCAAATATCTCATGACCTATTACATCTACAGTCTTCCTTCTCACGTTGTTTGTTAAGCTATCCTTGGCACACCATCCATGCAATTTAGATGACGATATCGAATTCCGTTTGAAAGATAGACGCAGAAGCATCAAAGTCTCAAGAAATACAAGGGTAAGCTTTGTCAAACCCATTACATGTCCATATGAGAGCATATATCTCATGACCCATTACATCTACAGTCTTCCCTCTTACGTTGTTTGTTAAGCTATCCTTGACACACCATCCATGCAATTTAGATGACGATATCGAATTCCGTTTGAAAGATAGACGCAGAAGCATCAAAGTCTCAAGAAACAGGGTAAGTTTTGTCGAAACCATTACATGTCCATATGGGAGCAAATATCTCATGACCCATTACATCTACAGTCTTCTTTCTTACGCTGTTTGTTAAGCTATCCTTGACACAGAAGCATCAAAGTCTCAAGAAATACAAGGGTAAGCTTTGTCAAATCCATTACATGTCCATATGGGAGCAAATATCTCATGACTCATTACATCTACAGTCTTCCTTCTAACGTTGTTTGTTAAGCTATCCTTGACACACAATCCATGCAATTTAGATGACGATATCGAATTCCGTTTGAAAGATAGACGCTGAAGCATCAAAGTCTCAAGAAATACAAGGGTAAGCTTTGTCAAACCCATTACATGTCCATATGGGAGCAAATATCTCATGACCCATTACATCTACAATCTTCTTTCTTACGTTGTTTGTTAAGCTATCCTTGACACACCATCCATGCAATTTAGATGACGATATCGAATTCCGTTTGAAAGATAGACGCAGAAGCATCAAAGTCTCAAGAAATACAAGGGTAAGTTTTGTCAAACCCATTACATGTCCATATGGGAGCAAATATCTCATGACCCATAGCATCTACAGTCTTTCCTCTTACGTTGTTTGTTAAGCTATTCTTGACACACAATCCATGCAATTTAGATGATGATATCGAATTCCGTTTGAAAGATAGACGCAGAAGAATCAAAGTCTCAAGAAATACAAGGGTAAGCTTTGTCAAATCCATTACATGTCCATATGGGAGCAAATATCTCATGACCCATTACATCTACAGTCTTCCTTCTTACGTTGTTTGTTAAGCTATCCTTGACACACAATCCATGCAATTTAGATGATGATATCGATTTCCGTTTGAAAGATAGACGCAGAAGCATCCAAGTCTCAAGAAAAACAAGTTTAAGCTGTGTCAAACCCATTACATGTCCATATGGGAGCAAATATCTCATGACCCATTACATCTACAGTCTTCCTTCTCACGTTGTTTGTTAAGCTATTCTTGACACACCATCCATGCAATTTAGATGACGATGTCGAATTCCGTTTAAAAGATAGACGCAGAAGCATCAAAGTCTCAAGAAATACAAGGGTAAGCTTTGTCAAACCGATTACATGTCCATATGGGAGCAAATATCTCATGACCCATTACATCTACAGCCTTCCTTCTTACGTTGTTTGTTAAGCAATCCCTGACACACCATCCATGCAATTTAGATGACGATATCGAATTCCGTTTGAAAGATAGACGCAGAAGCATCAAAGTCTCAAGAAATACAAGGGTAAGCTTTGTCAAACCCATTACATGTCCATATGGGAGCAAATATCTCATGACCCATTACATCTACAATCGTCCCTCTTTCGTTGGTTGTTAAGCTATCCTTGACACACCATCCATGCAATTTAGATGACGATATTGAATTTCGTTTGAAAGATAGACGCAGAAGCATCAAAGTCTCAAGAAATACAAGGGTAAGCTTTGTCAAACCCATTACATGTCCATACGGGAGCAAATATCTCATGACCCATTACATCTACAGTCTTCCTTCTTACGTTGTTTGTTAAGCTATCCTTGACACACCATCCATGCAATTTAGATGACGATATCGAATTCCGTTTGAAAGATAGACGCAGAAGCATCAAAGTCTCAAGAAATACAAGTGTAAGCTTTGTCAAACCCATTACATGTCCATATGGGAGCAAATATCTCATGACCCATTACATCTACAATCTTCCCTCTTACGTTGTTTGTTAAGCTATCCTTGACACACCATCCATGCAATTTAGATGACGATATCGAATTCCGTTTGAAAGATAGACGCAGAAGCATCAAAGTCTCAAGAAATACAAAGGTAAGCTTTGTCAAATCCATTACATGTCCATATGGGAGCAAATATCTCATGACCCATTACATCTACAGCCTTCCTTCTTACGTTGTTTGTTAAGCTATCCTTGACACACAATCCATGCAATTTAGATGACGATATCGAGATATTTGAAAGATATTTGAAAGATAGACGCAGAAGCATCAAAGTCTCAAGAAATACAAGGGTAAGCTTTGTCAAACCCATTACATGTCCATATGGGAGCAAATATCTCATGACCCATTACATCTACAATCTTCTCTCTTACGCTGTTTGTTAAGCTATCCTTGACACACCATCCATGCAATTTAGATGACGATATCGAATTCCGTTTGAAAGATAGACGCAGAAGCATCAAAGTCTCAAGAAATACAAGGGAAAGCTTTGTCAAACCCATTACATGTCCATATGGAGCAAATATCTCATGACCCATTACATCTACAATCTTCCCTCTTACGTTGTTTATTAAACTATCCTTGACACACCATCCATGCAATTTAGATGACGATATCGAATTCCGTTTGAAAGATAGACGCAGAAGCATCAAAGTCTCAAGAAATACAAGGGTAAGCTTTGTCAAACCCATTACATGTCCATATGGGAGCAAATATCTCATGACCCATTATATTTACAATCTTCCCTCTTACGTTGTTTGTTAAGCTATCCTTGACACAAAATCCATGCAATTTAGATGACGATATCGAATTCCGTTTGAAAGGTAGACGCAGAATCATCAAAGTCTCAAGAAATACAAGGGTAAGCTTTGTCAAACCCATTACATGTCCATATGGGAGCAAATATCTCATGACCCATTACATCTACAGTCTTCCTTATTACGTTGTTTGTTAAGCTATCCTTGACACACAATCCATGCAATTTAGATGATGATATCGAATTCCGTTTGAAAGATAGACGCAGAAGCATCCAAGTCTCAAGAAAAACAAGTTTAAGCTTTTTCAAACCCATTACATGTCCATATGGGAGCAAATATCTCATGACCCATTACATCTACAGTCTTCCTTCTCACGTTGTTTGTTAAGCTATTCTTGACACACCATCCATGCAATTTAGATGACGATGTCGAATTCCGTTTAAAAGATAGACGCAGAAGCATCAAAGTCTCAAGAAATACAAGGGTAAGCTTTGTCAAACCGATTACATGTCCATATGGGAGCAAATATCTCATGACCCATTACATCTACAGCCTTCCTTCTTACGTTGTTTGTTAAGCAATCCCTGACACACCATCCATGCAATTTAGATGACGATATCGAATTCCGTTTGAAAGATAGACGCAGAAGCATCAAAGTCTCAAGAAATACAAGTGTAAGCTTTGTCAAACCCATTACATGTCCATATGGGAGCAAATATCTCATGACCCATTACATCTACAATCTTCCCTCTTACGTTGTTTGTTAAGCTATCCTTGACACACCATCCATGCAATTTAGATGACGATATCGAATTCCGTTTGAAAGATAGACGCAGAAGCATCAAAGTCTCAAGAAATACAAGGGTAAGCTTTGTCAAATCCATTACTTGTCCATATGGGAGCAAATATCTCATGACCCATTACATCTACAGCCTTCCTTCTTACGTTGTTTGTTAAGCTATCCTTGACACACAATCCATGCAATTTAGATGACGATATCGAATTCCCTTTGAAAGATAGACGCAGAAGCATCAAAGTCTCAAGAAATACAAGGGTAAGCTCTGTCAAACCCATTACATGTCCATATGGGAGCAAATATCTCATGACCCATTACATCTACAATCTTCCCTCTTACGCTGTTTGTTAAGCTATCATTGACACACCATCCATGCAATTTAGATGACGATATCGAATTCCGTTTGAAAGATAGACGCAGAAGCATCAAAGTCTCAAGAAATACAAGGGTAAGCTTTGTCAAACCCATTACATGTCCATATGGGAGCAAATATCTCATGACCCATTACATCTACAATCTTCCCTCTTACGTTGTTTATTAAGCTATCCCTGACACACCATCCATGCAATTTAGATGACGATATCGAATTCCGTTTGAAAGATAGACGCAGAAGCATCAAAGTCTCAAGAAATACAAGGGTAAGCTTTGTCAAACCCATTACATGTCCATATGGGAGCAAATATCTCATGACCCATTACATTTACAATCTTCCCTCTTACGTTGTTTGTTAAGCTATCCTTGACACAAAATCCATGCAATTTAGATGACGATATCGAATTCCGTTTGAAAGGTAGACGCAGAATCATCAAAGTCTCAAGAAATACAAGGGTAAGCTTTGTCAAACCCATTACATATCCATATGGGAGCAAATATCTCATGACCCATTACATCTACAGTCTTCCTTCTTACGTTGTTTGTTAAGCTATCCTTGACACACAATCCATGCAATTTAGATGATGATATCGAATTCCGTTTGAAAGATAGACGCAGAAGCATTCAAGTCTCAAGAAAAACAAGTGTAAGCTTTGTCAAACCCATTACATGTCCATATGAGAGCATATATCTCATGACCCATAGCATCTACAATCTTCCCTCTTTCGTTGTTTGTTAAGCTATCCTTGGCACACCATCCATGCAATTTAGATGACGATATCAAATTCCGTTTGAAAGATAGACGCAGAAGCATCAAAGTCTCAAGAAATACAAGGGTAAGCTTTGTCAAACCTATTACATGTCCATATGGGAGCAAATATCTCATGACCATTACATCTACCGTCTTCTTTCTTACGTTGTTTGTTAAGCTATCCTTGAAACACAATCCATGCAATTTAGATGACGATATCGAATTCCGTTTGAAAGATAGACGCAGAAGCATCAAAGTCTCAAGAAATACAAGGGTAAGCTATGACAAACCCATTACATGTCCATATGGGAGCAAATATCTCATGACCCATTACATCTACAGTCTTCCTTCTCACGTTGTTTGTTAAGCTATCCTTGACACACAATCCATGCAATTTAGATGACGATATCGAATTCCGTTTGAAAGATAGACGCAGAAGCATCAAAGTCTCAAGAAATACAAGGGTAAGCTTTGTCAAACCCATTACATGTCCATGTGGGGGCAAATATCTCATGACCCATTACATCTACAATCTTCCTTCTTACGTTGTTTGCTAAGCTATGCTTGACACACCATCCATGCAATTTAGATGATGATATCGAATTCCGTTTGAAAGATAGACGCAGAAGCATTCAAGTCTCAAGAAAAACAAGTGTAAGCTTTGTCAAACCCATTACATGTCCATATGAGAGCATATATCTCATGACCCATAGCATCTACAATCTTCCCTCTTACGTTGTTTGTTAAGCTATCCTTGGCACACCATCCATGCAATTTAGATGACGATATCAAATTCCGTTTGAAAGATAGACGCAGAAGCATCAAAGTCTCAAGAAATACAAGGGTAAGCTTTGTCAAACCTATTACATGTCCATATGGGAGCAAATATCTCATGACCCATTACATCTACCGTCTTCTTTCTTACGTTGTTTGTTAAGCTATCCTTGACACACAATCCATGCAATTTAGATGACGATATCGAATTCCGTTTGAAAGATAGACGCAGAAGCATCAAAGTCTCAAGAAATACAAGGGTAAGCTATGACAAACCCATTACATGTCCATATGGGAGCAAATATCTCATGACCCATTACATCTACAGTCTTCCTTCTCACGTTGTTTGTTAAGCTATCCTTGACACACAATCCATGCAATTTAGATGACGATATCGAATTCCGTTTGAAAGATAGACGCAGAAGCATCAAAGTCTCAAGAAATACAAGGGTAAGCTTTGTCAAACCCATTACATGTCCATGTGGGGGCAAATATCTCATGACCCATTACATCTACAGTCTTCCTTCTTACGTTGTTTGCTAAGCTATGCTTGACACACCATCCATGCAATTTAGATGACGATGTCGAATTCAGTTTGAAAGATAGACGCAGAAGCATCAAAGTCTCAAGAAATACAAGGGTAAGCTTTGTCAAACCCATTACATGTCCATATGAGAGCATATATCTCATGACCCATTAAATCTACAGTCTTCCCTCTTACGTTGTTTGTTAAGCTATCCTTGACACACCATCCATGCAATTTAGATGACGATATCGAATTCCGTTTGAAAGATAGACGCAGAAGCATCAAAGTCTCAAGAAATGCAAGGGTAAGTTTTGTCAAACCCATTACATGTCCATATGAGAGCATATATCTCATGACCCATAGCATCTACAACCTTACGTTGTTTATTAAGCTATCCTTGACACACCATCCATGCAATTTAGATGACGATATCGAATTCCGTTTGAAAGATAGACGCAGAAGCATCAAAGTCTCAAGAAATACAAGGGTAAGCTTTGTCAAACCCATTACATGTCCATATGGGAGCAAATATCTCATGACCCATTACATTTACAATCTTCCCTCTTACGTTGTTTGTTAAGCTATCCTTGACACACCATCCATGCAATTTAGATGACGATATCGAATTCCGTTTGAAAGGTAGACGCAGAATCATCAAAGTCTCAAGAAATACAAGGGTAAGCTTTGTCAAACCCATTACATGTCCATATGGGAGCAAATATCTCATGACCCATTACATCTACAGTCTTCCTTCTTACGTTGTTTGTTAAGCTATCCTTGAGACACAATCCATGCAATTTAGATGACGATATCGAATTCCGTTTGAAAGAGAGACGCAGAAGCATCAAAGTCTCAAGAAATACAAGGGTAAGCTTTGTCAAACCCATTACATGTCCATATGGGAGCAAATATCTCATGACCCATTACATCTACAGTCTTCCTTCTTACGTTGTTTGTTAAGCTATCCTTGACACACAATCCATGCAATTTAGATGATGATATCGAATTCCGTTTGAAAGATAGACGCAGAAGCATTCAAGTCTCAAGAAAAACAAGTGTAAGCTTTGTCAAACCCATTACATGTCCATAAGAGAGCATATATCTCATGACCCATAGCATCTACAATCTTCCCTCTTACGTTGTTTGTTAAGCTATCCTTGGCACACCATCCATGCAATTTAGATGACGATATCAAATTCCGTTTGAAAGATAGACGCAGAAGCATCAAAGTCTCAAGAAATACAAGGGTAAGCTTTGTCAAACCTATTACATGTCCATATGGGAGCAAATATCTCATGACCCATTACATCTACCGTCTTCTTTCTTACGTTGTTTGTTAAGCTATCCTTGACACACAATCCATGCAATTTAGATGACGATATCGAATTCCGTTTGAAAGATAGACGCAGAAGCATCAAAGTCTCAAGAAATACAAGGGTAAGCTATGACAAACCCATTACATGTCCATATGGGAGCAAATATCTCATGACCCATTTCATCTACAGTCTTCCTTCTCACGTTGTTTGTTAAGCTATCCTTGACACACAATCCATGCAATTTAGATGGCGATATCGAATTCCGTTTGAAAGATAGACGCAGAAGCATCAAAGTCTCAAGAAATACAAGGGTAAGCTTTGTCAAACCCATTACATGTCCATGTGGGGGCAAATATCTCATGACCCATTACATCTACAATCTTCCTTCTTACGTTGTTTGCTAAGCTATGCTTGACACACCATCCATGCAATTTAGATGATGATATCGAATTCCGTTTGAAAGATAGACGCAGAAGCATTCAAGTCTCAAGAAAAATAAGTGTAAGCTTTGTCAAACCCATTACATGTCCATATGAGAGCATATATCTCATGACCCATAGCATCTACAATCTTCCCTCTTACGTTGTTTGTTAAGCTATCCTTGGCACACCATCCATGCAATTTAGATGACGATATCAAATTCCGTTTGAAAGATAGACGCAGAAGCATCAAAGTCTCAAGAAATACAAGGGTAAGCTTTGTCAAACCTATTACATGTCCATATGGGAGCAAATATCTCATGACCCATTACATCTACCGTCTTCTTTCTTACGTTGTTTGTTAAGCTATCCTTGACACACAATCCATGCAATTTAGATGACGATATCGAATTCCGTTTGAAAGATAGACGCAGAAGCATCAAAGTCTCAAGAAATACAAGGGTAAGCTATGACAAACCCATTACATGTCCATATGGGAGCAAATATCTCATGACCCATTACATCTACAGTCTTCCTTCTCACGTTGTTTGTTAAGCTATCCTTGACACACAATCCATGCAATTTAGATGACGATATCGAATTCCGTTTGAAAGATAGACGCAGAAGCATCAAAGTCTCAAGAAATACAAGGGTAAGCTTTGTCAAACCCATTACATGTCCATGTGGGGGCAAATATCTCATGACCCATTACATCTACAGTCTTCCTTCTTACGTTGTTTGCTAAGCTATGCTTGACACACCATCCATGCAATTTAGATGACGATATCGAATTCAGTTTGAAAGATAGACGCAGAAGCATCAAAGTCTCAAGAAATACAAGGGTAAGCTTTGTCAAACCCATTACATGTCCATATGAGAGCATATATCTCATGACCCATTAAATCTACAGTCTTCCCTCTTACGTTGTTTGTTAAGCTATCCTTGACACACCATCCATGCAATTTAGATGACGATATCGAATTCCGTTTGAAAGATAGACGCAGAAGCATCAAAGTCTCAAGAAATGCTAGGGTAAGTTTTGTCAAACCCATTACATGTCCATATGAGAGCATATATCTCATGACCCATAGCATCTACAACCTTCTTTCTTACGCTGTTTGTTAAGCTATCCTTGACACACCATCCATGCAATTTAGATGACGATATCGAATTCCGTTTGAAAGATAGACGCAGAAGCATCAAAGTCTCAAGAAATACAAGGGTAAGCTTTGTCAAACCCATTACATGTCCATATGGGAGCAAATATCTCATGACCCATTACATCTACAGTATTGTTTCTTACGTTGTTTGTTAAGCTATCCTTGACACACCATCCACGCAATTTAGCTGACGATATCGAATTCCGTTTGAAAGATAGACGCAGAAGCATCAAAGTCTCAAAAAAACAAAGGTAAGCTTTGTCAAACCCATTACATGTCCATATGGGAGCAAATATCTCATGACCCATTACATCTACAGTCTTCCTTCTCACGTTGTTTGTTAAGCTATCCTTGACACACCATCCATGCAATTTAGATGATGATATCGAATTCCGTTTGAAAGATAGACGCAGAAGCACCAAAGTCTCAAGAAATACAAGGGTAAGCTTTGTCAAATCCATTACATGTCCATATGGGAGCAAATATCTCATGACCCATTACATTTACAGTCTTCCTTCTCACGTTGTTTGTTAAGCTATCCTTGACACACAATCCATGCAATTTAGATGACGATATCGAATTCCGTTTGAAAGATAGACGCAGAAGCATCAAAGTCTCAAGAAATACAAAGGTAAGCTTTGTCAAATCCATTACATGTCCATATGGGAGCAAATATCTCATGACCCATTACATCTATGGTCTTCCCTCTTACGTTGTTTGTTAAGCTATCCTTGACACACCATCCATGCAATTAAGATGACGATATCGAATTCCGTTTGAAAGATAGACGCAGAAGCATCAAAGTCTCAAGAAATACAAGGGTAAGTTTTGTCAAACCCATTACATGTCCATATGGGAGCAAATATCTCATGACCTATTACATCTACAGTCTTCCTTCTCACGTTGTTTGTTAAGCTATCCTTGACACACCAACCATGCAATTTAGATGACGATATCGAATTCCGTTTGAAAGATAGACGCAGAAGCATCAAAGTCTAAAGAAATACAAGGGTAAGTTTTGTCAAACCCATTACATGTCCATATGGGAGCAAATATCTCATGACCCATTACATCTACAGTCTTCTTTCTTACGCTGTTTGTTAAGCTATCCTTGACACAGAAGCATCAAAGTCTCAAGAAATACAAGGGTAAGCTTTGTCAAATCCATTACATGTCCATATGGGAGCAAATATCTCATGACTCATTACATCTACAGTCTTCCTTCTAACGTTGTTTGTTAAGCTATCCTTGACACACAATCCATGCAATTTAGATGACGATATCGAATTCCGTTTGAAAGATAGACGCAGAAGCATCAAAGTCTCAGGAAATACAAGGGTAAGCTTTGTCAAACCCATTACATGTCCATATGGGAGCAAATATCTCATGACCCATTACATCTACAATCTTCTTTCTTACGTTGTTTGTTAAGCTATCCTTGACACACCATCCATGCAATTTAGATGACGATATCGAATTCCGTTTGAAAGATAGACGCAGAAGCATCAAAGTCTCAAGAAATACAAGGGTAAGTTTTGTCAAACCCATTACATGTCCATATGGGAGCAAATATCTCATGACCCATAGCATCTACAATCTTTCCTCTTACGTTGTTTGTTAAGCTATTCTTGACACACAATCCATGCAATTTAGATGATGATATCGAATTCCGTTTGAAAGATAGACGCAGAAGCATCAAAGTCTCAAGAAATACAAGGGTAAGCTTTGTCAAATCCATTACATGTCCATATGGGAGCAAATATCTCATGACCCATTACATCTACAGTCTTCCTTGTTACGTTGTTTGTTAAGCTATCCTTGACACACAATCCATGCAATTTAGATGATGATATCGAATTCCGTTTGAAAGATAGACACAGAAGCATCCAAGTCTCAAGAAAAACAAGTTTAAGCTTTGTCAAACCCATTACATGTCCATATGGGAGCAAATATCTCATGACCCATTACATCTACAGTCTTCCTTCTCACGTTGTTTGTTAAGCTATCCTTGACACACCATCCATGCAATTTAGATGACGATGTCGAATTCCGTTTAAAAGATAGACGCAGAGGCATCAAAGTCTCAAGAAATACAAGGGTAAGCTTTGTCAAACCGATTACATGTCCATATGGGAGCAAATATCTCATGACCCATTACATCTACAGCCTTCCTTCTTACGTTGTTTGTTAAGCAATCCCTGACACACCATCCATGCAATTTAGATGACGATATCGAATTCCGTTTGAAAGATAGACGCAGAAGCATCAAAGTCTCAGGAAATACAAGGGTAAGCTTTGTCAAACCCATTACATGTCCATATGGGAGCAAATATCTCATGACCCATTACATCTACAATCTTCTTTCTTACGTTGTTTGTTAAGCTATCCTTGACACACCATACATGCAATTTAGATGACGATATCGAATTCCGTTTGAAAGATAGACGCAGAAGCATCAAAGTCTCAAGAAATACAAGGGTAAGTTTTGTCAAACCCATTACATGTCCATATGGGAGCAAATATCTCATGACCCATAGCATCTACAATCTTTCCTCTTACGTTGTTTGTTAAGCTATTCTTGACACACAATCCATGCAATTTAGATGATGATATCGAATTCCGTTTGAAAGATAGACGCAGAAGCATCAAAGTCTCAAGAAATACAAGGGTAAGCTTTGTCAAATCCATTACATGTCCATATGGGAGCAAATATCTCATGACCCATTACATCTACAGTCTTCCTTCTTACGTTGTTTGTTAAGCTATCCTGGCACACAATCCATGCAATTTAGATGATGATATCGAATTCCGTTTGAAAGATAGACGCAGAAGCATCCAAGTCTCAAGAAAAACAAGTTTAAGCTTTGTCAAACCCATTACATGTCCATATGGGAGCAAATATCTCATGACCCATTACATCTACAGTCTTCCTTCTCACGTTGTTTGTTAAGCTATCCTTGACACACCATCCATACAATTTAGATGACGATGTCGAATTCCGTTTAAAAGATAGACGCAGAAGCATCAAAGTCTCAAGAAATACAAGGGTAAGCTTTGTCAAACCGATTACATGTCCATATGGGAGCAAATATCTCATGACCCATTACATCTACAGCCTTCCTTCTTACGTTGTTTGTTAAGCAATCCCTGACACACCATCCATGCAATTTAGATGACGATATCGAATTCCGTTTGAAAGATAGACGCAGAAGCATCAAAGTCTCAAGAAATACAAGGGTAAGCTTTGTCAAACACATTACATGTCCATATGGGAGCAAATATCTCATGACCCATTACATCTACAATCTTCCCTCTTTCGTTGTTTGTTAAGCTATCCTTGACACACCATCCATGCAATTTAGATGACGATATCTAATTTCGTTTGAAAGATAGACGCAGAAGCATCAAAGTCTCAAGAAATACAAGGGTAAGCTTTGTCAAACCCATTACATGTCCATACGGGAGCAAATATCTCATGACCCATTACATCTACAGTCTTCCTTCTTACGTTGTTTGTTAAGCTATCCTTGACACACCATCCATGCAATTTAGATGATGATATCGAATTCCGTTTGAAAGATAGACGCAGAAGCATCAAAGTCTCAAGAAATACAAGGGTAAGCTTTGTCAAGCCCATTACATGTCCATATGGGAGCAAATATCTCATGACCCATTACATCTACAATCTTCCCTCTTACGTTGTTTGTTAAGCTATCCTTGACACACCATCCATGCAATTTAGATGACGATATCGAATTCCGTTTGAAAGATAGACGCAGAAGCATCAAAGTCTCAAGAAATACAAGGGTAAGCTTTGTCAAATCCATTACATGTCCATATGGGAGCAAATATCTCATGACCCATTACATCTACAGCCTTCCTTCTTACGTTGTTTGTTAAGCTATCCTTGACACACAATCCATGCAATTTAGATGACGATATCGAATTCCGTTTGAAAGATAGACGCAGAAGCATCAAAGTCTCAAGAAATACAAGGGTAAGCTTTGTCAAACCCATTACATGTCCATATGGGAGCAAATATCTCATGACCCATTACATCTACAATCTTCCCTCTTACGTTGTTTGTTAAGCTATCTTTGACACACCATCCATGCAATTTAGATGACGATATTGAATTCCGTTTGAAAGATAGACGCAGAAGCATCAAAGTCTCAAGAAATACAAGGGTAAGCTTTGTCAAACCCATTACATGTCCATATGAGAGCATATATCTCATGACCCATTACATCTACAGTCTTCCCTCTTACGTTGTTTGTTAAGCTATCCTTGACACACCATCCATGCAATTTAGATGACTATATCGAATTCCGTTTGAAAGATAGACGCAGAAGCATAAAAGTCTCAAGAAATACAAGGGTAAGTTTTGTCAAACCCATTACATGTCCATATGGGAGCAAATATCTCATGACCCATTACATCTACAGTCTTCTTTCTTACGCTGTTTGTTAAGCTATCCTTGACACAGAAGCATCAAAGTCTCAAGAAATACAAGGGTAAGCTTTGTCAAATCCATTACATGTCCATATGGGAGCAAATATCTCATGACTCATTACATCTACAGTCTTCCTTCTAACGTTGTTTGTTAAGCTATCCTTGACACACAATCCATGCAATTTAGATGACGATATCGAATTCCGTTTGAAAGATAGACGCAGAAGCATCAAAGTCTCAGGAAATACAAGGGTAAGCTTTGTCAAACCCATTACATGTCCATATGGGAGCAAATATCTCATGACCCATTACATCTACAATCTTCTTTCTTACGTTCTTTGTTAAGCTATCCTTGACACACCATCCATGCAATTTAGATGACGATATCGAATTCCGTTTGAAAGATAGACGCAGAAGCATCAAAGTCTCAAGAAATACAAGGGTAAGTTTTGTCAAACCCATTACATGTCCATATGGGAGCAAATATCTCATGACCCATAGCATCTACAATCTTTCCTCTTACGTTGTTTGTTAAGCTATTCTTGACACACAATCCATGCAATTTAGATGATGATATCGAATTCCGTTTGAAAGATAGACGCAGAAGCATCAAAGTCTCAAGAAATACAAGGGTAAGCTTTGTCAAATCCATTACATGTCCATATGGGAGCAAATATCTCATGACCCATTACATCTACAGCCTTCCTTCTTACGTTGTTTGTTAAGCTATCCTTGACACACAATCCATGCAATTTAGATGATGATATCGAATTCCGTTTGAAAGATAGACGCAGAAGCATCCAAGTCTCAAGAAAAACAAGTTTAAGCTTTGTCACACCCATTACATGTCCATATGGGAGCAAATATCTCATGACCCATTACATCTATAGTCTTCCTTCTCACGTTGTTTGTTAAGCTATCCTTGACACACCATCCATGCAATTTAGATGACGATGTCGAATTCCGTTTAAAAGATAGACGCAGAAGCATCAAAGTCTCAAGAAATACAAGGGTAAGCTTTGTCAAACCGATTACATGTCCATATGGGAGCAAATATCTCATGACCCATTACATCTACAGCCTTCCTTCTTACGTTGTTTGTTAAGCAATCCCTGACACACCATCCATGCAATTTAGATGACGATATCGAATTCCGTTTGAAAGATAGACGCAGAAGCATCAAAGTCTCAAGAAATACAAGGGTAAGCTTTGTCAAACCCATTACATGTCCATATGGGAGCAAATATCTCATGACCCATTACATCTACAATCTTCCCTCTTTCGCTGTTTGTTAAGCTATCCTTGACACACCATCCATGCAATTTAGATGACGATATCGAATTTCGTTTGAAAGATAGACGCAGAAGCATCAAAGTCTCAAGAAATACAAGGGTAAGCTTTGTCAAACCCATTACATGTCCATACGGGAGCAAATATCTCATGACCCATTACATCTACAGTCTTCCTTCTTACGTTGTTTGTTAAGCTATCCTTGACACACCATCCATGCAATTTAGATGACGATATCGAATTCCGTTTGAAAGATAGACGCAGAAGCATCAAAGTCTCAAGAAATACAAGGGTAAGCTTTGTCAAGCCCATTACATGTCCATATGGGAGCAAATATCTCATGACCCATTACATCTACAATTTTCCCTCTTACGTTGTTTGTTAAGCTATCCTTGACACACCATCCATGCAATTTAGATGACGATATCGAATTCCGTTTGAAAGATAGACGCAGAAGCATCAAAGTCTCAAGAAATACAAGGGTAAGCTTTGTCAAATCCACTACATGTCCATATGGGAGCAAATATCTCATGACCCATTACATCTACAGCCTTCCTTCTTACGTTGTTTGTTAAGCTATCCTTGACACACAATCCATGCAATTTAGATGACGATATCGAATTCCGTTTGAAAGATAGACGCAGAAGCATCAAAGTCTCAAGAAATACAAGGGTAAGCTTTGTCAAACCCATTACATGTCCATATGGGAGCAAATATCTCATGACCCATTACATCTACAATCTTCCCTCTTACGTTGTTTGTTAAGCTATCCTTGACACACCATCCATGCAATTTAGATGACGATATTGAATTCCGTTTGAAAGATAGACGCAGAAGCATCAAAGTCTCAAGAAATACAAGGGTAAGCTTTGTCAAACCCATTACATGTCAATATGGGAGCAAATATCTCATGACCCATTACATCTACAGTCTTCCTTCTTACGTTGTTTGCTAAGCTATCCTTGACACACCATCCATGCAATTTAGATGACGATATCGAATTCCGTTTGAAAGATAGACGCAGAAGCATCAAAGTCTCAAGAAATACAAGGGTAAGCTTTGTCAAACCCATTACATGTCAATATGGGAGCAAATATCTCATGACCCATTACATCTACAGTCTTCCTTCTTACGTTGTTTGTTAAGCTATCCTTGACACACCATCCATGCAATTTAGATGACGATATCGAATTCCGTTTGAAAGATAGACGCAGAAGCATCAAAGTCTCAAGAAATACAAGGGTAAGCTTTGTCAAACCCATTACATGCCCATATGGGAGCAAATATATCATGACCCATTACATCTACAGTCTTCCTTCTCACGTTGTTTGTTAAGCTATCCTTGACACACCATAGATGCAATTTAGATGATGATATCGAATTCCGTTTGAAAGATAGACGCAGAAGCATCAAAGTCTCAAGAAATACAAGGGTAAGCTTTGTCAAATCCATTACATGTCCATATAGGAGCAAATATCTCATGACCCATTACATCTACAGTCCTCTTTCTCACGTTGTTTGTTAAGCTATCCTTGACACACAATCCATGCAATTTAGATGACGATATCGAATTCCGTTTGAAAGATAGACGCAGAAGCATCAGACTCTCAAGAAATACAAGGGTAAGCTTTGTCAAATCCATTACATGTCCATATGGGAGCAAATATCTCATGACCCATTACATTTACAGTCTTCCTTCTCACGTTGTTTGTTAAGCTATCCTTGACACACAATCCATGCAATTTAGATGACGATATCGAATTCCGTTTGAAAGATAGACGCAGAAGCATCAAAGTCTCAAGAAATACAAAGGTAAGCTTTGTCAAATCCATTACATGTCCATATGGGAGCAAATATCTCATGACCCATTACATCTATGGTCTTCCCTCTTACGTTGTTTGTTAAGCTATCCTTGACACACCATCCATGCAATTAAGATGACGATATCGAATTCCGTTTGAAAGATAGACGCAGAAGCATCAAAGTCTCAAGAAATACAAGGGTAAGTTTTGTCAAACCCATTACATGTCCATATGGGAGCAAATATCTCATGACCCATAGCATCTACAATCTTCCTTCTTACGTTGTTTGTTAAGCTATCCTTGACACACAATCCATGCAATTTAGATGACGATATCGAATTCAGTTTGAATGATAGACGCAGAAGCATCAAAGTCTCAAGAAATACAAGGGTAAGCTATGACAAACCCATTACATGTCCATATGGGAGCAAATATCTCATGACCTATTACATCTACAGTCTTCCTTCTCACGTTGTTTGTTAAGCTATCCTTGACACACCATCCATGCAATTTAGATGACGATATCGAATTCCGTTTGAAAGATAGACGCAGAAGCATCAAAGTCTAAAGAAATACAAGGGTAAGTTTTGTCAAACCCATTACATGTCCATATGGGAGCAAACATCTCATGACCCATTACATCTACAGTCTTCTTTCTTACGCTGTTTGTTAAGCTATCCTTGACACAGAAGCATCAAAGTCTCAAGAAATACAAGGGTAAGCTTTGTAAAAATCCATTACATGTCCATATGGGAGCAAATATCTCATGACTCATTACATCTACAGTCTTCCTTCTAACGTTGTTTGTTAAGCTATCCTTGACACACAATCCATGCAATTTAGATGACGATATCGAATTCCGTTTGAAAGATAGACGCAGAAGCATCAAAGTCTCAGGAAATACAAGGGTAAGCTTTGTCAAACCCATTACATGTCCATATGGGAGCAAATATCTCATGACCCATTACATCTACAATCTTCTTTCTTACGTTGTTTGTTAAGCTATCCTTGGCACACCATCCATGCAATTTAGATGACGATATCGAATTCCGTTTGAAAGATAGACGCAGAAGCATCAAAGTCTCAAGAAATACAAGGGTAAGTTTTGTCAAACCCATTACATGTCCATATGGGAGCAAATATCTCATGACCCATAGCATCTACAATCTTTCCTCTTACGTTGTTTGTTAAGCTATTCTTGACACACAATCCATGCAATTTAGATGATGATATCGAATTCCGTTTGAAAGATAGACGCAGAAGCATCAAAGTCTCAAGAAATACAAGGGTAAGCTTTGTCAAATCCATTACATGTCCATATGGGAGCAAATATCTCATGACCCATTACATCTACAGTCTTCCTTGTTACGTTGTTTGTTAAGCTATCCTTGACACACAATCCATGCAATTTAGATGATGATATCGAATTCCGTTTGAAAGATAGACGCAGAAGCATCCAAGTCTCAAGAAAAACAAGTTTAAGCTTTGTCAAACCCATTACATGTCCATATGGGAGCAAATATCTCATGACCCATTACATCTACAGTCTTCCTTCTCACGTTGTTTGTTAAGCTATCCTTGACACACCATCCATGCAATTTAGATGACGATGTCGAATTCCGTTTAAAAGATAGACGCAGAGGCATCAAAGTCTCAAGAAATACAAGGGTAAGCTTTGTCAAACCGATTACATGTCCATATGGGAGCAAATATCTCATGACCCATTACATCTACAGCCTTCCTTCTTACGTTGTTTGTTAAGCAATCCCTGACACACCATCCATGCAATTTAGATGACGATATCGAATTCCGTTTGAAAGATAGACGCAGAAGCATCAAAGTCTCAGGAAATACAAGGGTAAGCTTTGTCAAACCCATTACATGTCCATATGGGAGCAAATATCTCATGACCCATAGCATCTACAATCTTTCCTCTTACGTTGTTTTTAAGCTATTCTTGACACACAATCCATGCAATTTAGATGATGATATCGAATTCCGTTTGAAAGATAGACGCAGAAGCATCAAAGTCTCAAGAAATACAAGGGTAAGCTTTGTCAAATCCATTACATGTCCATATGGGAGCAAATATCTCATGACCCATTACATCTACAGTCTTCCTTCTTACGTTGTTTGTTAAGCTATCCTTGACACACAATCCATGCAATTTAGATGATGATATCGAATTCCGTTTGAAAGATAGACGCAGAAGCATCCAAGTCTCAAGAAAAACAAGTTTAAGCTTTGTCAAACCCATTACATGTCCATATGGGAGCAAATATCTCATGACCCATTACATCTACAGTCTTCCTTCTCACGTTGTTTGTTAAGCTATCCTTGACACACCATCCATGCAATTTAGATGACGATATCTAATTTCGTTTGAAAGATAGACGCAGAAGCATCAAAGTCTCAAGAAATACAAGGGTAAGCTTTGTCAAACCCATTACATGTCCATACGGGAGCAAATATCTCATGACCCATTACATCTACAGTCTTCCTTCTTACCTTGTTTGTTAAGCTATCCTTGACACACCATCCATGCAATTTAGATGACGATATCGAATTCCGTTTGAAAGATAGACGCAGAAGCATCAAAGTCTCAAGAAATACAAGGGTAAGCTTTGTCAAGCCCATTACATGTCCATATGGGAGCAAATATCTCATGACCCATTACATCTACAATCTTCCCTCTTACGTTGTTTGTTAAGCTATCCTTGACACACCATCCATGCAATTTAGATGACGATATCGAATTCCGTTTGAAAGATAGACGCAGAAGCATCAAAGTCTCAAGAAATACAAGGGTAAGCTTTGTCAA